>NC_059143.1:33460002-34070002 GCF_020740605.2 Lemur catta | reverse complement strand
ACGTACCTCGGCCCAGTCCAAATGCACACATTCCCAGGAGGCCCTGTGGCCTGGCCCCATCTAACGGGGGGACATAACGGGGATAGAGGCCAGTGTCCCAACGCCCTCAGTCCTGTGCATGCGCAGCCCACACACAACGTGGGCCCTTGCGCCCAAGCTATGGGAGCACTGTCCTCGGGGTCACGAGTCCCACTTCCAGCCCTGCTGCCTGTGTGACCCCGAGCAAGTCCTTCTCCTCGCAGTCTCCACTGTCCTCATCCAAAGGACGGGCACAGCCCTCCCTGCTTGGCCTGCCCGTGGGGCAGCAGCGAGTTCTGTGGAACACCCTATAGTTGGAGGTAACTTGTCCATCTTAGAACATGACGCAGATTCTCATGACCTCCCTGGGACCTGGTGAAACTGCACGCTCCCGGGTAAACTCCCCGAGTCGGGGTCTCTGGTGGCCATGCCCAGAAGTCTGCCCTTCCCCGAGTGCTCCCTGGGGTTCTTTACACAGTGAAGCTTCAGAACCTACATGTGTGTCCCAGATGGTGACTAGACGTTGGTGACATGCCTCATTCGAGGTGGGGATCAGACGAACGGCAAAAGGGCAGTAACCACCCACCCACCCACCAGGAGCACTGAGGCACAAGAGGGAGGAGTCACAGTATTTGGGATATTTGTCCTCTCCGGTCACTGGTACAAGATCCCTTGATGTCAGCAGCTTTCAGGCCCCTGATCCCCACAGAGCCTGCGGGGGCTGGACTGTGTGCTCTCAGGTCAGCAGCACGGACCCCCCAGTAGCTCGAGGCCCACCAACCCTACAGTGTCAGTCCAGCTCAAACCCTTTCTTCAAACGCTCCCTGACCACCCCTGTTCTGTATTCCTCCAGCACTAAGGTCCCAGCCACGTCACCTGAAGCTTCACAGGACACTGTCCAGCATTGCTAACCAGTAGTCTCTCCTGTGTCAGATTCCTGTCCCACCAGCAGGCACCTTGGGGACAAGGAGCTAGGTTTCTTCTGCTGGAACATCCACAGCTTTGACGTGGGTTCGGGGCACGAATTTCACTCTTGCCATTTATCACCTGGTCTGGTGTTCACCTCTCCTTCCTCCCTGCCTCCTTCCTCCCACCTTGCCGCCTTGCTGTGACCACACACACAATCTCCCACCTCACCATGACCACATACATGCCACACATACACACACACACACACACACACTTGCCACCTCTGCATGAGGACACACACATGCACACACACCTGCTGCCTCTCTATGACCACACACACACACACACACACACACACACACACAGACACGCACACTTCCCTGTTCCAAGTGACTGACCCAGTGAGTGACCTGTGCTCTGTCACCCACTCAGAAACTGCACACACTGGTCTGATATTTCCTGATCTGGAAGGAGCCCCACTTCCCCTCCCACCCCCAGTCCCCAGTCCTGACCCCGGGAAACGCTGAGGTGGGATGAGGAAGAGGAGCAACATCTGACCAAGGCCCTGCCTCCTCCTCCAAGCCTCCAGCACAGGATCCCGGGCCCAGCCTGGGGAGGCGAACCGCATTGACTCCTGGCAGGAGGCAGCTTCCTGTTTCTAAGAATCTGGGGCTTTGAAAGCCTCCTCGGCGTCCCGGCCACCCTTACACAGACAGCATTGTGGTGCGTCTCAAGCAGTCTCCGATTTCCCTTCCAGAGCTCTCAGGCTTTCAAAGGAAGAGGGAAGCCAGCAGCTGCCCGAGACACCCGCTGGACTGGGCTGAACTGAGCCAGTTGGAAAATTAGCAGAAAATCCACCCATCCACATCATGCCAAGAACTTGGGGAGAGTTGCAGGGACGGGGGCCCCTGCCACGCCCTTCCTTGGATGGCTCAGGCTGTCACTGTCTAGGTGTGGTTTGCACGGCCGGCCCTGCTAAGGCTGTCGGTCTCCCTTCTCGGTAGTCCCCTGTGGATTGTGCCTAAGCTCCAGTTCATGGCCCAGCCAGGCTGAGAACCAAAAGACATCGCTGACTCTTGGATTAAACAGGGCTGAGCTCAGTGGACAGTAGTTACTTCCCAAAGCCCACTGAAGTCAAGTTACACTGAATTGAGTTGAAGTGAACAAAATGGATTAATTTCACATTTAGCAACTATTCACCGAAAATCTGCCATGTTCCAGGTGCTGAGTCTCAGGACTTAGGGGTTGGACAAGGTCCCCGCCCTCACACAGCTCACCATCCTTGAGAGGTGACAGGAGGCCTGCAGGCGCCTGAACCTGCTGACCTTTCCCTGCCCTCTCTCACTGATGGGCCCTGGGCTTCCAGTGGCCGAGCCAGAAGGCCAGAGAAGTGCTACGAGAGAACAAATACAGGAATGGCCTCGATGACTCCCTCTCTGTCTCCAGCCCCTTGCAATGTGCTCTGCAGCTCCCTCAGCCAAGAGGGAGGGTCTATTTCCCTACCCTTGAATCTGAGCTGGCTTTGTGACTTGCTTTGGCCAATATAATAAGGCAGAAGTGACCATCCTAGTCCCGAGCTTAGGCCTCAGAGGGCCTTGCTTATCTCTCTCTGTCTCTCTTTCTCTGAGATTCCTGTCTCTGCCACCTGAGCAAGGACAATGAGACCTGCTGGATGATGAGGGACCACGTGGAACAAAGTCAAGTCAGCCCGGTTGTCCCAGCCAAGGCCACAGACATGTGAAGGAGCTCAGACAAAAGCAGCAAGCCATGCATGAGTGACTGATGAGCCTACATGGGGCCAGAAGAAGTACTGGGCTTTCCCACAGAAGGGCGAGCAATGATAAATGCTGTGGTTCTTAGCCACTGTGTGTTGGGTGGCTAGTTAAGTAGCATTATCAAGGCAATAGATACAGATACATGGGGGCTGGTCCCAAAGCCAGCCAACCTGCTGCAGAAGGAAAGCACGTTTGCCACTCAACTCCCCTGCCCAGCACCATCTGGCCCCAGAAAGCCCCTGAAGGCAGAGAAGTCAGAGGATGGACCTTTGCATTGAATGTGACTATTCACTCACTTCGCCCAAACCCAAGCTTAGGCATTTTCCCGGGTAAACACCAGCTGAGATGCTGGGCTTCCTGGAGCTTCAGAGAATGAACCAGATCTTATTCCCTGCAGCAGGAATTATGGTAAAATCACGGACTCTGGGGTCCAGCGGACTCAGGTTTGAGGCAGATGAGTTACTTAACCTCGCTCAGCCCCAGCGAATTCCTTGCAAAGCTGATTCTTCAAAAGGCTGCTGTGAGGCTTACATGTGACGACACATGCAAAGCAATAGTTCTCAAGTGGGGGTGATTTAGCCCCCTAGGGAACATTTGGCAGTATCTGAAGACATTTTTAGCTGTCACAATTGGGGCAGGGGTGCTACTGGGGAGAAACCAGGGATGCTGCTAAACAACCTATGACACACCAGGACACTTCCCTCAACAAAGAATTCGCCAGCCCAAAATGTCAGTAATGCCAAAGGAGAGAAACCCAGTCCCTGGTCCAGTCCCCGGCCCACAGCAAGCAGCAGTGGAGATGGTCACCCAGTGCCCTGGAGCAGCGGGGCTCAAGGACCCCAGCGCCCTTCCTGGGAGGTCCAGAGAAAAGTGCTAGTAGCAAACTTGACACTGGAAATAGCTCCCATCTTCTAATCAACCCCTCCACCCGACGGCTCTGCAAAATGGGAGCCCAGCTAGTTGGAACTGACTTCAGGTGTAAGTTTGGGTTCTAGCAGCGAGGTGGCTGTGTGACACTTAAGAGTCTCTGGCAGCCAAGATTCTCTGGCCCAAAGGGATCCATCTCTGTAAGCTAAGCAAGGCTTTGCCTGGAATTGGTAGCACATTTGAAGCAAAGCCCCACATGTGTAAAAGGTCATGCTAATTGGATGTTCCAGCTTCACAGAGTTACCCTGCATTCTCAACTAGGGCACCGGCTTTCAGAGAACTGACCTGGACCAAAATACACTGGAATCTCCCTTGGTTGACTCAGAAAGCCTTTGGTTCCTGCAGAAACACCCCTGGGACCATTATTAGGATCCACGGTTGTCCTTGCACAGTGGAAAGGACAGGAAGGGAAGCTCTGGATCTCCTGACACCACCCCAGGGCGCAGGCAGCAGGAAGAGCCACAGGGTCTGGGGCTGTCGGGGAAGGCCATGGGCTTCACTGCAGCCAGGAAAGATGGAGCTACTCACAGAGATGGGGAGGAGGGACGGGACGTTCTTGGTGGGGGTTCTGAGCGGGAATCTGCCCAGACTCTGCCAGCCTGGTTCACCCCTCTGGGAGGGGCCGGGAAGTCAGGTAGGGACAGCAGCAGCTGGCAGAGGGCAGGGAAGCCAGAGTGGCTCCCGAGGACCCAGGGGAAGAAGTGGGGAACAGAGTGGTCCCGATTAGAATGGCCGTTTCGTTTCTCGGGAAGGGCTGCTCTGGCTTGAATAAAATCTAAGAAGGGCCCAAGAAAGCCCCCGGGGGACCCAAGTCCCTGCAGTCTGGAAGTCTGTGTTCAGAGGGCATTGAGGGGTGGGGTGGGGAAGGTGAAATAGTCCACCCCCAGGGTTGCCCTTGACGACAGCTGACGCTGGCCCAGAAGCGGAAGACGGCCCCTGCCCCATCTCCCTCCACCCCTGCAGAACTTCTGTGCCTACAAAATGAAAGGGTTGAACCAGAGGACTCTGACGCGCTTTGTTTCCTGTGGCAGTGTGTGTCCGTCCGATGGGAATTTATCCAGGGCATTTAGAACTTACCGTGATGTTTCATGCATCAGCACTGTTGGGGAAGATTCACATAAGAGAATTTTCCCTGTAACAGAAACTTGCCCATTTACTCTCCATCATTTAGTATGGAACCGATCCCGAATGCCACACCCTTCCTGGCTCCTTAAGCAGTGACTAATACAGTGGGCCCTTCCCCGTTCCCTCGTGGTCCTAATGACCCGACGGCGAGTTATGAGACAGGGTGACCGTGTGCCTGTTCCTCTTGGGTACGGGTTCTGTGGTCCCTAAGCCCGTCCTCCTCCTTTCAATTAGTTGTGCCCAATCTGCTGAGGACCTTGAGCCAAGACAGAACTCTTGTTCTGATAGAACTGTTCATGAACTAAGAGTCAATAAACTATTAAAGAAATCCAATAAACCACTGCAGAGTTAAGCACGTGAGCTTCGTGACAACTATTTCAATGTTTTGCGTCTTTTTTTTTTCCTACCTCTGCATCTTAGATCTGTTTCTGACTGCCCCTGAGTGGGGTGTTGAATTCATTTTCACTCACACCCACCTCTCCACACAAACACATCTCTCAGAGTTCTCTGGGTTTACTCCTCACTGGGAAATGGGACTTTCTTGGATTTATCCTGAAACCACCTTCCAAAAAAGCTGCTCTTGGTTGTTGACCAGGACGGATGAACAACGCCATGCCCACCCGCGACTCTCTACCCCAGTCTGAGAAGCCTAAACCACCAGAACAAAAGGAACCCACCAAGGTCCACTAGTCTCTGAGCCCGGCTGAGGGCACCTTTCTTTAGCACCAACCTGCGTGCTTCCTGTGCCTTGGCCGTGGCCACGGCAGACCCTGACAACAGAGTTGAGGATGCGTTGTCACCATCTCCAGCTAAACCTGCGGGTCCCAATGTGGGTTTCAGAAACAAATTGTTCTGCAGGATTGAGCAGCCGCTGTGCCACGGAAGGGTCCAGGACCAAAGGCATCTAGGAAGCACTTGGAAGTTGACGTACTTAGAAACATTAAGAAGTTTAAAAAGTTAAACAGGTTTTTTTTTCCTGCCATGTCTCCAAGCCTGTAATATACTACAGTGAATGGTGAATCTTCAAGATAGAGGTGATATTACGAACAGGGTTTCTCAAACTTACCTAGCCAGGGAACCTAAGCACCCCTTGAAAACTCCACCTGCAGTGGAGCTACCTCCTTTCACCCAGCCCTAATTCTGAATGGCCATGCGACCTTGAGCAAGCTCCTTTCCCTCTCCTGGCCTCATATTCTTCACGTGTCAAACGAGGGAGTTAATCCAGATGGGGAGTGGCACAGAGGTCTGTACGGAACTCGTGTGCCAGCTTGAATCTTGGAAATTCCCAGCCTGCGGGGCTGTGTTAAGAACTCTGATGCTGCCTGCAGGCCTCGGGGAACAGCTGCCGTGGTCGATTAGGCACGACTGCCCTGGTCCCAGGAGCCGGGCTGGCAGCTTGCGTTGCCCCACATTGGCTGTCCCTGTAGCTAGATGACCCCTAAGGTCACCTTCTGCTTCAAGAGTCTGCTGTGGGCACACACAGATCCCTGGCCGGACCATGGCATTTCAGAGTCCTCCATGGTGAAGACTGGAAGCCTCTCCCCCCTTGGCATTTGCCTTGGCCATTGACGCTGGCTGGGGTTTCTGGTCTGTTCCATTCAGTGGCCCTTGCACCTTCATCATCCTCCTGGCTCGCCTGGGGGCCTCCTCCAGTTTGGGGGTGTCGTTCTTGCTTTCCACCCTCCAGACCTATACTCAGGTGGTGCTGAGAAGCACAAGAATGTGCCCTCTGCTTTTGCTTCTGACAAAACCAGGATGGTTACACCTGCCCAGCTCCATCATAGAGTGAGTTTGTGTCTCAAACGAAATGACTGCGTAAATGATGGTACTTGGAAAACCATCAGATTGTACAAATGTCAGAGGTGATGGTGATGGGGATGACAATGCTGACGATTAGAGTAGCCGGGCGTCAGAGGGTCTAAGATCCTTGCACGTGGGTGGAGAAGACTTTCATTCAGCCTCCTCGCCAGCGAAAGCCATGGGGCAGCCAGGAGGAGGGCAAGCTCTGGCACCATGGGTGCCCAACCACAGTCCCCTCTCACCCTGGGAACACGCCCCTTGGCAGCAAATGCCAAGGCCTCACGAAGCTGAGGGTGGACCCCAATGCCTCCTTTTTGGCAAAGCAACTGGGGCAGCCTGGAAGCAACTCCCTCCTGCAGACAAGGGGTTCACAGAGCCAGAGCTTCAGGACTGGCAGAACCACCATGAGGTCATCCAGCCCCATCCCCTTATTTTATGGAGTCGATATTACAGTCTTCTTGGCACATATTAATAAAAATAACTCCTCCAGCCCCAGACACCTCACCAGGCTCAGCTGAAACACTTATCACTTACAGAGAGAAAAAAAAATCACTTTTCCAAGAAGAAGGCAAAAACTGATTTATTAATTAATTACCTCAAGGGGGGGCCTGCCAAGACTGTGGGCTGGGAACAAGAGTCTGGAGGGGGGACAGAGAAGCTCTGGGAGGCGGGGGTGTGTGCTCTGCTCGAACTCCGGAGGGTGAGAGCTGACACTTCCAGATCAGGGGCTGCGGGGCTTGTGCTGAGATTTCCTCTCTGGGCATCTTAAAGCAAGGCTTGTTCCTGCCTCCACCTATCAGCAGAGAGAGCAGCAGCTGGGGGGCTGCAGGCTCCAGAGCCTGTTCTGTGTCCACTAGAGTCAGCAGAGCCACCCTGGAAACGCTCCCAGTCTCAGCCTCAACGTCCTTCTTCTGCATCACCTTCCTCCTCAGAAGCCCTCCCTGTATGCGCGCGCGCACACACACACACACACACACACACACACACACATACACGCGTGTCTAGTGCCCAGAGCCCTCCAGACAAGGGCTTTACACACCCACTTATGAAGGTGAACCACCACTTTCATCTCCCAGGAGAACTTACAATGCACCTCTCATCCCTGTGCAATTGGATTTGGGGCCCAGGAAGCGGCCCTGTAATTGTGGGGGCAGGACAGGATTCCCCTGGCCCCTGACAGCACACCGCCCAGGCAACCATATTCTCCAACCCAAGAGACACAGGCAGGCCCCAGCGTGGGGAGTGGGGCCTCTGAGAATACATGCCAGATTGGTTGGCCCATCTCCCGTGGGGAGTTCAGAAGCTTTGCCAACCAAGAGGGAACCCTGCAGACCGCTCTGGAAATCTTCAGAGGGCAAAGACCAGGGCCACCACTTACAGGTGTGCCGGACACAAAGGTGTCCAGCAAGGGGTGAGTGGGGCTGAGCCAGTGTGTGTGCCCTGGCCCTGGGCTGCAGCTGCCGCGGGGGGAAGATAGGCCATTTTCTAATCCACGCACGAGTGCAGAGTGGCTGTGGTCCTAGTGGGAAGAGGTGCAAGGTAGGGATGAGCCCCTTTCTACTGGGGGCTCTGCAGCTTCCACAGGGCGTCTGAGTGGGTTTGTGCCTATGGGAGGCATTGTGTGTGTGCTGTGTAGCTGAGGCGCAGGGGTGGGGGTGTGTATCTATGGGAAATATTCAAGGAAAGGGCCGGGGATTCGGGAGAAGATAGAAAATAGGGACCAGAGGTATTTCAAGAAAGACGGGGCTCCCAAGCCCCAGCTCTGGGCAGAGCTCTGAAGGAGAGTGTCCCTGTGATAAAAAGGAAAGGGAATCACAAATCCCACCTGCATGCACACGCGCGCACACACCCCAGCCTGCAGGTCCTCGGGGAGACGGGACACCTACAGGGACCCCCAAAAGGGCCTTGGGCATCCCAGCCCTCTGGGACTCATGTCCATCATAAAGTGCCCAGAGCCGGTGCGGTGGCTCATGCCTGTGATCCTAGCACTCTGGGAGGCCAAGGCAGGAGGATTTCTTGAGGTCAGTAGTTCAAGACCAGCCTGAGCAAGAGTGAGACCATCTCTACTAAAGATAGAAACATTTAGCTGGGTGTGGTGGTGCACACCTGTAGTCCCAGCTACTAGGGAGGCTGAGGCAGGAGGCTTGCTTGAGCCCAGGAGTTTGCGGTTGCTGTGAGCTAGGCTGACACCATGGCACTCTAGCCCAGGAGACAGGGTGAGACTCTGTTTCAAAAAAAAAAAAAAGTGCCCAGGTCGTTTTAATAACCAGAGTAGAATTCTGCATGGAGCGAGGGGTCGACCATGTAGGTGGGTCAGGCTGGAAGTGGGGCCGGGGGTGGTGGCCTTGGACGGTAAAAGGCCTGCTGTACCAACAGTGCCTTGATCATCTGTATCTCGCACTCTGCCTGGCTGGGGCCCCTCAGTCTCACCCCCTGACCGCTTTTGCCTGCTGTTAAGAAAAAATATTCAAAACTTCAAAGTAAGACAAGAGGACTATACGTCCTTTCAAAGTCACGCTGGAACATCGTCTCACAGACCTGCCTAAGACCCATGCAGCTTTCCAGGGCAGGGTAACTTCATTTGATTTACTACCGAGCAGAGCCCAGACTCCGCAAAGTTAGATGTTATTAGAAAACTGATGTGGTGCCAGTGTTTTTTGTCCAATGGAGAATCTAATGCCAGAGGTTATGGTTTTATTGCCCTGCTAGACACTAACCAGTTTTGTGTCTAATTTAACAATCTTATTCCAGCATTATTTTTTCCCATTAACGTGTGCATATATATATTTTTTTCTGATATCCTCTTTTGAGCTAAGTGTATTGTCTTATGTGTTCCCTCATTAGCAGTTTAAATAAATCATTATATATTTGTAGGAAATTTATGTTTTTACCATTTTGAAATTTTGACTTGATGCTGTCTTGGACAGGTCTGGTGGTGTCTCCCTTCTGGGCAGCCATCGTCTGGCCGTGTCTACGTCACCCGGCTAGCGTCTACCCCGGATCCTGGCCTGGCACGCTGAGAGGACAGAAGCCACGAGGTGGGGCCTGTGATCTGGCCGAGCTGGCGCTGCAGGCTGGAGTGCGCGTGAGCTTCCGGACCTGGAGCAGGGACGGAGCCATCTCAGGCTCAGCCCTGTTTGCTGCCTCTTCACCAAGAGGGACACCTTGGGACACCTTTGGTGCTCCGTAAGCCTCTCTTTCTGTCCTGCACACAGGGGAAATCACACCTGCACCACCCCAGGGGGCTGTGGTGGACATCAGAGGCGATGGGCGACAGACAGGTTGGTTGGGAAAGCAGGAGACTTAGGATGTGCAAGGTCAGCAGGGCCTGCCGGCATGTGCGGGGTGGGCAGCATTCTGCCTTCCATAGTAGGTCAAATAAACAGTGGGAAAATAAGAGACTGACACTGGATGAATGTATTAATTTTTAAAACACTAAATCCATGCAATAAAAGGAAGGGGAAACCACAGGTCTGCAAACCCAGACAGAGCCAGGGCCCAGCTCTGAGCTCTGCAGGAAATCCGAAGCACACAGAGGCTCATGCCTGCGATGCCACCAGCCCAGGGTGGGCGCCTGCAGTGCCCGATTTCACCCCAGCTGTTGACCTGAGCGACCCCTGCCTCCACGGGGCCTGTCCTCAGGGGGAGAGGAAGAGAGCGCTCCAGGAGGGAGGGGTGCTGCCAGGGACCAAGCTGCCCAGGTGCCAGAAGGTGCCACGTGTGAAACCCTCATGGCCTCTCATTTAAAAACCCAGCCCCAGAGCCAGCGCCGGCCCTGCAGATGCCCAGACTGACGCAGCGTGGAGGACAGCCTGCCTGTCCACACTGCCCCATCTCCCGGTGCTGGGGGCTCGCGAGGAGCCCTGACCCCTGGGGCCTAAGGGAGAGAGGCACCACAGCGCCCAGGCTGACTCCTGGGCTGGAGAGCAAGGGAGAAGCGCATCCCCCCCAAAATACCTTCTGTCTGATTGTGCCTGAAACCCCACCGTTGGAGTTTTGTTCCTGAGAGTCTGGAAAGATGTTTTTTTTCCTCCAGGCCTCTCTGGAAACAGCAGGACCCTGAGAAGGGCGGCACATGTGTGCAGCAGACACCCCTGGGAGCGCCGGGCGAGGGGGGCCTGTGACCAGCTGGGACAGACACAGGCTCTGACTGCAGAGGGAGAAGGCGCAGGAAGGAGGAAGCAAGTGGAGAAGCACAGACTTGTCTTGGCACAGGTCACTGTTTCCTGGGACTGGTCCTGCCCTTGTGGCCCAGAACAGGAGAGCCGACCTCTCAGGGCCCAGGGAGGGACCTGCAAGTCGGGGTGGAAACCAGGCTTTGGCCACAGATGGCAGAGGATGTGCCTGGCCTTGCCGCGAAGGCTGGCTGGCAGGACCAGCAACCCCTCCTCACTTCAGAACAGCTTGCGCTCCTTCTCTCATCCCCTGGGGAGGGCAGAGTGGTGGCATTGTCC
This sequence comes from Lemur catta, assembly GCF_020740605.2. Classification (NCBI taxonomy): domain Eukaryota; kingdom Metazoa; phylum Chordata; class Mammalia; order Primates; family Lemuridae; genus Lemur; species Lemur catta. The sequence continues at coordinate 34,058,994 of NC_059143.1, read as the reverse complement.
TCGCTTTACAGATGGGGAAACTGAGGCCCAGTAGAGTGCCATGTCCGAGCCTTCACCACACTGCCACACTCAGCCCGAGGATGCAAGGTGTGTGTTCCTACCCAAGCGTCAAAGGTGTTCTCCATGACAGATCTGTTTCCGGGACGGAAAGGGACTCAAGCCGGGCTGCATTTGCTGTGTCGTCTCCCTCTGTCCCTTGCCCTCCTTCTCCACCAAGAGGCTGAGGGTTGAAAGGAGGGCTGTGGGGTGTGATGGGCACCCAGAGGGAAGGTGCTCGTCCCGGTCCAGGGCAGGGAGGGACAGCTCCCCTCCTGGCCTGTCTTTGCCCTGAGCTAGTGGCCCTCACAGGCACCCAGCTCAGGGCACCCAGACTGGGGTCAGAATCTCCAATCTTGGGGGTTGGGGACCTCAGAAGTCCCAGGCTCCCAGCTCCCAGCCACAAGCACAGCATCTCCCTAAGGCAGCATCTTCAGAAGGACTTAGCATCAGGACCTGGGCCAGAGTTCACACAAGGAAAGTGCTGGAACAGTGCTCGGCACACTGCAAGTGTCCACCGTTACTACTACTGCCATTGCTCTTGATGTTATCATCGATGTTACTACTTTCACTTTCTCCTCAATGAAACCTTAAGCAAAGCCCCCTGGACCTCCTTCAGACCAGTGGATGGCCCCTGCCCACCCTACCCAAGTCAACAGAGGAGAACGGAAAGCGGCCCCCATGGGCACGACCCTCCAAGGACCCCCAGTTCAGGCAGCACGGCTCTACCCCAGCTGTGCCACGTGCCCTAAACACACACACACACACACACACACACACACACACACACGCACACGCACACAGCACTTTGTCTTACAAGATTGATTGCTCTTTTAAGTTTCAAATTAAGTTTAAGGAGAGGGTTTTGTGTTTGTCAAAGTGGGGACAAGTGGGGTCAACAGGCTTAGAACCTGTGGACTAGACGCCCCCGAAAGAGAGTGCAGAGGGCTTTCCTGGCCTGGGTGACTTGCCAGGACAATCATCTTTCCAGCAACTCTTCCATCGGGGTAAAATCGGAGGGCTGGGGTTCTAGGGGCTCCCAGCAGGGACAGTGAAGTCCCCAAGCCTTCCCCACACCCACGCACCCTGGGGAGCAGATGCCGGCTGCTGCCCTTTGGTGCCCCTTCCCTCCCTACTCCTAATTAGGAGCAGGTGAGCCCCACACGTGACACTGGGGTCCCTGCATTTGACATATGGTGAGTTTCAGCTGCTGACTCATCTGAGCCGTGCTGGGGGAGGGGAGGGTGAGAGAGCAGCAGAGGTGACACCTCAGAGCTTCCCCCTAAGCGCCCCAATTTGGGAAGGTGGTGGTTTATAGAAAGAGGTGCAAAGCCCACCCTTTCTCACCTGCCCCTCCCATAGAGGGCTCGGAGGGGTGAATGCTCTGGACGATGTGCCCCAGACTGAAAAGTCCCAAGAGCTGGCTTCCAGCCCTGGTGCTGGCCCCAACTGCTGTGTGGCCTTCAGCAACCACCCAGCCTCAGTTTTCTCTTCTGTAGTCTGGGCCAAGGGAGACACTGGTGTGTGGTACTCTACAGACTAGAGCGAGGCCACCAGAGGGAGTGTGTGGGGTCTTATCTCTCTTTTGAACACCACGACCTCAAACTTGCTCCCCCAATACCAACTGATAAATAGCTTGTGGGGGGCTCCCTTGGAGCATTCAAGTCTGGCAGAGCAGTTAGCTCGAATGCAGCCCCAGGGCCACCTTCCGCTGGCACCATCTCTCAACTACTGTAACTCATCAGTGGCCAAGACCCACCGCCCTTTCCCAAATGCCTCTTGAACCCGCATGTCCTCTCTATTTCTGTGCCACCTCCCTTGGGCAGTCCACCGCCATCCACAGCAGTCCTCCTGCCCCAGAACTTCCTCTCGGATGCTTGTTCATGCCAAGTCCCACCCTCTTGCACCCTCAGCCCTAGACATGGTGGCCTGAACACCACTTCCTGAATAGTCCATGCATTTATTGGCCCACACCACTCCCTCTGCCCTCAACCTTTGCTTATCACACTCCTACTCATCCCACAATGCCCTGAATAGCGACTCCTCCCTGAAGCCTTTATTTATCCCCCATGCCTCTGCCCTCAATCAAAATTAATGACACCCTCCTCTGAACTCCCACAGGTTGGTCCATAGGACCCTCGTGCGTGCCTCTCCTCCACCTGACACCCTGTCCCCAGCCCCCTCCCTCATCCTTCACCCCTTCACCTGACAAAATACTGCTGACCTTCCAGTCACCCCTCCCACATCACTTCCCCCCAGAAAACCTCCTCCAGCCACTCGTTGCCCCAGATCAGGAAGAAGTACCCTCCTGTGAGATCTCGGGACACTTGGCTGCCATTTGGGAGCTATGTTGACATTGCCTTTTATTTGCCTGCCCTCCTCCCCTCACTGAAAGACGCATCCACAGTGTGGCCAGCACAATGCCTGGCACATAGCGGGTTCCCTAAAACTCCTGGTGAAAGAAAGGAGGAGAGAGGGAAGGAGGGAGGGAGCAAGGAATGACAGTAACCTAAGTCTCAAATTTCCAGTCTCAGTTTAATGAAATTTTTTTTCATTAAAGTCTATTTATTAAAGATCTAAATTTCAATGTGATACCATTTGATGTCTACTTAAGATCTCTCATGTAAGTATATTCACAATTTAAAATAATCCATGGTCAGGCCGTGTGCTGTGTGAGTTCTGATACTGTCACCATATGGAACCCACTGCTGCCCCCTCCCAGCAGCCGGGGGCAGGGCCTGGGTTTGCATCTTTCATTCTCTCACAACCCCTGCTCGTAAAGATTTTTAATCAGCGCTTGCTGAATTAACTTCAAATGAACTGAATTAAGGCCTCAAAAGAAATTCCTTTCCAAGTCACAGGGACATGATTTTGCAACATCTCACAAAATCTGCTCTAATAGTCCAGAGCACAGGTGGGGTCTGAGATCCCATCAGGGGGGCTTCAAGAGACCCCTAACAAAAATATCTCCCCAGGGGGCTGCATCTTCGTTATGCCTTCTCTTACGCCCACACTTCTCCTCTTCACCCACCAGGAACCAAGTTCAACACTAGGAAGGGCAGGGCCAGGCTGTGGCCTTTCCCTGTCCTGACTGTGCTGTGCTGAGCATGGTCCTCAGCGACCCTGAACCTCAGTGTTCCTGTCTGCAAAGTGGGCATCCTCACACTTAGCTCACAGAGATTCTGACACAGAGAAGTTACCCAACTAATGTCAGTTCCCTCCGTGTGGCATATTGATTTCAGAGAGGACTTAAAGTAGGCAGCAAGGACAAGTGACCACTTTGCTGCCAAGGCTGTGTGACAGCCAGGGGCCTAACAGCGGATGCCACAGATGAGGCTGAAACTCGGAGCAGCCAATGTTGCTGTGACAGACTCTGGGCCAGGCCCTGTTCTAAGCATTGGGCACTCACTATCTCATTTAATCCTAAGACCACCCTATGAGATATTATTATCCATATTACAGATAAGAAAATGGAAGCAAAAGAAGATGAAGCAACTTGCCCAAAATTACGTTCTCATCAAAGGCAGGGACCAAGCCTATTTTGCTGTTTCCCCAGCCCTTAGCCCAGGGCCTGGAACTGCAATCAACTCCATTGTTTGATGTAAGCAGAGTCAGTGGTCGCCATAATGAATTTAAGGGACACCCAAAAAAGGTCCTCTGCCCCATGTGCTACTCCCATCCTGCAATATTGTCCCCACCTTGCCTGTCACAGGGTCAGAAATTCTACGTGTTCTGGACCTTCACATGAAACTGCTGGGAACCGAGAGTCACCTGATGAATGCGGAACTCCCAGGATGCATAAACCCATATAACGCAGCAACTAATACACCGTACTGAGGAAGTGGAACCCAGAACAAGTATTTTTGGATGAAAGGGGAAGGAGCTGTCTAGAGTCAATAGATAGATGAGGCCGGTGGGAGTGGAACAGAATGGAGCCAGGGCAACCTAGAAGGGGCCCGGAGGCTCTGAGGACAGGAGGAATTAGGAGGCCAGAGAGGGACCTTGGGGAGGGAGGTGGAGGGCTTTCACTAGGCCCTAGAAGTGACCCAGAGACCTGAAGAGGACATTTAGGAGGGCAGGCGAGAGGACAGTCAGGGACTATCAGGAGGCTAGGCCCTCAGTGCCCGCACATGAACTCAAGGGGCTTCTCTCCCGGGACCCACCATCCAACTAATGGCCCCCGCTCTCTGGGGCATGCAGGGCTTTGGGGGGATAGAAGCCCAGGAGACCCCAGGAAGGGTGTCCAGGAATGCCAAGGTTGGGGTGTGGGGTCCCCAGCCCCCTGCAATTCAGCCAGAGGCCCGCTTCTTTTGTGTACCCTGTTTCCTGGGCTTTCATATTAGACTTTGGGGAGAAGGGGAAGCTGAAGGAGGATTCCATTGTGTTGTTATTTTTTAGTTTAAAAACCAAAGAATTGGAGCAAAGGAGAAGGCATAAAGCCACCTGTCTGGGGAGTGAAATTCGGACACGCAGTACAACATGGATGGACCCTGAAGACACTATGCTGAATGAACTAAGCCACCACCAAAGGACAAATACTGGGATTCCACTCACACGCTGTGCCTAAAGTCGTCAAATTCAGGGACAGAAAGTAGGATAAGAGTTGCCGGGGGCTGGGGGGAAGGGGGCTGGGGAGTTGGTGTTCAATGGGGACAGAGTTTCAGTTGGGGCAGATGAAAAAGTTCTGGAGACGGATGGTGGCCATAATGGCACAACAATGTGAATATAGTTAATGTCGCTGAACTGTGGCACTTAAAAATGGTTAAAATGGTAAATTATACATTACGTATATTTTTACCACCACCAAACGTATTTAACTAATCAATTGAATAAGAATATTTTAATAGCAAAATAGCCTCCTGGCTGGTCCCCGAGTCTCCCGGTGGCCCTGGTCCTCCAGGGTGTGAGAAGGCGCCACTGGAGACCTGTGGGGGGAGGGGAGGTGGGGGACCGGGTGACGAGAGTGCCCCAGCCCAGCCCTGCTCACGCTGCAGGAAGAAAAGAACACCAGGAGTAATTAGAAACACGAGGGGCCTGGGTTTACCATGGGAACCGCAGCACGGGCGCCACACAGCCCCTTTGTCACAGCAACTGTCCATCTGCTTCTGGGAAAACAGGCAGCTGCCGGGAGGGCTCGAGGGCACCGGGCGGGGTCTGGGGGCCAGCGAGCCGCTCTGCGCCCTCCCTGGGGCCAGGCTGCGGGACCCGGGCACCGCGCCGCCCGGAACTCAGCTTCCCCACTGGGTGGTGCAGATAACGACCCGCCCTCACCACTGCCCCCCACTCCCACAGACACAGGGGCATCCTGGGAAAGAGCCACAAAGCGCCACGCACACCCGTGTCAGCGTCTGGTGGTTCGCTGTCCCTGGAGCCCCCGGTCAGGGCGCTCAGCTCTCACCCCCAGGGTCTGCAGGGTGTTGTAGGCCCTCAGCCTCCAGGCACTGCGCTTTCCCTCATTGCTACGTCACTTTCACTGGGTCACCAACTGCAAGAGACACCACGGCAGTGACCTGCTCTCTGCGACACACCCAGCTAGGCCAGCCCTTCTACCTCAGGATGCTGCAGGGCACTGTCAGGAGATCGAGAGCCCACTGCTCATTGCCGATGCCAGCCCAGTCCCCTGTCTGCCTGGCAGTCCAGCCACCTTCCGGTGACCGGCAGGTCGAAGGGTGGAGATGGAACCTCAGACAGCACACGGTGAGTTCCATGGAAAAGTGCAGCGACACTATCCCTGGCCTTTGGCCAAGCATTAGCCACGCTAGACCAAGAGCCAGGTATCAGGTTCAAGGCCCTGGAGCTCCGTGGAGGAAATGACTCCTTTGCAGGGGCTGAGCAGGAGGGCTGTCTGCTGTCCTGGGGGTGTGCGATGAGGATGGGGGAGCCCTCTGGCCTCTCGTTACCCTTAGAGGTTTCAGCCTACCCTTTGGCACAGCCTCCTACACACACACACACACACACACACACCGCTCCCCGTTTCCCAGCAGGAAGGTCCCCTCCGTCGGTGAGGCTGGTGGTGGTGCCCGTGGGGAAAGAAGGGAGCCGTGGTGGGCACAGCGGTGAGAAAGTTCATTTTTCCTGAGCCCCAGGAGGCTTCCTGGACGCCACGCAGCCCTTACATAACAGCACTGCGGTGTGGTTAGAATAAAAGAAACATGGATTCTGGCCCTCTCAGATGTACAGGGTTTAACAAGCGTGGATAAAACAGTTCAGCCAGAGGCAACAGAATCACTTCTGTTCCTGCACCGGATGGAGCAGGAGCCTGGCTCCCTCCCCCACTTGTCCTCTCCGAATCCTAACAGAGACCCCAAAACCCCGGGCCAGCCCCTCCTACTGGAACCCAGACACCTGCCTGTTACCATGGTCACGTGGGCTTCAGTTCTACAGACGGGGTCCCTCTCTCCCAGGCCTGAAACAAGCTACAATGCGGCCCGAGCTAGAGGGAGCCTACTAAGGTCTCCCCAGCAAGGAACGATGACGATGACATTGATGCCCTTTCTGTCACAGACCAATATTTTGAGGCCGCCCTGTGCACTATTTCACTGGGTCCTCATATGGGCTTCCGAGAGGGGTGGTGGTGGCTTTATTTCCCTGGCTGAGTGACAGTGGAACCGCGGCAAGAAAAGTGAGGTGGCTTGCCCAGGGGATGACAGCAAGTGGGTGGGGGGAGTCAGCAGGACGACTTAGTGCCCACATCCCAAACCAGGCTCTCTCCAGAAAACCAGGCCACCAACCCATAGCAACCTCTGCAGGGCCCATGTGAGGACCCTTGAGCCCTCTGAACTCGGCGGTGCTGAGCCATGGCCCAGTCCCCGGTCACCAGCACTGCCGCTGGGGACACTTCTATATAGACATAGCCCTTTGCTGTGCCCTGAAGGAACAACATGCCTCATCTTCAGGATGCCTGCTGACATGGCCTGTCCAGAACACTACAGCCAGCTCTCAGAAATGACATACGGCCAAGTCCAGTTTATTGTGTTTAATAAACAGCTGTTGGTTGAATGAGTTTGAGTAAACAATGAACAAATGGGCGACCCAGCCTGTCTCCAAAAATCTATCTGAACAGCCGGGATGCTGAGGTATAGCAGAAAGGGCCCCGGACACAGGTGCTCTCACCTGCCACCTGGCACTGCTTGACTTTGGCCTGACCATTAGTCTCTTCAGTCCTCAGTTTCCCCGTCTGCATCACTGGGAGAGAAAACCTACCTAAAGCTGGGAAAAGCTTGCAGATAGACAGCAATGCTTCACAGAGGGGTCTCCAAACCATTGCTTCAGCTCTCGTTTTCTGTAGGAGTTTGTCATCAATACCAACAACTGAGTACCAGGTGCTAGATGGGGGCTTTAGGCCCAACCCCCATAAAGATCCTGTCTGTTCAAAACTCTCCTTTGGTTGGAAATCTTTCTAAAATGTCTGGTCTCCTTTAACCTCTCCACTAACCAGAGAACACTGCTGAGTCTTACTTGGGTGATAGAGGATCCAGCAAGGGCCCAGGTCACCCCTCAGATGGGGGTGCACTGTCAGATCTCCCCCTCTGGCCTGGTCTGGGTGACCCCTCCTCCTCATCAGACCCCATGTCCCTGCAGTTAGGCCACTTCATTGGCCAGGGGCAGGCTAGGTTTGTTCCTGTCTTCCTCGGCCTCCCCCAGAACATACCCCTCCTTCCTCTCCTGTACCTAATTCCCATGGTTTCCCCAAAGCCCATGCTGACCTTCCACTCCCTGAGCTCCAACAACCATGAGACCTTGGCCTCTCACGTCTCTCTGGGATGACCTGCCATGTATGATCCTGTCTCCTCACAACTGTCCACAGGTCTTGCCAAGAGAACGAGGACAGGGATGGAATCTTATCCTAATCCTGGATCCCTTTAGCCCCTCACATGGAGAAGGGCCTGGGGAGGCCTCACCCACACCTGAATGTCCAAGGTCAGGGATGGAGACGAGGTGATGGATAGAGCTGACTGCAGTCTGGGGCCAGGGCACACCCTTGGATCCTGAGCCTGAACACAATTTTTTCCCTACAGCCAAGGACAGAAAAGGTACTCCTATTCCTCAGTGGCCCTGACTGAAGAGCAGAGTGTCCCCCAAACCTCCCTCGTTCATCCACCTCATCTCCCAGCAACTAGATCCGTGTGAAGAGTTGGCTGAGGACATAGGCTCTGCACTCTGATTTCCTTGATGCAGATTTTAGCTCAGCACCTTATCTGAAACAAGAGGATCAGCCCTTCTGGACCTCAGTTTTCTCATCTGTAAAATGGGAATAGTGAGGTCCCCCCATCCTCTCCATAGGGATGTTATAAGGGCAGCATGTGAAGCCCTTAGCACAAGACAAGGCTGGTCCATCATAGTCCTCACAAATGTTACTTATTACTTTTTATTATTTTATTTCTTCTTTCTGTTAGAGCAGGAAAGGAAGTGGGGCTCCAGACTGGTAGATGGCCCTGGATCAGGTGCTCTGGGGGAAGAGAAGCAGCAAAGCCTTTTTCATCTCCTTCCTTGAGGGGGTTGCAGGCAGCCCCCAAGTCCCCATCAGAGTCACAGAATCATCTGTAGGTCCAGGTCATGTACATGTGTGTGTGTGTTTATGTGTGTGTGTGTAGGGCCAGCAGCTCCCCTGGAGTGGTTTCTTGGGGTTGAGGTGTAGCAGATGGGCCCAAGGGGCCCTGGGCCTCACTCTGATACCGAGGTTTCAGGAGGAAAGCAACCAACAGCTCCCTACCTCTCGAGATGCACGTGTGACATTGTGCTTTGTCTATTGGAAATCGAAGCGTTGGAAGAAAAGCTGAACAGAACAAGGTGAGGTTGGCTAGAACACTTCCCCCACCTCCAATAGGGAGCTGTCCCCAAGCCTAAGTTTGCTGGCTAAACTGTGTGCTAGGGAGTGGGCATGGGGAATCCTGCCCTGCAAACCCAAAGTGACACCTCAATGGCCAGCAGGGGGCTTCTGAGGCATCCACCGTCTCCCCAAACCCCCTCACTGCACAGCCAGGCCCCTAACCTTCCCCAGAAGGTGGCCTGGCTCACTCCCTTCTTCTCCACACAGCGCTCGCCCAGTCCTGTCCTCCCCCACTCACACCTCACACTCTCTCTCTCTCTCTCTCACCAGCCTTCTACAACACCCTCTTCTCAGCCCCAGCCTCTGGCTCCTCCAGCAAGAGCTGCCCTGACTCTGCCCAGCCCATGGAGTGCTGCCATCTTGTATCACCCTCGGTCAGCTCACGGTTGTCCGGAAACAACCACAAGCTGCCTCTAGATACAATGACAGTCTCTCTTGTTTCCCACAGAGCATCCACACAGGGGAGAAAGCAGGGACTTTTAGGTCACGGAGGCCTGGATTCAAATCCTAGACTGCCACTTAGTTGTATCCACTTGGCAAATACCTTAACTCGGGACCATGAGTTTTTAATATCAGTATAGCAACACTTAAACCACGTGATTAAACGATACCAAATGGTCCAAGGAAGTACCACAGTGCCTGGCATATAGAAACGATGACAGTAAACGTTTACTAAGCAATTGCTACCTGTCATGCACTGCTCTAAACTCTACACGTATTAACTCCTCTACATCCTCCTAACAACCCCATAAGGTAGACATTATCATTATCCCATTTTAAACATGAGGACATTGAGGTTCAAAGAGATCAAAAGATTTGCCTGAGGTCACACAGCTAGTGAACGGCAGAGCTGGGGTGTGAACATAGACATTCTTGATCCCGACCATAACCCTAACCATTGTGCTAGACTCTCGGTACGTGCTGCCCACAGCTTCATTCAGATCAGGATCCACCTTTTCATTGAAACTGCCTAATTCTGAGGGCACCGGGCAGCGGGTCCAACAGACCCGTCTATTCAATAACCAATTCTACCTTGCCCCAAAGAATGTCCACACAAGGCTTTGGCACACATGAACACAACCAGAGCCACTTTTCTTCCAAGCAGGAGCCCACTTCCTTTTCAGGTCACTACTATGGACAAATTGTTTCCCACCACCTCCACTGAACATTAAGACAATTTTCCAGTTTGTGTCCAGATCCTAGAGTATCTTGAACATTCCTGAATTGTTGATTTTTAAGGCAGATGGAGACTTCAGGGGTCATCTGGTCTACCCAACATCTGGAGCGCCAGGTACGAGAGCCAGGATGGGAGGAGAAACGGGATTCAATCACTTAAATAAGAAGCTAGATATCCCATAAGGTCCTTGGAAAACACCCAAAACTCTGCATCTGTAAGAAGAGATCCCACATCCCCCAGCAGATGGGGAGCCTGGCAGGAGATTTTCATGCCCTCAACCCCAGTGTCTTCCTGCTGTGTTTGCTTAATAAGGTCCACAGTGTTGTTTTGCTTGGCAATTTATTTCCTTTCTCTTAGAAATTAAGTATATGATATATTTCTCCCAATGAATCCCAGAAGCCCGATAGGAGGGCTGGGCCCTAAGCCAGTGTTAGAAAATCTATTCTTTCCAGCAGGACACAGAAGCCCTTTTGCTAGACTTGGATTTTCCCTCTCGGAGACTGTTTTGTTTGCTGTTGTTTCCCTGGTGCCTAGCACAGCGCCTGACTTACGGCAGACAGTCTATACATGTGTACTGAGTAAATGAATGAATGAGTGAGTGAGTGAATAAATGAATTCACCCGATCTCAGGACTAGGAAGGGTAGAGAAAGGTTTCAAGGCAGAGCTACACTTAAGCCACCCCAGAAAGAAACACCTTGCTCCCACGGTACAAAATGTTCAGAAATCCTTCTAATCCTCTTGGCCATGACCATCCCATTTAATAACCACTGTGCCATGAGGAAGTTCTGGAATCCCCCATCCTGTACTGGGCAGCCCCACTTACTAATGGCAGAAGGAAACCAGTGGGCAACTCTCCATGACCTCCCCAAATTCTCTGAGGCTCATCGTAAAATGCTGCAGCATCTTGGGGTGGGGGGGCACTTGGGAGAACAGGGATCCTCTGGTGGGGCTGGACTGGGGGGCAGAGGAGGGAGAGGCAGCACTGTCAGCTGTTCCCAGCTTAGGTCCCCTAATATTCCAAAGGGCTTATGCCTGTATCACAAGCGTCACCTCTCAGTAGATCCCCCGTTGTTTGTTCACACCCTGTGACTTCCTTCATCAATGATTTTAACGTCCTTCAGGGCGACCACTGTGTTTCTCCCTCTCCTGTGGTCATGCCCATTCTTCCCCATCCCTTCGCTCTTAGGCAACTCCAGCCACAAAGTCGGAGCTCCCAAGACTGAATGAGGTCGTGGAAACCCAGAGATAAAGAGAGATGTCCAAGGTCAGGAAATAAGAAGGGTCCCAGCCAGATTTCAACCTCGGGGCCTGTCTGTCCAGAACCAGTGGTCTTGTGAAGAAATAAGCACATCTGTTCCTTGGCAGAGAAAAGGCTCCTCCAGAGACTTCTAGAGACAGACATGGGTCATCCCAAAACAGAACTCCTGGACTCTTGATCCCATGTGACCCCGAGTCAGGGGTGTGGGGTGGGGAACACTGACAGGGAGCTTGGGTTTCTAAAGAGCCCACATGGAAGCCTCGAGGCCTGGGCTCAGGCCACCTGCCCCTGCTCCCGCCATCCACGCCCCTCCCTTCCAACCGAGGTCAGGCTCCAAAGCGCCTGACTATTTCATGCGACCTCTTCAAGTCCACTGAGAAAGCCCAAGGAGGTGGCATGTTCCCTGCCCTCAAGGGGTTTACAGTCAGCTGTGGAGACAGGACCAGCTCACTACAACAATGAGAATCTTGGCTACTCAACCAGCCCACAAGTCCCCCAAGAGCAGGGCTGAGACTTGACACCTACTCTCCCCCAAGTCCCCTCCCCTGGGCCTTCGAAGGACTACACACAAAGGTGACATCAACCAGCACATGGGAGGGAGGTGTGCAGGAGTGAATCGGGGGCCCAGAGACCACAGGGTGAGTCCTGTCTCGTGGATGCCTCAAGTCAGGGAGCAGCTGAGGCCCTAGAGAAGCCAGTACAGGCACCACCTCCAGGTTGGCACATGCCTGCGAAGGCTGGAGCTTCACACCCAACAGCAGATCTGGTTGGGGCACATCTAGAATAGAGCTTGCTGGTCTGCAGGGTAGAAGACGCGGCCTTTGCTTCCTCTGCAGTCAAAGAAGGTGGAAGAATTAAGAGAGCTCATCTAGCCCAGAGGTAAAGAAAAGGAACCACAGGGGAGTGTTGGAAACAGAAACTTGCAAAGCACTTTGAACATGTCTACGAAAGTGCAATTGAACTTGGTATGGCTATTGCAGGTCACTATCATTTGTTTACTGAAGCAAGTTCCCAACCGGCTAAGGCCAAGATCCCCTATGTCTGTAGACGACAAAGCTTTAAGGCTTTCATTAGTCCAAACGAGTGAGGCTCGGCGGTGCCACCATGTACCAGGGTGGCTCCCATGCTGCTCTGCAGGGTTTTCAAGGACAGAAAACCCTTGAGTCACAAGGAAGGTACTCAGGATGGAATTCCAGGCTTTGCTAATGAGTGGGCCAAAGTCCCTAGGGCCTGCCAGCCTGCTCCACACATAGCCCGCCCCCAAACACACTCCTGGGAGGCAAGCATCGAGTGAAAATCTGCTATTCCTGAAGGACTCACCTAAAGGGCCCTAAGGCAGTAAAGCCAAGCCTGAGAAATCTTAGGTTGAAGCCAGCTTTCTCACAAAACCCCAAGGGGGAAAACTGGACCTCCCCAAGAACCTATCCCAAAGCCTGCTAGGGCCACCTCAAGGCCTGGTGGGGTAAAGACTGGCATTGGAGGGGGCAGCTACTATCCCCAACCCGCTTGTCCCCTTGGACCTGCCTCCAAGCTCAGACAGAGCCTGGGGCCTCCCCATCGAGACCCCCACACGAGTGGGAGTGGAAAGCGAGTGCCTTTTGCAGGCCAAGTACAGCCGAATCCCAGCTCCATTTTGGCTGCAATCTGTAAATGCCTTTGAAATCCTTCGGGGACATAAACGAGCTATTATCTTCAATGCTGCCCTATTTCTTAATTTCTGTAAGTGGGGAAACGGGGCATGAAGCAGATAATAGGATCATGGAAATCTGAGCTAAAAGGGATCTTCCAGAGCATATCACCCAACCCCCTCGCTTGCTAGTACAGGAGACCAAGGGCCAGGGGAGGGTCAGAGACCCATTCGCCCAGGAGCACCCAGCCAGCGGAGGCAGGAGAGCGTGGCCTGCGGCAGCCCCTGGCTGGCACCTGGGGAGGGGATGTGCCTTGACGCCCAGGCAGCACCCTCTGCCCGCAGTGGGACAGGCGCCTCCCCAGACAGGCAGCTTGCTTCACTTTCCTTCCATGATCTCATATATTTAATGACAGTCCTGAGAATAACACTAACAGGAAACAAGAGGGCCAACGGGAACAAGCATGGCAGTCTTCACAAGGCTCCAAAAGAAAGTGTGGAGGGCAACTGGGTGGCTGGGCACAGGGGAGGAGGGAGCCTTGCTTTGCACATGCACACTCTCTGTGTACTGTATCATGTGCCAATAATACCCCGCCAAACATTAATATACATGTGTGCATATATATAACCTAAACCCACATGCATATATACACATACATAGTGAATGATATCTATATCATTATAAACACATGGAATTAATACATGTTCTTCTTTTTTAGAAAAGCAAGACTACAGGGATTCAACTGAAATTTCACTTTGGAGAGCAACGTTGAGAGTTCATCTTTGCCTTTCGTCTTCCCACCTGGAGCTGGGGGCACCCGGGGGCTCTAAGGAGATTCAGAAGGGGTTACCTGATCCAACTAGAGAGAGCCAGTACGGTGTGGAGGGTAAAATATCCTTTGCACCAGGCATCAGGAAAAGTGCGGTCACACCCCAGCTAGTGGCACGGTCTTGGGCAAGTTGCTGTCCTCTTTCCAGCCCACGGCCTCGCAGCCACTCACTGAGAGGTCAGCCGGTGCCTTAAACTTCTTCTAGTTGCAGCGACCTTCCTGCAAATGCAATGTTCTGTGGATGTCCACTTGGAAAGTCACCTGCTGTGGGGCTGACACTGCACCCCTAAGCCCCTTCTCCTCCATAGCTCCACAGCCTTGAGCACCCCAAGGCTCAGCAGCATTTGGCTCTCCCTCCAGGCGGGCCCTGTGGCTCTGCCTGGCACTGCCCCAGGGAGAATTCCACACCCCAGCCTGTGTGCCCAGGAGGGTTAGAGGGCAGGTGGGCCTGTAGGGGACAGGTGGGGAAGGCAGTCAGGGCTCTCCCCTAGCTCCCCATCTCCGGGCCCCCAGGGAAGCTCTGACTGATTTCTCAATGTGAGGGGTCTTTTGCCTGGTGCCGCCTGGTGCTTTGGCCCCAAAAGAGAGGAAAAGGACAGAAAGGAGGAGGAGCAGGCTGGAAAGCAGAGTTGCCATGGGAATGTCTTTGAGGAGAGGACACGAACAACCTGGGTCTCAAGGGCTTCTTCATGAGTGAGGTACTTGGAATTCCAATCTCACTTTCCTTAGGAACCCTGAGTTCCCAGGTTAGCCCACAGAAGCAGTGAGACTGCTTGTCCAGCTGGGCCTGACCTCTGGTTTGGCCCACTGTCTGTAGGAGAACGCTCCCTGTGTTCCTCCATGGCTGGCCACAAACACATTGTCCCGCTCCTCTCATTCTAGCAGCAGGAGTGATGACCCCCCACCCCCTCAGCACCCTCCCTGGAGACTGAGGGTTCTGTGGAGGAGAGGCTAGCCCTGGAATGAACCACACGGTTGGGAGGGAGGATGGCTCTGCCTGGTGGAGTGAGCTAGGCCTTCACTAGAGCCAGCACGTGGACTCATGCATCTCGGGGCATTCTGGACCTAGGCCGCCCCTCACTGGTTGAAATACTAAACATGATGACTATGGCAGAGACCCTGAGTTGTCCCCCAATATCCTTTTTCCCCTCTTTCCATAGTAATAGAACCCCTCATTCTTAGCTGACATGTGAATATCTGGAATAAAGATACTTTCCCAGCTTCCCTGGCTGCTAAATATGACCATGTGACTAACATTTGTCCATTAGGATTCAAGTGAAAATGGCACATGCATTTTCTAGGAAGTGCCTTAATTTCAGCAGGCATCCCCATCCCTTCCTCCCTTGGTTGGAATGCAGACAGAACAGCTGGTGCCTTAGCAGCCATCCTGGGCCATGAGTGACTTTGGGAAGGAAGGTCACAAAGGCAAAGCACTATGTAGAAGGAGCTTGGGTCCCTGACACTGTGGGGGCCACACCAGCCCTGGAGTGCTACCTCCTAAATAGGTGAGAGAAACAAACTTCAGGTTTTAAACCTAGAAGAATGCTATTAATAGCTAACACAACAGCCTTTCAGATGGAGTCCATCCAGGCTCCCAGGCCTCAGTTCTCACATCGCCTTCACTCTCTTGCTCCAACCCCACTGGGCTCCTCTCTGTTTTCAAGACAAGCCATAGGGTCTGGCTTCCAAGATGCCACTCCCTTTGCTGAGAACTCTTTCCCCACTCTACCTGGCTAACTCCTTCCTGCCAGTCAGGTTCCCTTATGTGCTACCCCTCCTCAGGAGGGGTTACCTGACCCCCAAACCAGTTGAGATCCTGGTTATGCCATCCCAGAGCTGCCTGCACTCCCCTTTGTGGCATTCAGCATTTTGTAAACTCCTTACCTACAACCCATCTCTCCCAGCAGACAGAGCAAGGGGCAGCCTGCCCTGCCCACCCCGAAGCCCTGGGCCTGGCATAGTGCTCAGATCACTGAGCGGAAGCTCAGATTGTCGGACTGAACTGAATCGTACAGTTCTAGCTTCTGGACAACGGTTCACATGTTCCTCTCATGTGAACCCTATGAAGTTAGAGGCTATTGCTACTGTACTGAGAGGACAAATAAGGCTTGGGAAGGGGAAGTGACTTGCCCAAGCTTGGTGTCAACTCAGTGCCAGGACAGCCCAGCTCTGCTGACCCACAGTAGTGTGGATCAAGGGATGGGGGACCTGAGGCTCCACAGGGACAAGATCTTGGGGTGTGACTGAGGGAGTCTCTCCTCTCGCTGTGGTCGTTTTTAAGTCAAAAGCACGTTTCTCATGAGCCTGCTCTGAGCAGCGCTTCCCTAGCCCTGGGGAGGCAGTGACGAGCACGGTGCAGGCCGTCCCTCCCCAGCTCTCTCCCTGAGCACGCGAGAAGGAAGGGTTGGGAGGAGAAGCTGGCAGGTGGAGGGACGAGGAGAGGAAGAGGTGGTCCTGTGTCGGGAGCATGTCATCAAGGGCCAGGGGCTCTGGGCTTTGGGGAGACGACAGTCGCTCCTCCTTCCTCTGCAGCCACCACACCTGAGGAGGGGCACAGAGGGCCACTGAGCCCACCCAGAGCCCCGCGGCTTCCTTCAGGGGAGGAACAAACGGGTTACCTTTAGGATGCGCTTCAGCCTTCATAGCTGCCGTGGCCTCATTTTACCAGATTCGCAGTCCTAGAAGGCGGCTCTGACGAGGCCTGTGGTGCCCATTCCTGGGGCTGTGTGTGCTCCGTGCGTTCCTGCCTCACTCGCTTCCTCACACTCTGCCCTCCTCCCCAGGTACCTGGATCCTCCCAAACCATGGGGGCCCCGATTCCTGGAGACTGCCTCCCCACCCACCCAGCCTGCGGGGACCCAGGCCGCCTTCCCTGAACCCTTGCAGCCCTCACAGCTGTCCCTGATCCGGCACGATTCATCCTTGCTGTGCGTTGAGTTGTGTACCCCCAAAAAGATATACTGGAATCCTAAGCCCCACCACCTGTGACATCGAAATAGGGTCTTTGCAAATACACTCACGTTCACATGAGGTCATACTGCAGTAGGGTGGGCCCTAATCCAATGACTAGTGTCACTATAGGCCACGTGGAGACACTGAGACACACGGAGAAAACACCATGTGTTGACAGGGCAGACAGGCGTGAGGCATCTACAAGCCAGGGAACCCCAAGGACCACCAGGAGACAGATGAGGCAAGGAAGGATTGTTCAGAGGAGACGCACGTCCCCGCTGACACCTGGATTTCAGACGCCCGGGCTCCAGAACTCTGAGAAATTACATCTGTGGTTTAAAGCCACCCAGTGTGAAGTGTTTTGTTACAGCAGACACAGAAAGCCAACCCTTGTCACGGATCATGTCCTGTCTCCCTAACTGGGTGGTGGCTCCCAAGCTTCAGGAGGGGTCTTGCAACCCTCAGTGACCCAAGCATCAAACCCAGTGCCCCTCAAGGAGACGTGATGGAGAGGGACTGGTGGCTTAACGAGGGTCCTGAGACCCCCAACCGTTCCTTTACAATCGCCCGGGATTCTGAAAAGGGGTCAGGAAACCCTCACCCACTGCCACCTCCTCCAGCACAGCCCACCAAAATTAGGCCGTCCCTGCTGTTCTCTCTCCTGTTCTTTTCATTCCTGATCCTCGTCACACAGTTAAATATTTATCTGTGGGTCATTTGTTTACTCTCAATCACCTCTGCTAGACTGGAAGCTCCACCAGGGCAGGGACCACATGGGCTCCGTTCACTACAGCGTATGCCGGCACTTGGGCATAACAAACACTGAGTACGGACTTTGCCACCTCTGGGGAAGGGGCCTGGGGGTGAAGGTGAGGTGGGCGGAGCAGGAGAGAAAGTGACTATTCAGCGAGGCGTCCTCCATATTGTGTACAGTTCTCCTACGTGCATTTCTCTCTTCTTTAATGGCAAAACAACTAGTTCATGTTTAAAATTAACAGATACATAGAAATACAGATTGCTAGCTCAGAAAGGTGGATCTGGTGTGGGGATTGGGAATGTGGATTTTGCAAGAACCCTAACGACCACTGTGACAACTGGATGCTGTCGCATAAGGCAAGGAAAGGCACCTTTCCAGCCAGGGCTCCCTCTGGTTCCGGAAGAAGAAGCCCCTTTAACCTCTGCAGTTTCAGTCTTTCCCTCTGTCTCCTGCACCATGTCCAGAGGTGACCATGGTCTGGGACCAAGGCAGAGAGTTGGGGGGTGCGGGGGGTGAAGCCGTGGGAGGAGCAGAGGGCAATGCCACAGAGAGGGCTGGGGAGGCGGAGCCCTGGGAGAGGGTGCTGAGACCCCAGGCGCCCTCCCAACCTCAACCTGTGTCTGGGGCTTGACTCGTGGGAACCTTAATGGAATCTGCACCCTCCCTTCTGTGTGTTCAGGACTCTGGTGTCCTGAGCCAGGAGGTAGCCACACTACGCCCTGCCCATGACAAGGGAGCCTTGATTCGGCCCCTAATATCTACTGGGCTCCTTCTCTCTTTGCCCTCAAGTTCAGGGCTCTGGTCAATATCACATTCACAGCAAAGCTTTTCCTGAGTACCAAACATAAAATAAGCACCCCCACCTAGCCCCCAGCACCACCACTCGCATTCCCTGCACTATTTTGCACCATAGCACCTGTCGCCTCGCCATGCCACCTACTGGCCTGCTTGCTTGGTCACTGTCTGCCTTCCCCACTAGAATGCAAGCTCTGTAAAGCCAGGTGTGTGTTCCCTGTGCAGCCCCAGCACCTACGACACGCCTGGAACACGGTCGTCTGACCGCTTGATCAACATTTGCAAAATGAGTGAATGGATGAAGGGATGAATGGATGAATGGACCATAAGGCAATTTCTCTTTCAGCTTCCACATAGCTTCTTCCTGGCACAGAGTAGGGGCTTAATAAATATTTAAGTAATAAATAGAGAAGAGAATAAGGGAGGAACGGTGGAGATTTGGACCAGGGGCCTGCACTGAGCCAAGTTGGTCCTGGCGGAGGGCCAAAGTCCCTGGCAAAGTGCCAAGAACCAGACTGGTACCTTGGACCAGCAGCCCCATCCCTTACCATGTCTCCACCTGCCTAGAGGCCCTTCTGCATCATCATCACCGTCGTCATCGTTGTCATCACCCATGGCAAGCACATACCCAATAAGGCAAGGCCACACTGGGTATTTAGGTGTGGGGGTCCTGCAGGCACAGCGGGGCCATACCAGGCTTTGGGTCACATGTGCAAAGCTGGGCGAGGGGAGGGTAGTCAGGGGGTAGCTGTGCACATGAGGGGGAGCCAGGGACCCAGAGCCCTGCCAGGAGGGCAGGCAGGCACCGAGTGCAGGGGCAGCAGAGGCCCAGGGAAGGGACAGCCCAGGGCACAAAGACCACGGCTGCTGGAGGAGCAAGAGAAGGACAGGCCAGTATTCCTGAAGATCACCGAGTGTCTGGAAGATTGGGGTCCTCAGGTAGGCACAAGAAAGGGGCTTGGACAGCTGGCTTGGGGAGAGAGGGAATGTCGAAGAAATTAGTGTTTTTTCTAGAATATTAACTCTATGGCACTTCTGTCCTTTCCAAACCTTTTTAGACAGCAAGTGTCTTCTGTGATCCTCACCAGGGTCTACAGAGTGAAGCAGAAAGAGGATCCTCATCCCATGGGACCCAAGAGAAGCCCGGGGCACCCCCGAGAGAGGAGAACCAGGCTGGTCCTCTACAGGGGTCTCCAAGAATCTGCTCTTCCCGGATGTGTTCACCCTCCCGAGTCCTTGGGTGTGAGTGGTTGTATTAAAAATGTTAACAGCAAGATGAAGGAGGGTGTCTATGGTAAAAAAGAAACCTGGATCATATAGATCACACACTTGGCACTGCTGTTTGTCCCTGAGGAGTCAATAGGTTTATTTGTGGCCCCTACACTTTGTGTTTGGAGCACATAAAAAAGAATGCCAGGCCGGGAGCGGTGGCTCACGCCTGTAATCCTAGCACTCTAGGAGGCCGAGGTGGGTGGATCGCTCGAGGTCAGGAGTTCAAGACCAGCCTGAGCAAGAGTGAGATCCCGTCTCTACTAAAAATAGAAAGAAATTATCTGGCCAACTAAAATATATATAGAAAAAATTAGCCGGGCATGGTGGCGCATGCCTGTAGTCCCAGCTACTCGGGAGGCTGAGGTAGGAGGATCGCTTAAGCCCAGGAGTTTGAGGTTGCTGTGAGCTAGGCTGACGCCACTCACTCTAGCCTGAGCAACAAAGTGAGACTCTGTCTCAAAAAAAAAAAAAAAGAATGCCAAATGTTGTCAATTCTAAGAGCCCATCAATTCTATGGTGCACCATCACTTTGTGAACCACTAAAAGATTTTTAAGAGGCAATTAAACTAGGACACACTTTCATTTATAAAGCGCATCCCAATTTCCAAGATGTCAGACATAAAAGTGTGCAAGTCTTAAATCTGGACTGCTGCTGCGGTTGGCGGGGTGGTACGTTCTTTGGAAACCCTGAATAGGATCAGGTAGAGACCCTGGAGATCTTCTAACCAATTCTCAGGTCTCTTTAAAGGTTTGTCTAGTCTGACCTCTAAGAAAGATGAAAACTCCATCTTGCGAATAGCACTGTTGGCTTTGGGCACCTACGGACCCTGAGTATGCATCCTCCCCTCCTGTGCTTCGTGCATAGGGAACCTCATCTTTTTTTTGAGACAGAGTCTCACTCTGTCACCCCAGGTAGAGTGCAGTGGTCTCATCACAGCTCACTGCAACTTCCAACTCCTGGGCTTAAGCGATCCCCCTGCCTCAGCCTCCTGAGTAGCTGGGACTACAGGCGCACACCATGACACCCAGCTAATTTTTCCATTTTTAGTAGAGATGGGGTCTCACTCTTGCTCAGGCTGGTCTCAAACTCCTGAGCTCAAGAGATCCTCCTACCTTGGCCTCCCAGAGTGCTAGGATTACAGGTATGAGCCACGGTGCCGAGCCTTAGGGAACCTCATCATTACAGCCTGAATGTAGGAATGGGCCCTGACAGTTTACAAACCTACACCGGTTAATCACCCTAACCCAGGGTGTCTGACTTTGCCCACGCTTGTGGAGCTGGCATCTGAGCCCTGGCCCCTGATCCCTGACCCAGCAAAGCTCCCTCCATCACAGCAGCCCCCTCAAGAAGTGCCCCCCTCCACTGCTGGTGCTTCTGCTAACATACCTGCCCCTCTGGGTGTCATGCGCCTTCCCCAGAATCGGTGGCTGCAGCGAGGGAAACGAAATAATTCATAAATTGGGGCAGAAGGAAGAGGAGAGAAGAAGCAGACAGCACGGTGACTTTGTGGCTCCTGCCCTCCTGGCTTAGGAGTGACAGTGGAGACTAAAATGTGGGAACCTCATCTTCACTCCCGCTGAGTGACCTTGGCCACATCCCTTCTCCTCCCTGTGAAATGAGGGGTGGGTGATGGGCCAGATATCTTTGGGCTTCTAATGAAAACCCTGAGAGCTGAGTCTTGGTGGATGGGGAGACAGAGTCACCTGGGCCCAGGCAGGCCACCCCAGGGGGAGGTCACGATTCTATCCGAATGTCACTGGGAGCCCCTGCTGCACCATCGCCCATCCCGGGGTCTCTGGGTCATCACTATGGGCCATCTGGGTCAGATTGTCTCTTCTGCAGAGCACATCCCATTCCCTTAACAGAGAGAGGACCTGCAGCAGGAGCATGCAGTGGTGGGCACACACTGGCCTGAGGAGCCAGAGTCCTGGTCCTCTACCTGCTGCCAGCTGTATCTCCTGGGCCCCATCATCCCACTCTGATTCTCGGGGTCCTCCCCCATGCTTCCATTTGCAGAGGGCTACAGTAGGATTAAGGGATTTTTAGATAACATCCCTCACCAGTGGCAGTGGGGCAGGGGACAGGGAGCAAACTAGCATTCATTGAGGGCCTACAACAAGCCAGGCTCCTGTGCTGGAAGCTGTATGTACCTCATTCCCACAATGCCCTGTCAGAAGGTTGCAGACCTTGCTCTCACCCAGCAGCCTGACCCAGAGCCTGGCCCAGAGTCCAGATGTTGCACCAGGCACCTCCTGTGGACCCAAGGGGGAAGTCCTGGTTGCATCCCCATTTCTCAGATGAGAAAGCTGAGGTACCAAGAGGTTAAATACCTTGTCCAAGGATGTGCAGCTTTTATTGAGGGTCTACTGTGCACCACACCCTGGGCTGGGCACTTCACAGTCTCCATCTCATTTTTAGCTGTAATTCTACTGTAGTCTTATGGACAAGATGGAAATGTTAGCTGGTCACAAGACAGGGAGGATTTGTAATTAAATGAGTGAGCACATCCAATCAATTCAGGTCTGTGGCTTGACACCAACTTGGAGGATGGCTCCTCACTCCTGCCCTGGGGCTGCCTTTGCACATGTGGGTGAACCCTGGAGGCCATGCTAGTCCCACCCGTGGTGCCCCTAAACCAAGAGGGGTGGACAAAGGGTGAGCTTTAATCAGAATCAAGGTAAACCCTGATGTGTAGGTCCTGAGAACCAACTGAGGCAGAGATGACTGCTTGACAACCCCCCCCCCATTATCTGTTCTCTCCTCCTGTGGTAACAGAACCCCAAATTTAGCTGGGCACATGCCTTCCAGAATAAAGACTACACTTCCAAGCCTCCTTTGCAGCTAAGTATGGTCACATGACCAGGCTCTGACCAATGGGGTGGCTCCTTTGGCACTGTCTTGCTCTTCCTGCCCTTTCCCTTCTTCCTCCCTCCTGCTGCTTGGAGAGCAGACTTGGGGTGAACCATCCTGGACATGCAGAAAAGGGCAGCACACTTGGGAGGGTGGAGCAACAAGAGAGGAGGCACCCGAGTCCCTGATGCCAAGCACCTGCCCGCCACGCCTGCCCAGGCCCACTGGCTCTGGGCTGTTCTGAGAGTTGCTATCTCTGTAAGATGCCTTGAGTTGGCATCTCTGTTACCAGAGCCAAACTTACCTCCTACTCAGTAAACCTGCTCCACTAGGCTGGGCCATTAGTCTCCACAGCAGTTGTTATCAGACTGGGGAGCTCTGGTTGGTCCACATGAATTAAGCTCAACGACAGGCGGACGTGTGGCCAAAACACCCGAAGCGAAGGGAGTCTACGTTAATGGAAGTGTAGATGCCAGGCAGGGAGGGGAGTCTGACGGAGACCATGCTGGCTGTGTCCCATTTTATGGGCTCTGGCCAGCTGGAGTTCATCGAGGTGAGTCTCCTGGATGAGACCCAAGGCACCTGAGGAGGAGGTTAGCCTGGAGGGCTCTCAAATGTCTCCACAGAGCCCTGCGAGGGCTGCTGAGAGCCAGTGGTGGGGACGGGAAGGCCAAGACCTGGGAGGCAGAGGACACAGAGCTGCCATCCTGGGGAACAAGCTCGGGAAATGCAGGAAAATAGGTGAGGGGCAAGGCAAAGCCCATGGGCCACTGGCCTCCATCAGGGCAGAACGGGGGTTACATGTGAGTCAGACCTTCCTCCCCCCACAAACACCTCCCCCACTGAGCTGCAGGGACAGCGTCTGCCAGGCCACCAGAGGAGAGAGGTTCCAGTGCATTCTGAAGGCTACGCACTCCAGAGGCCCCCAGGAAAATACACCCTAAGGCTGCTTAGGTGCATGCGCAGGAGAACCCCTTCAACACCTCGCATTCTTGGGGATCCCATCCCAACCCACACCAATAGATTGACAGTCTGCTGAGGGATATGATGTCTGCGTGCAGCAGATTCACAGCCCGGCCCCGCCCCCAGGTTGGGAACACTGCCTCAGGTCGTGGAAAGGGCTTGAGCTTGGGGTCTGAGCTGGACTTAACCCCAGGCCTCAGTTTCCAGGCCTGGTAGCTGAGAATCACCTCTTGCAACACCTCAGTTATCTTTCAACTGAGTTTGATAAAAAGTAACTCAAAGATCAACATCAAAGGACAAAGAGAAGATACCTATACAGCCCGCGAGGTGACGCTCCTGAACTGCTGCTCCTCTCCCACTCGGGAGGAAGGGGCTGGGCCGCTGAGGGACGACAACGGCGGGCGTTTCTGCAGGGGCCAGAGACAGCCTCTGCAAACCCTACCATTTTGCTCAAGGACGCAAACTCATCAGCTTTTTGCTCCGGGTCTATCCTTTGCCAGCCCTTCCTCTCGTCCCTTTCTGCTCGGATATCCAGGGAAGGGAAGGAGAACCTGGAAGGAACTAACTGCTGCAGCCCACCTCACAGCCCAGCCCTGTCCCCACCCTCCATGGGCCAAGACTCACACCAGGCTCGGGAGAAGTCCCCAGCCCCGCTCACAGAGGTGGTGACTCGGTAGGGCTGGGATAATCTGTATTTGAAGAAGCTTCCAGATGATTCTTACTTAGTGCAGACTCCAGAGTGTGAAGCTCCCTGCCCAGGTGATCTCCCAGGGCCTCTCTCCAAACACAGATGACTGTGCCTCCCTGCCTGCCTCCCTGGCTCTGCAGACTGGCCCACCTGGCAGGTCACCGCTCTCCTGCCCGCCCAGGGAGCCCCCAGCCCTCGGGTCTCAGCACAGCTGGCATCTGCCATGATTTATGTCTGTGACTCCGGCACATACTCCAGGGGCAGAGGGACCCAGCGCACCATTCGCAAATTAAATCCAGCCCTCCTCTCGCCTAGGTAATGGGCCCGTCTGATGATAGAAGAGCTTATAAACAGCTATCGTCAAATTAATCTCAATGTCAGAGAAATAATAGCGGCCGTAAATAAGACTAAGTGTGCCTGGCTCGCCAGCTTGTTAGGACACTTTATAAAACGGAGCAGCAACATTAATATCATACGGTCTCTTTCATTCCCCCAGCTACCTGGGCGACAGGAGCTGAGCAGTAGCAGAGGAGGCTCCCAGCTGGTGACGACCTCAGCCAGGAATCAGGGTCACTACCCAGGGTGGCAGGAGGAAACACTAGCACAGAAAGGCTACTAGCCACTTCCTGGCCTCTGCCCGAACTGTCCCCACGACTGCTGCCCGGGTTCTTGGGGTTGGGGGACCACCAGCCACACTCATGCCTTTTCGATGCCCCTCGTGCAGCCTCTGCACCTCAGTGCCCCCTTCTCTCATTCCCTGCTGACACGGAGCTCACCCTTTCACCCCAATTCAAGACCCGCCTCCTCCAGGAAGCCCTCCTAGGCCACATGGCATCCAGAGGAGCTTTGTGATGTTTGTTTTACCCATGATAATGGAGACCATGGCACAACACCTGCGCCTCCCTTGTTAGCCCACACACAGGCCACCGGCCCTCCTGAGCTTCAGCAAGGGCCCCTGGAGACAGCAGAGCCCCGAGGGCGGTGACCAGTCAGTGCCAGGCCCTGCAGCTGAACTGCGCACGTGGACACGCTCAGACCTCACGGCATTGTCCTCGCTGAAGGCCTGCATCTCCTTATTGAAATATTTATTGTGCGAATTCACTGACAGCGGGGTAGGGGCTGCATAGAGGCACAGGTGACATGTCAGAGAAGAGGGGAGGGGGGTCCCAACCGGAGATATTTAAGCTTGTATTTCCGTGGGACAGTGTGTGTAGGTATCATAGGATGCACATGTGTGTGCACATGTATGTGAGTAGCAAGGGTGTGAGTCTGTGCATTTGCGTCTGGAATGTGAGCGTGTATACATGCTGCGTGCTCTAACCTCGCTCATGTGTGTACGTGTGAATGCGTGTGTGCTGCCGACGTCACAACTGTGTGTGGCCCGTGTGTGAATGTGTAAGCGTGTATCACCTGGGGGTGGCGTGGGGAAGGGTGTGTGTCAGGCAAGCACCTGGGTGCACTGTGGGGTGAACATCAAGTGCTGCAGGGACCGTGTGCAATGTGTCAATGTAGCCGTGGGTTACGGGGCAGGCGGTGCCCAGCTGGGGAAGGGAGACCCCAAGGAATCTGGAAAAGGTCATAAATATAAGCTAGACGGTGGGAAGGAAGTCCTGAGCTGAGTGGGCTTTGGTACAAGGCCAGGTCCCCCCGGCCAAGAGCCCCCTCCAGGACAGCCCCTGCTCCAGAGGCAGCTTCTCCTGTCTGGCCAGCAAGAGTGCCTCTGGGAGGGAGTGGCTGGCTCACCACTGACCCCTCAATCTTAGAGTCTTCTCTCGAGTAGGTGCTACATCTGAATGTTTGTGTCCCCACCAAAATTCATATCTTGAATCGTAACCCCCGAGGTGATGGTGTTAGGAGGTAGGGCCTTTGGGAGACGGTTAGGTCATGAGGTTAAAGCCCTCGTAAGTGGGATTCGTGCCCATACAGAGGACCCCTCACCCCTTCCACCACATGAGATTACAGCAGTAAGACAGCCATCTAGGAGGTGGGCCCTCACAAGTCATTAAATCTGCTGGCATCTTGATCTTGAACTTCCCAGCCTCCATAACAGTGAGAAATAGATTTCTGTTGTTTACAAGCCACCTAGTCTATGGCATTTTGTGACAGCAGCCCAAACAGACTGAACAGTAGTAAAGGGGGCACTCTGGGAGGAAGACTGGGGTGGGGAGGACTTTGAGATAGGCAGTTCCTTTTTCTGTCCCCTACCCCTCAGTATAAAGGAGTTACTTGGCCAGTCTTGAGCTAGACGACCCAGTTCCCAGGCTAGCATTTCCCAAACTGTGCTTCATACACCAAGTTCAAGGGATGTTTCTAGAAATCATACACACACGCATGCACACACACACACACACGCACACAGAGTTCTGTGGTCATATAGTTTTGGGAAATGCTACTGAAGGAAAAACAAAGGGCTCTCTTGATTACACGACTTATCAGAGCCTTTAAAGTGCTAATATGTATGGGACTCTCCAAGACAGGGGCGTAGTGTGTAGCATTTACCAATTTTGGGACTTGTAATCCTTTTGCGGAAACAACTTTTAACAGCTCATGGGGCCCCAGTGCTTGATTGGACAGTGTGGAAAATGCTGCCCCAAGCCCCTACATCAAGGGTCATCTCCACCCTCTGTCTTCCAGGAGGTCTCTCCAGATACCACACCACTCTGCTCTTCCCCTCGTCTGAACTGCTCCCAGCCTCCAAACAGCAGCCCATAATAGCCCTCTTACTGTGGAGGTTACTGCCTCAGCATTGATTCATGGGAGTCTCTTGGGCCTCTCACCTCTTTTCTAGGTCTTCGAGGGCCATGCCCAGGTCTCGCCTGCAGCCCTCAGAGGCTCCGAGTTGATTGTGTGCACTTTATTCTTGACAAAAGCCAATCAGCCACCAGCAATGCTGGCCACTAGGCAACCTTGCCATGTTGACCATTAGGGTGGACAAGCCTCAGCCGCCCTGCAGGGCATAAGCCCCCTGGCTTCCCCTCCCCACGACCCCTCAGCATCACTCCGTTTCTCAGTCCACCTTCGCTCCTGCAGGCCCCTCTGTCTGCAACCCCCATCCTCGCCTCTCCCGGCCAGTGCTGCTGCACACCCTTTAAGACTCACTCAGGCATCGGCTTTCCCAGGCATCGCCCTCCCCAGGATGCGCCCCGCCCTCCCCAGGATGCGACTCCTCAGGCTAAGAGAGCACCAGCACATACCTTAGGTCTGTACTGTTCATGCGTCAGTCTCCCACGAGGCTCAGTATTGTTAGCGCAGGTGCTTGGGCGAGTGCCTGGCACAGAGTAGGTGCTACATGAGCATCTGCTACTGCTCTTATCGTTGTGATTATTTTCCTTGCATCCCCCGTGCCTGGCACAGCGCCTGGTCCAGGGCAGGTGCTCAGTGTACATGTGTTAGATGAGCTGAACAAATCCATCATCAAATCCGGGCCTCATTGTAACCCTGATGGAGGATGACTGTGATTGTCCCCATTTTACAGGTAAGAACGCAGAGGCTCAGAGAAGTTTTTCCCCCACCCTCTGTTTCCCTTACCAAATCCAAGGTGCCTCCTAGGAGCAGCCAGGGGATTCTGGATGTGGCAATCTCTAGCAGGTAGCCACATGTGACAATAAGAGCAGCCCCTACTCTGTGCCAGGTGTCATGGTGGGTGCATTACGTCCACTGTCTCATGTAATCCTCACTCAACCTTGCAGGTAAGAATGAGGACACCATTCTGCAGAGCACAGGAGCAATGCCTCGAGAGGGCTGCCCATTTCAGAGGGAGGCCAGCAAGCCCCCGGCTCACACAGGCAACATCACCCCTCCACGTGGCTCTCTTTCAAGGGACAGCGTGGTGACCCGTGGGAGCACTCAGGCAGTTTGGCTGGGCAGAGGGGCAGGAGGGGAGGCAGAGAATTATAGCAGGATGGCCAGGGCCAAGGGGATGGCAGGGAGGAAGGGGACTGGGATGCGGGGATGACAATGAAATGAGAGGACCCAATGCTCCAGAAAAGAAAAACAAAATTCAGACGAGGGTGACAGCCACAGGACTCTGACATTCACCTCTTGGATCAGATCTGGGCCTCTGTGGGAGAGGGGCAGGGGGCAGGGCTGACCTGATAGCCCCTCTAGGCAGCAAAGCTACAGATCTGCCTCCTCTGGGAGGTCCTCCTGACTTCTCCAGGCTTCAGTGGCCTCTCCCCATCCCGTGTGCCAAGATGCCTCCCTGCTGGGCCACACTTTCTGGCCAGCATGACCACGGACTTAGGCCTTGGTGTAGCCTGCTCTGTGCATTCTCCACCCACTTCAGGAGTGTTCAGAGGTCTCCCCAGCTAGGCTGTGGGCCAGAGGCTGCCTGTGCCTCAGTTGTCCACAGCCCAAAGCAGACTCTTAGTAGCTGCTTACACAGCTTAAGCTGAAACATGCCCAGCCCTTTCCTGTCCCTGCAGGGCCCCCTTTGCACTCCCCTAAGACCCTTTAGGCCTGTGGTCCCCAACCCCTGGGCCCCGACTGGTACTGGTCCGGTCCGTGGCCTGTTAAGAACTGGCTGCAAAGCTCCACAGCACCCCCTTCCCCAGGCCCCCACCCCCATCCTGTCCTGTCCGTGGAAAAACTGTCTTCCATGAAACTTGGCCCCCCCCCCCCCCCCCGGGGCTCACAGCAGGAGGTGAGGGGCGGACAAGTGAGCAAGCCAGCACAGCTTCATCTGTATTCACAGCCACTCCCCACCACTCTCTCGCATCACCTGAGCTCTGCCTGCCCCCCACCTCCCCCTTGTCCGTGGAAACATTGTCTTCCATGAAACTTGTCCCTGGTGCCAGAAAGGTTGGGGACTGCTGCTTTAGAATGTTCCAGGCCTGAACAAGCAGGAGTGTGTGTTTGCAGAGGGAGAGTTGTAGGGGGCCGGGGGACAGGATTTGGGAAATGACTACCTTTTTGCTAAGTACCTCCCAGGATTTTGTGTGCCTGTGTCCTCACCTATGACATTGGTATTAACATCAATTATCTCCACCTTTTCAGAAGACGAGCCTGAGGCTCAGAGAGGTCCAAAGTCACCAGCTAGTAGGTGGTAAAGCCAAAGGTTGCCTGGTGGCAAAATCCACACATTATTTGCTACTCAGTCTCCCACCAGCCCTTCCTCGAGGAGACCCAGCAAGCACAGCCCTTGCCCTGCCTGGGAGCAGGCTCCAAAGTCAAGGGAACCCTTAGTTTCTGCTTGGGGTGATGACAAAAGTTTCGGAAATAGTAAGTAGTGATGGTTGCACAGCCTTTGTGAATGCACTTAATGCCACTGAATTGTATATTTTAAAATGGTTAAAATGGCAAATTTTATGCCATATGTATTTTACCACAATAAGAAAGAGAGACGTGTATCCCCCTCAGGACAGCCACTGTCACACCCCTGTCCATCTCGACCTCCTGACCTTACCCTCGGGCTCCAGCCCCCTCACCTGGCCCTGGCTCTCCAGACAGGCCACACATGGGGACTTGCCACCCCTTCTCCCTCCGCCCAGTTATACCCACGCTGTCTTCACGCCCCACCCAGCCGAGCCTCCCTACAAAGCACCCCTTGACTACCCAGGTGGAGCTGCCGGACCTCGGGCCACTTCCAAACAGCCCGGAGTCATGACCCCATGTCCCCACTGGTCCTCAGAGTCAACAGAGCTGAGTTCAGTCCTGACCGGGCCTCCGAGAGCCAGTTCTGCAATTCCAGCACGGGACAGCTGGCGTCCCTGGCTCTGGGAGGAGGAGGCCTTGGGGCGACCCTGAAGTGCTCCTGTCACTTGCCCCCGGAAGCGCCCAAATGTTGAAGGGGTGTACAGTGACCCCGGCCGTCGGGGCATGGCCTGGACTGGCTGCCTGAATGAAACGTGGCATTGAAGTTCTGTATTTTCACTCAAAAGTTCATGTAAAATTTGCAATGAAAGGCAGAAGAGTTCCTTGTTTAGTTTAATATAAAAATCACCTTTTCTCTATATTCAGGGGTGAAACTGGGAACAGTGCCGTGTCTACCCTGCTGTAAACACAGGCCCTTTCTGCCCTCAGTGTCCAGGCTCTGCCCTCTGCCCCGTGCATGTCTAGTGTCCCCTGCAGCCGCGGATCCCAGGATGGAGGGAGTACCCGCGAGTGAAGGCAGGACAGCGACAACAGGGCAGAGAACAGGGCATGTCTCTACCTGCTTCCCACCTCCCCACCCCCCGCCTTCCTGTAGGGGCTCCCTTCCTCTACCTCTCTCCTGGGGGGCTCAGACCTGCCAGGGGCCTTCAGGACTGGATGGGGGCAGAAGAAGAAACCCAACTCAGGCTGGAGTCTCCAGTCCCAGCTTCTCAGCCACACTCCCCAGCCCAGGGAGGACTCAGCTGGGGGCCGGTCGCTGCTCTCCCCCACCCTCCCTGTGGCGCCATTCCTCCAGGCAGGAGAGGGCTGGGCTCCTCAGCTTCAGGTGGGCTGCCCTGACCCAGCCCTGCCCAGGCCCCCTCTTCAGGACCGACTCCCACCCGTGCCCCAAGGGACATAAGGCCACCAAAGGTGAGGCCCAAGCCGTGGCCTCCCGCCCCGGTGTCCAAGGTGAGGGCTCTGGTGAATGCTGATTGACTCAGGGCCAGGCTCTGTCCCTCAGCACAGGTTGGGACACACTCTGGGCCGTGGGGGACAGGCTGTGGAGCCAGGTCCCCACTGTCACTCCCTCACCTGCCCAGAATCCGATTTTCCAGCTCTGGTCAGCAAGCACGTCCTCATGGGAGAAGAGACAGGTAGCGCCAGGCCTGGCAGCCCCGCCCTCGGTCCATCCCTGCCCCCTGCAGAGAATGGGCCCTGCCTCAGAGGCTGAGGTCCCCAGCGGGAGGGCCCTCATCTGGCTTAAGGAAAGCCAGTGTCCCCACCGCGAAGGTGGGAGTGGGCACGTCAGGAGCAGAAGCAGTGGTTCTAGGAGGGGGAGGGTCCTGGGGGCGGGCAGCCCAGAGGGGGAGGGTGGCACGGGGGAGGGGAGCTGGCACTAAACAGGCTGGCTGGGGGGAGGGGGAGAAGACAGGGAGAGCACCTCCGCCCCCTTCCCTCCCACTCTCAGCCCCAGAGGGGGAGCAGCAGCTGTTCCAAAGCTTCCTGCCCTTCCTTGAGACAGGTGTTGGCTGAATTCTCACTTCCTCCCAGCCTGGGAGAGCTCTCCACCTCCTCCCCACCCGCAGCCCGGTGCTGAGTCAGCAGCCACCGCTTCCTCTCCTAGGCTGGGTGAGGCTGGCCGCTGAGATCTGAGATCTGGGGGATATGGCACCGTTGGCACTGTCGGGCAGGCCATTGTGTGGGTGACCGTCACTGTCCCTTGCCGCCGCTAGGACTTCCTGGGGGGCCCCCTGCCCCACAGATGCACACCTCAGGGGCATGTTTAGGGAAGGACAGCATGAGGAATGTCCCGGGAACTCCCTGCGGGGCGGCTGACAAGAGCAGCAGCACCTGGATTAGTGGCAGCCCCAAGCTGGGGTCGGGACCCCTGGGGTCTGTGCTTCCTGGCTTAACCCAGCCCCCGGGTGGGCTGCTAGCCAGAAGGGACAATCCCTGCTCCTTCCCACCACCGCACAGTGTGACCAGCCCTGGAAAGTCACGTGCCTATTGAGTGCTAAAGGGCACGTGGCTGCTGTCCCGATGGAGAGGCTAAAAGGCAATGGGAGTGGAAGCTATTCTCATGAGGAGGAAAGCACAGTGCTGTAGAGCAGGAAGGGGCAAGCAGGCCAATTATCTCCCTTGGCAGATAGGAAGTGAAGTCGCAGAGCAGTCAGACTCCGCCAAGACCTCACGCGGGTAGTTATTGACGGAGCAGGATTCAACGCCAGGACTGTTTCCACTGTACCGCGAGGCAGGTGTGAGCGCCCGCTGTGCAGATGATAGTAATTATTATTACTGTTGCCTTGGGCTGGCTTCTCCATTTGTTTCCTATGCATTGCTTCATGGGGCAAGTCCAGTAAAGCACAAACAATGGACCCACCCATTTGACTGATGGGGAAACTGAGAACTGATAGTAGAAAACTGACTTGCTCAAGATCACAAGTGGAAGTTTATGGTAGAACAAGGACCAGAACCCAGGTCTCAGAACAGTGTATCCAAATCTTCTTACCTGCCTCCCCTCCACCTGTTTGGGCCTGTGGATGGACAGAACGGGGCTGATGGTGGGTGGAGAGGCCTGGGAGCTGTCAGACCTGCTCCACCAACCTCCTGCCCACACGGCCAGACAGCAGAGGGGAGTGGTGGTTAGACCAGCAAACCTGACAGCTGAGCCACTATTGGAGTGGAACATTATACAGCCATTAAAAGTGATGCTTGTGAAAACAACATAGCAAAAGGCAAAACGCTTGTGACATAATGTTAGACAAGAAATGGACAATGCTAAAATTGCATATATACTGTGTTTACAGCTCTATAAAAAAAACAGCAAAGATATGAACAAAAACATGGAAGGCACTTCACCAACATGATTACAGAGGACTGGACTTCTAAGAGATTTCTTTTCCTTTGCTTTACTTTCTAAACTTTCCGAAACGTGATTCTGTTACCTCCAAGAAACAACACAGATATAATTTGTGAAAGGATCTAAGACGATCTAAGAAAGGAAGCAAAATGTACCCTCGACATGGGTATCAAAACCTCAGGAAGGGGACGCCTATTATTTCTACGGAAATTGGAGCAGATTTCGCCTTTCTTGAGTACCCCAGCGAGCCGGCCAGGCCTGCTCTGAGCCTGGGTCGTAAGGTGAATCACTCACCACCCTGGGTCGGACGCCCTGCTCACTTCCTACTCGGGGGTTCTCTGGCCCACCACGCACCCTTCCTGTCTCTCTGCACCTAGAGGGGCTTGGTTTGGGGCACTTAGACCCCCTTGTTTCCAGCTTGGCAGACCGTGAGCTGCAAAGGGGCCTCTCCCAGTGTGGACCAGGAGTCTAGCGTTCAGAATCGGTCCACTGGCTGCGAAGGGAGAACAGGGCCATTTCTAACTCTTGTCTTCATCTCAGCGAGGCTCCTGACAGTGTGTGGGCCATGGAGGGCCTCGGCCAAGCGCCCAGTCTCCTGCGTTTACAGTTCTATTAAAAAAAAAATCCACTTACTAGCCACTTACTAGCTGCAGGAGGGTAGCAAAGGCTTTCGTCACTCTTGGCCTCAGTTTCCTCCTCTGGTTCCCGATTACCTCCTCACAGGCTGTGCCCAGGAGGAAATGAGACAATGGAAGAGAAAGCTTTGCACTGAGGAAAATCCCCTCTCTGCAGACAGGACCAGTCCTGGGGTCAGGGCCCCGTCCTCTATCCCCCCTGTGCGATGGGGGTGGGCTCCCTGCAGCTCCTCCTGCTCCCATCGGGAGGGGTGGCGACCTTTTTGCAAACCTGTGGAGGCAAGACTCCCAGCGCTTGCCCACGCTGGGGTCTTTCTTCTCCAGAAGGGTGAAATTCAATAAAACTGGTTCAAACTAAGATAGCAGGGCACGGAGTGGCGCAGGTCCCTAGGAGGAGTCGCAAGCGAGGTTGCTCAGAGGGTGACCTAAGCAACCGCAGACACGTGTGAGCGACCCAGTAAGGGATTTCAGGTATGGAGAGAGAAGTTTCTGAGAGGCATGTCACGTAAACATGAGGAACTTTTTTTTTAACTGAAGTTCATTTCTTACCCCAACCAGGAATCTGTATTTAAAAGTACTAGAAGTCTCAACTCCCAGACGTTGCCACAGTGGGCCTCCCTCTGCCCCTCCGGCACCTCGAATTCTATGTGTTTATCTGTATACTAAACTCATTTCTCCCTGAAACAGACTGTGCCTCCCGTCTTCCCTGTTTGTCTTCATGGCCTTACGTTCTCCCAAGTACCCCAAAGACCTCCTTCCCCTCAGCCCCCTCCGCGTGGACTCAATCCCGCTCAAGCCCCTTTCCCAGCCCCCACCTCCTCCAAGCTTGCCCGACCTCCTCCCCGGCCTCAGCCCCTAGTCTCACCCTCTGTCATCAGCTGCCGAAAGAAACTATCTAAATACCCCTCTCCCCAGAGAGTTCCCAGTGGCCAAAGGAGCAAGTCCAAACTCTTCCAAAGACCTTCAGAAACTGGCCTTTCCTCTCATTCTCCAGACGTCCTGCTGTGTAACTCGGGGAGTTGTGCTCTAGGGAGAGCCATTCAAAGGCAGGACAATGACCTGGTGCTCCCTGCAGCAGTGTGAGGCACAGGCCTGCACACGTGCCCCTGAACATGCGCGCACACACCCCTCCCTCCTCACATGCACTTGCTGTTCTCGCCAAATCAGCACAGCCACTGGCCTTGGCCAGAACCGCACCTGGAGCACTCTCTCCTCATCCCCCCTCCTGCATGCACACCACCCTCTGAGGCACATCGCAACCCACAATGGTTGGCAAGGTCACCTCTGACTTTATGTATCCTCTGGCCAGTAAATGCCTACAGTTGTGAAGGGACGGAGCATGTCCTAGGCACCTGCCCCATGCCGGGTACCTGTGGATAGCCTGGACACAGCCACTCAGGTAGGTTGTATGATGGTCATCGGTCATCATTCTGATGATGTTCAGAGCAGGAGCCCAAGTTCACCCTTTCAGATGAAGACAGGTAGGACTCAAACCCTGGACTGCTTCAAACTCTTTCTACCTCACTGGTCAGGACAGTTGACCATTCATTTGGGCACTTTGTCACAGAACATCTTAGACAGCGTCTGGTTTCTGAGCACTCAATCCCTCAGCCTCAGCATAAGCCCCAGGAAGGAGACACCCAGGTCCCCATTTCTTCTGTATCCCCCTTAGCACAGTGTTTGGTCCCAAGTAGGTATTCAATGAACACTCATTAGCTAAATGAACAAACAAGTGAGTGGGTGAACGAATGAATGACTGAACACATGAGGCACAGGCATTGCATGTGTGGTTTGGTTATGATGTCATAAATGTTTGCTTTTTGTTCTTAAATGATCCTGAAAATCTCTGTCTCCAAGGTTGGCCCTTCTCCCCATCCCGACCTCCGCTTCCCTTGCAAATATATTGGTTCATCTGTGGCTAAACCATACTGGGCACTAAAAAATACTAATTCACATTCATACAATGTTAAACCAGGGATCTTTCAAAAGCTATTTAGATCCTTAGAGAAACTCAGGCACACGTGTCTTGCACATTTGTGCAACAATGGTTGGGTGGCATTGAGAGAACGAAAGCCATGCCCGGAATCAGATTCAGAGGCCGTGGTCTCCTGCTCTCTCGTTGGGAAAGGGCCCCATGCTGCCCTTGGGTCCAGCACAGAGCTGTTGCTTCCCTGGCCTAGGAAACCAGGAAGTCTTCCAAGGCACCACCGCTTATTTAAAGAGGGCAATGACCTGGGAAAAGTAGGGTAGGAAGTGAGGAAATTGCAAAAGGAAGAGAAGTGGCCCAGGCTCTCTGTCACCTGCATGTTAGGGCATTAATACTCTTGGGGACCTTTTCCCTTAACTTTGAAAAATTCGTAGTATTTGCTGGTTTATGGAAAATGATTATTGAAAAACAGTCATTAATTTAGTGGGCCTTGTCTGATGCTAGTTTCAAGAGAGAAGTTCTTTTGTTCAGAAAGAGCTATAAACAAGAGCTGTGTTCCATGTTATTACAAAGTGTGTGGTGTAGGATCCACTTAACTGAGAGCTTTTCCGAAATCTTGAAGTCAAAAGTTATTAAAACAGATCTGTGCCAGGTGGTTGACAGAGTAAATATAAAATACAATGGCTTTGTAGTTCTTGTATTGTCCAGTCAGGGGGAAAGTCTCCTTAATATGTACGTGTTTAGTTCAGACAATCTGGGTCAAACATAGTATGCACTTCATGAATTAATAAAACATGATCTCCCATTAAACCATAGCCTTCTATATTATCACTAGATTACTAAACCATTCCCAAAATGTATTGTCAAACAATTCTGACATACTTAACACTAATTTAGAAACATAAAACCTTGGAGTTGTTTAATATTGATCTAATGAGCCACTGCTCTCTAGGACAAAAATGAGGGTGATGTCCTGATTTAGGGTAGTTTTATTATTATTGGGGTTGGATTGGGATGGTTTATTTCGCTTTCTCAAACTAGGAACAAAATTGAATGTCTCATGTAGACCAACATTTTTTTCAAAAAAGAAGAAACAAAATCCTCGAAATACTGGCCTTGTAGACCTGCATATCTCCTCTTGCACAAACTACAGCACGAGCCTCCACTGGGAACATCCATGTGTGTCCATGTGTCACAGTAAATCAGCTCAGCTTTCCCACCCAGGCTGGGAAGAGCTCGAGAACAAAGGGCCAGAGCAGAAAGGGCAGCGTGGGGGGAGAGGAGAGTTGCAGGGAGCCACTCAGAAGGCCAGGAAGCACTGTGGCTGGGCAGGGGTGCATCGGGCAGGGGTGCATCAGCGGGAGGAGCAGAGGTAAGCCCAGGAGTCAGCCCTGGAGCAGCAGCTCCAAAATGATGACCTTTTGAAGGGACCATGACTTTCCTTAATCAACTGATTTCCTCGGTGTCTAAAATGCCTCATTTAACAAGGCTTCTTCTGGGCTGAAAACTGAATAGGTGTAACTGACAAATGCTTGAATTTGGGTTCCACTTTTGGGGGGGAAAATGCCTCTCCACTGGCTTCTCCAATGCAATTATGGAAAAAGGACAGATTTTAAGCGTTCTTCTTCCAGTTCAATTTGGGGGTAGCTCCTGACTTCCCTCCTGATCTCCCCCACCCCCACCCCCACACACACACTTAGACAATGGCCGAGATCTGGCTTTCTTTCTCTTAAGAGAGGCCCTAGGGCCACAGATGAAGCAGCTGTCAGGCAAGGAGACTATAATCAGCTTTCACTGGCTCACAACCTGCAGAGGGCACAGACCCTCTTATTCCTACAGTAACAGGTCAGGCTGCCGGCCCTGGGATGGGGGTGGGGGTGGTCCGAGTTGGTTTCTGTTGCACACATCTTCCTTATCCAGGCTCTCAATGAGAAACTGATGTTGCAGGTCCCAAGACTTTAAATATGCACATAGAAGAGGGTACTTTAAAATTCCTGATCATGGAACATATCACCCCCAGCATGATTTATAAGGACAGTAAATCAATGAGACAGTAAACAGAAAAGTTAAAACACAACTCAAAATGGGTTTTTCAGGCGAGTCTGAAATGCTACACGATTGCTAGTTAAGAACAGTATCCCTTTTCTCAACCTAAGTGTTAGATCCCCTTTTCTTCACCAGCGTCATTAACCCAGTGCCCATGTATCTTGGAAACTAAGATGAAATGTGGAGGCTATTGAGTACACAGGTGGCCTTTCAAAGATAGGGGTTCTGTCTAGGCAGGTGAGCTGTTTCAGTGTAACAGGACAAATCACCCCTCCTATGGCCCCAGACGGCTACTGTAAAAAGATATGGACTAAATGAGATTAAAGTCACCATATCTGTACCACAAAAAAAAAAAAAAAGAAGGAAAATAAAAAGAAAAGGCATTCACTCAAATCTTACAATGGGAGGTGGGGGTGGTGGGTGGGTGGGGGTGGGGATAGAAAAGCAAGGGGGGAATCTAAACAGCAGGATACGACAATAAATGGGAAAACAGCAAGAGAAAAAGCACACTAGGTTAATATAGGAAAACTAGTTCTTTATTGAGAGATTGTATATTAGTATTAGTGGATTCTGTGTGTAACAATGTCGTCATGCACACGATACAAAAAAAAAGGCTGGGCCCACCATGCTTCGGAAGGGCAACAGAACAAAAGCAGCGTACAATGAGCAGATGGCCCGGGCTACACGACCACAGTACGTTTCAGCAGGGTAACATCTCTAACCGAGCGCTGTACATTGTCAACTGGGGGATGTAAAAAAATACAGATCATGCTTTAGTTTTAGTACAAGAAAAGGTGAAAGAGATACACAACCAAAAGGATATTTGATACAGAAAAAATTACCCACAAAATAAGAACAGGAAGTAATTCAGCACAGCAGAACACGCTACCCCTGTTTAATGGAAAACCATTTTGCTGGGATTCTTTTATCTTTTCTTTTCTTTTTTTCTTTTCAAATTGCCAAATGGCAGTCTGGGGAGGCTACTTGGGACTTTATTTTGGAAGGGCCCTCGAAGTAGGGCCCTTATTCTTTCATTATTGCTGCTGTTTTGTTTCAGTTTTCAAGCAGGTCTGGCTGGCGAGCAGCAGAAGGGAACCGGCTGTTAGAGGGGCAGCTCTGAGGGCCAGGGCGGATGTCCAAAGATGCTCTTGACATTGTACAATTAAACAATTAAGACACTATGGCCACGGCTCCCTCTTAAGCCAGGGACCTTGGTGCACCACATTTTCAGAGGCTATGGAATAGCAGCAACTGTCATTTCATCAAAGATTTTCTTTTTAATTTATATATTTAATATTTTTTGCCTCCGACCAAATGTAATCCTCAGTTATGCCTGGGTGCTGCCAGGAAGCCGGCTGATGGCCACCCAGATAACT
This sequence comes from Lemur catta, assembly GCF_020740605.2. Taxonomy (NCBI): domain Eukaryota; kingdom Metazoa; phylum Chordata; class Mammalia; order Primates; family Lemuridae; genus Lemur; species Lemur catta. The sequence goes on along the minus strand of NC_059143.1, from coordinate 34,020,539 downwards.
GGAAAATGGGGTGCTGCAGCCTCCAAGCCAAGGCAAAAGGAATCCACTTAACAGGGATTTACAGTGCAATGTACTCGGCTAAACAAGATGAAGATACAAAAATGGTTATTTCTCTACATCTATTCTGAAATGGCCTACATCCTACACTACTACAATGAAAACTAAAAAGAACAGATTTAAGCTGGCAGACTATCTACTAGTTTTACAAGAAGATTGTGGTTTAGGACCTTGTTGAGTTAAGCATTAGTATCCTCTATCGGAAGGTCATGAATTCTTATCACATTGTGCTAAATTTTACCCACTGCCCAACTCACCCCTCAGCCCTTGAATTTCCTGTGGGCTCGTTTGCCATGAAAGTAAACTTTAACTGATGGGCAGAAATCTGTTTCGTTGGATTTTTTTTGTTTGGTGGTGGGGGGAGGAGTATTAAAAATAAAATTTAAAGGCAGCTGAGCAATTTGAATTTCAAAACATGGAATCGGCATCCTGCAATGGTATTTAGAGATTGGTGGTATTAATGAGGATGATAATGATTTAATCAGGATAATTATACTTTCAGGCTCAACATCCTTCTTAATCATTTTTGAATTTCTGCCTAGTGTAATGTTCCACACCCGTTTTAAGAGGAAATGCCAAGTAATAAGAGATAATTGTGTATTGGGGGAGGGGTGGCATTTCAAGGAGATGTCATCCAACCACCCCCCTTCTTCTTCCTCACACACCCCCTCCCCCACCACCCCCCATGGCTAGGCTGGCCTGAGATAGGGGATACTGCCGCTTAAATAGCAATGCCTTCCTCAGATGGAGACAGGAAATGGTTAAGAGGGGTGTCACAATACAGCTAAATGCGGAGGCAGAAGGGTCACAGCGCACACAGCAGCGAGTTGACCATTCACTGAGCTACACAATGAAGAAAAAAAAAAGATTTGATAAATGCAGAATGTCATCATTCTATCATCACACAAAAAAACTGCGGTTCAAACAGGCCTAAGGGGGCCAACCTTGCCTTTTGGGTTCTGGGGAGAGGCGCAGGGCTGGGGACAGCTGGGCTGGAAGCAATAGGGCTGTGCTTTCCTTGTCTTGCCCAATCGGGCCCCTGGGGCGCACTGAAGCGCTGGCCCTGCGACCCCACCCCCCCTGACTTGGTGAGGGAGCCCTGGTCGCAAAGGGAAGACATCATTCTGTGTGTGAGGGAGTGGGGGGGAGGGGGCCTGAGCAGCAGGGATTTAAGCAGACGTGGAGTGGGAGAGGACAGAAGAAACATTTCCAAGAAGAGAAATGTGAGTCCAGAGGCAGAATACAAAAAGAAAAAAAAAAAAATGAATCTAAATGCATCTCGGATTTGCTTTGGGAGGTGGGAATTTTTTATTAAAAGAAAATGGAAGAAATGTGGAGTGGGGGGAAGAGGGGAAAATCAAGCTGTTGTAGCAGAATGTAAGGGAAAGGGGATGTGGGGAGAGGGGGACCGTGCAAACACACCCCATATATCACAGTTAAAAACAAAGCCCGCGCCGGCCTGCTGCTTTGTCAACCGCTGCCCTGGGCAAAGGCCTGGCGTGGGGGCAGCTTCCCACCTCATCCTCACACACAGCGCAGCACCCGCGGGCCAGATGCCCCGCTCCGGCCGGGCCCACGGGTGCACAGCAGCGCACGTCTGACTCTCCGAGGCGCGCGCGCACACTCACACACATGCACACACTTTCACATGCACACACACAGACACACACACCCCAAGCATCCTGAACCCGTAAATGCAACTGTCATACAAAGACAATTGCGGGGGGCGGGGTGAGCAGGGCCATAGCACAAGGGCGACACACAAAAAGGGTTAAGGGGAGAAAAGGATGGGACAGAAAAATCGTGCAAGTGCCCACGAGAGGGTGGGGGCTGGGGCATGGGATAGGGCAGATACCCAGATCCCGGCTAACCAGCCCTCGGTATTAATGGCCAAAAAATTAAGAAATAAAAAACACAAATAACACAAAACACACATAGACCTCACAAAAAGCAAATCACAGAAAACCAAGCATGCTCGCTCGCTCTCTCTCTCTCACACGCAGACACACACACACACACACACACACACACACACAGTCGTGTATCTCTCTCCTTTCGATCATACAGGGCTAGGTATTAGGGGAAGGGGCTGTGATTTGGGGGAACCACGTCCGCCACAAAGAATAAAAAATGGGGCTGGGGAGGGAGGGACCCAAATTCGCCAAATCCTAACTTCACTACAAAAGCTCCCACGAGGGCGGCCACCCCCACACTCGGGGGTCCCCCCGCAAGGGGGTGGGGAGCAGCCACCGCTCGCCCTGCGTCCTCGCGGGTGTGCCCTGAGCCCCCGGCCGCCCGCGGCGCCCGCCCCCGCCCCGGTGCCTGCGGCGATCCACGCTCGGAAGCAGACCCCGAAAGGAAAAAGCGATACCTCTGTTGCGCACAGAGCCAAACACTGGAAGCACGAGATAGCCGACGTGGACCAGGACCATCCTGGCTCCTCGCGCGGCGGCGGCGGCGGCGGCGGCTGCGCGCGGACCCTTTGTGGCGCGGCTCCGGGGCGCGGGCGCGGGCGGCGGCGGGGCTGCGGGAGCCGCCGGGGCGGGAGGCGGAGCGCGGGGCGCGGGCGGCGGCGGGGCGGCGGCTGGCGGGGAGACAGATGGCCCATGGAAAGGCTCCCTTCCCGGCCCCTCTCGACATTCAAAGGCGCTGGGGCCGCAGCTGCCGCCACACAAAGGCGCGCGCAGCCAATGGGAGCGGAGCGCAGCGCGGCGCGGCCTCGCCGGAACCGCGGGGGACAGCAGGGACCGCGGGCGCGCGGGTGGCGCGGGGAGGGAGGGGTGACGGCTGGAAGGGGGCGGGCGGCCAATCGCCGTAGCCGGCTGCGGGGCGCGAGGGGAGGGGTCAGCCCCGCGGGACGCGTGGAGCCCAGCGCGGGTCCCTGGCCGCCGCGGGCTGGAGCGCGCGCTCGTGGAGCGCCCCTGCACACAGACACGGGCGGTGTGCACACGGAATGTGCACACATGGAGAGGGACGTGCACCCGGACGTGTGGAGGTGCGATCGTTAGTGCAGAGAGACGGGCACGAGCGCACGAAGTGCACACGACCCGGAGGTCCCTGCACACCGCACACGGGTCACTCGGGGACGTGCGCTCAGAGGCTGGCGCACGTGCAGAGCCTGACTGCGGACACAAGTGAAGCTGGAAAGCGATCAAGCAGCCGCAAACAGGACCCAGGCACTGTCACACAGACATGCACACACCGAACGCCTTGTTAACGCAGGACACGTGCCAAGAACGCATTCCCAAAGACACAGAGGGGACACACAATGGGACATAGGTAAGACATGCACACCCTCGGGCCCCCTGTCTGATGCACCGGGTTGTTTGCTCTTGCAGAGCACAAAGCTCACAATTATTTGCTGGATTGAAAACCACTCATTCACTGCAGTATGCCCTCACCATCTATGCAGAGACACACTGCCCTGAAAACCCAGGACCACTTGTCCCCCTTTTGCCCCGCTCTGACACAGGTACACCCAGCCATGTGCAGACACGCCCACTTCCACAGCCGGCGGGCAGATAATGCATCAGAGCACTGCAGCTCCTGCAGATTCACACATGGAGGCACAGCCACCCTGTCACGCGTGCTCTGTCACTGTCCAAGACAGAAGCAAAGAGCCTTCCCACCCGAAAACCCACCTCCTGTTGTCAGGAGGACAGCTAAGGCCACGTTCTTGCTTGCTCAGCCGACCTGCTATGAAAACTCCCAGCACAACCCTCAAACCATGCTCACGGTCCACACCAAGGACAGAGAATGCTTGGGGAAAGATAGAGGACATTTCCTACACTGGGTCTTGTCTTCAAAACCCAGTGGCTCCTTTATTTAATGAGCCTTATAAAAACTAGATAGTAAAAATCACAGGATGTGGAGTTGGAAGGAATCTAATCCCACCCAACATGCCCTCATTTTAGAGATAAGCAAGAGGAGGAGCCTTCATTTAATCTGTGGTGTGCTTGAGCTGGGTGTAGGGAGGTGGTCCAGATCCGCCTGACCCTTGCAGCCCAGAGGGGGCTCAGAAATGTCAAAAAAAGGCAGTCACCATGGAGCCTGCTCCACATAGAGATGGGCAGAGCACAGGGTGCTGTGTCATGGGGCACCTCGGAGGCCACCCAGCCCAGTGGGTGGGGGTGGCAGGGGTGGTTGGGGCTGGCTTCAGGAAAGTGACTTCAAAGACTTCTGAGACTGGAAGACTGAAGCTTTCCCCAGACCATATTCCCAGTGGCAAGAGCAGCCCGAAAGCTCAGGACACATCCTTCTCCCACCGGCACATGGACCCCTCAAACCCAAGTCCTCTTCTTCCCCACCCTAAACTCCTCTGGATGTCCCCAAAGAACTCAGGGGTGAAGGCAGCCAGAGGGAAACCTACCACCAGACTAAGCCTCACCCCAAAAGATTATTTCAACCTACTTCTGCTGCCAGCACTTTCCTTTTCTCATTATCTACTAAATAAACATAACACCATCACTAATAAAAATCTGGAAAGAACAAAAGGACTTTAACAAACAGCTAACTACTAGAATTTTTTCCTGTTCTAGTTCAGGCTTTGCCAATACGCATATATATATCAGAGTTGTCATCATAATCTACGTATTTTTTATCCCACTTTTTAAACTTAACATTTTATCAGAAACATTTTCCTGTCCTTTTATGTAGTCTTTGTAATTATCACTTGGAATATTTTTATATATTCCAACAAGTGGGTATATTGTGAAATTACCTAATCCTACCTTATTCTAGGGCACTTAGTCTGCTCCCACTTTTTCATTATTACAAATCACACAATAAACTTCTTTATGCATAAAGCTTCTTGCTTTTGTTGAACTATAAGCTTAGAATAAACTTCTAGGATTAATATTTCTAAATTGACAAGTCTGGAAAACTTTATGGCTCTTGCCACATATTGCTTTATAAAAAGATGAAACTCATCGTCTATGCAATCAGCAGCACATATGTGTATGCTAATCCCTCTGTAACCTTGTTACTTTGGGTGTGCAGTTTTTTTTTTTTTATCTTACTTTATACCAGAGCAGCTCACAAGGCTTATGACCTTAACAAGAGATTGGTTAGGGTACAAACTCTGAAGTCACATTGGCTGGCTCCACATTCTGGCTCTGACACTTCCTAGCTCAGACAAGTTATTTAACTCCTCTAGGCTGTGGTTTCAACATTTATAAAATGGAGTGATGACAGCAGCCTTCCTCATAAGGTCTCTGTGAGGAACAGATGAGCTAGTATTTGCACAGTACATAGAATACTACCTGACTATTTAGCTCTTAGTTTCTTACCCTTCAGTCTCAACACACCCATCTGTTTAATGGGGCTGTTAATAACCCCTGCCAGACCTACCTTATAGATTTATTGTAAGGCTCAAATGAGAAGATAGCTATGGAGTCTGTAAACAATACAGAGAATTCTAGAAGCATAAATATAGTGGTGTCTCCAGAATGAAACTTGATTACTGTCTTGCCCATCTCTTGTTTTATGGATGAGGAAATGGAGGCTCAGAAGCAGGTTGTGAGCAAGGTCACAACCATTCATGGCTGAGTTAGAAGCAGAATCCATATTTCCTAACAAATAGCCTTGTCTTGTTCCTACTTCCCATCTTTTCCCATCATGCTGGGATGGCTGTTTTCCACTCCCCCTCCCATTAGTTAAAGTTCACAGAAGTATAATATCATAAAGCAGATGTCTGAGACTATAAAGATTTGTAGAAATATTCCATTCATCAGGGGTTTTTTTGGTATGTTTTTCCCACCTCCTGCCAAAATCAATACCTAGTGCATGTTTGCAGGTTTAATATGTAAGAATAAAGAAGTATAAAAAATGAAAGGTAAAGAATGATCTATAATTCCTGATCCAAAATGGAAAAACATGACCCTACAACGTGGAGATAGCCCTGCCACATTTGTTCCTGGCCCTGTGACTCCTCACTCTCTTTTGGCTCCCCTGTGGCCACCTATGGTTCTCATAGATCATCATGTTTCTGGGGCCCAGAGGCAGCTGTTTCAAAAACAACTCCTTTGGAGCCTAGCATTTGATCAAGGTTATGACCACCATTGCCCTTTAATCAACAAGTGAAAACAAATATGCCACATCAGTCATACAGACATCAAAAATTTCCAAGACAGATGCTAGAATTCCTGGTCTTCTCCATGTTTTCTTGGCGTCAAGTAGACACAGCTTTCAAAAGCTGTGAAAAACAGCTATGCTTCAATCAATGAACCCACCGTGACTGGTGGCACAACAGCCCTGTGCTAAACGGGGCAGGGATCCTAGATGCAGTTGGCTGCGGAAAGAGCCATAGCCCCAGGCACAGACAGTCCACTGAGGAGTCAGGCACAAACACAAGAAAATAAAGAGTGGTCAAGAGGGGCCGACTGCAGCCCAGGAAGATGGTGAATCAGAGGTCAAGGTGGGCTTGAATATTCAAGAAACCCTTTGCATGGATCAGGGTAGATGAAGACCCTAAGGTGTGGGTCCATTCTGAATAGGCTGAGAAAATGAGGAGGCAAACACAAGCAAAGTAGAAGAAGGAGAAGGAGCTGCAGAGGGAGGAAGGGGAGGGAAAGAGAGGAGGAAGAAATGGAGGAGGAGGAAGGTGAGAGAAGAAGGAGGGGGAAAGAGGGAGAGGGGAGGAGAAGCAGCAGCAGCTCAGGACAGTGCTGTGGGAGGGAGTGCAATGTCCTCGTGCTGACTTGAGAAGCCGGGTCATGGAAAGGACAGGATCAGTGACGGCTGGACCACTTACTCGGGTGTTCACCGCGCAGTCACTGAGCAGAGTCCTGTGTGCCAGGCAGTGCAAGGGACATAAGATGAACGAAGCCACTTCAGCCCTCAAGCAGGTGTGGGCCAACAGCACACAAAGCAGGTACTCAGGGTCCACGGTCCCTTTCTCCAATGCAGTAGGGAAATTCTCAGAGCACCTGGCTGCCCGGGTTAAATGCTAAAGATCCTGGACCCCCTGGCAGTGAGGTGGGGTTGTAGGATTAAGTCCTGGCCAAAGGGATGGAAGTAGGAATGTTGTGGGTTCACTTGCTTAAATGAAGCTCATTTGGAGGATGCTAGTAAATAAAGAGAATGAACCAAGCAGGTACCCTGTCTTTCCTGTGCAAACTCCATTGTTTTAAGATAATGAAATATTGAATGAGGGGAAATTTCTCTTTATAGAAGTATTGGCTAATAAATGGAGAAGTGATATAATGAGAATATCATCTTAACGAAATGATAGTCCTAGGCAATGACCATCAATGGCTACTAATATCACCAAAAGAGAGACAACGGGACATGATGTGTCTCCTGACAGAAGAACACGCCCCCCACCGCCACCCATGAACTAGTCTTTCCAGAAAATGAAACCTGAACCTGATCAAACCTCCAGACCTAATTTCCAATTGATAGGAAGCACAGGAAACAGAGAAACTTGGTAAAAGGTACGATTGGGAGGCAATCAACAATTCAGATTGCAGAAACTCTGCAGGACAAACCAACCATTTTCTTCAAAAACTAAATTATCAAGTGAAAAAAGGAGCTGGAGGGAGGACGTATAGAGGCATAAGAGATCTATCAACCAAACACAATGTTTAGAAATGTGATTAGAAAAAATACACGATACCAATAATTGAGGAAATGCAAACTGACTGGATATTAATGATATTAAGCGATTGCTGGGATTTTTTTAGATAAAATAATGACATGGTGGTGGTATTTACACAAAGAACCTTATACAGTCAGCCCTCTGTGTCTGCCCATTCCCCATCTGCAGATTCAACCAACTGTGGGTCAAATATATTCAGAAAAAATGCAATAAAAAATAACAATACAACAATAAAATATAATACAGATTTTAAAACAATACAGTGTAACAACAATTTACATAGCACTGACATTGTGTTAGATATTATAAGTAATCTAGAAATGATTTAAAGTAATAGGAGGATGTGTGAAGGTTATATGCAGATACAACATCATTTTATATAAGGGACTTAAACATCCTCGGATTTTGGTTTCTGCAGGGAGTCCCAGAACCAATCCCCTGCGGATAATGTGAGATGAAACTATTAATATTTACAGCTGCTTCACAGATGATATTGAATGATGTCTAGAAGTTTCTGTCCTTTCTGAGGGGGTGGGTAGGTGAGCAGAAGGACAGATGAAATTATTATAGATTGGCATTGAATTGACAGTTGTGGAAATTGGATGAAAGATACATGCGTGTTCATTGTTAAAAGAAACACACATCCTTGCATTCTGCTCGCACACAAAAAGATATTTTCTTTAGATGGGCAAGTTAGAAAACTGTGCTCATTTGACACAGCCCTGGACTGGGAGCTTGGGCTGAATCACTGTCCCCACATGCGACTTGGACTGTCTCTGTTCTGCCACACAAAGTCCTCAGGAACACTCGCAGTGCCAGCTCACCACCCATGGCTGCAGTATGTCCACTTCACAACCTTGGCATGAGAGAAAAAATAAACTCTTACCTTGTTTAAACTACCATGACTTTGATCTCTGTGTTCACGGCCAAACCTAACCCTAACTAGAAAGTAGAAATGATTCATACCCTAAAAGAGGCACGGAAAACACTGCCGGGGGTGGCGGGGAGAAGGTCAGACAAGGAAAGAGCGAGTCTAGTCAGGTGGGTTGGTTAGCAATTGCTACAAAAATTGCCATTACATCATATATAATGATCAAATGGCAGGGGCACACGGCAGTGAGCATTGATTCTTGCAGATCTGTGGGCTGGCCGGCTCCGCGCCTGCTCCAAGGCAGCTGCCGCTGTTGTTCCTCGTGGCAGGTCTGTGTGTTGCTGGGTGGCTCTGCTCCACATGTCTCTCATCCTCGTTCTACTGGCCAGGACATGTTCTTCTCCGGCAGTAGCAAGTGGACAGCTGCAAAGCCTCTTAAAGTGAGCTGGTGATGATAGCTTATGCAGAGACCCGGGGTGAGTTAAGGAAACAGTGAGTGGATTGATGTGATGGGAACAGAGCATGTGTGTGTGTTTGTGTTGGTGTGTGCACACATGCACATGCCCGGTGAAGAAATCAGGAGTTTATTTAGTAGGCAGTGAGGAACACTAGAGGTTTCTCAGCATTGGAGTAAAGTGTCAGGAAAACTAATCTATCTACTCACAAAATGAACGGGGCTGGGAGTAGATTCTTGAGGCTAGGTCATCAGTCAGGTGGGGTTGGGAGTCAGCCTCAGGAATGGCATGTGGATGCTGAGTACAGGGGTGTCAAGGAGGAATAGAATACACTCCTGACCTTTTTAACCAGGGAAAAGAATGTTCTCTGGGCCCTCCTCTCCTCGTAACCACATTAAGATTCCAAAGGTAATTAGCTGGACATGGTGGCATGTGTCTTAGCTACTCCGGAGGCTGAGGCAGGACGATCACTTGAGTCCCGGAATCTGAGGCTGCAGTGAGCTATGATCATGCCACTGCCCTCATGCCCAGGCAACAAAGTGAGGCCCTGTGTCCAAAAGAAAAAAAAAAATCCCAAAGGTAGTTCCTAATCTAGTTGTTCTTAAATGCAAAGTGATGCCATTCAAAGGAATCTCACGTACTCATCTCTGAAAAGTTATGCTTTCCTCTTAATCCCATTGTAATTCTCTGATTAACTTTTACTGACTTTTTCACATGTTCTCTGATTTTTCTGTTATTGGGATGAGGCAGTTATCTATATTCATAAATCAGTTCAGATATAGGACTCACCATAGAAAACATGCCTTGGATCAGGGGAGGCCACAAAGGTGCCGCAGAGAGTGTTAGCAGCCCCGGTTACCTATTTCCCCCTTCTTCCTTGGTAATACAGCCTAATTTCGTATGAGCATATGGCCACCTGGAATAAAGACTACATTTCCCAGACTCCTTTGAAGTTGGGTGTGACTAAGTTCTGCCCAATGGGATGTAAGCAGGAGCTCATGTGTGACTCCCAGGAAGTGTTCTTTAAGGTAAGGAGGTGTGTCTTTCTTTTCCCCTTTATCATTTGTACTAATTGGAAGACAGATTTTAGCATTGGACTGGAGCAACCTTGGAGTACCATGAAGTGGAAAGTTCATGCAGAAGATGGTGAAGAGGCAAGTTTGGAAAAACCTGGATATCAGATGATTTCACGAAGCCATTCTACCAGCCCCAGACAGCCTCCTTCTGAATCCTTTAAAATAGGAAAGAATTAAACTTCTGTCTCATTGAAGCCATTGTCATTTTGCAGCTTTCTCTCACTCTCTCCTGCCTGCAGTCAGGTGTGAAATCACCACATAACCACTGATGCCTCCCCGCACGGCCCCAGGCAGAGGTGATGTATTTGGGCTGTGATGCAAGACTTTGTTCAGGTTTATGGAACCGGGTAAGTTGTAAGTTAATAAGAAGAGACACTACTTTAATGCACATGGAGAGGCCAGCAGGAAGGGACAAGCAGGGGAAGTGGCCACCATGTCTTCAATGAATGTTAAGGGTGGATTGGACAAACGAGGTGTGACAGATGAGATGACTTAGGCTTTCCCTGCAGGCAATGGAGACATCGTGACCTTATCTTCCTTCCTTAGTTCCTTCATTCTCCCTCGGTGGCTCCCTCCTTGTTGGTGGGGGTAGATGAGGGCAGAAATCCACCTGGAGGGTGCAGGGCAAGTCCTGGATGCACTGTCCTTAGGGGGCTGGTTCTCACACTTCAGTGTGCATGAGAATCCTAATGGAGAACTTCTCCACGAGGTAGATCGTCAGGTCCCAGCCCCTGAGATTCTAACTCAGGACGCCCCAGGGCAGGGCCCAGGAACCTGCATTTTATCCAGCATCACCTCCTCCCAGGCAAATTTCCATGCAGATGGTCAGGGACCCTCTTCGAGAAAGCCAGCTGTGAGCTGCAGCCCGCTTTGCTCCCCACCGCACACCCAGTGCCCAGCACGCTGCCACCCAGGGCTACTCAGCACCCATCCCTTGGCAACAGGGAGCTGCTGTGCGTCCTCGAGCACGAGAGTAACCTAAACAACCCTTCCTCTTCTCCCAGCCCTGCTGCCCTGGAGCCTGCTGAGGAAGAACAAAAGAAATTTCTAATCCAACAGGAACCAAGGGTTTTCTTTTTTTAAAAAATAAATCAGGTTCTCAGGCCAGCATTTTGATCCTGTTGTGGCTCAGCCTACTTTCTGCCTTTGCAGCGGTGTCTGCTTGGCCCGCCATGAACTCGGTGTGTTGGTATCAGGTGACTCAACCCTTTGGAGACAGGGGCCTGCGATGCTGGGCTGGGAAGTCTGGGGCCCGAGACCTGTGGTTGGGACATCAGTGTGGCCCTTTCCAGGGTCCTCGTGCCTTCTCACGTGGTGCTCATTGCCCCTCCCTGCCACGGCACGGGGGCTGTACTTGTCCTCCTCCCACTGGCAAGGAAACTGAGGCTCCGAGAGGTGAGGATACTCTATTAAGGAAGCAGGATTCACAGTCGGTACACACGGAGGCGTGCCGCCTGGCCCTGGCTGCTCAGCCACTCGATCATTGTCTCTGTCTCAACCCCCAGAAGTGAGGCTGGTGCACACCTAGTCAGAGTATGCCAGGACCTCCACCCCACCCCCTCCACATTCTCCCAAAATCAGACGCAGTGCCTTAAAATGGCCCATCTCTCACTCCTGTGGGTTAAGGCATCGTTCCTGGTTTAAAACGTGGCCTTGGGAAAAAGCAGTATGAGTGCATGTAAATTCACACATGAGCGCCCTTGTGACCTGTCAAACCCTCTGGAAGCTGAGTCTTCCCTCCACTCAGGAAGCAGGCTCAGCCCTCCTTAGCATAGTTATGGAGCCAGCTGGATTTACCCCCAGCACCTTTTGTCCCGCCTCTCTCCTCTCCCAAGTCCCCTGCAATCCAGTGAAACCCCAGACTGGCTTCTCTGGGTAGTCACAGTGCCTTGAGTCAAACGCCTGGGACTCTAAAGACAGAGTTTCAGGTTTGGGCCAGGCAGAAGGGGTGGATTTGAGAGGCCTTCAGAGTCCCTGGAAGGCCCCTGCTGATTTGTAAGGCTGGTCCTGGGGACCCGAGGGAAAGGCCCCCTAAGGGGCCAGAGGGAGGTGGGAGGAAGTCAGAGGCCAACCAGACCTCCTGGGCATGTTGCCCCGCAAGGCAGATGTGGTCCAGGCTTCACCCCACAATGCGTTCAGGTTGCACCATCAGGAATGAATTGATGGTTGATTACTGATAATAACCACTCCAGAGCAAAACCAGATGGGGGAGTGAATTTAATGAAGATGGAAATGAGCTGCCATCCACCAGGAGAGTGGCTTCGTTGGTCGGGGTGTGGATCAGGGACTCTCAGAACCAGAAGGGATTGTTTACAAAGCCCAGCCCAGCCCCTGACTCAGGAAGAGAATCCTCACATTGCCCGTGAGTGGTCACTCGGCCTGTGCCAGAAGGCTTCCGGTGACAAGGGGCTCCCTGCTTCCTGTGGCTGTCTTTCTGGGTCCCATCTACTCCTCTGTGAATTCGGGGCTTCACCCAGACACGTTCCAGGGTCCCTGCCTGCTCCGGTACCCTCTGATCCTTGGATTCTGGAACCCGCAGGACTTTGTGGTTATGGCAGTAATGGCTGAAGGGAAAGTCTGAAGTGTCTTGTCAAGGGTTGGGGGGACACTTGTCCTAAGTGCTTCTAAGCCAGGCTGCACATGAGTCCTAGGTCCCTGCACAGGCCGGGGACGAGAGGGCAGGGTGGAATGACCATGAAACATTTGGATATAACCTGAGGCGAGAGCTCAAGGGCACAGGCTGGCAACCCGGGGATGACAGGGCAGCCTGGGTGGGGGCTCTGCGTGTGTGACTGTGTGGCCAGCAGAGCACTTGCCTATGTGGGTTTCATGTGAAAGCCTTCTCACGTCACCCCAGCAATGCACTCGCTGTGGTCTTACTCCCCACCAAGGCCCACGCATCTGGTTCCCTGCCTGCCCCTGCAGGTGTCCGGATTTGCCACTCCTGCCGGTCCACCCCTCTACCAGGACGTCCTTCCAGATCAACACTGCCCAGGGCTTGACCCCTGCTTATCCTGGGCTCGCGGCCCCTCGCCCCCCGGCGCAAGGCTAAGCCGGCCGTGGGTTATTATTTTGCATGTTTTCTTAAATCCCTTCATCCGCCCTGCTTCCCGCAGGCCCACACTGTGTAATCATTTCCATTTCTCTGCAGTGCCTCGTGGAAGATGCAATGTGGTCCCAACCTGGGCAAAATCTGGACCTTACTTTTTTGTTTTGTTTTGTTTTACTGATAATGGTAAAACACACATCGGGTAAAATTTACCATTTTTACCATTTTAAGCATACATTCACACTGACATTGACAATGTTGCATCACCATCACCACAATTTCCAGAACTTTCAATCACCCCAAACAAAAATTCTGTACCCATTAAGCACCCCAATCTCCCCTCCCCCAGCTCCTGGGAACCTCTGGTCTACTTTGTGTCTCGATGAATGGGCTTATTCTAGGTCCCTCGTAAGTGGACCCACACAGTGTGTGTTGTTGTTTTGTGTCTGGCTTATTTCCCCTAGCATAACGTCTTCAACGTTTGCCTGCGTTGTCGCACCTGTTAGAATTTCATTCCTTTTTAGGCCTGAATATTATTCCATTGTGTATTTTATACACATTCTGTTTATCCTTTCATCCATCAAGGAACACTTGTGTTGTTTTCAGTGTTTGGCTATTGTTAAAAATGCTGCATAATAATGGTTGTCTAAACGTCTCTTTGAGTCCCTGTATTGAGTTCTTTCGAATACATACGTAGGAGAAAAATTGCTGGGTCATGTGGTAATTTTATGTTTAACTTTTTGAGAAACCTTCAGTGTTCCTGAGTGTTGCTCTTAAATCCAGGTAAAATATCACTTCATTGTGACTGAAGCATTTGGTCTCCAGCTCTTTCCCTACCTGAATCAAAATCCGTCTTTAGTGTCCCAGGCGTTTGACCCATGGCACTGTGACTACCCAGAGAAGCCAGTCTGGGATTTCACTGGATTGCAGGGGACTTGGGAGAGGAGAGAGGCGGGACAAAAGGTGCTGGGGGTAAATCCAGCTGGCTCCATAACTGTGCTAAGGAGGGCTGAGCCTGCTTCCTGAGTGGAGGGAAGACTCAGCTTCCAGAGGGTTGACAGGTCACAAGGGTGCTCATGTGTGAATTTACATGCGCTCATACTGCTTTTTCCCAAGGCCACGTTTTAAACCAGGAACAATGCCTTAACCCACAGGAGTGAGAGAAGGGGCACTTTAAGGCACTATGTCTGATTTTGGGAGAATGTGGAGGGGGTGGGGTGGAGGTCCTGGCATACTCTGACTAGGTATGCACCAGCCTCACTTCTGGGAGTTAGGACAGAGACAATGATCAAGTGGCTGAGCAGCCAGGGCTAGGTGCACACCTCTGTGTGTACCGACTGTGAATCCTGCGTCCTTGATCAAGTACCCTCACCTCTCGGAGCCTCAGTTTCCTTGCTACAGCCTCCCAGAGCACAAGCTGCCAACATATGGGAGGACTTCATTATCAAAGAGGAGTTACAGAAGAGTCAGCTTGGGGTCTAAAAACGAATGGGCTTGGGCCCCAAAAGTGACCATATTTCAGGAAGCAAGTGTTTGAATAAAGACCAGAAAAAAACAATATCAATGTGTCTTCCTAGTATGCACCCATCCTCCCTGCCATCCGCAGCACCTGGCCACACAGACGCACAGGCAACTGTACTGCTTACCCAGGTTGCTGGGCTGGTTTGTCCTTGGCCATGCCTGGCTGGACTCCCTCCCCTCTCCCTACAATAGTACCCATTGGCCCAGGCTGCCCTTGCTGTTGGCTCCCTGCGAAGTTACTGCAGGTCTCTTGGGGCTCCCTGAGGCCTGGACAGGTTGAGGCTCTGTCCCTGCCTCCCTGCTGCAGCCTGTGAGGGCCTGGCCCAAGTGCCCAGGTCACAGAGAGATTAAGTCAGCAGGACTGAGGCCTCTGAAACAATCTGATCAGTAGGTAGAAGAATTAGAGCCTAAGGGCTGGGCGCAGTGGCTTATGCCTGTACTTCTAGCACTCTCGGAGGCCGAGGTGGGAGGATCCCTTGAGGTCAGGAGTTCAAGCAAGACCAGCCTGAGCAAGAGCGACACCTCGTCTCTACAAAAAATAGAAAAATTAGCTGGACATGGTGGCGCATGCCTATATTCCCAGCTACTCAGAAGGCTGAGGCAGGAGGATCGCTTGGACCCAGGAGTTTGAAGCTGCCGTGAGCTATGAGCAGGCCACTACACTTTAGCTGGGGTGACAGAGTGAGAACCTGCCTCAAAAAACAAAACAGAACAATATCCAAAAAAGAATTAATGCCTAGCAAGAAAGAAGGCAAAAATGGCAGCTTGAACACACACAACTAAATTTGCTCCTTTCCAAAATTCACCAAAATGAATAAACAGTTGTTTTAAAAGATCTAATCCACGAGGACAGGAGAGGAGATTGCAGCAACAAGCTTGGGGGCTGCAAAGCAAAAGGAAAAGTGGTACCTGGAAATGGGTAGGTCCCAGGGAGCAGAATCCTAAGCCAGTGGGAGAAAATCTGGGAAACAATCCCATTCCATTGAAGAATTCTCAAAGGGCTCAGAAGCTGACCAAGATGGTACCCTTGGAATTGAAAGTAAGGGGACTGACGAAAATTAGGAGATTCGAGAACAAACAGGTCCTCCGAGTCCCTTGCCCACTCCACACTGCTGGACATTTGCCCCCTTCTCCCTCAGGGCAGGGTCTGGAGGTTTGTTCTCTGCAGAAGATAAAGCAGAGAGTCCTTGGGCAAGGAAATAATTAGCAGCCTCAATCCCCACCAAGTTCTCCTCCCCAACTCAGCCTCCAAAACACTGGCACAAGACTTTTACCCTCCAGATGGGAGATCAGGAGAGAACTGGCTGAGCATTTGACCAACCCGAAGGAAAAACCCGAAGACATTGACCCAGGGGTTCCCCAGCTAAGCGCCCACCAGGGTCACCTTGCAGTGAAGATCAAAGTCAATGTGCCCTGCTCACCTCCTCAGAGTTTCCAATCAGTGTTTGGTTCCTTCCCACCCACCAGTCCACTCAGTTATCAGCAGCTGACCAAGGGCTATCAGACCTCCTAGAAAAGCTGCTAAAAAAGGAAAATAGAGACCAAAGAACCTGGAGGCAGCACAGACTGTGCACAAAGAAGAAGAAAAATAAAAGTAAAGATCATTAATATCCCCAAAGAAATAAAAGAAGATGTTGCATTTGAAGAACAGAATGTTATTTTAAAAAGAACATTTAGAGAACAAAAAAAAGAGTTTTTGGAAATCAAAAATATGAGAGCAGACATATGAAACTCAAAAGAAGGGTAGGAAGATCAACTTGAGGAAATCTTCCAGAAAGTAGAACAGAAACAAAGACATGGAGAACCCAGGAGGAGCTCTAGCATGAGATAATAGGAGAGAGAGAGAGAACACAGAGAAAATGGAGCCAATGAAATCATTCTTGAAATAATTCAAGGATATTTCTCAATCCAGAAGGACATGAGTTACAGAACTGTTGCAAAAGTGGGTCCTTCTGGGTCTTCCCCTGTTGCATACACCAAGCTTCAAGGAGAATTTCCCAGCATCTCTCATTAAGTGGTGAAGAATGGTCTTCACTGGAGAAAGAAAACAAGATCAGTGTGTAAAAAGAGACATGAAGACAAGGGATGGGTCTGAATCTCCCATCTTTCCGCAGAGGGGGCTGCTGGGATGCAGTGTGGCTCTGGTTCTAGTATACAGACCCCATATTCACTGTGGATCTCCTTTTATACTCCCTTTTATAGACAATCGTAGGAAAACTGCCTGTCATGGGAGTAATATTGGGCTATGGGGCACCAGGTAGTCTAGATTTGGGGTACCTAATTTTTGCCATTGTTGGATGATACTAGCTGTCCAGCATCTGGAGGCCTTGTAGTCTATGGGAACTTGTAGGGGTAGCCCCCAGACCCCCACTGGGGGGCAGGGGATGGAGGGTGGGGGGAAAATGTTGGTCCTGTGGGAAGCTCAGCTTAGGTGTATCTCCTCCGACTGGGAGATGGGGACCCAGAGGCCCAGATGGCTTGTGTCTAGGCAACCCAGAATAGGCTCCCAGGGTCTTCTTAATAATTCTGTTTGCTGCACCCTGAACACTGAATGACCCACGGAGCTTCCAGCACAGTAGCTGTAAACAGTCCCACATCAAAGCCCATCACTGGAAATTTTCAGAACACTGTGGACGAGGAAAAGATTGGGCCAACTTCCACGGAGAAAAGCACAAATCGCACATGAGGTCAGTGACGCCAATGGATTTGAAATTCTCAGTGTCCATACTGGCAGGGAAGGTGATGAAGCAAGACACTCAACATTCTAAAGGAACATGATTTCCACCCCAGAATTCTATACCCACACAAATTACCTATCAGGTGGGAGAGTGGTATTTTTCAGCTATGCAAAGTCTCTAAAAATTCTTACCCCAAATCCTTTCTCAGGGAGCTACTAGAAGTTGTTCACCACTAAAACTGAGGCAGAGGGATGTAGGAAACAGGGAATCCACACAAAAGAAGAGCCAAGGGGATTTCCAGGAGGACAAGAGAGGGAGCCTTAAAAAATGCAAAGGACATTCAGTCCAGACTGGAGTAGTCATTATCCTGACTCTGCTGCCATACCACAGTGTTAGCTGATGATGTGTTTTACCAAAGCAAGGGAGTAAACCAAGGAAGAGAAAACCATGAGATGTAGGACACACAGGCTCCAACTCAGGAGAAAGGCAAGGGGAATTTTAAGGGTGACAGCAAAAGGAAGTCCCAAAATTACAACTGGATGGCAGACATAGAGAAAAGCAAGTTGAGACTGGAGGAAAATTTAGGTCTCCAAGAGGGACAACTCCAGGAAAAAAATATTGGAAATGATGGATTACTTTATATGATTGACCTTATGGAAAGTGTACTATGGAAAAAATATGCAATGGATGCAAAGAAAGCTAAGCAAATGAAAACAACAAGGCAAATATTAAGTCCAGGAAAAACAAAAGCAAAACAAAAAAAATAAGAAAGAAAGAAAATAACATGCACTACAGTACTCAGCTGTGAATAATTTTTGCAAAGGCATAATAGCCTAGACTGAATGTTGATTCAAGCAAAAATTGTAAAATAGCCATTTTGGAAGGATAGGGGAGGGGAAGGAGAGAGGAAAGGATAGTGATCTAAGAGCTCTAAACCTCATCTATCATAATAAGAAATCAATAGGTAATGCCTATAATTAAGTAATCAAAAGACAGCAGCACAAGCATAGTCTTTAGACATACAGAAATGGGTAATTTCCAGAAGAAACAGGTAATAGAGACCTTTAGTACTTGCTTTTAAGGAAGGAAAAGTGGGATAGTGAGAAAGCGTAGGGCAGGGAACTCCCTGCTACATTGTGTCATAAGTCTTGTAGTACCATTTGCTTTTTAAAATGTGTGTATATATCATTCTGATTTTTTTAATTAATTAAACAAATAAATGTATAGCAATACTGGAAGGCAATGACTTGGAAATTGTGCCAATGTCTGATTTGATTGCCTGATTTGTACATACCCTACAAAGACTCATGAATTTGCTCTTATCTAATAGCTTTGGGTCTGTGATTCTCCCCAGAAGGGGTGACTATTTCCCAAATAGACAATAAGCATTTGTGGAGTGAACTAATGAATCAACAAACGAACCAACAAGCCACAACCAGCAGAAGTATAAGCATAATGTACTCATAAGAACCCAGTAGACATTAGTGTGTGGACAGAGCCCATCTGTTAGGGACTGTGTTAGTCAGGGTTCTCCAGAGAAACAGACCAACAGGATATATGGAGACATATAAGAGGGATTTTATCACTGGAATTGACTCACATGATTATGGAGGCCGAGCAGTCCCATGACATGCCATCTGCAAACTGGAGAACACGGAAGCAGAAGACAACGGCCTGAGAACCTGAGTTCTGGCAAGTCCCAGGGTCCGAAGGCCCAAGAACCTGGAGTTCTGATGTCCAGGGGCTGAAGAAGATGAATGTCTCAGTCCCAGAAGAGAGAGCAAATTTACCTTTTCTCTGCTTTTTGTTCTATTCAGGCCCTCAATGGGTTGGATGTTGCCTGCCCACATTGGTGAGAGCAATCTTCTTTATTCATTCTACCAATTCAAATGCTAATCTCTTCTAGAAGCACCTTCACAGATACACTTAGAATTAATGTTTTACCAGCTATCTGGGCATCCCTTAGTCCATTCAGTTAACCATCACAGGGACCAAGGCAGGGGCTGCTGCATAAGACCAGGCAGTCTCTCCATGAGGGATGGTTGGGGCCCAGGAAACTCCCCTTCTCTCTAGGATGTCTCATGGTCCCAATTCCAGACCCACATGGGACACCGCAGCATGGATGCCTGTCTCCATAGGGACTGGGGCTTTAATAGTTTGGCTCCTTTGATAGAAAGAAACAAAGACTCACCTAGACCACCTTAAGAAAAGCAGATATGAAATACACCTGTACCCAAATGTTTTATCACTGAACAATTCACAATTAAAAAGATATGGAATCAACCTAAGTGCCCATTAACTGATGAGTGGATAAAGAAAATGTGGTATATATAAACCATGGAGTACTACTCAACCATGAAAAGGAATGAAATAATGTCTTTTGAAGAAATTTGAATGAAACTGGAGACCCTTAGCCTAAGTGAAGTATCTCAAGAATGGAAAAACAAATATCACATGTTCTCACTTACAAGTGGGAGCTAAACAATGCGAGCACATGGTCATACAAAGTGGTATAACTGACACTGGAAACTAAGAAGAGGGGAGGTTGGGAGGTGGGTAAGGGGTCAAAGATTACCTGTTGGGTAGAATGTACACTATTTGGGTGATGCACACACTGAGGGCCCTGACTTTACCACTATGCAATTCATCCCAGTAACAGAAAACACTTGTACCCCCTAAATCTATAAAAATAGATAAATAATAAAAATTAATGCGATAGAGTACATATAATACTTTATACAGTATTTGCAACACAGCAAAAATTTAATAAATGATAGTTATTGTTATGAAAAAACAAAACAAAAGGCAGACATGATGGGCAGGAAATAAGAGGACTGCTGCTGCAGACAGGACAGACAGGGAAAGCCACTCCAGGCAGCTCTGGGGACCTGCTCCTCCCTGGTGTGACTTCTTCCTGCATGTTCTTCTGTCTTGGTCCCTCTGCTTCTCTCTAGGAAGTGGACATTGCTGAACATCCTCACTCTGTTTGGGGGAATTTCCAGCCTTATGAGTTTCTCCTTCCCACTGCTGACCCCAGAAACCTCACCATTTAGTCTCACCCACAACAGGCTTTGACCAGACATGAGCGCCTGAGAAAGACAGTACCACAGGGCAGAGGCATCAGCTTCCTCCGTGGCAGGGCGTGGGCTATCCTGCCCGGGAGCTGAGCCCCCAACCTGGTTCCTAGTCCTCCAAATGATTCTATGTGGATCTTGGTTTAGGTTCTCCCAGAAGCAGACCCTGATTCAAGTATTCAAGGGTAGGTATTTATTTGAGAAGGGATCCCAAGAAGACAATGGCAGGAGAGTGAGGAAGGGAGGGAAGCTAATAAAGTTATCAAGTGTGGTAGGTTGTTTAATGGTGCAGTATCCAGTATCCACGTTTCCTGGTAATGTGACTTCATCACTCTTCCCATTCAGGGGTGAAGTGTATTCTACACCTCCTTGAGTATGGCCAGCCTTGAGACTTGTTTTGACCAATAGAATACAGTAGAATTTGCGCTGAGTGGATGCTAGACCTAGGCCTAAAGAAGCCCTGCAGCTTCTGCCTGGGCCCTCTTGGAGCCCTGCCCTGAGACTACCATATAAGGAAGCTGCTCCCGCCTCCCAGAGGATGCGAAGTCACGTGCAGGGGAACTGAGGCACCCAGCCAACTGTCAGATATGTGAGTGAGGCTGTCTTGGATCTTCTCTCCTGGCCAAGCTCCAGCCAAATGCAGCTGCATCAGTGAGCCTGTGCAAAACCAGCAAAAGAACCACCAGCCAACCCATGGAATATGAGAAATAATTAATCATTATTGCTTTAGGCCACAAAATTTTAGGATGGTTTGTTGCATAGCAATGGATAACTGTTATTTCAAGCCACTTACCACTGAGGGCAACTGGAGTTCAATCCTGCTGGGGACTCTGGGTGACAGCGTAGAACATGCCTCAGAGTTGTCTCGATGGAGAGAAGCAGGATCTGAGGACCTGGGTACTCACCAAGTCGCATCCATCACTGGTGAGAGCTGCTTCCATGGGCATTAGCTCTCTAGCACTTCCGGTTTGCCCTGCACACAGATGAGGCCAGAGAGCTGTATACAGTCATAGTGAGCAGGCTTCAGTATGTGGTGATAAAGGCAAGGGGGTCTGGCCTTGGCACTGCCAGGGCCTGCTACAGTGTGTGACCCAGAGTCCTTTCCAGAAACTTCTTTTCTGATTAATAAACCAGAGTCAGTGCTTGTTGCTTGCCTCCCAGAACCCTGACTGGTGAATGTGTTTCTCCATTGCAGTCCTTCCTGGCCACCAGCTGACCCGGCCTTCTCTGTTCCACAGTCCCAATTCCACTGTGGGTTGGCTCTGCCCACCTTCATTGCCCTGAAGGGCGGAGCTCTTCCAGCCAGATGGTCACCAAGTGGCCTGCCCAAGGGCTGCCTACAATCAGGGAGCTGCCCAGACCAGTCAAGGTTCAGTTACCTCCTTGAGCAGGATCATTGAGTGTGTGCAGATACCATGACTGATCTGCCCCACCAAGGTGGGAGAGAGGTATTGGCACCTGGATTCCTGCCGTGCCCCACCTCACTGTGGAGCTTTGCCCATTGTTCCCTAACCTCTGGGGCATGGAGCCCTCTGTCCATGGTGGGGGCGGGGCAGGCATGTAAGGAGTGCCAGGTACCCCAGAGAGCTTACCCATCCTTCAGCCTCCCCAGGGAGCCCCGGTCCCTGCACCACTTCTAAGTGAGAAGCGCGCCTGCGTTCCAAACTGGAACCTGAGAGACATTTTTCCACGTAAACCACGCTATGAATGGTGACCCAGTGCAGTTAACGTTGCACTGTTAATGATAAACTTCAGGCACATTATGAGTTAAATAGAAATTTGTGGACTGGCCTGAAAAACCAACCACCATTTATAACTTGGTTTCTATGGGGAAATGCATTCTGAGTTCCAAACAACTGGCTCACATGGAGATTTCTGGAACACAGCCTGGTCGCAACACTGGGAGCTGTAGGTGGCTTCTCAGTATACCCAATTAACGTGGTCTTTGTAGGTAGTTGATGGTGGGCTCTCGCTTCAGGCTCAGAGAGCCCTGAGGAAAGGTTCCTCGGGGCAAACCTGTGGAATAGTCCACCCTTTCCTTCTGGACGCCGGAAGTGACCTCAGAGCTGAGAGGGATACACGGCCCTCTAGCTCCCCGGGGGGTAACGTTCCTGATGGTCTCTGCTCATACACTTCCAAGGCCAAGGAGCTCACTGCTTCACAGAGATTTTATGGTGCTGTCCCTGTCCAACAATTCTTTCTCTGTTGAGCTGCAGTCTGTGATCCTCATTCTCCCAAGCCCCACCCCAGTTCCACCACTGTGATTCCTACCTGCCCTTCAAACCTTGCTCAAATGTTACCCTCACCGGGAAGCCTTCTCCAAACCCATCCTCCTCCACATTGGCTAAAATAATACTAGCTGCGGTAATGAAGAAACCACAAATGTTTTAAAATATATCTCCTTATCAAACAGTGGGTGTTCCTCGCTGGTAGGTGGGCAGCATGTCCCATCTGGTAAGTTAGGGTCTTCAGCTCCTGCCACCTGCCAACCTCCCCGTGGCAGGAGAGCAAGGAGAGGGCACATCTGCTCCTCGACAGCCGACAAGGAGTAGGACTTCTTGTCTTGGAAGTAACCATCATTTCGACTCAGTGTCATTGGCCAAAACTAGTCACGTGGACTCATAGTGATGGTCAGTCATATTTACTGGGCACTCACTGTGTGCCCGGCATTGCTCTGAGAGCTTGACGCTGGTAACTCCGTTCACCCTATTTCACCACGTGACTGCATTCCGTCACTCTGCTGTGTGTTACAGACTTGCCCAAGGTCACAGAACCAGGACGTGGAGCAGCTGGGCTGCAAACACTCTGGCTGCAGAGCCCCGAGGTTAAAACACCGGACCATACTGCCCTGCTTGGGACACGCAAGAAGTCCTCAGTCTTGTGCACTTTATTGTAAATACACCCAGCCCCCTTCCAACCAAGGGGAGGAGGAGAGGGGGCGGAGCACGATGACTGGACGCCCCTTCCAGGCTGGGGAGGAAGGGAAAGGCTCCGCACTGCCCGAGTTGAGGGAGTCTGAACCCTAACTTGGACGACAACTTAGGTTTTCCCTGCCCAGGCAAGACAGCAGCCTTCACGGGCCTGTGCAGGTCTTGGGGCTCTGGGCTCTCCTGGCCCACGCCTGGGTTGCCCCTGTTGGCTACCCGTTGCTGGAGTGTCACACAGCAGCTGTGTCTGGGGCCCCCCTCCATAGCAAAGAGACCCCAAAACAGGGAAGGGGAGGCTGACCTGGGCCAGAGACCCTAGTGGGCTTTCCTTCAGGGACCTGTGGCAAGTCCCTCCTGCCTCTAGCTTCTTCCTCCTTCCCCAGCCCCGTCCCACAGTGTGGACCAGACCAGCTCAGTCCCGAGACTCCTCCTTCCCCACCCACAGCCCCTGAGTGGCTGAGAGCCCAGGGATGGAGCAGGAGACAGGAGGAGTGTGGGCCCCCACTGTCCCCAGGATGGGGACCAGCAGAGCCACAGCCTGGGCAACAGGGAATCGGCCTCTGGGAAGACCTCTCCCAGCTCCGAGCTGGATTCCAAACTCACTCAGTCAGTGACTGGAAAGTAGCATAGACAGCATAGCATCACCTGGGCCCTCAGTTTCCTCATCTATTAAATACGCTTACTGCCCTCAGTCACAGCCACACTACAGGGTATTAGATTAAGGATGGATAAGATGTGATAAAAGGTAAAGTAGTCAAACTCAAGGATTAGAAAATCAGGGCCCTTGTTTCAGCTTTTCTTCCCAGAGCCTGTTATAGGGTAGGTGCTTAATTGTTTGTTGAATGAATGATTGTGGTACATGCGCCTTGCAAATGGCAAAGGGCTCCCAAACTGAGGGACTCTGGGACAAGCAGGCCCCACCTACTCAAGAAAGTGTCAGGCAGGAACTTTGCCCTGAAATTTCAACTCCACTGCCCAACGTTCTTCCATAGGTCAGAAAGACTTCCTGAGAGGACTGAAGTTCCATCCACCAATACCTCCTTCCCATTTACTGAGCACCTACTGTGTGCAAGGCTTCCAGCTGGGGATGATGAGAGAATGCAAGATGCGCCTTTGCCCTCCAGGAGCTCACCGTCTGTGCAGAGTGGCAGAGGGGGCAGGTGTGGGGCAGACTGACACCAGGCTTGAAAGCTGATCAGGAGTTGAGGGGGCAGGCATGGGCCCGGGCTGGGACAGGGACAGGAAGACAGAGCAGATCTGGGAATTTCTTTCCCTCAAGAGCTCTGAGCAAGGGCACCATGATCAGGTTTACCTATTAGAAAAATCATGCTGGTAGCAAGTAAGAAAAGTGAAGGCTCTGAGGTTTTAAGAGACTACTGAGATATGTTACAATATAAGAATGGTCATGCTTGAAGGTGCTGACTCGGGGAGGTGGGAGTAGGGGATGGAGGTATGACTACATGGTGAGTGCCAGGCGCACTGTCTGGAGAATGGACACGCTTGAGGCTCTGACTCAGGGGGATGGGCGGGACATGGGCAATATATATAACCTGAGCTTTTGTACCTCCATAAAGAGCTGAAATAAAAAAAATATATATATATAAGCAATGTTAAGAGATGTGAGATTTGAGCCCCCTTTTTTGTATGTCCAGTGGCTGTGTTGTTGCGAGTCCGTCACACGGCCCCAGGACAGCCATCTGCTCTCTGGCCTCTGTAAAGGCAGCAGCTCCCAGCTGTCACTGCATCGCCACCCTATCCTGACTCTGGCTTCCGGCATCTTCCAGTGGCTCCCTTCCTTGGCTTACCTGCCTTAATTTCAGGGTGCCCTCCAGGACCCCTCATTGTCTGGGCCAGTCTGTAGATGAGGGTCTTTGAGAGACAAGTCTCTAGTAAGAAGTCAGGCCTGGGGTACGGGGAGTGGGGACAGGGCCTGGAAGGCACACAGGACACCCTGTCCTCCCTGCCCTCCGGGAATTCCTCGTCTGCTTGTCTAAAGCGGAGCCCTGAGGGTGGACGAAAGCCCCCACCTATGGGAGCAGCAGCTGAGTGACCTAGATGAGGGGCACAGACAAAGTCCAAACAGGGAGAGGACAAGGTGGGCAGGTGGGTGGGGACTTCAGGGAGGGGGTGGTTTGCACTTGCTGTCTGATATGAGCTGCAGTAGGACTACTCCCTCTCCCTCCCCATCTCCACGCTGAGTCTCCTGGCTGAAGTCCCCAGCATGCCCTCCCCAGCCCTCTGCACTGCAAAGCAGCACCCACGCTGAAGGAGGGTCCAGACCCAGCCCCGCCCTCCTCCCCATTCAGGGGCCTGCAGGGCCCTCTGGATCCAGGGGTCCATTCATCAGCTCCTGCTCAGTAAGTAGCTCTCAGCCCTAACCACTCCCTTTTGCAATCTGCGAGTTACTTACTTTTTCATCTATTCTACAAGCACAGGCCCTACACACCCCCTCTGGAAACACCGTCTTTGTGCCCCACCCCGGGGTGCTCACGACACTGCTGTGCAGCTGCCTTTCCCTGTGGGGCCTTCCTCCATGGGCCCCTCTGCTCCCTGCCCACTTCCCCTCGCGCTGGGCCTTTGCTGGGTGACTCTGGAAAGTTACCTAACCTCTCTGGGCCTCCAAAGAATGGAATAATAGTACCTACCACTCTGATAGTTGTGAGAGGCACAGTGCCCAGCAAATGCCAAGACAAATGCCAGGGCCCCCTGGGACTCTGCTGCCTGCTCCTTTTACCCTGGGGGACGGATCCAGACATGAGAATTGAGTCCCTGCCCCCCAGAGGATTTGTGTCTCCAGCGTCTTCTCTCAAGGTAAAGTCGTGGCAGGGACTGTCCTGATAAATGATCAAAATGATCCGGGTTCCAGAAGGGAGCAGGGGGAGCAGGGACAGGACACAGAGTCCTTTCACAGAGCTTTGGAATAAGCCAGGTGTCCAGGTAAGGCCACCCGTAATCCACTCCACCTGGGCGGGAAAGTTTTCATTTTCCCATGTGATTGGCTTTGGGGATGATTTCTGGCTTTTAGTTCTGTGCCTGTCCTGGATCCTGCAGTTGACTCATTGTGCTCAGTGTGCCCCCAAATCCCATTCCAGGGACGGAGTTCAAGGCCCAGGGGGGGTCACACCTCCCAGCGCTTTGCACCGTGTCAGATTCCTCCTAACCTGGTGCCCACGTGGCACCCACCCTCCAAACCCTTTGCCTCCCGGAGCAGAAAAGCCCCTGGAAATTGCTATGTGTAATATTCTGCCATCGAAACAGATGGCACAGAAAAGTACTTCCTAGCACGGAGAAACGTTCATTGTATGTTGAGTGAAAAGGGCGGGTTACAAAGCAGTAGGTTTATATGATCAAAGTTTTATTTTAACTATGTATATATCTATGTATCTATCTATCTATATATATCTAAAAATAAAAAGCAATCAGGATGTCCATAGGGTGGAGTCATTATGGGACAGTTTTAATGTTCTTTTTTGTGCATTTCAGCTTTTTAAAACACATTTTCTACAGGTATTTGTTATCAAATTAAAAAAATTTTTTTAGGTACCTAAAGGCCTAATTTTACCATATTCACTTCCCTGCCCTTCCCCACCCCCACCCCCGAAAAAAACAAAACACCAAAGGCTCCTTCCAGCCCACGTAATAAAGTCAGTGAGAGACCTTTCATGCTGGAAGCATCTGGGGCAGTGGTTTTTAACCATTTGGGTGCCACAGATCTCTGGGAGAATCTGACTAAGGTTGTGAGCCTCTCTCCAGAAAAACACACACAGATGCAAAATGTATGTGATTTGGCAGGAAGTTCTCAGACCCCCATGAAATCTGTCCATGAACTCCAGGTTAAAAGCTTCTGACCCGAGTAAACCCCCAGGTTGTCTGGATGGCGAGGCAAGCCAGGAGAGGGAAACCAACTTGCCAAAGGCTGCCAGCAGCACTCAGGTCCCTTTAAGGCCCTCTGGTGTCGGCTCCCTCCAGCCCTACCTCCCACTACCCTCTAAAGGGACAAATCGGCCTCTGCTGGACACAGTTTATCTTTTCCAGGCTTTCCTCCAGCTTAGCTCCTCATTCCTCTGCTAAATGCCCTTTCTTCTCTCTGCCTTCCAAATCCTCTTCATCAGGATCAAGATTGGCCTTAGCTACATATACCTGAACCCCCTCCACCCCCAGCAAGAATGGCTCGAACACCCAAGGGTGTGGTCTGTCTGGTAAAGCAAGCCTAGAGGGGGGCAATTCACAGCTGATGAGGCCACTCTGTGAAGTCGTCCGGGACCCCGGCTGCTTCTGCCTCTTTGCTCTGCCATCCCCTGTGTACACCCCGCGTACGCAAGCTTGCCTTGAAGACCAAGATGTGCACCAGGAAGCAGAAAGAAGGAAGGCGGGAAGAGCAATAAAGGCGCCCTCCCCTGTGAGCCTTTATGTTGAAGGAGCCTTCCCAGAAGTCCCACACGCCATCTCTGCTGCATCTTGCTGGCAAAACCTCATCTCATGGCCACTTCTAGCGGTGAGGGAGGCTGGGAAATGTAGTCTTTTCCCCTGGGTGCTCTGCTCAGGGTTCTGTTACTAGGGAAGAAAAGCATAATGGATATTGGCCAGGCAACCATAAAGTCAATGGTACCCAAAGTTGGTTCTTTGGGGGGAAAAAAATCAATAAAATTGATAGACCTATAGCCTCCCAAAGAGAAAATAAAGAGGAGACACATTACCAGGATCAGGAATGAAGGAGGGGACAGCACTACAGACGTCACAGACATTAAAGGATAATAAAAAAATTTAGGTGAAATGAACCAATTTCTTACACAAACTACCAAATTTACTCAAAAAGTAACAGATAAACTGAATAGTTCATTAAAGAAATTGAACTGATAGTTCAACACCTTCCAAGAAAGGCAACTCCAGGGCTTCCAATTCTACAAACATTTAAGGAAGAAATAATAACAATTCTACAGTGTCTTACAAGAATAGGAGGAAGGAACACTTTTCAGCTCATTTTATAAGGCCATCATGACCCTAATGACAAAACCAGACAAAGACATAATAAAAAGAAATTGAAAACAATATCTACCCTTCACGAACATAGATACAAAAGTCCTTAACAAAATATTAGCAAATTGAATCCAGCAATATATAAAATAAATAATGCACTAGGACCAAGCAGGGCTTATTCCAGAAATGTAAGACTGGTTTAACATTTGAAAATCAATGTAATTCACCATATTAACAAAGTAATAAATAAAAACCATGTGATCATTTTATTAGGTACCAAAAAAAGAGCATTTGATGAGATTCAGCATCCCTTTATAATAAAAACTCTCGGGAAACTAGCATCGAAGAAAATTCCTTAACTTGATAAAGTACATCTATAAAAACCCTACAGCTAACAGCACACTTAATGGTAAAAAACTGAATACTTTCCCCCTAAGATCAGGAACAAGGCAAGGATATACTTTTTCACCACTCCTATTCAACATTGTACTAGAAGTTCTACCCAATGCAATAAGGCAAGGCAAAGAAATAAAAGGCATTTAGACTAGAAAGAAAGAAAAGAAACTGTCTCTATTCACAGATAACATAATTGTCTCTGTAGAAAATCACAAAGAATCTACAAAAGCCTCCAAGAACCAAAAGTAAGTTTAACAAGGTTGCAGGATACAAGATAAAAATAAAAAATCAATTGCATTTTATATATCCCAGCTATGAGCTATGAGCAATTGGAATTCAAATTTTTTAAATATTGTTTACAATAGCACCAAAAAATGAAAAAATAAGTATAAATCTAATAACATATGTGTAGGATCTGTCTGCTGAAAACTATAAAACACTACTAAAAGAAATCAAAGATAAATGGATAGACACAGATTGTTCATGGAAAAAAAGACTCAATATTGTTAAGATGTCAGTTATCCCCAGATTGATCTATAGAGTCAATGCAATCCCATTTAAAACCCCAGCAGGACTTTTTTGTAGATATAAAAAAGCTGGTTCTAAAATGTATACAGAAAGGCAAAGGAATTAGAATAGCCAAAACAATTTTTAAAAGGAACACCGTTGGAAGACTCAAACTGTCTGACTTCAAGACTTACTATTAAGCTACAGTGATCAAGACAATGTGATATTGGCAAAAGGATAGGCACATACCTTAACAAAACAGAATAGGAAGTCGAGAAATAGACATCCACACTAATAGATTTACTTGATTTTTGACAAGGGCACAAAGATAATTCAATGGAGAAAAAAATAGTCTTTAACAAATGTCTAGAACAATTGGACAAGCCAGTGGGAATGAAAAATGGCAAAGTAAGGCCAGGCACGGTGGCTCACGCCTGTAATCCTAGCACTCTGGGAGGCTGAGGCAGGAGGATTGCTTGAGCCCAGGAGTTTGAGGTTGCTGTGAGCTAGGCTGACATCATGGCATTCTGTCCTGGACAACAGAGTGAGACTCTGTATCAAAAAAAGAGAAAAAGAAAAATGGCAAAGCCGCTTTGGAAAACTATGGCAGTTTCTTGTAAAATTAAGCATATACTTACCACCTGACCTAGCAATCCCATCCCTGGTGTTTACCCAAGAGAAATGAAAATTTATGTTCATCAAAGTCTGTATACAAATGTCCATAGCAGCTCTGTGTATTCATAATCACTCCAAATGGGAAACCCCCTGCACGTCCTTCAGCTGATGAATGAATAAACCAACTGTGTTACATCGTGCAATGGAATATTATTCAGTAATAAAAAGGAGACAACACTTGACTCACACTTAAATCACAACATGGAGGAATCTCAAATGCATTTTGAAGCCAGATCCAAAAGGCTACATATTGAATTATTCCATTTCTATGACATCCTAGAAAAGACAGAACTACAGGGACACAGAACAGATCAGTGGCAGCCGGGGATTAGGGGGAAGCATCGGCTACCAAGGGGCACACATGGGATTTTGGGGGTGACGGAACAGTATCAGGTCTCTGGTGATGCATACATGACGGTATACATTGGCCAAAGCCCTTAAAAGTACACACCACAGACAGTAAATTATTGTATGTAAAAATTTTAAAAATCCATTGTTTTCTCTGGCCTTTCCTTTCATGAATTTCCTAAGAATGAAAAAGGTAATTGACATTCCTTGAGCAGCCCAGCTCAGAGCTCTAGCTTTGGGGAGCATAGGGGGCGACATGGAAGAGCAAGGCTGGAAGTGCCTGGAGAAAGGAGGAAGCCACTAGAAATGGAAAGGCAAATCTGAACACTTCCCAGCCCTTGCTAACTGTTCCTGTGTCCGCGGCCCCAGGCCTGGCCCGGGTGAAATGTGGTAGCAAATGCAATTTCCCTGTGGATTTCTCCTCTCTTCTCTCCTCCTGTTCCTTCTTCCCAGCGTCTGCTTCCCCCATCAGGGAATCTCACAGGTGGCCTCAGTGGCTCCTATCTCGTGGATTTGCATATTAAAAGATATTGCAGGATATTACAGATCCTATCTGCATCCGTGGAGGAATTTCAGACTAGTTGAAAAGTGTGGTGGGGTGATGGGGAGTGAGATGGGGAGGGGGAGGGAGGGACAATGCCCTGAAAGGAGTCCCCGGGGGCTGGGCATAACATCTGAAATCCTGCCCTGAACTCGAGGCAGCCTTTCCGGCCTCCCCCACCGCACATCCCCAAGGGAGAAGAAGCCAGTTGATTAGATCCTCTTAGAAGTAATGAGAGGGGAAAATATCTGGTGGGTTTGCAGATGAAGGAAGGGGGCCATGAGCCAAGTCATCCAGGGGAAAATGGCAAGGAAACAAATGGATTGTCCTCTAGAGCCTTCAGAAAGGAGGCCAGGTGCGGTGGCTCACACCTGTAATCCTAGCACTTTGGGAGGCTGAGGTGGGAGGATTGTGTGAGGTCAAGAATTCGAGACCAGCCTGGGCGATAGCGACACCGCATCTTTACAATAAATTAAAAAAAATTAGCCGGGTACAGTGGCCTGTACCTGTAGTCCTAGTGACTTGAGGCTGAGGCCAGAGGATCCTTTGAGTCCAGAAGTTCAAGGTTGCAGTGAGCTAGGCTGATGCCTGGGCAACAGAGTGAGACTCTGCCTTAAAAAAAAAAAAAAGAAGTAATGACAGGGGAGTTTGCAGGCTGTCTGACTTCCCCCTCTCTTGTTCCCTCCTCATCTGGCCCCCAGCCAGTCCTGCTGACCCGGAGTCCTGGACCAGGGCCTGCCAGATGCCCCTGAAGACAGAGCGGATTAGGCCACTCTCACCACCGCACAAGAGCCATCCACAGACCCTCAGCTGCTTAGACAGCTGCTCCCTGCTCACAGCTGGGCAAGGGCAGGGGTCTGGGAGGCTCAGCTCCCAGGAGAGCCGCCTGCAGGCCTGGAGCCCTGCCTCCTCCCTGCACCAGGCTGAAACCGGGGGGAGGAGGCCGGGCTTGGCGGTTGGCGGGTGACCTGCCGCCTGGGTTCCCCTAAGAGGTTTGCTGGCCCAGATTCCCATATTTCCTGGTGACCTAAACTGCAACCCTGGGCCCTCGTCACTAGATAAATCTGCTCCCTGACCACCCCTTCCCTCATGTCTGCATGCACACATTTGCTTGCCTGCATGCACACACACACACACACACACACACGCACACTCACACACACACACACACACACACACACACACACACACACACACACACACACACACACACGGCTTGCCCTGGACACTTGCCCCTAGGGGCGCCTCCCCCACAGGGCCTGAAGAACGCTGCCCAGCTCCAGGTTGACCCAGCCCTTGGGCTCGTGCCCCTCTCAGTGGTACTGAGAAAGGCTGATTAAGAGAGTGCACCAAGGAGGATGTTCTCTTGTGTCCTCCTGCAGACAAAAGGGTCCAAACCCGCTATCCCTGCTTCCAGAAGCCACGGCAATATCTCCTACCAGCCCGGGCAGCCTCCGGCTTGGTGCCTGTGGCTTCTGGTGCTCACCTGCTCCAGGAAGCTTCCCGGATTAGCACTCCCCAACCTCAGCCCCCCCCATGCCAGTCCTCGGTGAGGGCTCATTTATGTGGTTCATGTTCATTCTGTGGAAAGTTCCAGAGTCAGTCTATGGGGACCCCCTCCTTCACTGGAGTATAACCCAGAGGAGAGTGCACACAGTCCTCCATCCGCGTTTCTTGTTTTTTCCGCCTGGTTCAGGTCTCACTGTGGAACCATCCTGTGCCTTCATGCGGTCAAAGCCCGGATCACACCAACAGCACCTCCAGTGGCGTGGACACGAGGACAGGGCAGCCATGGTCACGCGGGTGGGACTGGCTCCAGACGCTCCTTTTCCCTTCTCCTTTTTCTGTTTCTACCATGTTTCCAGGAAAACACTGTGTCTGTCCTTTGTCTTTTGTGCTACAAGCCATGAAATGGCCTTTAGGCAAAAGAAAGAAAAAAGTCTGCTTGGAAAAATTACTAACCAAAACAATTCTCCACTTTTGAAAATTGTATAGATTTTATGTTTTCAGATTAAAAAAACATCTCTATGCATTTTAAATAAATTCAAATTTTTTCCCCAGAAGGAACAGTCAGAAATGGTTCGTAAGGAATTTGCTTGCGTTTGTTTTTCTTTTTTCCTTCCCTCCCTCTCTTTGCTCTCCCATTTCTTTCTGATTCCCCTCTCTCCTCTCTCCCTCTCCCCTCCCTGGACACCTTTCTAAGAGGTTTCGTATTTTCCGTGCATGTGCATGTGCGTTCCTGCTGGGGGCACACGAATTCTAATTCATGTAAATGGGTTGTTATGGATCTCGCTCTGGGCTCTGTTTTAAGCTCCTCCATTTGGCCAGGCGAACATCAAATCTGTTGCTTCTGACGCCTGCGTGCGGGAGGGAGGGAACACAGGCTTTGGCATCAGATGGATCTGAGGCTAGAATGGGAGCGCTGGCGTCCAGGACAAAGGGTGTGTGAGGACCCAGGGCGTTAAGTTATCTGGGAGGGCAGAGCTGGGGGCCCTCAGACATCAGGCCCCCTCCTCTCTCCTTGGCCACATGCACGAGGCGGATGCTGTGGCCCTGTGTGTCCGAGCAGGGGCTGCCCAGCAGCCTGGCTCGGTCAGTTTCAGACGCATTGACCTTTGTTGGGAGGTGGGCTGGGGACCCAGTGGAGACTGGGGAACTACCAGTGGCATTTCAGGGGACAGACGGGAGTGAAGGTGGGGCCAGGAGGGGTGACATGGGGTGGCGCTCATCTCATCGGCTCCGCTAGGCTCAGGGAAACTGCTTCTAAAGTGCCCCCTTCCTCTTTCCCTGATCCCTGGGTGGGGGAGGCCAGAGTGTTGGGGTTAGATCTTCATTTTTGTCCCGTCTTCCCAAGCTCCCAGGACCAGGGAACCGAAATCCTCCAGACAAATGCTGCAGAGCCAGGTTGGGGCAGGAAGGGTCTGTCTAGCGCTGGGACTGTGCCCTCACGTCCAAGGGGCCCTGCAGGCCAGAGCGGGCCCGGCCGGGGCAGGCGATATGAACGCTCCTCTCAGTCCCCACTGCCCGCTTGCTGAGTTCCCCCTCACTGGCTGCAGGACTGGGGAGGGGGCGGCTTGCAGGGGAAGGGGACAGGGATCAGGTGAGCCTCAGAGGCTCTCGTGGCTGTGACCCCATCACAGTCTCTCCTTTGCTTCCCCAGCTCCAGGGGCCCACAGAGGCCCCCCAGGGCTGCTGCTTTGTGTGTGTGTGTGTGTGTGTGTGTGTGTGTGTGTGTGTGTGGAGGGGACACAAAGCCCCTAGTCTCTCTCCAGGCTGAGCACCTGAGTGGGAGCCTTTGAAGAAAGGGCTCTGGTGCCATAGAAAATCACTACAAGGCGTCACCCCATCTTCAATGTGAATGCATGTGGTCCCCAACACCTTAATGGGCCTGAGTTTATTAAACCCTTTCCCCTGCACCGGGGGGTGCTTTGGAAGGGTGAGTGCCTGAGCACCTTGGTGACCAGGGCTGCCAAAGGAGAGGGGACAGGGAGGCCGGAGCCTGTGAAAAGCTGCCTCCTTTACAGCTGCCAAAGCCTCCAGTGGCGCCAGCCTTCCCGCCCTCCCCCAGCCTCCTTCTCTGGTTCCAGGCTTCCCACCTGTTCATGCTGAAAAGGAAAGCCTGTCTGCGCGCCTCTCCCCTCACCGGGGACAGCCCTCAGAAAAGACAGGACATGGGTGACACCAGAGACCCAGCCCCAGACAAAGGAGGGTGGTCCCCAGCGGGGGCTGAAAGGAGATCTGGCGGGGCTGGATTTCCCATGAGCTCCTGGCCGTTGGCATCGCGCCTCCCCCTTGCGAAGGGGGAGAGGAGCCCGCAGCTTGCTTGGGCCTCCGAGCAGAGAATATTCCTTCCTTGTCCATGTCAGCCTAGGAAGCACCGGCAGTGGCTAACAGCTCCAGTGGGGTGTTTCCGGTTCTGCGCTAAGTGCGTTATCTCATTTGAGGGAAGGACTTTGATTATTTCCATTTTGTAGATAAGCAGGCAAAGGATTTTAAGGTCCAGTGACTTGCCGGGGTCAAATAGCTCCTGAGGAGGTGGGCGGGGCATTCACCCTGCAGTCTCCTCCGGGCCCTACTCCACTCGCCTCTGGAGGAAGACGGCTCCATTCGGCTGCAAGCTGATCTGGGTCCCCACAGACCCATCATTCCGATGAGCCCCTCAGGCTGTGTTCTCACCCTGAGAGTGGGTGGGTTTCAGATTTGCCTGGGAAATTTTCCAAAATGCACCCATCTTCTCCCTCCCCTGGTTGCACTAGACCAGGCTGGGATGAGGAGCACAGCACATGCATGGGGACAGTGCTGCCAGGAGGGCTGTGTCCAGGGACCTGTGCCCATCAGGCTCCCGGGAGAAAGAGCCTCAGTCCCTTTCCATGTGCAGAAGGAGCCTGTCAGCTCAGCTGGGGACAGGACTCAGGCTGCCACTGGCTTCCTGCCCCCACCCTGAGGGTCAGAGGTTCTGCCCCTTTCCAAGTCAGATGGAAGGTGCAGATGTGACCACATAATTATGCATGTCACGCACCATGAAGTGTAGGGACAGCATGGAGAGAGGATTCAGACTACAGAGATTTAACCCCTGGCCCCTCCACTGCCAAGCCGAGTGCCACGGGACCTCACCAAGCCTCCTGCAACATGTGCCACGGGTATTCACTGCCTTTTGCATACGTTAGAACATTGCCACAGTGAAAAAGTTGTTTCCTAACGGTTTGCAGTGAGGATCAAATAACATCATGGATGCCATGTGCTTTGCCTCTGCAGGCCAGAGGGAGGAACAAACGATTAACCGGCTCATGTCTTTAATTCTCCCTGGAAGAGGGTCTGATGGAACATGAGGGCATCACCCCAGACTCCGGTTAATGACCCAGAGGCTCCAAGAGAGTGACCGCGTCATGGATCTGCAGGGACGAAGGGGCCTGAAGTCATACAGTGTGTGCGTCTGTAAAAAAATAATAATAAAAAATAACAAGGGCAAATTTAGTACAAACGTGAAAATTTATTTATTAATAGAATGAGAAAAGAAAGCATAGCAAAGTTAAAAAGGTAATGCCACAAATATCACAAAATTCAGAAAAATAATATAACATTTGTGTTAATTAACAGCCCAGTCCACCTCTCTTCATACTTTTCTTCCATATTTTTGGCTGTGTACTTTTTGATTACCTGTTCTTGTGACAATTTTGTAGTTTTTTTCCATAGAGAAAATAGAAAGATATTTTAGTCTTTCCTCTAATGTGGATAATCCGAATTTCATTTTTATTATGGACAGTTTAGAAAATGTTCACGTTCACATATTATGATTGGTATTGTCACGTAAATGTTTAGGATTGTTGCTAAACTTGGGGAAACCTCTATCACTCTCGAATATGAAGTATAAGATTTCAGGGCATTTCACATTTTCTTGCTCAAATCAGCCAGAAATCTAAACACAAAAAACCTGATGAATTCTATTTCACATGATTCTCATTGAAAAAAAAAAAAGGATGGTATATATTATAGGATTGTACTTTCATTTTGACTAGCCTCAGATTTTATGCGTTCGATGATCAAAAGACTAGTTCCCCAGACTGGAAGCCTCTGGCTGTCATTTCAAACCTTACTTCCCAACACAACCCACATATCCCATAATCCATAATCCAGCCCCACAGGACATGCTCCTGGCGCTGGAAGACGCAGCACGGTGAGCCGTGGGAATAGCCCTGGAAGCCACTTCTATGCTAGGATGACTGGTAAGTAGCTACCCATCCGTGGACGTGACTGTGAGCCATGCAAACAAATCCCACTTAACCCTAATTCAAAGTCCCTCCAACCCGACTTCCCCTTAGCTAGACCCCCAAATATCCAGAGCCACTCCAACACCGTCTGTCAAGATGAGAGGAAGTGTGACAGAGGGGACAGCGGAGGAAACAGACAATGGACTTAACCAATTCCACTTAAAGTCATCTTACATTTGTAAATTTCACAAACACCGATGGCCACGTGCCTGCCTTGCTAGGGCCCCTCTCCCGGTGGGGGCCTTCAACTCAGCCCACATTCTGACCACATGACCACCTGGCACAAAATGCCATCCTGGGCATGGCATGGAGGAAGGGTTAAAAAAAATTAATATCCAGCCTCCACTTTCAGACATTTCTTATTTAATGGAGGTGACAAGTGTGTTCAGCGAGGTCCTGAGGGATGGTGGCAAGTTCAAAGAACTTGGCTCAGGAGTCCCGGGTTCAGCCCAGCTCTGCCACACAAACTCCCAGGCCCAGCTGCCTGGGCTGCAGTACGGGCGCTGAGGGTACCTTTTCAGACAGCAGGCGGGAAGCGCACCGTGAGCGGCAGATTCCGAGTAGGCACAAGCGGGCGGGGTGGGGAGCAGCCGGGAGAGGGCCTTCCGGGCAGAAGACCCTGCGTGCAGGGCTGGGGCCCCCGCTGGCTGCCTCGCAGGGCAGGAGGCAGATGAGAGGCAGCTTCTGAAAGCCCCCAGCCAACAGCGTCCCGGAGATGTGGGGAGTGAGTCCCTGAAGAGAGCAACGCTGCAGATCAGCCAGTGGGTACAAGAGCCAGATGTGGCCTGTCCCTGTTAAATGAGTTTCAAAGAGTCTTCTGATCATAAGGAGTGAAAAATGCCCCCACACTGGCTGTCCTGCAGGTGCAAGGTCACTGTCTGGGCCACCTGCTTCCTGCTGCTCCTCAGCGGCACTGAGTGGCGTGTCAGCCCCTCCTTAAGCAGCCCGAGGGCCACCCGGTCAGCAGGAACGTGCTCTCCCTTCTAGCTGTGAACACTGCCATGACCGCAAGATTACCGCATCCGCCTTCTCGCTCTCTCTCCCCACTCATCTGCGCTGCGCTCAGTCACCTGACAGACACTTCCCCAGTCCTGTTGTGTACCGGGCGCTACGCTTCTCACTAGGGACACAGCTCTGTGCAGAAAGAGCCCAGAATGTGTGAGAGGGACAGACACA
Source organism: Lemur catta (assembly GCF_020740605.2). Taxonomy (NCBI): domain Eukaryota; kingdom Metazoa; phylum Chordata; class Mammalia; order Primates; family Lemuridae; genus Lemur; species Lemur catta. The sequence goes on along the minus strand of NC_059143.1, from coordinate 33,982,846 downwards.
ATAGTGAATTGTCACAGTAGTGAAATACACTCCGCGACCCAGAAAGGACAGTGCTCCAGGAGCACAGAGACAGAGCGCTCAGGCTACTGGGGGACGGGCAGGGAAGGACCCCACGCCAGGGCAGTTCTCCAGTGATGCCGGGCGCATCGCAACCTTGCCCGATGACACAGACACGGGGACCGCGCATCGCAACCTTGCCCGATGACACAGACACGGGGACCGCGCATCGCAACCTTGCCGGATGACACAGACACGGGGACCGCGCATCGCAACCTTGCCCGATGACACAGACACGGGGGCCGCACGGCAAGAAGTACTGCAGAGGGGCCCAGAGATCTGTTTTCCCTGACACCCCTCACTCCTCCTTAATGTCCTCATTCCAACCACCCGGATTCATAATCTACAAACTAAAACCAGATTTGGAAATGGGCTGCGACAGAATTTTGCTTCTGCAATTGACCAAGGCAAATGGATTTCTGATCCTTCAGTCATCTCAGATTAGTGGCTTTGAGCAGAAAGGACCTGTTACATTGTGGACCATTTATTCTTCTCTATCTGCTTTCTGCCCTGGGCTAAAGTGTTGATCCCCACTTTTTAACACCTACATGAATTAGAAATACACTCCCATATAGTATATTTCTGATATAGAGATACACTCTGCATGACACTGACATACAATATAAATTCCCTAAGTCCTGGTGAGCACACAGCCTGAGTCTGAAGAGAAAAGAGCCAGTTCCAGGGGCGATGTCTTTGCTACCACGGAGCAAGGATCATCGGCCCCTCTCCAGGGGTGTGGGAATGCGTGTTGCCCTTCACTCTCCCCCATGTGGTCAATCTAGCATGGACCCCACAGTGGGACTTCTGAAATGAGCTGGAACCAGGGATTGGACCACTGGAGGCCATGTGGACGGTCCCCTGTCATATGTCCCACCTCTGCCTCTCTCGGCACATAGAGCTCATCTCTCTGTCACAGCAAACTGGCTGCCTTTGACGCCCGATGCACAAGACAGGACAGGAGACCCACGGCTCTCACACTTACCGACTGCCAGACCTCAGTGAGACTGGCCAGGGTATCTAGTGTCTCAATTCCAAATTCCCAGGAAGGACCCTGAGTGGCCCAGTTCGGTGAGGATTCCATCCTTGGACCAATCAACTCTGCACTGATGGACAGACATGTATGTCCTCATAACCCCTCTTGCAGTAGCCGTGTAGTTCGGGATGGAGCAATTTTCAGAAGGAGGAAAGATTGGTTGGGCTGACAGTCCAACCAGCCTTGAAGAAATATCTGGAAGTAAATGCGCACACCAAGTAGCCTGAGACGAACCCTGGACTACACCGTATACCTGAGTATTTTTCCATCTGCCGGGAATTACCTCCACCACCCTTCCCACCCCTGGACCATCCTAGGGAACTCCTAACATGTCCAACTCAGATGTGACCTCTTCTCTGGTCCCTTCCTTGACCCCTCCAGGCTAGACTAATTGTACCTTTATCTGGGTTCACTTTAGTGCACATTATATCCATCTATTATAAGGGTCATTCAGTGGATTCACCCTTTCTAGAACCCCTGTAACCATTCGTAACCAGAATGAAACAATAGCAACAGTACAATAACAGCTACCACTTGCTGAGAGCTTGCTCCCTGCCAGCCACTGTGCAAAAGGACTTCACAGATTTTATCACGCGTACCACTCATCGCTGTGGCATACTTCTGAATATATATGACTGGAGTTTTAATCACTTGAATACAGCTGCAATTACTGTCATTGAGCAGATGAAGAAACTGAGGTTCAGAGACGTTCAGGCTCCTGCATTGCTCAATAACCCTTCACCAGTGAACGATGGCAGAGTCATAACTCCACTGAGTTTATATGGGCCTAAAGTCCCAAGTTCTTACTTCTTCAACCCCCCCTAGGCATTATTTCTGGGGATTGCATCTTAATATGCCTCTATGCAGCACCTAAAATGGCCCCAGGCACACAGTTAGTGGGTCCTCAGTGGCTAAGTGATTTTTCTAGAGCCCTGGCCCTGGCTTTCCTGAGTTGGGGCAGCATCCCTCACCTCCGCCTCCCGACACTGGGAGGAGCCAGCTGAAGGGGGCTGGGCAGAGGCCCACAGAGGACCCAGCGGAGGCTCCCGCTGCAGGATGGGGCAGGCACCACATGGCAGAAACCAAGGGATGGTCCCAATCCCCTGAGACCTGGGCAGGACAACACTGTGACAAGTTTCCACCTTTTGTTCTCTCCCACTGAGCCCCTAGGAGCTGACGCCCCAGCCAACAATTCTGATAATCTAATTCTCAACAAGGCCTTTCTGGCTGGTATTGAATTCTGTGTTTTCCTCCCAGCCCTATCAGGGGGCCTCATCTGACAAAACACTGGGCCAGGCATCGTGGGAGGGGCAGGACTGGGAGGCCCTTTTCAGCTTCCGGGAGCTTCTGTTTCAGCTGCCACAGGTGCAGGGACTGACATCTGGTTGAGCGGCACACGCGCGACTGCTGCCCGTTTCAGGACAATCGCTGAGGTCAGGAGGGCTTCAGGGAGGTGAGGCTTGAGGGAGGCGTGTGCGTGGAGGAGGCGATGACAGACAGCTGGGCTCTGGTAGATGGGGAGGAAGGGCGAAGGCCTGGAGCTGGGAACACGGATGACACATTCAAGTGACAAGAAGTAACCCTGCCTGGATGGGCCTTCACTGCCTTCAGCAGAGGAATGACAAATAACATCAAAATGCTCAGCTGGTTCCTGGGAAGAGTGTGTGTGTGTGTTGGGGGGTGTCAAAGGCACAGTCCCACTACGCCTGTGACCCAGCCTTGGTCTACAGGACAGAGGAAGCTGCTGTTGGGCCTGGGTGTACAGGAGGCCCCAGCTCAGGACACAACCACCCGATTTTCCCGGCCCACAAATGGGGGCTCTTCCTCACCTCCTCTTGCCCACTCCCACCTAAGCCAATTGATCTCCAAGTCCTGCCTATTTCACCACCTAGTAGCTCTTCAAGTTTGGTTCTTGGCTGGGCACTGTGGCCCATGCCTGTAATCCTAACACTTTGGGAGGCTGAGGCAGAAGGATCTGTTGAGGCCAGGACCAGCCTGAGCAAGAGTGAGACCCTGTCCCTACACAAAATACAAACATCAGCTGGGCGTGATGGCGAACACCTGTAGTCCGAGGCGGGATGATTGATTGAGCCCAGGAGTTGGAGGTTGCAGTGAGCCATGATGACGTCACTGCACTCCAGCCCCAGGAACAGAGCGAGACCTTGACTGGGCGGGGGTGGGGAGCTCTTCAATCAACTCTCTGACAGGCGGGCACATCACGTCTCCTCTGTCTCATGGGGACGAGCCCCTCCCTGGTGCTTCTCCTCTGCCTCGCTGCTCTCTGGGCATTCCCCACACACACCTCCACGTAGCTCCCCATGGGGCGGCTTCCTACCGCCTTCAGGTCCAGAGCCCTGTGGCTTTGTCCCGCCATCTCTCCAGTGTCATCTCGTGCCACACTAAGCTCCCAAAATATTCTGGTTTGGTTCTGGGCCATTAGCTCAACATATGATTATAACACCCTTCCCAAGAGTACTTCTTATGTGTTTAATCCTCATGGACCCCCATGTGGATGGGGAACAGAGAGGTTAAGTAACTTGCCTGTAGTCACACAGCTAGTAAGAATGGAGCAGAAGTCACACTCAGGTGGCTTGTCTCCACAGCCCAGCTCCTTAAACACTAGAATACAGTCTCTTTGGAACCTTCTATGGGCTCCAGCAGCCCCCTCACCACTCCACATTCCCCTTAACCCATGTTCCTTAGCAAGTCCCAGCTGTAGCACGGTTTCCACTTACATGACACTCCTCCAGGAAGCCTTCTCTGGTGCCCCACCATCCAGGTTTGGGTTAAGGCAGTGGTTTTCCTACTTCGCTGCACATTGGAATCACCTGGGAATCTTTGCTGCCGGACTCCCGCTCCTAGACATTGTGATTAAGTTTTGGCAACCCCACCCCCACCCTCTGACTCTAACGTACAGCCAGTCTAGTGACCATCGGCGGTTCTCAGACTTGGGGGTGCCTCACGGACGCCAGGAGGGCTTATTAAAGCATAGACAGCTGGGCTCACCCCAGAGTTGCTCATTCTGCACATCTGGGTTAAGGCCCAAGAATCTGCATTTCTGACATGTTTCCAGGTGAGGCTGCTGCTGGTGGTCCAGGGACCATGTTCTGAGAGCCACTGAGCCAGGAACCCTCGTGTTCCCAGAGCACCCAGTGCTGATCACCACCTAAGTCACATCTGTCATAACTGTGCTTCTCTGCTACCCAGCGAGGCCCGGAGCTTTCTGCTCAGTTTAATCTTTGGTAACAGGTGTCAACATAGGTTAGACCAATGAAAGAATCCACAAGACACCCAGACAGGCTTCACACGCCACAGCAATCCTTGTCTCGGAGAGGAAAAAGAGCCGCAATTATAATTAGCGCTGTCTTTTACTGAGCACCTCCTGGGGGCCAGGCACCGTCCTAAGCGCCTCACACAAAGGGCTCTAATCTTCACAACCCTGAGACAGGTGCGACTATCATTCCATTTCATAGACAAGTAAACCGAGGCACAGATGGGAAAAGAGGCAGAGCTGGGATTCCAGTTTAACCACTGTACGGGGAGGCCCTTTTCCAGGTGACCCCAAAGCTCCCTGCCCACCCCGCAGCCCCCTGCCCCAGCGCAGACCCCCAGCGGGTTTCAGAGGACGGGTCTCCATCTGTCGGTGGGCCGTGAGATCAACCCCGTGGGTGTAAGCAGCACCTTTTACAGGAACAAATCTGAGAGACCCGAGCCGGAATAGAGCAGAGAGCCCTCGTGTAGTTCAGGAAAATACACACGTGCATAAACCTGTGCTGGGTCGCGATGTAAAATGCTAGTCTGACTATGGGCCATGATCAAAAAGGTCTGCAAAGCGCCAGCTCAGAGAAAGAGCCTCCACCAAACCTCCGCCGCGTCCTCAGTTCCCCCGCCCAGCAGGCGCTGGGGAAGGGCCAGGCCGCCCTCTGCTGGGCGCCGCCGGGATTGCGCCGGGAGCCGGTGAAGCTGCTCGCTGAGGGCCCTGCCCTGCGTGCGGCTATGGGGAGTACAAATTTTCTCACGGGAGAATAAAAAAAAAAAACAAATGAAGCGAAATGTTAATTCATTTCCATTTCCAATTTCTAAAATAAATACTGCCTTGGTCATCTGTCCCACACTCAGTCTTCACCGAGGTCTGATGGCTTTGTCTGAAATCATTTCAGCTTCCCAGGTAGAACCGACGCCCCTGGGGGCAGCAGGGATAGCTCCCCCCAGACCGCTGTGGCCGACAGACCAGCGGGGACGCAGGAAGCTGTCGGATCATGTAGCTGATGATCTGAACACCCAGGCAAGAAACATCGAGGCCCATGTCTTTTTTGTTGTTGCAAAAGCAAAGAGGGTAAGTGATGTCCCCACCCTACTTCATCAAGTCTTTGTTCCTAATGAGGCCTAGGATCACAGGCTGAGGAGCAGAAGGGCAACTTCCAGAAGCAACTTCCCACTTCCTTCTCACTTCCAGGCCAGCCCTCTGGAGACAAGAGGAGGGGTGGGGTTGGGTGGGACGCCTTTCCCAGCTCTAGCTGTGTTCCACCTTCAACTTCACCCCACGCTGCCTCTTACAAGATGAGACAATCATCTCGGAAGAGTGGGGCCTTCCTAGTTTTAGACCTTTAAGTGTCCCTAAACCCTAACTACTAAATCTGTGGTCTTACAGAAAGCACATTTTGAATATTTTTAACCATAACTGCTTTCTACTGGAGGGTCAATCCGACTAATAGGCGGATTTCTTGTCTACTGTGCACCAGGATTTGGGCTAAGCCTGTTTTGGGGTGGGGAGCTCAGGAGGGCCAGGTACATGGAGGATTTGGAGATGTGGAGGATTTGGAGATGTGGGCGATTTGTGGGGAAATAGATGAGGAGCAGCGAAGGGAAGACAATGGCATGGCGCTCACAAAATGGCACGGGGAGGGGACTGTAAGACTCTAGACCCCGCCTATGCCCAGATGCTTGGGGCCAGGCAGTTCTGCGGAACAAGAGAAGGGTTTCCTGTCCAAGTTCTAGGTCCATGGCAGAATAGAGAAAACACATGCGACACAGGACCCAGGAGGCAGAGGTGATCCCAAGAACCTAAACCCCAAGTCCACAAACATCTTGGAGTGAACTTTGAGTTTCCAGGGAGTATTCCACAGAGAAGGGGAGCTTCAGCTGGCACCTCAAGGGAAACCTGAGCAGCCTTGTGCTCACTCTGGAACACACTAGGCAAGAAAAAGGACGAACTTCCCAAGGAGACCGTTTTGAGAGAGCAGAGCAATACAAATCGCAGTTAACAAGCACATGTGATCAGTTAACAAGTAGTAACACCGGGGCTCCTACCCGCTCACCTCTGCCCTTACACCTGCAGACTGCCTGTCTCTTGCACAGCACAGAACCCAAAAGGCCCCAGGTTAACTCCCTCAACAGCCTACACTTCCTCCCCCACAACTGCAGGTGTAACCCTGCCCACCCTGGCCTCCTCCCAGCTTCCTGCAAGGAGTTTTCCTGATGATCCAAGTTAGCTCACCTCTGCTCTGGTTGTGGTGCCATATGTGTCCCTTGGCTCTCCCTCCCACCGATCGTCCCCTTTCTGGGGTCCCTACTGGCTCTTTATTGTCAGCGTACACAGGATGTTCTCCTTCCAGTATCTTTTCAAACTCCTCCTTCCTCTACAGCTCCTTCCAGCCAGCCCCACCGCCCTCCCCGCTCCTCCCCAGGGAGCTCCTGGGAAGAGTCTGTACTCATCTTCTCTGTCTTCCAGCCGTGCCCTCCCCCCTCCAAACCAGCGTCTGCCGCACGCTGCTGAAACTGTTTTGGAGAAGGTCCTTGTCGCTAAGCTAAATGGACAATTATTGGTTCTTCCTTGACTGCTCTCAGCATTGCCCTGCTGGCCCTGTGAAACTGCCTTTCACGGCGCCACTCTCCCTGCTCCTCTGCAGTCGCCTCGGAACACGGTTCCTCTGCCTCAGCACTCTTCACATTCGGGGCTAGATCATTCCTTGTTATGGGGGTCACTCACTGCCCAAGACTCCACAGGTATCCTAATGGAATACACACTTTCCCCTCTACTCTGCCCACTGGGAGTGTTTCCCCTTATGACTGTCTTTTGGGGCCCCCTTAGCTGGGGCTTTAAGCAACAGGGGACATGACATGGCTCGGAAGCCTGAGGAAGAGGCATGTGCAGCTTACTTGTGCCCTCTGGTCCTGCTCATGCCTGATCCTAGACGCATACCTTCCATCTTAGAATGAATTGCTGTTGGGCCTGCCTGAATTTATGACCTGATTGGTCCAAAACCCAGCTCATGGTAAGCATCTTTGACGTCTTGATCAGTTATGTCTCACGGTGAGATGCTCTATCTACCAGGGCCCAAAACATGCTGGGAGCTGCTTTTTCAAAAGGTGAACAGTCCTCTGCTGCAGGAGGCCTTGCTTTGCTCCAAGGCCCTTACAGGTCTGTGATACATCTCTTATTGGGGCTTGCCAGAGACGTCACACTGCACACTTATCCAGTGTGAAGACCTCCAGCATCACTGGACTGGCGGGGTCATACGGTCCAAGCAACGGGGCAACTTGCGTTGTAGCCTGGCTTGTGCTACAGAGCCCTTTCTTGCTCCAAGTTGCCCAATGAATGGGCTGGAGCAGTTTTTCAAAATATGGTATGTATTATGCTCTAAAGCCAAAGAGCACTGTGTCATCTTCTTGACAGTCAAGGATACAAAAGGCAATACTATCCTCACCTCAGAGGGGTGTGACGTGGGACACCTGAAAGCATCTGCTACACTCTCCAAACTTGACCCCTTTTCTACATTTCCTACTCAGTGGATGCAACATCTAGCAGCCTTTCTTCCTTATACCCAGGCTCTGCATCCCTCCTCCAGCCCCCAGAAACACCCCCTCACCAAGTCCTGCAGAGTTAACCTTTCTTCAGTCTGACCTCTCCTTTCCACCACCCACCCCTGCCGGATTCAGGCTTCATCATTTATCTGTTTGATTCCTCCAAAAGCTTCCCAATAATTCTTCACTCCCAGTATCAATTCTCCTTTAATTCACCCTCTAATTCTCTCCCAATTCACTTCATTGCCAGGGAGAGCTGCTCTTATTCCTCCCCTCCACGCGATACCTTAGTCCTCCCCATCATTTCAGAGGTGTGCCTTTATTGCATTTATGTATCCAGGTGGCCATTTTCTACCTCCAAATGTGGCTTTTGAGGGTAAGAGATGTTCTATTGTGGTCCCATAGTTGGCATGTCTGTGGGATGTTAGTGAGGCATCTGAGGCCCTTTGATACAGGGCTCTTACGTCTCCAGCTTCTCCACCGATTTAATCCTCCTTTCTCCCAGCCTGCAGCTCCTCTACTGAGCCATGCTCTCACCTCCAAGCCTGGCCTGAGTTTTGACCCTGCATGGGACCCACCCACACCCTGCACTCTCTACTTTCCCAGATCCCAAAGTTCCTACCCATTCTCCAAACTTAGCTGAACTATTGCCTTCTGTAAGAGCTCTTCCATCATTCTTTCATTCCACGCCCCCATTTGTTCCTGCAACACCCTCCCTTGAGCCCTAATCTTAGCATTGTGATAATGGTTTGCTCTATCACAGCGGTCCCCAACCTTTTTGGCACCAAGGATCAGTTTCGTGGAAGACAATTTTTCCATGGACACGGATTGGGGGGTGCACGGTGGCGTAGGGAGGTGGAGCTCAGGTGGTGATGTGCAGCCCTGTTTTCCTAACAGGCCATGGACCAGTACCAGGCCACAGCCCGAGGGCTGGGGACCGCAGCTCTATCAGACAGAGCCAGCTTCTTGAGGGTGAGGCCTAGCCCTGAGGTCTGGTCCAATGCCTAACACATAGCAAATACTAAGTGTTGGCTAAACCAGTGAAATCTGCATAGTTCAGAGGTAGTAAATCAGAAGTAATCAGGCCTGCAGATAAGTTTGGCTGAGCTAGACACCAAATAGGATTGATCCAGGTTGTATGGCTGGCAGACTAATGACATGGACTTGGCCTCTATTTTCTTGAGTCAGCTGTCTAGCCAGCCAGAGATATACACAGAAAACATATCAGACCAAGGATGGAAGTGACTACAGCTCCCTGGGCACAGAGTTCCTTACAGGAGTGGCTCACCTGCAGCTCACAGTCTCAGCAGCCTGCACAAAATGCGGGACCAGGCTCACTGCTTCCTATCTCTTGCCATGAGGGCTCAGAGGACGTAGAGGTGGGGGAGGTGGCACATCAGGGACAGTCCACCCTATTTTTATTTCTTCCTGCCTCCAACAGGTCTATTCAAGCTGTATATTCAGCAAGACTGCTGCCCTGCCACACACATACAAATCAGAAATTTCACATTTATATTCTTAAAATCCAGATTTACATTTTCTCTTGAAAAACCCATAGATCTGGCCACATCAAACATGCCCTCTTCTGACAAGAGTTGCAGCCTCTCCCTTTGGCCAAGCCTAAGCTCTCTCCTGTTTGCCACAGTTGCCATTTATCTTTTATCTGGCCCGAAGGGTTATTTCCATTACCACCCTTGCTTCTAGAGTCATTTGAGTGCAACTTCTAAAGTGCTGTGAATCACCCTATGGTATCCTATTATCTTATTTGATCCCTCTCCAAATCTAGGGATGGAGGCCCACAAATATCCTCCCTTCACAGATGAAGAAGGTAAGGACCAAGAAAGGTAGCTGGCCTCGTAGGTTGCACGGTCTGTTAGCAATGAAGACACAACCCAAGCCCGGATCTTGGAACTTGTGATTTTTCATTACTCCATGCGAGTTATCACATACCCAGCCGTTGCCTGCTGCCGTCTTTGAAGTACTTCACTTTAGAACGTTTGTAATGCTTTAAGTGTGTTGCTGTGAAACCGTTAGCAGGCCCACACAGATTTTATTTGGTCTACACACTTCTCGGCTGAGCTGGCCAAAGCACAAGGACTGGTGCAAGGCTGGCAAGACTGATGGTGTGGACTTGGCCTATACTCATTTACTCTTTACAACGATCTGTATGTGGGGGCTATTATCCCGTTTTATGAGTGAGGAACCTGAGGCACAGAGAGGTTAAGTGGATGCGCTAGTTTGGTTCAACAGCTGTTAAAATGATGACATACTTCAATTCCAGCTGGCAAACAGCCCCTGCCCTGAGCTGCTGGAGTGCCTCCCAGGAGCCGCAGGCCAGCAGTGATGGGGTTCATACCTGCCGCAGACGGGGGTTTCCAGAAGCCTGGCCAGCAACATCACCAGTGTTCTGACTGGCTGGTGCCTGAAAGGATGCTAAAATTTTTTTTAATATTTCACCTGAGTGAAAGGTTTGCTTTTTTAATGATACATATATTTTTTAACATAATAGCAAACAAATACACTCTGCCAAGAGCCGAAAGAGTTAATCAGCAGAATGTAGCCAAGACTTTGAGATGTGGAAGACTATTAAATAGGTGAAAGAAGTACCCAGCACTGACTGACTAAAGCCAAGGACCCGACGTGTTTTCTGCCTTAGCACCTTTGAGGGACACCAAGAACTCCCCGGAGTTATGTGACAGTGACTCAGGGCTTGCAACCAAGACAGCGAGTGGGAGTCACTGCAGCGGAACCTCAGACGGGGAAAGGGCATGCATAGTGATACACTGTTCCCACCCCAGTGCCCAAAGGATGCAGTCATGGATGCATGCTGGCAAGATGTCAAGCTGTCAGATACGATCCTCTCAGAGTGGCTACAAAACTTTCTGGGCAAAAGCCAGGGAGCCAAGCCAAGGGTGGGTCGTAGGAGTTCTTGGCTAGGGTCTTGTCCTGAGGGGACAACCTGCACCCTTTACCCCACGTCCCGCAGGAAGCCGGCCTGTGGAGCCTTCCCTGGAAGTTGGTAAACACCCGCATTTCAGCAGGGAATAAAGGTCAGTTTCTTTCTGAATAATCTTCACCCTTAAGTGGCAGGTTCAGATGGCCCAGAAGCCTCAGCAAGCCACATTTTTCTTCATGGGAGGTAGGTCGCCTCCTAAAGGCACATCCCGAGCCAGGGCAGTCTGCAGCCAGGGAAGAAGCTGGCAAAGCTTGCCTTCAGTTACTCCCATCCTGGTGTCCGGCTCTCCTGGAGGTGGGCTTGTACCTTCCTACTATTCTTTTTACCCCCACTGTCTAAACCCATTTCCTCAAAAGTGTGCGGCACCTACTCAAGATATTAACAGCTTAAAACGCTGTACCCTCAATGCCAAAGGTTAATAGAGATATAAGTCACATACCATAAAATTCACTCTTTTAAGGTGTACAATTCAGTGGTTTTTAGTACAGCAGTCTCTTCTTATCCACACAGCATACAAAGACCCTCAGTGGATGCCAGAAACCATGAGTAGTACCCAAGCCCCATATATATTGTTTTTTCCTATATATACATACCTATGATAAAGTTTAATTCATAAATTAGAAACAATAAGAGATGAACAATAATAAAATAGAACAATTATAATATACTGCAATAAAATCTATATGACTGTGGTCCCTCTCAAAATACCTGATTGTACTGTACTCACCCTTCTTCTTGTGATCTGTCAGTCTGACAATCAAGACAGCTACTAAGTGACTAATGGGTGGACAGCACATACGGTGTGGGCATGCTAGACAAGGGGATGATTATGTCCCGAGTGGGCGGAGCATGATGGTGCAAGATTCCATCATGCTAACTCAGAATGGTGTCAAATTTAACTTACAAATTATTTCTGGAATTTTCCATTTAATATTTTCAGCCCACGGTTGACCGCGGGTAACTGAATCCATGGAAAGCAAAACTCTCAATAAGGGAGGACTGCATATATTAAGAGAGGTATGACCACCACTACTATGTCATTTTAGAATACTTTAATCACCCCAAAAAGAAACCCCTTACCCATTAGCACCCACTCCCTATCTCCACCTCCCCTGCCTCTAGCAACCACCACTCTGTTTCTATAGATTTGCCTATCCTGGACATTTCCTATAAATGGAAGAAGGTGTGGTCTTTTGTAACTCGTTTCTTTCATTTAACATAATGATTTCAAAGATTATCCATGTGGAAGCATGTATCAGCACTTCGCTCCTATTTATAGCCAAATAATATTCAATTATATAGCCATATCACATTTTGCTTATCTACTCATCAGTTGATAGACATCTGGATTCTTTCCACTTTTTGGCTATTATAAATAATGCTGCCATAAACGTTTGCGTACACATTTTTGTGTGAACATCTGTTTTCATTTGAGGTGTATACCTAGACGTAGAATGCCTGAGTCATATGGTAACTCTTCTGTTTCACCATTTGCGTAACAGCCAAACTGTTTTCCAAAGTGGCTACACCATTTTATATTCCCACCAGCAGTATATGAGGGTTCTGATTTCTCCACTTCCTCCCCAACACTTGTTACTTTTTTGATTCTAGCCACCCTAATGGGTGTGAAGTAGTAGTAACTCATTGTGGTTTTGATTGGTATCTTTCTGACAACATGGAAATGTTGACCATCTTTTCATGTGCTTGTTGACACTTGTCTATTTCCCTCAGAGACGAGACCACTCAAATCATTTGCCCATTTTTAACTGTTTGGTTTTTTTTTTGGTCTTTTTTTATTGAGTTGTAAGAGTTTTTTATATATTCTAGATAAAAGTCTTTTATCAGATGGCAGATTTGCAAATATTTTCTCCCACTCTGTGGGTTGTCTTTTCTCTTTTTCCATGGTGTCCTTTGAAACACAAAAGCTTTTAATTTGATAAAGTCCAGTTTATCAAACTTATTTTTGGTGGTTGCTTGTGTTCTTGGTGACAGATCTAAGAAGTGTTGAGGACACCTAAAAGGAATCAGTCTACTAATATTGGGAAGGTCATAAAAGAGCTTCTATTCTACTTGAAACAGAGAAAAACTTTAATTTTGATTATGAAATAATTATGATATGCAAAAAGATACAAAGAATAACACGTCTTTTTCCCCACTACCCAACTTAAGAAATTTTACCAATAAAGCTGAAGTTCCCTGTGTCCCCTCCGTATCTCCCCTTCCAGAGGTAACCATGACCCTGAATTTGGTGTTTATTATTCTCATGCATTTTATCTTTATTACATACGTATGTATCCTTTATCAATATGTAGTATGTCATCTTTTAAAATTTTACATAAATACCATCATGTAGTACATATTCTACAACTTCCTTTCTCCCCTCCACGTAAAGAGGCAGAGAAATGAGGTGTTAAGAAATGAGTTTTGGCCAGGCGCAGTGGCTCACGCCTGTAATCCTAGCACTCTGAGAGGCCGAGGCGGGTGGATTGTTTGAGCTCAGGAGTTCGAGACCAGCCTGAGCAAGAGTGAGACCCTGTCTCTACTAAAAATAGAAAGAAATTATCTGGCCAACTAAAAATACATAGAAAAAATTAGCCAGGCACAGTGGCACATGCCTGTAGTCCCAGCTACTTGGGAGGCTGAGGCAGTAGGATCGCTTGAGCCCAGGAGTTTGAAGTTGCTGTGAGCTAGGTTGACGCCACAGCACTCTAGCCCGGGCAACAGAGTGAGACTGTCTAAAAAAAAAAAAAAAAAAAGAAAGAAAGAAAGAAATGAGTTTTTTTTAAAGTTAAAAAGTTCTAATTTGAATCATTTTTTAAAAATCTGCTCTTGCAAAGTCCAGCTATGCTAGCTATGTAAATCTGGATATTGTTATTCTTTTGTTCTCCGTTTTCCAGGACAGCAATCTGTACTACTTCTTACTCCATGCAGAAACTTAGAAACAAACATTCTTTTAAAACTTTGAAAATACCAGCCTGAGCAAGAGCAAGAACCTGTCTCTACAAAAAACAGAAAAATTAGCCAGGCACGGTGGCACACACCTGTAGTCCCAGCTACTCGGGAGGCTGAGGCAGGAGGATCGCTTGAGCCCAGGAGTTTGAGGTTGCTGTGAGCTATGATAATGCCACTGCACTCCAACCTGGGTGACACAGCAAAACCCTATTTTGAGAAAGAATAAAACAAAACAAAACAAAACAAAACTTTTTAAAATAAAGAGCTTGTGGGAATTCAAGGTTCTGTACATGCTAGTCATCCAATGCCTTCCTAAAGCGTAAGTGAGATGACAGAACTGTAGTCCTTGGAGCAGCTCCTGCCTGAAAAGCCTGACGGCTCTGCAGAACAATGACTTACCCCTAAAAGAACAAACCTGATCTTTCAGTCTCAGAAAAGGAATCTAAGACGATCTTCATTTTACAGGCACAGAAACCAAATCCTTCACCTGTCCTTTATGGGGTCTCCTATTCCCTGGATCAGGCATTTTATACCTTACTCACCCACCCTCTAGTCTGACCCTTTCTCACTGCAGATTCAACATCCATCCCAAAGTCGGGTTTGCTTGCTTCAGAACTGGTCACAAGAGTGAGGGCTCACCAGTCCACACCACACTACACCTTCCCACTCTCAGATGGAGTGACTGTGGCAGGGGAAATAGATCTGACTCCTCTGAGGTGTCATTTAGCAAAACACAAAGGGAAAAGCCAGTACCAAATAACTTCCTTCAGTAGGAAGCTAAATAGGTATGATTTATAACCAAGGGGTGTTTCCAAGCAGCAGGCCAGGATATATTCATATGAGATCACACCTGCTGCAGCGACCACGTCTCCTCTCTGAGGGCTCACTTCACTGCCGGCACTCACTCCCATCCTTCACACATCCGCCCTACCAAATGGGCCCTCAAGGGTTGGCAGAAAGAATAAATAGTGAATCCTCATCACACAAAGGGATCCCTGCCTAAACCTATTTCTACCTAGAAGGCATGCCACCTGCCACCAACAGACAGTAAGTATCACACTCTTTTGGAAGAACAGGTGCTCTTCCCCTATCTCTATGACATTTGTGATCATCACCTGAATCTTTTCTGACCTCACTGCTCCTACCACTTACTGTTGTCTTCTTTTGCTTCAGGCAGATTCTCCCAGGCAGAGTTCCACTGTAGCTCAGAACTTCTCTAATTCTGTGATGCAGTGCTCTCAAACATCAAGTCAAGGAAGCAAGGGAAATCATACCTACTGATGACCTAGGAGGATTACTCCTTCGCAGAGCAGTAATATGGTTAAAACCAAACCTAAAAGAAATTCACTTTACTTTGGTTGCAAAAATGGAGCTGAAGAAATATTTATATATGTGGTAGAGATTTACCTGTAATTTTTGTGTTTGGACTAAAGTTATAAGTTGGCATCTACTGTGAAAAACAAGCCAATAAGAAAAAGGCAGGCCAACAGCCAGCAAAAAATAGGAGCAGCCCAAAAGAGATAAAGTACTAGCTACTGATTATTTTACTTACTTGTGCCTAGTCTATTCTTCAAAAGCAGAATCCAAGGGCAAACGGGTTCAAAAGTAAGGTCCTAGGTAAACAATTTTCTTCTGGAGTCAAAGAAAAGTTTCTCATAAGCACTAATATCCCTAGGGGTCAGATACAAGGTAGTGTCAAAGAACCATTTCAAAAAACTAAAAACACTTTCTCCTTGTTGACAGTGTATTTCCTAATTGTTAACAGGTAACTTTCCAGTACAAGCAGAACTAAAAATTCTTGAGAAAAGTAAGAGATTCAGTAGTTGAGTATTTTAATAAAGATAGGTCTCACTCTCCCTGGTTCCCCATTCACCTTTATACAAAGGTAAGTTATAGAAGTCATGAGATATTAACATGGTAGTTTCTATCAAACTAGGGCCAGGTACGGGGGCTCAAACCTGTACTCTCAGCTACATAGGAGGTTGATGTGGGAGGATCACTTGAACCCAGGAGTTCAAGGTTGCAGTGAGCTATGATCACGACACTGCACTCGAGGTTGGGCGACAGAGCGAGATCCCATCTCTAAAAATAATTTTTTTTAATAAATAAATAAGAACCAGACTAGGGGAAAAGTTCTTTAGGATATTTTTCAAACATCATATACTTGCTTCAGTGTTCATCCAAGTGCAAAGTACATGCAGTTGCAGCATCTTACCCTCAATGCGCTGGTCTCTGGGACGTGACCAGAGGCTGAGTTTTGTTCCCAGGAACAAAGGTGCCTAGAACCAGAAGCCTTTGGCCCTCTTTGAAATCTCACTGGTCCTAGCTGCAAAGGCAGGTAGGGGCTACGGAAAGCTAATTCAATCTTCTTAATCAAGATCTGACACACCACAGGTAACTTGCAAAACATCTTGGGAACAGGATATAGCTATTGCTTGGAAAAAGCAGGCATCTTATAACAATAAGATCTGTTAACAAAATACAATCCACTTTCACATCCAAAAAGTAAACAGGGAGCTGCTCCAGGCACCACCTAATTAACTGAAGCAGACAGAATAAAAAACCCTCAGAAAATATCATTGTTTAAATACACTCTATTTTATTTTGTCTTAAAATAGTTTAACCTTTATGCTACAGACTTATTTCAAAAAACAGAAAATCTTATCTTGCACCAAAAAATATATATAACACTCTGTTTTATTATTTTTTTCTCCAAAGACCATTAAATACTAAATGGAAACAAAAACTAAATAATGAATGTAAAGAACCAAATCTTGTTTTAAAAACTAGAGTTGCACATTTGAAAACATTAATTCTAAGCAATGATTTGTCGTCACTGCGTCAAGTCCACACTCACACTCCTGCAACAGCGTATCTGTTAACCGCCAAGTGCATTGGTTCCTAGCCATACAATGGCTAACATTTCATTTTCACGGTAAGAGGAGCAAAAGGCTTCAATGACCTTCGTACTCTTTAAAAAACAAAACAACAACAAAAATATTTCCTAGTTATCCAGTGATTTTTTTTTAAGATCACTACCCTTTAAAATTTGTTAAAAGAATAAGTAGTGTTTTAAATAAAATGAAAAAATACAACAGCATTGGACTAAAATACGTGATTATTTTAAACAGTGCACAATCTGAGGAAGTTTGGTTAGGGCACAATCATTTTTATATATACATGGAAGTCACATCATACACATATTGGAGAACAGGGGTTAGGGGCTCTTTGCCTTTAAAAAAAAGTTTAAAACTAAAAGACAAAATTGTGTCCCCAGCTTTTTCAAACACCTTGTGACAGTATAAAAAGTAGGCAATGAGTTTAAGTTACCTATGGTACTAACCTGCTAAAAGTAATGATGAACAAATGACTAGATTAGCAAATCAGATGGTTCATATTCACAATTAATAACAATAAAAGCAGAGTTCATGGGATGCTCGATTATAAAGAATAATGGAGTCCATTCAGTCTGGCCCCTACCATCAAAATGAAGGACAATTACTGAAGAGCAGCAATTATAAGTTACAGGGCAGTCATGCTGATGCAATAGCTAGGTCATTGCTTCTAATTTTTTTCAAATTGGAGGGGAGGGAAACTTAACCTCAGTGGCATAAACCAATCTGTGACCCACTTGTACCATTTTAACAGAGATATTACTTTGAACAATGTCCTGTGAAGCATGAAGTACTACTTATGCTACCAAATGCAAAACTTTGGTTTTAAAAAAAAAAATCCCTTTAAAAGAAATTTCATGTTACATAAGTTATATATCACAGAATTTTATCATTAATATCTTGCCTAAAATCATATACCCATTCTTCTGGACAGAGCAGTGAAAGAAGAGTTGAAACACAGTCTCTCTCTAGTTAGTTATTAGGTGGTAAAGCCCCCAACCTAGTAGGAAAAAGAGTTGACTGTCTCTACCATTCCTCTTCCTCCCCTTTTTGCATCTTAATATCTAAATTTCTGTTCTGGTGCATCAAGTCAGGTAGTTAGGGAGCTGGAATAGGAACCAGTGAGGGGAAAGTGCAACCTGATATAAATGCAAAGGGCCAAAAAAGAGCTTGGTTACAATTCTACTCTCTGCTCCCAATCCACAGTGCACAACAGCACACCACAAAAGTCCTCTCTTTAGAGGATGACTGTTAGGGACTACAGAAAATATGTCATGGGAAATCACCTGCTGTACGGAATTGGGAAAAGCATACTGTTAACATAAAAATAGGTAATGCAAAAACATTCTTTAAAATGGGACTCTATCCTGATACTGGGGGTATGGGAGGGGGTGGGGAATAAGCTGTAAAAACTTCAAGTCATATAATCCACTCTATTCTTTTCCCAATGATATTCCTGGAAAACACAGACCAGAAATTGTACATTTCTGCTTTGTCTAGGATTTTAATTCAAGTCAAAAACGATGTGTAACAGTAAAATTCAATAAATTAATCCTAAAGTAAAACGTGAGGGTCCAAGGATACACCAGTAGAGAATCTGCAGAAGGTCCTATTTCGCTCTGGCCTCTGGGTCTTTGGTTTTTGACTAGAATTGTGGCCATGTGAGATATTGATATATGAGGTGCTAAAGCTGGAGGTTCATGATCTTAAAAGCCTGATCTAATAAAAGTAGACTGGAGGAAAAATAAAAAGTTGATGAAGAACAGAGGCCAGATCAAATGAGATGCTGTCAGAGAAGATCAAAGAACACATGGTCAAATACACTGCCATAGAAAGGGTATACAGGAGAATTAACAGGAAGGGAAAAGGAATAAACTTGTCTTTACAAAAAAAAAAAAGGAAAGGAAAAGAAATGAAAAGGCCAAAAGCCAGAATGGTGGAGCCAGGCAGACTCTGATGCATGTACATGCAGGGTGTGTCCCATTCATCTCAGCAGCCCCCACAGCACCTACCCCTCACAGTGCCTTATGCAGAGCAGGCACTTGGTAAATGTGTGGTTGCTGAATGGAAACTGCCAATGGTAGTTCTCATATTTTTATAAGGAAGAGCCACCAAGGCATTTGGAGAGGGAGGCAAGGGCCATAGCAACAGTAACAATGGAAACAAAAACAGAAAAAGCAAACAAAAGGTGAGGTCTTCTAAGCCAAAATTACTTCACTCCCCCCTGTGCACAATACATAGTGTTCTAACTCTAGGTATTGCTTTTAAAATAATTCACTAGTAACTACAACGTGTTAAAGGAAAAAAGGTAGTAACTAATGCCACAAAACTCCAATGCTGGCATTTCTTGAATTCCCTGAAGCTCCTACTACCCTTTGCTATTCCTTTTAGATACTGTAAAACTTACAATGCCATTTATGTGCTTTGCATCTGATTGCTTATGGTATATTTTTGTTTTTATTATAGTAATTATTTTTTAGAAGGTAGAGGAGAAAAATACCCAAATATAGCATGAGGTTCACTTCAGCTCAAGTGTTAAAATCAGTTGTTATACACCTTTTATAGAGAGACCAGCTATGAAAGAAGGCATTTTTCTCTCATTTGCAAGTGCCTATAGCCTTAGAAGCCACACAACTTTCCATATTCTTCCTAGGTAACAGGTTTCTATGTTCTCCTGTTATTTGAGAACAAAAGTTGAGGGAGAAAGATTTCCCCACTGATCTCTCAGTACTCTCTTCAGATGCCCAGAAAACCTCATGGTGGGTATCTATCCGAAATGCCTCCACCCCAAAGGAGACATTTTCCAAAGAGTTATGAATTATTGCAACAAGGAGACCAACTAAGTCACCTCAGTGGTATTTATAAACAGAAAATGTCAATTATTCGTGTTGTGGGAAGTCAACCAAAAACAAACGAAAGAAGGCAGAAGACTTATAAAGCTAAAGAAAAAATACTTTTAAATATTTTTGTCTTCTATTTTTAAGGACAGGTTTTTAAATGCACATGCCCTACGAGGTGCCAATAAGGACCTGAATGATACGTGTGCGAATGCCCTAAGATGGGAGTGCCAATGGGGTGGGCAGATAGTGGTCAAGTTTAGATATTAATTTCATTATACAGAAAAATAAATATAAGATTCAAAAACTGAAAATCCATTTTACCCGGTAATTAAAATATTATTCTAAAAGGAAGACGGAGTTTTCTAAGGTTAAAAGTTACCAAGTAAAATGAAGTTGTCTAATAAAATTCATCATTCTCATATTCCTACTACGGGAAAAAAGAAAAGAAATTCTTTTCTCTGTGGTTAAGTTATCTTCCTAAATGACTTCTTTTAATTCAAAGGGGGGGAGGGATGGGATTTTCCATGAGTTTCAATTCTACAAATGCCACAAACAGCTTCTGAAGCTGAAGCTATGACAATGAACTTCCGTGTCACAAATAGGAGGAGGAAGTAGAAGGGAACAGTGCAGAGGAAACACAATGACATTGGATTACAGTAGGTATTTACGTCTGCTATCCTCATCCAAGGTAAGGTCAACAACTTCTGCTGGGGAAGCCCAAGTCTGCTGGGGAGTCACAGCAGTCCATGACTGTGTTTGCCGAGTGCTGACATACTGCGTGCCCGGACCGTGCTTCCACGAAGAAACACTCTGAATCACACCTCCTCGAGGATGAACACACCTGCAATTGAGACGACGAACAAAAGCATGATTAATCCCACCGCAGGGAAAGTAGAAGACAATATGACTTCAGTTGTACTGATCAACATTTTTACTAAGATAAGCCTACTATGCAAGTTCATGAAACCGGCAATCAATATTCTGCCCTCCATGTCTGTCTGTCTCCACCTGCACCCCCTCAGTTGAACCTTAAAAAGGCCAAAAGTCTCATCTCAGTAACAATGGAAACAAAATATAAACTCCGGAGTAGTGTCCAAATAAGTCACTGACCATGGGTAAGATGATGTTCCTCTGAACTCATTTAAATCTCTGGAATCTTCAAGGCAGGGCAACATATAAATCCAGAACAAAATTAAGATGCCCAAACAATCTTAGTCTGAGCATACAGTGACAGTGACAGTAATACCCCTTTACAGATTAGATTTCTAAAAGTCGATAAGTAAAGGATCAATTTCCCTTGTCCTGGAGGTCACAACAGAAACACTTGGCTCATTCATCAGAACCACTTATAATTTGGTTCAGTGAAACTAACAAAGCTAAAGTCCTCAGTTTAGGATCCCTAAAGGGTCCTATTAGAGGACAGAACTGCCAGAGTTCACTGGAAGAAAATTGTTTCAGAAACACTGATAGCTTGAATTCCACATTCCAGCCAAATGATTGAATTGTGAGGCTGCAGGATGAAGCACTAAGTTTTCACTCAAATCAGAGGCAGGCAGGCAGCTCAAGCTATTATTGCTACATATGTCCTCAAATCTAAACTGCTGATAAGTGCCTATATAGTTTATGTGAGAAATAACAAGTGTCATGAGTTTAGTCACACCAACTACCACAGTGGCTCCTGTGCAGATGTTCTGACAATCCATATACAAAGAGTGATGCTGGGTCACTTGAGAATTTCAGCTTTGATTTAATACTACCTGCACCACCTGGTTCAAAAGAACAAAAAGTAACAATGGACAAGATGCAGTTGCAAAACTGTCTCAAGGACCCTTAAGCTCCTGGAAAGATGCCCTGTCCAACAAAGGCTAGCCTGAAAACCACTCCCTTCCGAGAGAGATGCTGAAGAACAGAGCCCTCACGATCAAAGCAGGGGGCAGAATACAGATTTGTTACAGTACCAGAGGGCTGCCATCTGTTCAGATATGGGCTAACCCAGAGGCGACTACATTTTCAAAGATTAGCTAGTGAAAAGCATTAAAATAAGGGCCATAAAGCCCAATGTTTAATCCTTATCTGTCCAACCCATTAAGTAAACTCAGATTAAGTGACCATATAGTCATGGAATAATGTCAGCCAAAGGAGCCCACTCAATATCTATACCACTGATGGCCAATATACTAAGTTTTACTAAGCAGTTTCACATATATTACTTCATTTGACAATTCCAGTGGACCTATGAGGTAGGCAAGGAAGTTATTATCCACACTCTATCGAGAGGGAGATGGGAGCTTAAATGGGTTGCATGATTTGCCTGGGGCTACACTGCCTGAAAGTGGCAGGCCAAGGAACTTCCATCCAGACAGGTCTGATTTCAGGTCTACTACTTTCCATATCATGTTGTTACTTTACAGAGGTGTGTATTAAACTGGGTGAGGCAAAATACAGTGAGAGTCATCAGAGTAAAAAGATAGGCCCAGACTAACAATTTAAAAGTATAAAGTTTTGTTACATGAATATATTGTAAAAGCATTTAAAAAATAAAAAATAAATAAAAATATAAAGTTCTCTAACAGTTCAAAAGCTCATCTGTACAAACACTGACTAAAGCTGGCTAAACATTTAGTAAGAATTCAGGCAAAACAAAGTCAATATAATTTTTGGCAGAATTCCTAGAAATATCTCTGAAATAAAAGAGGTTTATAGTCCCAATTGTTACTCTGCACTGCTCCTTAAGTAATCATATAATGTAACATCAGGCAGTGGCTTTAAAGGCGATCTGATCTAATCTTCATTTTACAGAAGGAAAAACTGATGCCAAAAGACAACTGCCCAGGGTCTTAAGCAAGTTAAACATAGAACCAGAACAAAATCAGGTCTCCACTCACAGGTTTATTTTCTACTACATAGCTATGCCATCCTCAGACTACACCTCAAGTACTATGCTATGTTTGATTGAGAGGAGCACTCTAGTTCCCAGGGGCATTCAATAAACAGCAAAGCAGATTCCAGAGAATGTCTGGTATAGGAACAGAACTAGGAGAATGAGAGGTTTAGAGACCATATGTACTACTATTGTAATGAAAGGCTGAAGGAAAGAGAATAAGGAGATGAGACACTACAAGTATCTAAAGAGACTACTTCTGTAGTTATGTTACCAATGATTCAGTTACCAGAAGCCAACTTAAGCTACTTTAACAAAAAAGGGAATTTATTAGAAGGATAGTGGAGCGTGTCAAAGAACCTAGGGATGATGGAACAAGCGCCAACTCTCTCACAGTCAATTTCTCTTACTTTAAAATTTTAGATTCTCTGGAAAATGTGACGATCCTATCTTTGGCCACAAGCTTTCCTGGTTCTAATTAGTTGTAGATGGAAGGGCACCTCCCCAAGAAGGGAGAATCACTGTGAGCTGGGTAGCCACCATGAAAGGGGCTACTCTACCTTGTACAGAGATCTTGAGAGCATAGTAAGAACCATGAATCAGTTTCTGGAGGGCAAGTTTTGGATGATCATTACTACACAATTACAGCCACTACAAAATGGAATCAATTGCCCTTTAAATACTCAAGTAATTGCTGGGGCATCTGTCAGGAATGTTAAAGAAGATTCTAAGATGACCTCTAAGGTCGTCAATGACTTTAAGATTTGTTCGAAAACAGGCAAAACTATTCTTAAAAGACAGGACAGTTACAGGGGGAAAGACAAGAGGGAAGTTGTGGCTGGGAAGTGGCACAGTGGGACTTCCATTCTTATTTTGATCTAAGCACTGGTTACTTGGTATGGGCACTTTGCAAAAATTAAAGTGTACACTATGACTTTTCTATGTGTGTTATAAGCCAATAAAACATTCAAAAAATATATTATGTTTTAATGACCTCGACCACATTGAATAAACTAATAGCTAGGAGGTAGATGAGAACAGAACAAGAAGAATGAGAGAGGCTCAAAATTTTGTGAGGCAACTAACGTAACAAATAGAATGTCATCCATCATCACATGTGCTTTTTCTGCACTATGAAAGATTGGGGGTGGGGGCATACTTGGCTGGTTTTCAGTTGGTCCAATCCAGTTCTAGGGCAGATACAGTCCTTGTTCTCACAAAGCATCTGATCTGCCTATGACTGGTAGCAGGTATGAAATACAACTTAGAGCCATACTTTGTATTTTATAACCAAGAAAATGTTCCAGGCCTCACTTCCCAAAATGTTAGAAAAAACACTTTATAAACAGTAAGTCTTAATAGAATAACTTCCTGTTCTTCACACACTGAAATCAATAAAGGAGAGATTTCACAGGGGAATGAAGGAAAAAACACAGAAAGAGAGCAGGCTCTGATGGCCAACTTTTGATATAGTTACCTTACTATTCTAAGAAAACAACATTAAAAATTAATCATTTTTGCTCTCATTTACAGAGCCTGAAGGTGACCTCTTAGATAACATTTCTACTTATTTTTCCTAAGTGAAGATGAAATGAATCCTTGTGATTTTAGGGAAATGCTCATCTGCCTCCGTATGTTTTTTTAGGACTAATGCTAGCAACTGGTTCTATGAAGCAATTAGTCTTAAATGTGAAAGCTTCCTGCATCAATTTGTTTGCTGAGGAATGAGCCAATGTTAACACTAATGACCACAGGACTAATAGACTAAAATAAGGTAAGAGTCTGATTATTCACAAAAGCCTCAAAACAGGTACCAAAGGAACTATCCCAACACAGTTCCATAAGAGAAAGACCTGTAGTATATGCAGTCATCTTCCTAGAGCAATTACCAATAAGGCTGGGAGAAGAAGAGAAAGAAAAAGGACCAAGAACAAAAATAGATACATATTGGCAAGAGGGTCATAAATTAAAACTTCTGGCCAAATTAAGTGGGCACAGAAGAACTAGAGATGTTAGGAAAGGCTCCATATTTCACTAGCAAAGATCATTTGTGAAACTGGGCTGTCCAAAAATTAACATTTGGAAATAACATTTAGGTAATGTCAGGAGTTCACCACAGCCATACAAGGCAGCCATAAAAGATGCACTCAACCATTAGTTCAGAAAGCATGCTTTCTAGGCTAGGACTAGAAGAAATACAAAAGCTAAGTGAACACAACAAAATCTAAAATAAAAGAACGGGGAAAGATATTAACATGCAAGAAAAGAAAAACAACTTTATCAAAAGGGGAGGAGGAGGCAACATCACAACTCAAAATACTGAGTGCAAAGGCCAAACAAAATGCTTCTGATATGGAAAAATGGCACCCAACACAAATCAGAGCAACCACAATCCCAAAAGAACAACTCAAGGACCAAATCTAGGTTTCTAAAAACTCTCAGAAAGCCCATAACAATGCAGAATTATCAAAAGAAAAAATAAGAACAGCTAAATCCAAACAAAACATCTACTGTATACATGCAAATCAAATTAGAACAAAAAGATGTGGATCAAAACCTAAAACCTTTTCCAAGTGATAACCCTGCCAGAAGCACATCAATACTTCATAACTGCAACCCTAGACCTGTAAAAGAAATAAATTCCAAATGAGATACAGGCAGCCAGAGGGGCAATTCTGAAGCAACCAACAACCAACAACCAACAAGAAAGCCTCTTCCCCTAACTAATTCTCAAATTTTTTATCTCAATGTTTGTAAGATTTTCAGGCTACTTTTATAGAGACTGTTGAAAAAACGTTCAGAAAGAACAGTCAGTGAGACTCGACTCTGCCTTAAACCCAAGGCCAAAATAAAAGAACTCTCAAAATGATACAAGATTCAGTTAAAAATACTGAACAGAATCTGTAAACTCCATACATTCATTGCATTGTTAGTACAGTATTAATCACCACCAAGGTTTCCAAATGGACATCACCTACAAGATATGATTCCCCCAGGATTCAAACCAATGGATCAGAGTAAAACACAGCTTAATGCTTCAGCGTCTCTATGAAAAAGTCCTTGAAAATCATATTATGTTATTTAAAATGTAGCCAATGTCATTTGACTTTGTTCAAGTGTGGAACAAATATGTGAAAAGAGTAAAATGACAATATAGATATAAAAGACCTAACAAGTTCAAAGAAGGTCGTGTGTGTGTGTGTGTGTGTGTGTGTGTGTGTGTGTGTTAGGGGTGGGGATGACTGAGAATTTAAGTTTCAATAGAAATATAATGATAATTTTAACTCCAGATACCAAAATATTGGTTAAAAAAAAAAAAGAGGAAACTGAAGATGTCATGATGGAAGAAAAGTGAACAAAGAAGCTAAAAAGAAGGGTGGCTCAGGATATAACAATTCTAGGCATAAGGAAATGAAAAAAAGGGAGATGGTGGAAGTTAACAGAGAACTGGACCAAATAATATACCTTAGCACAGAGTAAGAAATTAGATAAATAATATACTTCTACTCATTCTTGCTTAAGTGGGAACACCTGAGTACAATGAATTAAAATTTGAAATGTAACTCAAGAGGAAGTTGGTGAATGAATAATGTGCTCCTGGCACAACTGAAGATAACTGACCCACATCAGTCTGTCAATAAGTAGGGTATTACAGTAGGTCCCCTGAAATTAAAAAATACAACATTCTAGAAAGATCCTGACATGGGACTTAGGATAATGTCTTCTACATTGTAAGGAACAGTGGTGAACTAAAATAATGGCAAACAAATGCTGACGTAAAGGAAAGAAATCAGTAGGTCTAGCTTCCTCGTCTGACAAATAAGTCAGCTTGAATAGATGGAAAAATGGAAACGAATTGAATAGGAAAAAAGTTTGATTAAGGCAGGAAAAAAAAGAAAAAAATGAGATAAAGACTTAAGAAGAAAAATTCTTTCCTACCAGAATAGAAAAAATAACCGTTAAAAAAAAAAGAGAGAGGAAAAAAAAAAAAAGGAAGCAGCCGTGCAGGCATAGTAAGGGCATAAAAATAGAGTAAAGGACAAAGTGCTAGGACAATACTAGTTCTGAGAAAGACAGAATCTGGCACTTTTGGGGAAACAGCATGCTAAACTATGAATTAAATCAACATTCTTAAAGTTCCAATTATTTAACTGAAAAATGCTCTCAGAAAGTAAAACTGGGTCTCACTAGATAGAATAAAGGTACCCTCAATTTATATGCATCTGTATTTCACATCCCCATTTTATACTTCTAAATCCATCTTTTATAAAAGAAATAGAAGAAATGCTGGTGAATGTGTTTTATTACCTGGCCAACCAAAGAATAAAATCAGATCAAAGAGCAAGGTAATCAAGATACAGTGTTAGGAACCTATTTATCAGAAAATCACAACTGAATCCTTGTGGGATGAGAGAGAAGTTGTTTGCTATACAGAGTACACAAGTTCTAAATTTTGGGGGTGTGTGTGAGAAATATCCCAGAAGAATACCTCTGAGAGGGTTGTAACCAATTCTTATGAACATACCTTAAAGCAAGAGTCAGCAAATTTTTCTTGCAAAGGTATTTACTGTTCAAATAGTAAGTATCTCAGGCTTGGAGGGGCAGGGCAGTCATACAACCTCTGTTGAAACTATTCAACTTTGCCTCTGGAGTGTATAAACAGCTACAGATGATATGTAAAATTAACAAGCATGGTTCAGTTACAAAAGAACTTTATTTACAGACACTAAAATTTGAATTCATATAATTTTCACATCACAAAATATCATTCTTTGATTGTTTTTCACCCGACCGTCTGAAAATGTAAAAACAAACCATCCTTAGCTTATGGTCCATACAAAAACAGGCAACAGGCCAGATATGGCTTATGGGCCATCGTTTGCTGACCTCTACCTTGAAGAATAGCAAACTTTATAAATTATTTTCATAATACTGCACACTAATTTGATGTCTTGTGGCTTTCTTTTTAATCCTAAGAAAACAGGACTCCCTTATCATATGAATATCACTAGAAATACACTGTACAAAGAAACTAAAATAACTGGCAAGTTTGCTTTTAATGAAAGACAAGGAGAGGTAATCTAGGAAACCGGACAAAGAGGTATGATGTCAGGTGCATGTTTCCCAAATGTTTGCTCCCAATATACTTCAAGGTAAAGTGAAAAGCAAAAAAGCATGAATGAGGGGGGGGGAAGTACAATGATACTTCTGCCTTAAGATACAAGTCTGTCAAGCTATCCAGACATTTGCTTAAAATAAAAATGTCATTTCTAGTTCACACGCATGTATGGCTGAGAAGTTCTTAATATGAGATGATATACAACACATTCTGAGGCTTATAACATGTCTAAACAAAAAAATGTTTCTTAAGCCAAAGAAAGCTGACAGCTAGCTCTCACCATTCATGCCAGGCATGAATGGGGTCTACCATTTTTTTATTGCTTGTTTTCTGGTTAAAATAAGATTTACAATTTAAAATATCAGATCCTTGTTAGTATAATAGTGGAGTAAAATAAAAAAGTATCAGAATACTACAATGAATATCCTACCTTGCATGTTCCTGAACTCCCACAATCTCTACTTCACTGTCTGAAGAGGCAATATTAATTTCTTCATTGAGTGGTGCATTGCCAGCAGATGTTTTGTCACTTGCCAGGAATCCTGGATCCAAATGACCTAAGAGAGAAAGGGAGAAAAAACATGCACTACAGTTTGATTTCTTACAAATAGCAGAAACAACTCACTGATAGATTTATCATCCAGGTTCAGTCACAGATACAGAATAGTTCTATAAGAGCTTGCCACAGCAAAACTGTTACCCATGTCAAATAAGCTGGGGCAGTGTTTTTTTTTTTAATTGATCTTTAAAAAGTACACATGGCATGTATTCCAACAACATAGCAGTACATAAAAGTATAAACTCAAAGTCTCAGTCTCTCTCTCTCTCTCTCTCTCTCTATATATATATATATATATATACATGAAATGTAATAGTACTACATACTTTATTCTGTAATACTTTTTGCACTTAACTCCAGTCAGCTTTTAAATGACCTACATAATCACATAGAGGGCAACGGGGTTCTCCACTGCTTATCATTTTAACAAACAAAATCCTAAACCAAAAAAGCTCAAAGGCTTTAAATGGAATAATAATAGAAGTAATCATTAATACCATAGGTATACTAGGATGCTTTGTGAAAGATTTAACATTTTTCTCTCTAACGCAGATTTGCCACAATTTGACCCAAAACTATATCTAAAAGGAAAGGCTATACGTAAATCATGATTTTGGCTCTGAGCAACTGAAACATAACCTGTACACTGCTGACAGTTCTCCTTAGACAGAAACAAACCACATACTCTGGAAAAGCACAACAGTTTGTGGCACTAAGGCATATAAGGACTTTTTCACAAGGGTCCTCATAAAGCACTTATTATATGATGCAGTAAAACACACTTTCCAACATCACAGAAAACACGAGCTTCACAGAACTCTCTCTCAATAAAGGCTAATGGCACAGCATCAAAATATATAGCTCTAAAAACAATTCTAGCAAGAGTTAAAATAATTCAGCCTGTGTACCCAGCTCCTGAATGTTCTCACTTAAAAGGATGAATTTTAGAATATCTAGGAATTAACACAGAATAACAGAGTTGCTACAGGTACAAATTTTCATTAACTCTAAAGATGTATTTTTATTTAAATATATTGTCATCTGATAGAAAATTATTTCTTCATATTAAAAAAAAATTCTTCATGAAATCTAATATAAACTAAGCCAATCTAGAGAAAACAAAAGTTTACACATACAACACTCTCTCCGTTCCCTTCGCTCAATCCAGTGCTTCCAGGTCATTGAGAAACCTTGTGCTTTCATACTCCTGTTAACTTTTAGTGGAAGGAACCGTTTTGGAAAGCTATAGACAGTCTCAAAGCAAACTTCACAATTTTTACACCCTCTGACCCGAGAATTTACCCCTAAGGGAAAAGCCTTTATATAAGCAAAATGTTATGATGTCCAAAGATATTCAGCACAGTGCTATGCAGAAACTTGGGAATATGTATACATAACATAAAAAGTACCACATATAACATTATAAAAATATGTAGGTGCTCGGTAAAAACACGAAAAGTAATCAAGTTTGAATATGATTGTGGGTCTTTTTCACAATTCTTTAACATTATTTTTACCTTTTCTTCTTCAACTGAAAATGATGCACATATGAGAAAACAAAAGATTTAAAAGCTTAGAACAGCTTCTCGCTACAGCTAGTGATGGAGATTATATTGCAGTCTGCATGGGTTTGTAAGCTAGATAGGATCCTATGTGGTACTGGCAGTAGGCATTTACGTTGAACTCTACAAGCACACAAGCTGACATTTGCCAGACAAAACCCAGTTTTGTTAAATCTAGGGAAGTTGCTTAAATGGAATTTGGTTAAGTCTAGCTTTGGCAAACCTAGATTTTTGCTCTGACTCCCAATACCTTGCTTGTGGCTAAGTCTTTTAACCGATTCTACTTTAATGGTTTAGTTATGGCTATCATCATGCACACTGTTCTCACTGCACTGCTAGGAAGGAATACAAATTGATGGTCTCTCTTTTAAAGTCTTCAACTTCTCCATATTCAATGATTCAAGCAGTCTATACTGTTTACTTCATCTGTTTGTACCTACAATAAATACTTGTTTATAACATGCTATGCACTGTGCCAGGTGCTAGGAATACTATAGCAAACAAAACAGGCATAGTCTCCACCCTCAATGAATCTACAATATATTCAGGGACAATAAAAAGCAATCCATTGCACTATTACTTGAAAACTGCTCTGACATAGAAGGCACGTTCCCAGACTTGAGGGGGACCAAGGAAGCTCTCAGGGAAAAGCAGACACAGGTGAGGGCAAGTAGCATAAGAAATAGTTTGTGGTTCTCTAGGGCTGTGGTCCTCATCCCCCGGACTATGGACCAGTACCAGTCCGTGGCCTGTTAGGAACTGTGGCCACAGAGCAGAAGGTGAGTGAGTGGCAGGGCAAGCAAGCGAGGTTTCACCTGTATTTACAGCCACTCCCCACTGCTTGCATCACTGCATAAGCTCCACCTCCTGTCACATCACCAGCAGCATTAGATTCTAATAGAAGCATGAACCCTACTGTAAACTGCACACGCGAGGGATCTAGGCTGCACACTCCTTATGAGAATCTAATGCCTGATGATCTGAGGTGGAGCTGAGGCAATGATGCTAGCGCTGGGGAGTGGCTGCAAATACAGATTATCATTAGCAGAAAGGTTTGACTGCACAATAAATGTAATGTGCTTGAATCACCCTGAAACTATCCCCCACCTCCCCCAGGTCCATGGAAAATGTCTTCCACGAAACCAGTCCCTGGTGCCAAAAAAAGGTTGGGGACCACTGCTTTAGGGTAGAAAAGTTTGGTGAGATTTGAAGTAATGGTACTAAAAGACTAATGAGAAACAAAGTAGGCAAAGTCAGTGGAGGTCAGATCACAGTAAAGAGTCTGGACTTTACCTTGAGAAGCAGGAAGCCACTGAAGGATTTAAGCAGAGGAGCGACAAGATCTGGTTTTACATTTTAAAGAATTTCCTTTTGGAGTTGAAACTGATAGCAGGACAGGAAATACTGGAGGCAAGGAAACCAGTTAGCCTGCTGTAGTTTCCTGTGTGAGAAATGACTGTCTGAACTTGGGAAGGAACAAAATGAGGAATATTTTGTGTCCGTCTATGTGTGGAGGATTAGTAATGTTAAGAATCAGGCAAATGAAAGAGCACAGCAAGTCAAAAATGATGCTTAGGTTTCTGATTTGGGTAAATGGACAGAGTTACAATGCCATTCAGTGCACTGCTGAAAGCTGAGGGTGGCTGCTTAGGACATGATGATCATGTGCCTTTAAGATGTCCAATAGGCAGCTGGAGGTACTGAGGTCTAGCAGCATAGAGTTGTTAAGTCCTCAGCAACAGATAGGAGACTAAAGGTCATCCAGAAGAGTGCAGGGGACCTAGAACAAAACTCTGATGAACACCAATAATTAAGAGGTGGGAGGGGAAGGGGAGCACTCAAAGGAAAGCCTGAGGTAGAAAGAAAACCTAAAGATTCGAGGCCATGGACACCAAAGAGCATTTCTAAGAAGTGCTTAACAGTGCCCAACTGAGCGGTCAGATAAGGAGACAGAGTAAGTAGAGCCCACTAGAATCAGCGATAAGATATCGATAGATGACCTTGGCAAGGGGAGCTTCAGAGGGATGATGGAGCTGAAGCCAATGTAGCAAAGCAAGCTGAAGACTAGTGGAAGGGAAGGAAGAGTGGACAAATTTTTAAGAAGTTTAGCTATGGTGGAAAAGGAGACGGGGTGCTAATGAGCGAGGAACATGGGCTTCAGGGAGAGGTATGTATATGGGTGGATAGTTTTAAAGATGGGACAGACCTGGTCATAATCAGAAAAAAAGCAGGGAACAAACAGGTTAGATGGCAGAAAGCTGAGGTGATCTTGCTCTGTGAAAATTGTGGCAAGGCCATCTGCAGAGAATAGGTGTGGCTGGGGCAGCAGGGAAGGGATTTAGAAAAGCAAAGCAGCCACTGTGAAAAAAGAATGCTGCCTAAGGAAAAGGCGGAATTGCAGGGCAGTGCTGAGAGACTGAACGAAGCTGCAGATTAGGAAATTAAGGCAACCCTCAACTCTGCAACTATGTATGTGATTTTTCTCCAGGTATGCTTAGCAGTGTGGATATAGGCTTAAAATGTGCATCCAGGGGTCAGACTTTGCCAGGTAGGTAGAAGAGGAAAGTCAGCTCTACAAGGGAACTCTCAAAGGATGCTGGCAAAGGAAAAGTTGGGCTTGCTAGGGAGGACTGATAAAGGGCTGGGGGATAGGTCAATGAGGAAGAAGAATAGTGTGGTGGAAGTAACAGTATGAATACAGAAAAGCTCCCAGTGGAAAAGGAGAAAGCAGTAAAAAGAGGTAGGAGGAAAACCAGTGGTTGTGAGAAGTAAACACTATACCTTCCACCCTCTTAGCTACCTACAAAATGCAAGCCCCTGGATCATCCATTTTCTCCAGTCTCATCTCCCACTCTGTTATCGTTCTCCTTTGCTCCACTCACCTTCCTAGAAGTTTCCAGTGCCCTCTGGAATGCCAGCTCCATGGTAAATTGCACTGAACGTCCTCTCCACCTCCTCATGGAAATCTGACCCTCTAAACTCCTGTGAGGAGGAAACTGCTCCTGGTCCCCAATTTTGGGATTAGGATCACTTACAAGTTACTGTTCTCCATCCCTCTGTACCAAAACCAGGAGGTTACCCTTTCACTGTCATATACTTACTCACAGTTTCAGTCATTCATGAAACATTCCTGGCATCTGGCTTAGTGTTGTTTTCTCCACTTTCGAGTCCTGTTGTCGTGAATATCATTATTTATATGAATAACCACCTCAAAGCTATCTGTGCCTACTCACTAAAAAGCAAGGAGCTGAGCTCCAAGAGGCACTTAAAGCCACTTGTAGACGCACAGCAAGGTGTTCAGCCTGTTATGGTCCTAAAAATAAATAAGTGAAATGAATTAAACCAAATTAAAAAGGCAGATTGTGAGAGTTACGGTTGCTACAACCAAACTCTTTCCTCCTTGATTACTTGATGCCTTTAAGGAACAGTAATTAAGAAAACACAACCAGAATACAACAGAATTAGTCAATTCTTTGGATCTCTGTGCCCAGTTCTAGCACCACAGTTCTATTTTATAATTCTACCTTTTTTGGTAGGAATCTTTTGTGAAATGTCTGAGTCATCAGTATTTCTGAATAAGCAGTCTTCACTTAGTTAGCCCATCCCCATCTGGACCTTACCACCTCTGAAAGCCTCATTTCAGAGCTAAAAATATAACTCTACCTTTTTTCTTAAACAAAAAAAAAAAAAAAAGCATGGGATGGGGTGGGAAGGAAAGAATGAAAAGTTACTATGCTACTTTTGTTAATTTTATACTGTCTTTAAGAAAAACAAGGTACCCCTCACCAATATTTCCAATTCTTTTAACTTTATTCACCCATTATGGATCCAGAAACTAATCATTAATGTGCTGCTTTCACATTATTAGATATTAAATTCCAAAGAATTTTGGCAGTGCAATTTTGGCCATAAAAATTGCAATCCAACCCTGCCGGCATTTAGCATTGTTATGGACCCTGTATGATGCTCTAAATTGATCACTTAAAATCAGGGTCTGCTCTTATAGCTAATATCTGTATTACTTGATCAAAAAATCAGTACAAGCTAAAGTAAGGGCTATAAGGAAGTGATGGGGACAACAAACTTCCATGTGAACGTTAAGAACTCCTAGACTAATAAGGTGAGACTTTTGCACATTTCCTGTCAGAGCCATTAGATAAAGTATGTTATGCAGATACAAGTCAGCTGGGACAAACACCAAGGCTATATGGGATGCCATGCTCTACAAGAGACACAAAAGGCATTCTGGGGTCCCTCCCCTCTTCCTTCTATTTTAGAGCCAGTCCTTTTCTTTCAATGTAACCCTCTCTTCATATATCCTGCAAAACTAAGTTTCTTATATGAATGTGCAATAAAGACTTTTTCAGACAAGCAAACACCGAGGGAATTTGTCAAGACCAGACCTGCCCTACAGGAAGTACTCAGATCTGCATTATACACTGATCAAGATAATAGAAACCCACCAGTATAAAATCACCCAAAAGCTAAAGTTCAGAGCCCATATAAAATAATGGCTCAAGAGGTAAAACACAGCAATAAGGTTCTACCCAACAGGATGAACAGAAATGCATCCCACTTAATCAATTCTTTCAATAAATGTGAGAGGCTTGAATGCCCCACTCAAGAGACAGTTTGGCTGAATGGATGAAAAAATACAAGCCCAGTATCTGCTGTCTCTAGGAAACACATCAAACCCACAAGGACTCATTCACAAGCTTTAGTTACATTGAAAATTCCATCCATCATTCATCCTTTCATTTATTCAAACACATTTTTATTGAGTACTTACTACTTTGTGCCAGGTCATGTTCGAGATGATAGGAATGTAGCAATTTAAAAATAAGGTAAGGAAAATAGAAATTAAAATTCAACATGTAAATAAGACTATTAGATGATGGAGACATCTCTGGCAATAAATAAACCATGGAAGAAAACAGGGAGTTTTGAAGGAAAGAAGTCGAGCTTTATTTAAGTAGTCTGAATGGTTACGCTTCATTGGTAAGGTGGAAGTTTACCAGCCTCCAAAAGGAAGTGAAAGCTCATGCTTTCCTTCCATCTGGGACAGCGCCATGGGCAGAATGAACAGAAAAGCAAGGGCCTTGAGGCATGATAAATTGCAGCACATTTAAGGGTTGAGAAATACTAGAACTGAGTCAGCAAAAAGGAAAGGAACTGTATGTGAGCTCAAGGAGGCAAGAGACACCAGGTCATCTACAGGATCTTTTGCAAATGCGGGGATATCAGTCTTATTCTGAATGAGATAAAAAGCCATGGGAGGATTTGGAATGTTGGAGTGATTAGCATCAGACTCATGTTTTCTAAGATCACTCTGCCAGATGTGATGAGAATACAGAGAGGAAACCAAGGAAGGGAAAAGGAAATCAGGAGACTATGGAAATAACCTAAAAGATGATGTAAATGTCGAGCAGGAATTGTGGCAAGGTGTAGCATTCTTAGGGAATAGAATTTCCTCAAAGTTCACGGTTTGGTTTGGTTTGGTTTGTTTTCCTTTTCCTTTTCTAGACAAGAAGCTATGTTTTAGATAGTCTTATCTATCTTTCGCTCCTCAAAGCGAAACAGAAAACAAACTGTTTCTCTTTTTTTTTCCTGTCCTTCACTGTTATAAGATTCTCACATAATCTAAATTATGGTCAAGTGTTAATGGGCTATTTATTCCTTTATATTTTATCCTGACTTACTAAAGAGGGTACAAAGTTGTACTTCTGTAGAGTGAGTGTCTAACATTTAATGTACAGCATAAGGACAATATAAGAATATATTCTGTAAAGTTGCTAAGAGAGTAGATTCTGGGTGCTCTTATGATACACACACAAAAAGGTAACTATGTCAGGTGATGAATATGTTAATTTTTCTTGACTATAGTTATCATTTTACTATGCATGTCTAAATTAAAACATCACATTGTACTCCTTAAATATATAAAAGAAAAAAAGAAATAGAAAAAATATGTAATCCTCTCCAGCATGCCACACAGTCCACAGGGGGCTCCTGTGCAGAGCCTGACCTTCTCTGACCTTTGGGCCTTGTCTGCTCCTGCCCCACCCCCTCCATGACCTCAGAGGATTCTCCAAAGCATACACAAAAGTGAGCCAAACATGCTATGAGGTTCTTCAAATATTGTCAGTGGTAGTAATCTTTTCCAGTTCTAAGACAAGAACAAGCCCTGTAGAGAAAAATGTAAATACCATAATTACCATATATTAAACTGAAAATAAAGCAGAGCACTTATATTTAGCTATTGTGGCAGCTGGCTGTCCCTGTGTAGGACTTTGCAAGGATAACTTCTTTCATTCTATGAGAAAATTCTAAATTTTTATCCTCTCACTACAGACCTTTTCAACACATAAGTCAGAAACAGTTGCCAAGATAAGGTAATAAAAAGGATAGAAAAAGTAGTAACTAAATTATCTTGGCAAACAGTTTCTTTTTTGTCTTCAAAAAAAAATAATAATAATGTAGCTACTTTTTAAATTGTGAAATTACTGGGTAAGAACTAGACCTGAACCTATTTGCAGCACATTGAAGGAAAGTATTACACATTGGATGATGGCAGCCACATGCTAGGTATAAAAAAAACATTACTATCTTAAGTCACTACTCATTTAGATTTTTATTTTTTATTCTTTTTAGAGATGGGGTCTCACTGTGTTGCCCAAGCTGGTCTCAAACTCCTGGACCCAAGCAATCCTCCCGTCTTGGCCTCCCAAAGTGCTGAGATTACAGGTGTGAGCCACCAAGGCCTGGCCATTCATTTAGCTTTGAAAACAAATGAATAATTACTTTGTGTTTAGTTCTTTCAACAAGAATGTTAAAGACAACCTTAAAAAGTGGAGGAAAAGGTCAGAAATCTAAAATCTCATAGTCAATATGAAACAGGTAAACAAGAAGAACATAACCAAACTATCTCCTTCACAGGACTGAAGTGCTCTAAAGTGCTAACAATAGAAACATGGCCATTCTAATCTGAGTATAAAATGCCCAACACTAGTCACAGAAAACCCATGATTTGTTTCTCTGCACTGCTACTGTGTTTGGGTTAGGGACAAATCAAAATTACCATTCCTATTTTAAGAATGGGGAAAATGCTTAGAGCCTACCTTCTTGACAAGAAGGCTGATAGAAACGATGTTTAAAATTTATAATTTCCCAGGGGAAAAAAGTATAATTCAATTTATCATACTTATAAATCTTCTGCACCAAGAGTACCTCAGACTTCTGCTTCTTTCAGCCCCAGCTATAATTATGCTTGCAGTAAGCTCTTACTAGCAATTAACAAAAGCGATGCCATTTCCAGTTATACTGATAATTTCCTAAACATGCTAGATACAAGAGTTACCTGGCGGGTTATTGTTAAAATGAGATTCCCACACCCCATTTCAGACCTATTGATAGAATCTTCACGGAGAAACCTAGGAGTACGAACTTTTACAAGTACCCTGAGTAGTTTCCACGCTCAGGCAAAGTTTAACAAATACTGTAGCAAGAGCAACTCACTCCAGTCCAAGAGAGTAAATTAGAAATCCACTAATTGATCCATTAATCACTTCCTTACTCAGTATACTTCAGCATAATAATATTAACATAATGCTAGTTAGCATTCCTGAAGGCCTACTGTGTGCTGTAACCCTGTACTAAACACACTGTATATGTTATTTCACTTAATGGTAACAATAACCTTTTAGAGTAGGTACTAGTTCCATCCCACTTTTGTAGATTGGGAGAACTAAGGCTTTACATAGTTTACCTGGAGGTCACAGGTTGCAAGTGGTTGCTAGTTCGAAATCACCCACTACACTAGCATCAAATAAGAAAATGTAAACACGTGGCAAAAGTTGAAATGGATAATTTAGGTCTTTTGTTGATTAGTGGCTTCCCTGACTGCAACTAAGTTTTTAAATCTGCTGTGATTCAATTCTTTTGCCTAGGTTAAAACTAAAACTAAATATAATAACTATTTTGGATACAAGAATATCATCCAATTGCTTGGGGAAAGGGAAGCTACTCCATTTCTAGTGATTACTTACATGAACCTAAATGGAGTGAGGCTGTAGATTTGGGCTGAGATGCTGCTATTGTTTGAAGTGAACCCCTGAATAGTCTGTTCAGTGACTAGGCTTTTATTTTGTTGTGATGGGGAAAGGGACAATCCAGATTAACCATTGAAACATTTAACTGACACTCAAACTGTAAGAATAAACCATCTGACTGATACTAGTAGTCCACGTCTCAAAATATAAACTGGCAATCAAGCATGAATTCTATTAACATTTTATTGTGACACTGTAAGCTTATTCAGATTCACAAGATGGGTTCCCACTATAATTACATCAAGACTACAATACAGTATTATTTTTTTAATACAGTATTATTTATTATTTGCACACCTATATTGTCAGATTTGAAGAAAAAATTACTTTGAAAGAGCCAATAAATGGCTTCATAAAAAATGTCATGGGGTTCTGTTGAACAATGGTTAACTGTATCTTATGATATACAAAAATCTACACAGAATTTATGGCCCAATACATACAAGTGCTACCTCTCTATATGTTAATTATATCCCATAGAAATTATCACACACATATACAAAGAGTCACATACAAGTAATGTTAATAGCATCATTTAAAATAGCACCCTAAATGTCTACCAAGAGAATAGGTAAATATTCATATATTGGAATACTAAACAGCAGCAGAAAACAGGCGAACTAGAGTTACACATAAGAATAAAGCTCATAAAATGCTGAACTAAGAAAGCAAGTTGCAAATGATTACCTTCCATATGATACAAATTAGTTTTAAAACATGCTTATTTACAGCTACATAATAACAAATGCAGTAAAAATACATAAAAAAGTAAGAATACCAAACTGTAAAAATCAAATTTAGGATACCTGTAGGGGGGAAGGGGAAAACGAAGAGGAACAGAGAGGAAGCCACAGTTGTTTCCCTCCTGGCATACTTTTGTCATTTTTTATTTCTTAAAAAGAATGGTGATAGGGACCTGAGTGATTTTTAAATAATCAAGCTAACAATTACTTGAATTTAAAAATGTGACCAGTAGGTTGAATCATACAAAATTGCTGGGTTTGTTGTAAGTCAAAAGGTCAAATATTAACAACTCCACATGGCTCAACCTAATATTAAGAATTCTTTATGTGAAGAACATAATGTTGGTAATCATTTTTCCCCCCAAGAATTCACTATAAAGTGGTCTATATTTAATGGCAAGACTAAAGAGACAGGGAAATAAAACTGAAGTGGAATCAATCACTTAATCATCAAAGGATGAAAAACAAAGATAAACCATGTAGTGTACAAAACAAATTACATAACTTAGAAACACACTGCACAAAATATGGTCAAACTACTCTGCTTTGATATTAAGTATTACTTCTTTTCAAAGTACTTATTCATATTAACAAATCCTTAAAAGATCCTTATTGGCAAAACAAATATTTGTACATATAAAAACACAAGTCCATCCCACATAGTCTAGTGGTTACGGAAAGAAGAAAATGAAGAAGAAAAAAAACCAAAAACTCAAGTCCAGAGGAGAAACGACTAGACTGGTCCAAGGTCAGACAGACAGCAGTCAAAGTCAAAACTAAATCTAGGCCCTGTTCCAAAATTCAACACAATAAATTAATCAGAAGGTCAACAAATAAGTGGTTTTTCTTTAGCTCCAATCAAAGGTTACAAAAGAAAAGAATTCAGGACAACAATCAGTGGAGTTCTGTCTCAATAGAAAAAGCTCTAACCATAATTCTTTTTTCTGGTAATATAAAACTCATTTCTCGTAAAAATAATATTTTAGGTAGTGATTAAACTACTAGATTAGCTCCTAAAACCAATGCATTTATAAACTAGAAAACTATAATCCTTCAATAATGCTAAAGTAAGAAATTATACACTACTAAACAGTCTGTCTCTCAATCCCCTACCCCTCTTCTCTTAAACATAAGTACTAGTGCTTTTTCTTTTCTCTAAGGTTTACATTATAAAGAATGTTGAAAGATTTTTGAGGAAAATATTGAAGGAGACTTGGAAGCACTGTGAAAGGTTTTGCAGTGGATTTCTTAGTGAATATATATCACTCAAGAATAACCACAGAACTGAGATAAATAATACAAGACAGGCAGAGATTTTTTTCCCCGAGCTATCAGAGGCAGAAACTGAAAGCAAAGGGTTAGAAAGGACAAATGAGAACTTACTGAACAGGAATTAACAGGGATACTCCACAGCAAGAGGCACAAGAAACAGTGGCAGCGCTGTGTATGAACGGCCCCACAGGGAGAGATTCAACAGATCCCTGTCTAAGCAGCTAGGTCGCCATGCAGAGTTACGTGAGGGAAAGAACTGGTCAAAGGATACGAGGGTGTCTGGCTTGTTTTTGCATATGCTGGGCCTTTTTAACCCAAGAAATATGCCTACTGAAATCTACCGATGCCTACAATTAATGTCTTATAACTCTTATTTTTGCTTCCTTCTGAAAGAGGAATGACAAACTAACCAAATCTTTCAGTTACACACGGCAGCCTGGATAGTCACAATCATTCCATACCAGATGTCTCTGGTACGGCCTGTTCTCCTCAGCAGGGCCCACTACAAGGAAAACAGCTGCCAGGACACATGCACATTACACCATTAGAGAAGGGGGGGAGGGGAGACCAACCTGCCTCCGCATCCAGCTCCTCTAGAA
Organism: Lemur catta; assembly: GCF_020740605.2. Lineage (NCBI taxonomy): Eukaryota > Metazoa > Chordata > Mammalia > Primates > Lemuridae > Lemur > Lemur catta. The sequence continues at coordinate 33,942,464 of NC_059143.1, read as the reverse complement.
GCCCGCTGGTCCTCCAGGCAGCTCCTGTGTCCTGGCCGCCTACAGAATTACTGTGCTCTTGAACTACTGCAGCCGCCAATAAATTGTCCACATTTACCACTTCTGGGTCAGAGCTGGTGTCAGACATATCATAATAAGCTACAACTGGAGGTCCATCTAGGGAGGAAAGAAAATGTATACTTGTATCTAACTTGTGGGGTGAAAAATACTTCTGAAACTAAGAGCCCTCTAAATGCCAGTTGCCTTTACCTTATTATTCTATCTGATCAGAAAAGCTGTACTTTATACATCTAATATTTTTACATGTTGTGAAAGTGGAAAAGATAACCCAAGCTTACAAAGATGATGGACACATTTTGGAAGGAGGAAAGGGAGTGTTATTATGAAGAACAGAAGACAAGACTATATTGAACAATGTTACAATGAATTTCTGTGATATTCCTAAAGAACAACAGATTAAGAAAAAAACGATGACCCCACAGAGAAAGTGAAACTGCTTTCTTAAAGAAAAAACTGATGCAAACTATTAAAACCCAATTTATATGTTTTAAGAGAATGAATCTAGTTCTTTCTCTTAGTAGCTAATACTCAAAGTCCCTAGCAGATTCAGAGAAGAAAATCAAATATATTTTCATACTTCCTAAAGAAATAAGGTTAACACTAGAGCTCTACTTGACTAACATCTATTTCCAGTGAAGTTTTTTATAGTAATAGGGATGTTTATACAATTTACGACATTCTACAAAAAGACAAGACTCACAAAATCCCTTTTCAGGATTTTGCTTCGGATGTTTTAGGAGGGAAATTTATATTGTCATTTCCAAATGGAAAAAACCAGCTCACATTCCAAATAAACAATATGCAATCTTACAGGTGATTTTACAAGAAGATATTAAAATTCTTACTGGAAAAATAGGAGCTCCCTTCTACCCCTCAATCACCCTAACTAGCTGAAAAAGGCAACTGAGTTTCAAAGTAATTACACTGCAGTTCATGCTAAAATAACTCAATATGCATGTCATGCTCATAGAATAGATACATGCTTTAAAATGCTAATGCTGCCTTTTTAATAGCAAAAATAAAGTTTCATTCAAGTAAGAAAATACCTCTACTACCTCCATTTTAAGATGAAGCAGAAATAAACGAATGCTGTTTCTCTATAGCTACTTATGAAGTACAAGCAAACCATTTATTTCCTTATAGATTTTTAAATATCATCCAACAAATGAATATTAAACACACCTATTTTATGAAACTCTTGACTATGAAGGAATACATACACCAATGAATCATAAAAATATAACACAATGAAGGATTACTGTTTTAATACAAACATCCATTGTGTAAATTGTCACTGAACAAAAACACACTTACTTGGGGTATTGATGCCTTAAAACTAAACTCCCAAACCATAGGTTTATGTAGCAACATTTTTAAAATAAAAAATGACCAAACATACAAGCAAATGAGTTGTTAGGTGCCACTGTATAAAGAACAGACATGTCACAATATGAAATTCTGACGATCATGACAATTTTACTTGACTACTTAAAAATAATTTCCAGCTCCCCTAAAAGGGTAAATCAAGTTCATCAATGACCATAAAATTCAACAGTGTGGCCCTTCGTATCAGTTGGTAATAAATTTTAGTTCAAAGCCAAAAAAATGATTCATGTTTGAGGTTTGAGGTTTTTCTTTTTTCTTTTCTTTTTAAGAAAAGAAAGCTGCATCATTCTATGGAGTTCTCGTCAGAGTTCAAAATGATTACTATGGAATCAAGATACTGTGTGATGCCCAAATACTCAGGTGCAGAAGGTATGAGGGCCGAGTACAATATTGACTATTTGACCATGCTTTAATTTTTAAAGGGCTGTTTTTAAAGGTGTTTGCAATAAATTATTTTAGTGATTTATCTTAAAATTTATATGACCAGTACCATTCAGAGCCTCTAGCCCTCACATTCCCCACCATTACCCCCAAATTGAGGCAACAGGTCAACAGTCAAGTCAAAATTGTACCACTCCTACATGTATAATCATGCAGAAAGTATAAGTGTATATATACATGCAGAGTGACATCACCTACCCATGGAAATAACTTGTCTGAAAGTCTTCATCAGTAGGAAATACAAGCATAAACTTGTTATCTGGCTTCATTCTTGTATCTTCCATATTTCCAAACAGCATACCTTATAACTTAGCTTAAATTTAGTATTCATCATAAACAAAGACAGCAATATTTTCATATTTTAATTATACTTAACAGTTAAATTATGGCCACTGTCATTTTCCTTTTCCGATATATTTGAACAATGACAAGTCAATACTATACAAACTTCAATTAAATAATGGAATGGTTGCCTTTCCAACTTTGTCTTCCAATAAGAAACCACAATTAAGGATCTTGTGTTCTAAGGTCATCTTATACCTATCATTAGCAAACCAAGATTAAATATGATATGTTTAAAGCAGTTGGTATCAGGACTTGTACTCTGAAATACTACATGAATATTAGCTAACTGATGGTGACAATTTGTGGTATTCTTTTAAAATGTGATTCTCCCTATGCAGAAGTATGTAACAGGCAAGATTCTGTAGTTATTTTATCTGCTTTCCAAAAGAAGTATCTCTTGAAGAAAAAAAAAAATCAGATCACTGAAGAGCTAGGAAAACTCAGCACATTAATAACAGGAGCAGCTATCTATTTACTGCCAATTCATTATAGGACAGAATAAACATGAGAATCTGTCCTTGCACTCACTTGATTGTCCCTCTAAGCTGTTAAAACAATTGCATTGTTACTAAGATGTTATTGTGACTTTCAAGAACATCAAAATAGTCACTTCAACTAAAGCTATACATGGAAACATTTCCAATTTGATTTAGTCATTAACATAAGCACATTCCATGCTTACGACATATAAGGCTATACAAACTGCACATTCTCCCATCTGCCAACTTTGATGTCTGTCACAATCTTAAAACATAAATTTTTAATAATGAACTTATTAGTTTTCCTACAATCATTAAAACCACCTCTCTATAAAGGTAAATAGTTATCAACTATTTGTGGTTAATTCAGGTGCTATTTCTCCTTCTGACTGAAATCTTTCAAACTGGTTGCAGTTTATTACAAGAAAAATTAAAAGTCAAGCAATCCACCAATTACTTTTTATTTAAAAATATCAATTTACCCTAGGCTGGTCCAATGGTAGTGGGTTATCAGAGCTTATTAACATTAGTGTCACTAAAGTTGGTATACAACACCCCACTGCTAAATTTGGCTAAATAAATAAATATATCAATTTATTCTAGAAATAGGTTTGTACCTTCTCACTAATCTCCTAGCCTATAATAAATAGGTTCTAACTTTTCAAACACCAAAATATACATGTACCTGTGTTGTCAACATTAGTGATACAGTGAGTTTTGCCCTTTTATGGTCTTAAATCTTCTGCATTATTGCTATCAAATGTTTACTTTTATGAATTAGTTTTCCTTTTCAAATATGTTCTAAAATCTCAAGGAAAAAAATCTGAATCGCAAAACAAAACTTAACTTTTCCTTTTCTATGTTTAATCATGACGAATTCCTCTTTTCAAATTTGACAAACAGAAGCACAAAACTATACAAGGTAATTACATAATTCACTACTCTCATTTTACAGATGAGAAATTTGAGTCCTAATTAGGTAAAACCAGAACAGACGACAGTTGTTCTCATTGTTGAAGGGAAAAGGAAAATACAAGATGAGATTGGGAGCAGCATAGTAAGTACCAATATTTGGCAGCAGACACACAGGTTAAAGCCCTGCCTGCTATCTCTTAGCTGTATGACTCTGGTAAATTATTTTACCCCTCAGTTTCTTCACAGGGTTATAGTGAGGGTTAAAGAAGACACAGCACAGAACACAACAGGAATTCATATACTGGTCCACTGTGCTACTTTCCCATTATAATTAGCACCTGCCCCACTTCATTATTTGTTTGCTTACCTTTGCATATATACTCTTCTGTACACAGCCTGCATGCAAGAAACTTTGAGGAAACATCACTGCCTGGGTTGGTGCTTTACGTTGGTCATAGATGAACCCAACTTGTTAAGTAAATACTTTGCTAGGATTAATAGTTAAATGAGGTCATCACAAATGTGGCTTTTGCATTTTTGTTTGGAGTAAAATGTCAGCTTGCATGTATGCATATAAAGTGTTTCAGCTGGGTGCAGTGGGTCACATCTGTAATCCCAGCTACTCAAGAGGCTGAGGCAGGAGAACTGTTTGAGCCCAGGAGTTTAAGGCTGCAGTGAGCTATGATTGCACCACTGTACTCCAGCCTGGGTAACAGAGCAAGACCTTGTCTCTAAAAAAAATAATAATTAATAAATAAGTCTTTCAAAGCCAAATAGAAATCATGTTGGATTAATCCATATTTAGCATCATCCCGGACTACAGAGCACCTCCACTAACACAAGTGTTGTCAGTCTCTCATTATGAAGTCTAATTAAATCTAGAAAAAAGGAATTCCTCTTGTATCCCAGAGACACCTAGAAATATCACTCCTTTCCTCTCTACTGCTGAGTCTCAGGCCCAAGGAAAGGTGGGGCAATGGACCAATACCTGGTTTGCCCCTTTGACCCCCATTTTTATGGCTAGAGTAATACAGCCATAGTAATATAAAATAAAGCCTATAAAAAAATTTCTTCTTTCCTCCCTGCCATGCCAATCTCTCTAATCCCCTTACTAGGAGAAGAAAAAATCCACCTTGTTGCTGTCAAAGGACCCTATTCAGGCTCCTTCTGCCCAGTCATGAAAGGGCCTAGACCCAGTGCCATTATCTATACAACATCAAGGAGAGGAGGATGGGGGCGGGGAGAGATAGACATCACACTCAGCCTCAATCCAGATAGTGAGACTCAAAAAATGTTACACCTAAAAGAAGCCTTCTTAGAAATTATCTAGCTAAAAAATGTAAAAAGGGGGAATGGGGTGTGGGCGTCAGAGAATGAGGGGAAGAGGCAAACTGCAAGAGGTGCAGAACGAATTTGCATTTTAGCAGAACCTACTTAAGAAAAAAAGAGCAGTTTCATTACACAGGAGAATATTTACCAAGATGAAAATATATATTCACAAATGAGAAAAAATACTTAAAAGAATATTTATGCTGTATTTTATTACTATCAAAAAACAAAATATACACAGAACAATTTGAATAGAAAGCACTCATTTTCAAAATATCTTAGAAAATAATTATATCAACAGAAGACAAAAATCTATATTGAAAAGTGCCATCTCCAGAAAAACAGCCTTAAATGCCAAAAACTGCATGTGCATATTTTCTACAGAATAACATCACAAAACTAGTTTAGCAAAAAGAAAAATGTCTAAGAAGATAGGACTAAATGAAAATGAAATGCATTAATATGCACTGAAACTTTGTTTAGTAGTTATAATTTTTAAAATAAAATGGAATCAATGTCTACTTTATACCTTTTCCATTAGACTTATCTCAATTATTTAAAAATTGAAACTTTATAAAGTTTCTAACATAGAAATAAAGTTTTAAGGATTACATTTGTCCTTATACTGGTAAATGTCAGGTAATTTTGTCCACCCAGAAAAGTTATTTGTGATATTGATGAAGAGTTCATTTATCATTTTGAACGGATCAAAGGAGAGGTAAAAACAAAAATTCAAGTGGTGGCTCAGGCCTGTAATCCCAGCACTCTAGGAGGCCGAGGTGGGAGGATCACTTGAAGTCAGGAGTTCAAGACCAGTCTGAACAAGAGCGAAACCCGTCTCTACTAAAAATAGAAAAATTAGCTGGGCATCGTTGTGTGGGCCTGTCTGTAGTCCCAGCTTCTCAGGAAGCTGAGGCAGGAGGATCACTTGAGCCCAGAACTTTGGGGTTGCTGTGAGCTAGGCTGACGCCATGGCACTCTACTCAGGGCAACAGAGTGAGACTCTGTTTCAAAAAAAAAATAAATTCAAGATTATCAGAGTAATTGAAAAGTTCCCCCGTAAGGAGCTGAGATAAAAAAAAAAAAAAGAAAAGTTGATGAAAAGAAAAAAACAATCTAATGCTTCACCACTAACTACAAAGTCGAAAAAGCTCTGAATAAAGTGAGGTTATTCAAAAGACAGCTCAGGTAATTTATCTGGGTATTTAAGGGAACCTATAAATACAGAATAAATACAGAAACAGGGTGCCTGAAGAGGTCACCATCTTTCAATTTATCTTTCTATTTCAGGGACAAATCCTTGACCTACTGCTTTGAGGATCCAGATCTATAGAGAACAAAACTAAAATATCTGTACTACATATATCAAGGAAGAGCACAAAATTTAGATATATTAATCACATCCCCATGTCTATGTACCTTGCTGAAGATTCATCCATTCCAGCCTTTTGATTCCTCCTTGAAGTAGTCTAAATTTTGCTATTTTCCAAATATTCCTCAATTTTTAACAGGACAGCTTAGTAGGACATATAGTTTAAAGAAAAAGAATTGACCTGTTATGTTCACAGTGGTATTTTATCTCCTTTTTCAATATATCCATTACAAAAAAAGTGAAAATTATCCCAAAAATATCATGTAAAATCTATTATTTAATTATACTAACTACAAACTAATACCATTTATTTCATTACAGAAAAGCAAGTTTCTTGATTCAGGAACACCTAATGTGAATTAACTGGTAGGGAATCACTAACATAACACCATCCTCAAGAGAGTAACAAGAAACATTTCTTTTCAAAATTTTTATTTATCTAGGTTAGTTACACTTCAAATGCACCGTGAGGTAAAGAAAATGCAATAAAGTAAAAACAGTAATTTGATAACATTTTTCCCAAATCTGAAAGTTATAATATGAATAAGACCTCATCACCAAAGAACACATTTCTTTGCAGATTATTCCTTCATTTTTTATGATGTTCTCTATTTTACACTGTGGTCATTTAATACAGTACGAAATTATCTAATCAATGCTAGTAAACTACCGGTTTCATTCCAACTCTTACTAACTTTCCTAAACTTCAGAAGAAATAAAAACAAGAATCAAGAAAAAAATAGAAAATACTGAAACTCACAAGTTATTCAAGTTATTTATAATTCATAAACTCATAACCTCTAGACAAATTAAAATAAATTTCTTATCTGTACTATGATTGAGGGTATATACGCCATTTTTGAAGAGGATTTTGAGAAAAAATTTTGCTTGAATTGTTTTGATGCTATATTTTGTGACAATTGGCATTACATAAAATCTTTTTATTGTACCCTCATTGTACTATTTAAATAAAAAAATGGAGAGAGGGAACTCAATATAAGCTAAAAAAAAAAAAAAAAAAAAAAAGATACAATTTCTGTAAAGGGTCACCTTTTGTAAGATAACTTGCCCATAAATCTGCTATTCTAAACAAATGATAACACAAAGCCTGTTTGCCATCTTTCCTAAAACTCTCATCTAATTGTACCTTTAGGCAAAGTCCGCTGTATATTAAAACTAAAAATGATCAGTAATAGCAATTTAGGGTGCTGTGTTCAACAAAAGAATAGACCGTTATCATTTCTTTCATTAACAAGCAGACTTAACACACTTCAAATAATTTTGCCTACAACTTTTAAGTAATAAATCTTATGTAAATTGATATACCTCTACGCAGAGACCCTTGCTGTTAAATCTACATAACAGTAGGGAATGACAAAAGCAATAAGCAAAATAAATTAGTTCCTGTATATTCTTTTTTTCTGCTAGTGAGTTTTTAAAAAATTCAAAACCTTTAGCTAAGTATTTAAAAAGCCGTTTTCTCCAGTTTAATTACCATTACTAGGTTTATCTGTGGGCAACTTTTTTATTCTTATGTACCTTTAGGAAGCAATAAATGGATATTATATTAATGATCTGAATCCATTAGAATCACTGTATACTACTGCACAGCTATCTGCCTCCAGCCATTTGTCAAATATAATATTAATGAAATTCAGGATTATTTCAGCATTCTGAAGATGGGTATGCACATGCACACACATACACATATATACATATCCCTGAGACTAGCCTCATTTCTCTGATTTAGTAATTAAAAAAAAGATAGGCTTTTCTCTTGAAGCCCCAAAATAATGGAATCCTTTATGCTACTTCTAATTAAGTAAAGAAAAAAACGTCATGCAAAATATTACATCTTAAGATTTTAATTTTACCTTGTGCTCTAAATTAAAATTAGGCTTTTATAAGTTACACTCAATTTTAATTATGCATGAAAAGTATGCATCAATATGATTAAGAGAGTTATTATTATCTAATAAGTAGCTCAAATAACTAGATCATTCTAATCTGCTGGTTAAACTCACTTAAGGTGATTAGGTTATCTAATGTCCTAGGACAATGAACTAGTACAAACTAGGCAGAAAGCAGGCTGTAGATAGATTAACAGAAAACACAGTTATCTTTAGTGAGCGGATAATGCCCTCTGAAATACCACCAACTAAAGAGAAATACTACAAGGAAATATCAACAACCAGTAACAGAGTTATGACTATAGTTATGACTATAATTTGTTACCTAACATTTCCAAAGTTTTCTTTCTACAATGCTCAGAATTTTTAAATGGAATAACTTTTTTTAAAGTCTGCAGCTTAATCCTTTTCTCTATCCCATGAAAACAAGCTGCAAGTGAAAAATGTCATCTAACAGATTAGACAAAGTTAAATTTCATATCCACTTATTAGAGAGATGAAATAGTCGAGATATGGGATCTTATTCTTAAATAAAAAACACTTCATCCACATCTGGATTAGTGTTACAGGTTCAAAGACATTTCTTGCCAGCATCACCCATTCATTGATTATAAATAAATCCAAATAGGATATGGTCCTTAACCTTCTTAAAATTCTAGGAAAACTAAGGTATTCTAGCCTTCCTTCTCTTTCCACACCTTTATCCAAACCTTTCCACACCTTTATCCAAAATTTTGTAGAAAAGCTTCTCAAAATTATTAGTTTTCAGCATCTTTTCAAATATTCAAAATGTTATTCTTACCTTGAGTAGCAATTATTAAAACTTGTGTTTGATAAATCCATTCCCCTGAAACTTTCAATTTTTTTCTTAAAGGCAAAATAATCTACAGAGCTCTTACCCAATTATCCAGTAACAAAAATTAGAATATATACAGGCAGTACAATATTAGCAATAACCTGTCTGTATGTTATTCTTAAAAGATTTTTTCTATTTTAAAAATAAGAAGCACTTCAGCACTTCAAGATATGCTTAACATATAGATTTTATATCATAAAACAAAAAAAAGCCTGTTAAGTGCTTAAACCAGTTTACACATGCACAGAAAAGTAGCCACTAACATGCTGAAACTAAATTAATATTTTCTTATGTCTAAAATACCATGCCTAGTAAAGTCTGTGATTCTAGGAAGAAGGTGAAGACAGAATAAACTTTCCTGAAAACATCAACTTCAAATGAAGATTGTAGATTACTTAAAATTCAGTCACCCAAAACTAGTATGCTCTTCCTGTTGATGTAAAGCTTGATTTAAAAAAAAAAAAAAAAACCTGCTGAAGTTTACAAGTATTGCACTATCACTTCAGAGAAAAATCCATCAGTTACAATAAATTCCAAGCACCAAGGTGCTTGGTGTTCAAACCTTACCACTATTGGTCAAATACTAAGTTCAGGAAATCTGACAATCATTATACAATTAAAGAAGAGACCACTAGTCTTTGTCATCAATTTATATTTTTATATATATTCTTAAACAAAAACTGAGCACATAGGGCCGGGCGCGGTGGCTCACGCCTGTAATTCTAGCCCTCAGGGAGGCTGAGGCGGGTGGATCGCTCAAGGTCAGGAATTCGAGACCAGCCTGAGCGAGACCCCGTCTCTACTAAAAATAGAAATAAATTATCTGGACAACTAAAAATATATATTGAAAAAATTAGCCGGGCATGGTGGTGCATGCCTGTAGTCCCAGCTACTCGGGAGGCTGAGGCAGGAGGATCGCTTAAGCCCAGCAGTTTGAGGTTGCTGTGAGCTAGGCTGATGCCATGGCACTCACTCTAGCCCAGGCAACAAAGTGAGACTCCGTCTCAAAAAAAAAAAAAAAAAAAAAAAAACTGAACATATAAACAAGCCTTTTCCAAAATCAACTACCAATTCTCAGACATGAAGTTCTAAAAAGAGGACGGGGGGGGGCGGGGGGGGGGGGAATCAAATCACAAGGCTAATTTTCAATTCAAAACCAAAAAAGGAAAATAACTTGACTCAATATTACTGATAACTTAGAAGTTGCAAATATCTGGATACAGAAAGATTTTTTTAAAAAGCAGTGATGGTTTTTCTGAATAGAGTTACTGACAAACATTAAGATAAATTAATGTTTATATATGAAATTCCAAATATACCATGTCTATCCTTCCTCTTATAAAACACAGAATTAGACTTTTTCAAAAGTTGCAACTTGATTAAATAAAATTAACCTTTTCATATTGATAAATTATAAATGTCAAGAGAAAAACTAAATTTCTCTTAAAAGTAAATCCAGTAGAAAACAATTTTATAAAACCACCTAGTGTTGGCAAAGTTACATATTCCTGTTGAAGATTTTCATCCTAATTTAACTGTTCCTCACAATATTCCTATAAACCCTGAAAAAATAAAATACCAGTATTTCCCAATCCCAGGCTACACATAAAAACATCTATCATGTTGCAAGACTTTCAATCCTGTGATATTTTCTTCCCTTTGACACACTCCCTGTGCCTTTTAACATAACTAAGGGCCATTTATTTTCAGTTCAGGCACTGAAAACAAAATTAACACATTGCCACACTAGAAAAAAAAAATTTCCCTAGGGCCACGGTGTTTTATTAAAAAACAAAATGATCTTTTCTAACTTGTTATTGTTTTCTGTACATGAGTTATATGCAACACAATCCACATTTTTAGAATTAAATGGTCAATATTAATTGTAACAATAGGAACATCAAGTAAGATTTTCATGAACCAACTGCAAGGTTTTCCTTCACGTGGCCCTGGGCTCAAAACTAGCCTGCGTTAAATACAACTCACATGGCAGTCAATGTGTTAAACTGGTAGTACCTTAGCTAATAAGCTCAGTCACTAGCAATTTAAAATCCCATTCAATACCTTGACAGAGTGACCATTTTACTTTTATCCTCTACAGCTAAGGTTCTCAACCCCAGACCAAGGACTGGTACCAGTCTGTAGCCTGTTAGGAACTGGGCTGTACAGCAAGAGGTGAGCAGAAGCCAGCCAGCCTCATCTGTATTTACAATCGCTCCCCAGCTCCCCATCACTCACATCAATGCATAAGCATAGGCTCTGCCTCCTGTCATGTCAGCAGCAGCAGATTCTCAAACTGTGCATTCTAGGGATCTAGGATGCTCCTCATGAGAATCTAATGCTTGATGATCTCAGGTGGAGCTGAGGCGTTGATGCTAGTGCTGGGGAGTAGCTGCAAATACAGATTATCATTAGCAGAGAGGTTTGACTGCACAATAAATGCAATGGGCTTGAATCGTGCTAAAACCATCCCCTCCTTCCCCCACCATGAAAAAAACTATCTTCCATGAAACTGGTCCCTGGCGCCAAAAAGATTGGGGGACCACTGCTCTAGACTACCCTTTACATCAGGTTACCAGAAATTCCACTGGATGATGCCTATCAGGTTATTGCCTCAGGTCCTGAGCTTTAAATTAAAGCTCAAGATAAAAATCCATCTATGTATCAGTGAAAAACACTATTTTTGTCATGCATGAAGTCAAACTGCAGTCTAATCTGCTTTTCCTACAGTATCTTGCATAGTAGGTACAGAGCAAATATTTGCTCAGAAAAAGTAATGCATTCTTCCTGCATACAAATGATATTTAATATTATAATTCATGAAAGACTAGCAACAAATTAGTTCATTAAATGACACGGAATAATGATATAAAAATGTTCATGCAGTACATTCATTCATGATCTTCACAGTGGGATTAATTACGTGATTCCCCAATTAGAATCAGAAGGGAGTCAACAGTGTCTGTAGAGAATAAATGCTAAGAGATTCTCAAGAAATTAACTATTTAACTATTTGAGTTCACTAAAATTCCCAATTTTTAATTGTATTTCTATTTTTTATAAAAAAACCACAAAGAGGATCACTCCTATTATTGTATAAATATGTTTCTATGTTCCAACCATACATAACAAAACTCAAGCTAAATTTATCAAATTCTGCAGCTTTCTGTTTTGAATACCTAATTTTAAAAAAAGAAATGGTTTACTACCATAGTTTTTAAAACATCATTGAAAAAACTTACAATGGACAAAAGCATATTTCTTACATAATCCAAAATTCAGATAGTTAACATAATTTTGTGATAGATTTAAAGGTTGTTCTATAAATATTCCTATTTTCAGCAACATTAATCGGAAAACTGATATTATACGTCTTTGGGAATTTTAACGTACTTTTAACATTTGGACAAGTCACATAAGAACCAAAGGACTGCTGTGGCATTACTCGGGAATCAGGCATCTGCATTTAAGCACCTGACTGGGTGATAGGGGAAATTCTTTGGCCAACTAGTTGCATTTTAGGTCCCCTAGGTTCCAGCAGCTGCTGTTCTCTTCGCCTGTGTCAAGGTGAGTTAGCGTTTCCAACCACATGTGTAACTTCTGTTTGCCTCTCCATCTTGGAAAGACAGCTCATGGCCTCCTCTAGGACAGTGTCCTATCACACACAGCACCCCTGTCAAGTAATCCTGGAATTTCCCTGGGCGCTCCTTCAGATCCCCCAATATGACTGAAGTCAGCTTTCAAGACATTGAGGCCATTTGATAAAACATTATTAATTCAGAAAATTGTTTTTATTACGACATGCTTACTCAGGAAAATGACATAAACATTGCTAAAAACAGCCTGATAAATACAGCATTCAAAAGCCACGTTTAAATTCATTAACCAGAGCCACTAATTCCAAGAAAAATAATAAAATGACCAACATCACCATTTTTCATAGCTTCAATGTATCTGCCTGAAAGCATGTATTCTGTTACTATACAACTGACTTAATCTGTAACAATGGTTGCCAACCTTTGCTGAACATAAGAACCTGAAATGGTTTAAGAAATACCAAAACCTAGGGTGCCTCCAAGGCATCTGAGGTTTGTTTTAATCTCCCCAGGTGATTTTAAAGCACAGCCTGGGTTCAGAACCACTGTATCTTTGACGGTTTTTTCTGTTTTTTCTTTTTGTTTTTTTGGTGAGACAGGGTCTCACTCTGTCACCCGGGCTAGAGTGCAGTGGCATCATCATAGCTCACTGTAACCTCAACCTCCTGGGCTCAAGCAATCCTCCTGCTCCAGCCTCTCGAGTAGCTGGGACTACAAGTGCACACCACCACACTCAGCTAATTTTTCTATTTTTTTGTAGAGATGGGGTCTCACTGTTGCTCAGGCTAGTTTTGAACTCCTGGCCTCAAGCAATCCTCCAGCCTCGGCCTCCTAAAGTGCCACAATTACAGGAGTGAGCCACCACACCCAGCCTCTTTGAGTAACTACTCTGGCTTTCACATTCTAAAAAGTTATTTGGCAGCTGGCCCACAGTAAATCATTATACAATAATTTTCAGCTGATTGACTCTTATCATAAGCTCTGTTTTAAGTTTAAAGAAATTCCTATGGAAAACCACATAAAGGATTTACAGAATCCATGCATACACCTGGGTCAGCTTTTTACAAACCCTTATCTATGCAAGGTGTTACGATGTTTGCTATCAAAACAAAAAAGTTTAGTGGTTAAGTCTGGGATATGCAACAAATCTTATCCTTCCTCTCTGGAGAGCACATCAATGGCTGGATTGTCCTGCTGTAAAAACAAACCAAAAAACCCAACAACAAAAAAACCTGGTAACACATAATCCAGCACTTTTCAAATATATGAACATGTGTACAGCTATTAATATCCAGTAGAATAGTAGTTTCATAGGATTCCAGCTTAGGATATGGTCCTATACATATATTGTTTTATCCTTGAATGAGGCTAGATCATCTCTGGTTGGATCCCCTATACTTTTTGTCTCTAATAAAACCAATTATGTTGAACTCTTCATTTTAAGGGACCTATTAAAAATGTTACCTCTTCAGACCATTCTTGACTACACCATCTAAAATAGCTTTTCTATCCCATTCCTTGTCAATCTTTATCTCTTATATTCTGTTTTATTATTATTCACAGCATATATCCCTACCTGGTAGCATATGATGGAATTCACTTATTAACTGTCTCCTCAAGGAACATTAAGTTCCATGAGGGCAGAGACTTCAATCACTGTTATGTTCCCAATGGTGCATACTAGGTGCTCAAATACTTGCTGAATAAGTGAATGACTGATGGAATCAATCCATCTTGGCCTTATAAATCTACTTACATCAAGAAGTCTTATAATGAACACTCCTATGAAATGCTCTATTGAATTTACCCCATGGTGTTTCTAAAAACATGGGTCACTTTATCACATAGCGGCTTTCTATAAAGATAACAAAGAAAAATTTCCCATTTCTCATTATCAAGAATAACTGTGTTTCTCCTAGACAAAAAGAACTTTTTATCAGTCATGCCATCTATTTTCAATGCCTAAAAGGCTGTGGGACAATTTTTTAGCCCAATTCAACCTAGCAAATAAAAATCTCATGAAGTCTGTTACCAACCTTCCCTCTGACACATTATTCATTTTTGCTCTGATTAAGCCATCTCCTGTGCTGTCTTCACTTTTTAAAAAAGTCTTGTTTATATATAAACCTCAAGAAGGACATACCCTTCCCCAATGTGTAGTATATTTAGCTTGGGGGGGAGGGAGACTAAATGGAATTTAAAGCATATCAAACTTCCTTTAAGCTCCCTTATAAGTGTTAGGTAAACTTAAATGGAGGACAGAAAATCAGATAGCTACTTTAGTCTGCTTTAGATTCTACCATTACTTATTTCTCAATGAATACTGAAAACAGGCATTTAAAAGCTAAACTCAGAAAATGGTGTGAGAACACTTTTATGCTGGGGGCAGTGAGATAAGTTGCAGCCTCCTAAAGATGATTACCAGCAATAAACACTGATAAGCAAGACATCCTGAAGCTTTAAAAACAGAGATCAATTACACATTTGTCAAAACCCAGAGAACTTACAACACCAAGAGTGAACCCTAAAAGTAAACTATGGACTTTGGGTGGTAATGATGTGTCAATGTAGGTTCATGGTTGGAACAAATGTCCACTCTAGAGCAGGATGTTGATAGTGAGGGAGGCTGTGGGTATGCAGGGCAAGGGGGTAGGTATATGGGAACTCTGCTGTACTTGCTGCTCAATTTTGCTATGAACCCAAAACTACTCTAAAAAATTTAAATCTATTTTAAAAAGACAAAAACCAGGGACATATTCTCACCTTAAACACACAAGTCCTTTTATTAGCACTAAGATATACCCTATTTTGAAAAAAAGACATATCAAAAGCAAAGGTATGCTTTTGCATATACAAAGTTAATATAGGCACTCATTTTATGAAATAAGTTAGGAAAAGTAGGCTGAAAATAATATCTGGTGCTTTAGCATGAGAGATTGCCAAAGGATACCCACCAGTTAAGACTTGAAAGCTTGTAAATTTAACTTAACATTATCCAGACATTGTAACATATAGAAAACCACATTTAACAATTCGTGCTTTTCAAATAATCATTTAAATGGAGTAAAACAAAAAGACGCTTAAGCTTGTTAATATAGCATTGTACGGTGGTCTATAACTAATATGATTTCAAAAAACTACAGACTCCACTATTTTAGAACTTGATACCCGTTAGCAGTTAAGAGAACTTAATTGAACCAGACTAGCAGTATCACAATGACTTTTAGCTATAGGAGACAACAAACCACTGCCTGGATGCACACTGTCTTCACCTTTTAAAGCTAATCACTTTACAATGTCATCACTTTTTAAGCTGATGCCAGGTGTCAGACCCCAAAGATTCTGATTTAATGGAGGTGAAGTGCTCAAATACTTGGCTCAATATTTACCTGCTTGATTTGCATTTACTAAGCTGAAAAGAGACAGTTACTACCTGACTCGTGGTGTTTTGTTATCAATGTATTAATATTTAGCAAGTCTCCTAAATAGCTACCAAAATGCAACCAGATTACAAAAGCTTAAAAGAGAGACATGGGGCTTTTAGCCACTAAATCACTTCATATTCAATCTAGGAAAAATGTCAATTACACTTCATGGGATTCCCCATGTGGGCTTGGGGTCTTCTACCATGAGCGCTCACTGCCTAAATTAATATTAAAATTTTCCTTTAGAAAACATCCAAACTGGGGAAAAACATTTTCTAAGCAATTAAATGCCCAGTAGGTTAAGAAGCCTCACAAATTAATACGGAAAAATACATGTCAGGAGGAAAATGTGCAAAGTACATGACTAGACTATTGCCGAAAGAATACAAATGGCGAAATATGATTTTAACTTCACTAGTGATCAAAGAAATGCAAATTAACACTGAGATACAATTCTTTCATCAAATCAGCAAGACTTTCAAAAATACTCAACAGCAAGAATATAATACATGAACACTCAAAAGTCCTGGATGGAATAAACTTATTTTCAAAAAATAATATGGTCATATGTAGTCAAGGGGCTTAAGTGCTCATATCCTTAACTCATAATAGCAAAAAATAAAAACTGCCCAAAGTACCAACATTAAAGAAGTTATTTTTATAATTAGCTAAATTATTCAAAAATCATAGATTCTGGAGAGAATAGTGTTTTGGTTAAATGCTTAAAATGCAAAGGTTAAAAGAGAAAGGAAGATAAGAGTAATACCTAGCATGAAAAATTTTGTTATATGTTATGGAAGGCAACATACTGAAATGTTAACAAAAGCAGAATTATGGGTGATTTTAATCTTCTACTTCACATTTACCACTTAAAAAAAATTTTTTTTTTTTAGTTTCCAAGCAAGAGTTAATTGATCAAGTATAATAATCTCTACCAAAGAAACGAACTGTGAGATAAGATGATAGCTTGTCATGATGCAGTTCAATGCATAAATATGTATGGTGAGTAATGGGTGCTGAGATCCTGGCTTGAAGTGGGGCTGAGCTGGTGGTCTGGCCTGGGCACATAGATTGAGAATTCAGGTGATCTTAGCCTCTCTGGCATTCTCCAAAAGAGACCAATTAAAAATTTTCTAAAGGCAAACCAGCCAAGACAATTGACTCTTACCTACCCTGATGGGTATTACTTTTGGAACCTCTGTCTGAATAGGTATTTACATGGTGGACTGTTAAATCACACAAAAGCAAGTAATTATACCAAAGACAATCTAAAGCAATGCTGTACAGAGGTTCATTCTATGCTAAATACTTATGAAAAATAATTTTTCCCCAGTACCCATGTACACTGATGCACACATGTTAGTTTAGAGAATTTCTTTAATTGAACCAAGTCTAATGTTCATTATTCATACTAACTCAAACCAAACCCCCCCCCCAACAGCACACTTTACAGAGCTAGTCTCAAAAGCGATTTTACAGAGAAACTGCTCCCCCAATAAAAAATAATGCTCTAATCATTAAACTGCAAAGAATGATCAAAGCACAAAAAGATAATTTATAAAGATAAATCAGACACTTGATAAAGCTTTGAATAGTCAAGATAACTACCACATAGTATTTTTACATTAATTCATTATGAAATACTACCAATTTACGATAAAATATTCTATCTTTACTCATCTCTATGTCCCCCAATGAAAGTACTGCCAGAATTATTTCGGTATAACTCCAAACAAATTCTTAAAAACATCAAAGTATTTCTAAAAACTTCAAGGAGAGAATGTTCTCATGCCAATACTAAGCTGCCTGTCGGTTAATGGCTAACTTAAAAAAACTTCATAAACATCTTGCCCAGATATCAAACTCAATTATTAAACATGATCATGAACCATACTAGACTGCATCATTATTTGCACTCTTTAACAAAAAATGTACTAACTGTTAAATTATGTGGCATAAGAAAACATTTGGGATCATTCCTTCAACTTTTAAGCTGCTACCAAACAAAAGCTTAAAAATAAAGCATCTTCTGAATTACTAAATGAGTCGTACCTCGATGAAAGAGTATAGCAATAATCTCAGTTTTTACTTTTCCACTTGGTTTCCATTCTGTGTAAAAAGCTGGATTCAAATTTCACCATCCAAGAGATTCTGTTAGGCCCATCCAACTTAAGTTCACCTGAATGTTCATGTCATTGCATTCATGTCAGTTCATAATTTATCCTACCTTTACAATTCATACAACTTTGCAACAACTGCTCTTGCTAAAAGATTGAATGTGCCTCCTCTCTTCCCCCAAAGTCATAACGTGACTCAGGAAACTGAAGGATACACAACTGTTACATTAAAAATATACAATGTCACAATTTTTCAGAGACAGTAATATGGACAGCTGAACTGAAATTCCTAATACCTGAACTCTAGGTTGTTCCATCTTTGCTGCTTTGCATAATTTCAGGAAAAACTATGCATACCTGCCTTAAGTGAATGGCACCTCCCCAAACTGTGCAGTACACAGCATAAGCAATCACATAGTGCCCCTGCATCTTAACCTACCATTTGATTCTCCAGGATTACCTTAGAAAATCCTGCATGTTTTCAAAAGCTACAAATTGATTAAATGGTGTGAACAATAGAAACTAAATTGTAAATTCAACTTACTTTGGTGTTTGGTTAGTATATAATTCAGAATAGACAAAAAAGAGACCACTAGTGTTTTAGTTCTAAACATTGGTCAAGATAGTCAACTAGCAAAGAGGTTAGGAAAATGTGAGCAAAGCACATCTAACCTACATAAGCCAAACAGGGAAAATGCCCATGAAGACATTTCTCATGCCATCTCTACAATGGAATTCTGTCTTCAAAGAGAATTTTGTTCACCTGCCTTCTCCCTTTCCATAAAAAGGCAAAGTATTAGGGTGGTTACATTAAAAAAAAAAAAAAGGCCGGGCACGATGGCTCACGCCTGTAAATCCTAGCACTCTGGAAGGCCGAGGCAGGTGGATCGGTCGAGATCAGGAGTTCGAGACCAGCCTGAGCAACAGCGAGACCTCATCTCTACTAAAAAATAGAAAGAGATGATCTGGCCAACTAAAATATATATAGAAAAAATTAGCCGGGCATGGTGGCACATGTAGTGGCAGCTGTAGTCCCAGCTACTTGGGAGGCTGAGGCAGTAGGATTGCTTAAGCCCAGGAGTTTGAGGTTGCTGTGAGCTAGGCTGACACCAGGGCACTCACTCCAACCTGGGCAACAGAGCGAGACTCCGTCTCAAAAAAAAAAAAAAAAAAAAAAATTGTAAGTGGAATTAAGTACTATGTCAAGAGATCCATCATGATCTTGATTAATAGAACAGGATATAAGAATGCATAGACAATTTTACAGGTCCTAGTAAGACTTTGTTAAAAATATTTTTAAACGTAAAATTGGGCCAGGCATGGTGGCTCATGCCTGTAATCCCTTGCACTTTGGGAGACAGAGGCTGGAGGACTGCTTGAGCCCAGGAGTTCGAGACCAGCCTGAGCAACATAGCAAGACCCTCATCTTTACAAAAAACAGAAAAATTAGCTGGGCCTGGTGGCACATGCCTGTAGTCCCAGCTACTCCAGAGGTTGAAGCAGGAAGATTGCTTGAGCCCAGGAGTTTGACATTGCAGTGAGGTATGATGACACCACTGCACTCTAGCATGGGCAACAGAGTGAGACTCTGTCTCAGAAAAAAAAACAAAAAAAAAGTAAAACTGAAATATACCTTAAACCTGTGTTAGTCTGGTTCTAAGAACCTCAGTCTTAGAACCTTAAAGTCTATTTCTCTCATGCATTTAACTGATGAGCTTTAGTTAAATCCCCTTCCAGTAGGTTTAATGTAAGGAACTACAGCAAAGGAACTCAGTAGAGATATTAAAAAAGGAAAAAGCAATTCTAAATACTTTATAACTCATATTTAATGTTATATGGATGAGACTATTATTATTTTAAGTTAAACACCTATAAAGTGCTTTAAAACCAATCATTCTAGTTACTGAGTTTATATAAGTTTGGATAGCTACAGGTTTAATCAACCAATATGATTTTTCTTGAAATATTCTTTGTGTATCAGCAATATGCTGTCTTCACATGTAGAATCAGAAAACTAGAGAGAAAAAAAACATAGGCACTCATAAAACTTTAGAAAACCAAAACTTTTCCCTCTTTAATGTAGCAATAAACAATGCTGTTACGACCTATTAAATGCCACATACTGTACAAAATGTTCCTGATTATAAGAGTCTCTTTAGTAATGAGAATTCACCGCTTAAGAACCATTCAGATATCATCTTTCTTCCACTATGAAATCTCAAGACTGCTTTTGTTAGTATACAGTACCAGATTTGATAATACGGGAAAATGAGATTTGTCAAACATGTATAATAATAAATTACAGATTCTTATACCAATGATAGCTGAAACAAGCAGATTCCTAACAAACTTTTTAAAGCTTGGAGGTTCAAGGGGGAGTTATGCAAAATATATTCTTCTCAATGCGAGTGACAACTGAGGAAGATGTGCAACAAGGACAACTAGCGCATCATGCACTGCATCTGGGGGAAAACACATAAAGCTGTTTTAGGAGGAACAGTTGTTAGAAAACTTTAACGAAAGATAGAACGTGTTATTTCAGACACTATAAGCTCGAGTGCAGTGGCTATATAATAGAGCAAGGTGCCTATTCCTGAGGAAAACATACTTAGTATTATGTTGAACAGTGAGTATTAAATCTAAGCAGCGCTAAAAAGGCAATGATGGGAGTTCAGGTCTTATGTTACAGAGAAAGAGACTTGTGAGAAATTCCATTACTTAAAAATAATCTTGTCCCTATCATTAACCATTTAAATTCTTTTTTTTTTTTTTTTTTGCTGATGTGCTAAAGTGCACTGGAAACCTCAGAACAGGTTTTTTAAATTGGCCATGTCTTATTAATAGACTGCAGTCTTCAAATTTATAGAGCTGCAGGCCTCCTGGATTTTTTCAAGTGTCACTCATCTAACTGAGCCTTATAGCTGAGAAATGCCATCAGGTGCTTTACAGTCAGTTTAAAAAACATCCTCTACCTGGTATCTCTGCAGTGATTGTCTTGCTGCTCCCTGAAACCTCTTCATCATCATCTGACGAGCTCGTGCTTGAGTCACAAGTCAGGTCACTATCACTGGTACTACTGTCCTGCAGCAGGTTGTATTTCTTCCTTGCAGCAGCCTCCCGTTTCTGCCTCAGTAGTCTGATCCTCTCCTTGTGCTTTTGGCTCCGATGACCTTTAACCTTGGCAACTCGGCCATTCTGTTTATCACTGGATTGCCGGTTTTTCTTGGCAGCCATAGTAGACGTTTCACTTTCAGACCGGGAACGTCTAGACTTGCGCCCAACTGTGGCACCAGACACTCCTGAAGGGTCTCCTTCTACAGCGGTTTCTGCCTGAGAGGGTTCATTCTCTTCTGCAGAAGACAACGTATCTGAATCAGCCAGGTGACCACTAGAGGAAGGGGAAAGCATGCAGTGATTAGAGGAGTCACTCTCATAAACTCGGCCAGTTGTTGGCTTGTCACTCTCTGTGGATGCTAACTGAGACTCAGAAGAGTCCCTTCTCAGTTCCATCAACAGGCAGGGCATTGAAGAAAGAACTGTAGAATCCGCTACACCATCTTTCTGAACTTGAGGTTCCAGTTCTACAGAGCCATCTTCCTCCTTGGCTGTCTCTTGTTCAGATGTTTTTGGTGGGACTTCGGACTCAATGAGTTCTTCAACTTTTCCCACTGCCTCCTCCATCTTCATTTCAGAATTTTGAATTAAATCATGGAGCAGGGTCTAGGAAACGATATCAAAGAAGCAACAGGAAAGCAACCTGTATGAAAACATACAAAAATCAATAAAAAGAAATGGCAGATTATTTAATCAACACAACATGCCTACCTTTCTAAATGGGTAGCAATAGTTACCATTACACAGGCCTTTAAAATACATATATTTATTATGTTTGCTTCATCAACAAATTCAAAGGACTTAATACCATCAAAATCCTAGCAAACTCAGCCACTGAAAATGGCACAATATTAATTCTCTATTACTGAACTTCCAAGGCTAAGAAATTCCAAACAAGAATTTTCAAGTTTACAACTTTAGTCAAAGTGTTCAAGAAAGGGACCTTCAAAATATATACATACAACTAATATGTATGTTTTGACTTTAATATAAATGAAAAAGAATGTTTCAGAAAAACTAGTCTAGAAAGCAATGAGTTAACTGCAATAATTACTTTTACATTCAAATCCTCAATTTCTTTTACACTCAAATCCTCCTTTCTGGAGGCAGGGCGGGGTGGTTTACAGTAGAGAAACATCAAATGTACACTTATGTTGGGGGGAAAAAAAACTGTGTCAAGAGCAGTGGCTCATGCCTGTAACCCCAGTGACTTGGAAGGATCACTTGAGGCCAGGAGTTTGAGACCAGCCTGGACAACATGGTGAGACCACCCACTCTTTAAAAAAAATTTTTTTTTTTAAATTAGCCAGGCATGTGGCATGCACCTGTAGTCCCAGCTACTCAGAGGATCGCTTGAGCCCAGCAGTTCAAGGCTGCAGTGAGCTATGATCATGCAACTACACTCTAGCCTCAGTGACAGAGTGAAATCCCATCTATTAAAAAAAAAAACAAAAAACAAGAAAGAACGAAAGAAAGAAAAAGAACAAAAAACAACTTCAACTACGTGCACTTGGCAAATGAACAACCAAAGTAATTATATGCATCAAATCTGTCTGCATTCCCCTCACTAGTGTTGCTCTAGAGAAGCATTAAGATGAAGGGCCAGAATTTGCTGCTCCCTCAGTCCTTCCTAGTGCCCACATACCTCTCATCATGCTGAATGTGAATCTAGTGTTGAAATAGATATTTTGTTTCATAAACAATGACCACTGAACACAGTTCAACAACTCTGTGAACACAGAAAACCTAGTATATTCTATTTTATGAATGACTTGAGGCATTTAAGAGAAAACGCCCTACACACATTTTACACTTGTATGCTAAATTTAGAACTTAACACGCCCACCACCACTGTGAGTGATACAACTCCAATTAATCACAAGAGGTTGTGACTTATATAGTAAGGCCTCACTTAAACAACATCAATAGGTTCTTGGAAACTGCGACTTAAAATGAAATGACTTTTAACAAAACCAATTTGTTTTTCTTGTCAAGGATGTTATTCCAGGACCTGCTATACTTCATTTCACTTACAGTTGCAGTTTCCAAGAACCTATCAACGACATTAAGTGAGGACTTACTGTGCAGTGCAAACTTCATTAACTGGTCGTTTTTAGGGGGATGCTAAGAGTGTGCAAGACAAGTAAAAATTTGCCCTGTACATGTGATATTACAGAAGGCAACTATCATGATGACCCATAGGTCTCAGACAAAAACATTAATCTAGACGGTGTGCTACTCAGGTGCCATATGGCATCTCCGTCATTTCATTCCATCATGTTACCTGATGGTTCAACATATAGACAGAAACCAGAAAATACCTAAAAAGTCCTTTTATTGATCTAACATGCGAACTCCACTTTTTGCTTAATTACAAACAGGAATATTCTAAATATTGTTTTTTGTTTTTCATAGACCTGTTCTCGGTTGCTGATAAAACAGGCATTGTGATAAAGTTTCCTTAACATATTCATGAAAACCAGAACATTTATGGTTACTGGAACATTTATCAATTTAAAACAATCCCGTGTGTAGCCTACTTCATAAGCATATCTGTATCATTAACTTTGGAGTTAAATAGAAATAAACATAAATATTTTCCCTAACACCATTACCCGAAACAGGTAGTACCTCTAAAAGCTAACAGAGGGAGTAAAAGTTAAACCAACAGATTGCCATGCTATCAATACAAACATGAAATAAAATATTCACACATATAAAACACCCCCAGGTACAAGGAATAAACCCAAGATTTTCTAACTGAATAAATAGAGTTGTTTCTGTAGAGAATCAAGTTATATATTCTGGAATAAAGACTCTTCTTAAAGTTGAAGTATCTGAAAAATACACTCAAATGAAATTAATGGCAGCCATAAAGGATAAGCATCAAAAGTCTCAAATTAATTTTTGAAAGAAGGTGGCACTGGACCATTTCGAAGTACATAATACAGCATTAGGCTAAAAAGTAAATTTGTTAAAAATGACCATAAAACTATTGTTTCTTCAGGAAATAAGTTGTATGAGTACCACAAATAAATATAGATTGTTTTTCCTTGTAAGAAAACACGATGGTATCAATGACTTTCAACATGACACATCAATCAAATGACTATCTTTCAAGTTCCTTAAATTTAAGTATTAACTGAGATTTCATTTCTGCTGCCTAAATTAGTAACCAGTATTCTCCATTTAAATATGGTCAAATCAATCACAAAAGACTAGCATCGACCATAAATATGACACCAGTTAGCTCATCGTGGTATGTCCATACAGTGTGAACCATAAAGAGAAAGCTCTTTATACAGTGATATGGAGCAATTCTCATAAACAAAATTTAAATGAACAAAAATGGTACATTACACATTTGGGTAAATAAAAAAACAAAATTATACTGATACAAGTTAGTAGATACACAGAATCTCTGGAAGGATACTTAAGAAAATGGTAATACCAGCTGCCTTGGGAAGGAAAGCGAGTAAACAAGGGAAAAGGAATAGAAGACACCGTATTCAGTTTTGTACCTCTTGAACTTTGTAACATATACCACTCTGACATGAAAAGTCTTCTAAACAAAAAGGAGTTGTGCTTTTTTCTGGCCATGACATCAGACCACTCTTGAGGTCAAATTTGGTCAATGAATTCTACTAGCTGTCTCCTTATAGTGTTTTATTTTTGTTATAATTAATTAAATACACGGGAAAAGAAAAAGTCACAGGAAGTGGAAATACAAGCTCTGACAAAAGTCACTGCAATGGAATAAGAATGAAGTGTTCTAAACAAGGGGAAAAGATGTCATACATAAAGATTAATCTTTCCAAGCAACCAGATTATTTACTACATATATTGTTTTGGAGGGGGAAGTGGATTTTTCTGGTAGGGGTAGTCAAGTAGCTGGCAGTAGAAAATGATAAAATTGTCAAATGGGGATTGCATCATGTAAATTGGATAAAAGGCTCTCAACCCTTGGGATTAAGGCTGACAGTAAATTTACAATGAAGTATTAAATATACAACATTTTTCCTATTAGAATAACATTTTCCCCATGCTGTTCTTCCCTCCAATCTAAAGGGAAACCCCCCACCCACCCACCCATATGAGTATTAGAGCTCATGCCCTCTCTTTTCCCCAGAACCTTATATTATTGATTATTCCTTGGCTCTCATCAACCTCTTACACTCAAATGGACCATTCACTCATTCATTCATTTTTAAAATACTCCTTCTACCTACCACCTCAACCTCAAATCTCCCTCTCCAGGTATCACTCTCTTCTTTCACAGCCAATTTTATTATGAGATTTATCTCAACTCCCTGTCTCTATTTCCTTACCTCTCACACTCCCTTCTCCAGCCAAATCCAATCTGACATCTGCTTCTATCAAACCAGAGGAACAGTTCTTACCAGGGTCATTAATGATCCCCCACATCTCTAAGTCCAACACAGTTTGGCCCTCATCTTAACATTTTTATGCCTGACCACCCACTCCCTCTGCTCCTTAAACCAATGCCTTTCTTTGGCTTCAAAGTTTCCCTATTCTTCTGGCTGCTCCTTCTCAGCCTACTTCGTAGGCTTAACTTCCTCTACCAAACCTATTGATTTGGTCCTAGGTCTAGGACTCCTTGCATCAAAGTGAATTCTTCCAAATGCACATCTTCCAGTACCATCCCTACACTTGCAATTTTGTTTCACCAGATCAAATCTTCTGAGCTGTTTACTGCTCCACCCAAATACCCAGTTGACATCTAAATTTAGATTTTTTACAAAGGTATCATAATTGCATCATATCCAAAACCAAATTAGTCATCTCTGATCTACCCTAGTCTGCTCCTTTTCTAGCTTTCTCTAGCTCAGAAAATGGCACTACTATTGCTATTATCTCAGTTGCTTCCCCAAAAAACCTAAGAGTTATCCTTGACAATACCTTCCTCTTTATTCATTGCACTCCATCTCTCACTAATTCCTATCAATCTTACCTCCTTAATAGTTTTCTAGCCTGGCCACTATTCTCCATCTCCACTTTTACCATTGTAGACACAACCTCCATAATTTATTTCTCAATGAAGTACTGACAATCATAACTTGTCTCTCTCCATATTTAATCTTGCTCTCTGTTCTCCATAAAGCAGGCAAAACAATATTTTTACAAGACAAATATGACAACTTCATATGAGATCAGGTCTCACTCTGTTGCCCAGGCTAGGGTGCAGTGGCACAATCATTACTCACTGCAGCCTCAAATTCCTGGGCTCAAATGATCCTCCTGACACAGCCTCACAAGTAGCTGAGACTACAGGTGCATGACATCACACCCAGCTAAGAAAGTATTTTTTAAAAGTCCTAGAAGTTTGGGGTAAGGAGGAGGGATGGATAATCAAGAGGAGGATAGTTTAAGGCAATTTGAGATTTATCAGATGTTTTAATCTCCCCTTAAAAAGGGATTATATGCAGTAATCTAAAAAACTAGGCTAATACTGGACAATGAAAATTCATTTATTAGTCCTTATACTCTTTAAGAAACTAAGATAACAAGAGATGAGTATATGTGAAAGAGTTAAACCATGGAATGGAAGCAGTATACTGATCCCAAAGAAAAGACAGGAAGTGGCAAGTATAGAGCTGAATGACGGTATGTGAAAATGTGCAAGAGAAAAGTTCGGGGAATTCATTTCATGTCAGACCTTCTTATTGGTCAGCAAAGCCTAACACAAGCTAAAAAAGAAGGCAGGCTTGGGGATTTGTTATAAAACAGAAAAGTTTTACAACATCTGCTACAGACAAACTACTGAGTACAATAATTTATATAGTCAAAAAG
The DNA here is from genome assembly GCF_020740605.2 of Lemur catta. Lineage (NCBI taxonomy): Eukaryota > Metazoa > Chordata > Mammalia > Primates > Lemuridae > Lemur > Lemur catta. The sequence goes on along the minus strand of NC_059143.1, from coordinate 33,915,308 downwards.
AACAATTCATAGTACCTCATTTCCACGATATCATCATTAACAAAACGTAAGGAGGAAGTTAAAGGTAAGGGATCATTAACACAATGTTATGGGGGGAAATGTGATTGATCTCCCCTGTTCAATACTCCTATGCATCTCTCCAGTTTCATCTTGGACAACTAACACCCTAACTCTCCCCAGCTACAAAGAACATCACATAAACAGAGTTTTTTCAGATCTCTGGCTTTTCACACTCATTTTGTGCCCATCTTCTTGCTGGCTACTCTTCACAGAACTTAGAATAAACATGACTTGTTTGAGTAGCTTTTGGTAATATTACAGACTAATATTACCCCTATTAAATGCATATTACCGACACTTCCTTCACAGCACTCTGCACAACTGTAGTTAAATAACCACACTGTAATTGTTTGATGTCCATCCTCCATATATAAGGACACATAAAGGATTTAAGAACAGAAAATTATATAACCAACTACCACCCCAGTTGATTTATCTCTATTTGTAATAAGTAAAACAGACCTTAATACAAAAACTGTTATCAAGAAAAAAGGGGCTGGGCATGGTGGCTCATGCCTGTAATCCCAGCACTTTCAGAGACTGAGGAAGGAGGATCTCTTGAGGCCAGGAGTTCAAGACCAGCTTGGGCAACATAGCAAGACTTCATTCTCTACAAAAAATTTAAAAATGTGACCAGGCACAGTGGCTCACACCTATAATCCTAGCACTCTGGGAGGCCGAGGCAGGAGGGCTGCCTGAGCTCAGGAGTTTGAGACCAGCCTGAGCAACAGCAAGACCCCATTCTCTACAAAAATAAGAAAAATTAGCCAGGCATGGAGGCGTGCACCTGTAGTCCCAGCTACTCGGGAGCCTGAGGCAGGAGAATCGCTTGAGCCCAGGAGTTTGAGGTGTTGCATTAAGTTATGATGATGCCACTGCACTACACTCTACCCAGGGCAACAGAGTGAGACTCTGTCTCAAAAAAAAAAAAAAAAAATTAGCTGGGTGTGATGGCATGTGCTTGTAGTCCCAGCTACTTGGGAGACTGAGACAGAAGGATTGCTTGAGCCCAGGAGTTTGAGGTTGCTGTGTGCTAGGCTGACGCCAAGGCACTCTGGCCCGGGCAACAGAGTAAGACTCTGTCTCAAAAACAAACAAACAACAACAAAAAAAAAGTGTAATTCAGCACAGAATCTCTTTGTCACTCAACACAAAAAGAGTGAACTCTAATGTAAACTGTGGACTTTAATAACGTATCAATATTGGCTCATCAATTGTAATAAATGTATCGAACTAATGCAAGATGTCAGGGCAAACTGGGCTGGTGGTGGAAAGTATATAGAAACTCTACTTTCTGCTAAATTTTTCTGCAAACCTAAAACTATTCTAAAAAATAAAGTCTATCACTGTTATTTTTTTTTTTAAATGCTGAGGAAACTTGTTAGTTTAGAGCTGCTGGGACCATCTCTGTCCTCATGAGAGGAAAGCCTAACTGAAAATTAAGCCCAAAAGCAGTACACAGAGCCAGTACACAAAGAGAAAAATAGTGCCTAGATAACATCAAATGAGCCCCTGGATCCAACTGGGCCAGAGACCAGTTGCACATTGGATTTATCACACTTAAATGAACCCACTAAATCTCATTTTAGCTTTTAAAAAAGTGTAAATGATGCATGCACACATACACACACACACACACACACACACACACACACACTATAGTCATCTTCTGCAAAAACATCTTCATAGGAGCTAGGTGCGTAACATATAGAAAATCAGTGCAGTTAATGGCTCTACTTCTAGACTCCATGGATAAAGCAATATAGGAACAGTCTGCACAACCCTGGCCTCTGCTTCTCAACAATAAAAACCAGTGCCTCCAAGATACACTACAGGGTGTCACTGGTGTTGCTGGTAAATTTTAGACACAGCATAAAGAATTTTGCTATGAATTAGCCAAGACTTCAATGTTTTTAAAAAGTTTCAAGGAACATTTAAGAAGCAAAAAAATATGTAGGCAATTTCATTTCAAAAACCCATCAAAAGAATGCTTGGGTCACTAATGATTTTTTTTTTAACTGATGAATGATTTACTGCATATTTGCAGGCTTTTTAAAAAGCTGTAATTTTAAAGCATTGCACAAGATAAATTGCCTACCCATGCTGACAACTATCTCTAAACAATTCTATTTGGGTTTTCAGAACATTTAATTATTTTTATTAATTATTGTCATAGCTAACCTAAAATGCATAATCCTCAGAACTAAGAAAAGCATATGTAGGTCAATGGCCAAGATATATTTAGATAGATTTAGACAGATATATTTAGAACAGTTTCTGAACTTCCAACCTGCTTCTTAGCCTAAGACTAGATCATGCTACACAAGTAGCCTTCCTTAACCAAACATGAAAGTTCTGAACATCTGGATGTTTACAAAAGATAAATTAGGTTATACACTTAAAGGGGGCCTTTGGAAGGTGATTAGATCATCAGAGTTCTGCCCCCATGAATGGGATTAGTGACCTTATCAAAGAGGCCACAGAGAGACTCCTTGCCCCTTCCACTATGTAAGAACACAATGAGAAGGCACACTCTGTGAACAAGGAAGTAAACCCTCGCCAGACACCAAATCTAAACAGTGCCTTCATCTTGGACTTCCCAGACTCCAGAACTGTGAGAAACAAATTTCTGTTGTTTAAGCCACCCAGTCTATAAGGTATTTTTTCTAGCAGCCCAAATGGACTAAGACACCTTTGAAAGATGAATCTGAGTGGAGACTGGAAATGTAACAGGGAGCCAGCCTCAAAAAAAGGGGAGTGCGGCCGGGGCACGGCAGTTCACCTATAATCCTAGCACTCTGGGAGGCCGAGGCAGGAGGATCACTTGAGGTCAGGAGTTCAAGACCAGCCTGAGCAAGAGCAAGATCTATCTTTACTAAAAATAGAAAAAATTACTGGGGGATGGGGGTGTGGGGGGTGGTGGCACATGCCTGTAGACTCAGCTACTTGGGAAGATGAGGCAGGAGGATCCCTTGAGCCCAGGAGTTTGAGATTGCTGTGAGCTAGGCTGACGCCATGGCACTCTAGCCCGGGCAACAGAGTGAGACTCTGTCTCGAAAATAAAGAAAGAAAGAAAAAAAGAGGAGAGTGAAACCCTCCCCTCCTCCCATCAGGAAAGATCTCGGTATGTTGAAGGATCTGGAGCCTAATGAGGGAAAATGATGCTGAAAATGAGATTGAGTAATACAGACCTTGTAGGCCTTTAAAAAATCAAATTCTATTCTAATTGAAAGGAAACATATGTATAAAGAAACTACAGGCCTAGGCAAGGAGCGATCTTGTTGACCTTCTTAAGTGTGAACTGTAGATGTGCTTTGTTCAGTATTCAGTATTTATTAAGCAAAAGAGATTTTCCTAGGCCCTGTGGATATGGAGCCCCATACTTTTGCCTTTTAAGAACTGTTTTATTAAAATAGAATCTTAAGGACATTTTGATTTTTTAAAAAATTAAGTGGACATTTTAAAATCCTATATTTAGGTTAATAATTTCCTAACCATTTAAAAATTTTAAGAGCAAACTCTGTACAAGCGCACAGTTACCCTTTATCTCAACACTGACTTTATCTACAAATGCATCATTAATGTATGTGCCCTTCAGATAATATATAATAATAATACAAGGCTTTAGCAATGAATTACTTTTTCAATATAGCAGCCACAGGATACACAAACAGCTCAGTTAGTACAAGCTACTAATGTTTAAATAACAAATACTAAGCTGCTTCATGAACTTAGGTGCTGCTGATTTGATAACTTTTCTTAAAGCTAAAACATCCATTGTTTTAATTCATTTTATAGAAACCACACAACAATCATTCCTTTGGTATCTTTAATATTATATCTGAAGAAAAGTATATAGTTTTCCATATTGCACTTACTTAAAACTATGCTCAAGGCATCCCAAATGGTTAATCAATAAAAGGAAAACCATGCCATATTGGGAGGAGAGAGTTATTAAGCACGGAAGTTTCAGTTTAGCCTAACAGCAGCCTAGTCTAAAGAAATTTTTGAAGTTTTTTAATAGGTTTAGCTTCAAAATCCAAAAATTGTTACCTGACTTACAGTTTAAATATCCAACCATTATATTTATTACTCAATCTGTGATTCAAAAATTATGCACTATCCTAGCACCAAAACTCAAGGCAACTAGACTACTGTACTGTTGCAAAAACACTTCTTATACGTATGAAATAAAATACGCGCACACACACACACAAAGTCATATAAGATCACCAATAAGAATACAGCTAACTCAAAGGCAACAGAAGTTTCTGCCTCCAAGACAATTATAATATAAAACAGATCATAGCCTGCATCTATCGTTAATTTATTTTTTAAAAGTAGTAGTAACTTCCCTGGTAGTTGGGAGGGTTTAAAAAAAAATCCACGACAATCAGTTGTGGGTCTATAAACCACTCTTTTTAAAATTTTTTTAAATCAATAAATTTTAAAAAATTTAAAAATAAAACCACTCTCTTAGCTCTTTGTCAAACTTTGCTTGTTCTACATCTAGACACTTAAAAAAAAGCCCCCTCCATATGCCCAACTTGAGTTGTTTTGAAGTTTTGCTTGGTTTTTTAAATGTAAATAAGAATAGGGGGCAGAGAACAAGCAGACTGGAAACCAAGAGACAAACTGCAACACATTAAGATAAAACAGATTGAAGCAGGGCTTTCAAACTGTATTATATACCTACTTCCTGCTGGTTTTAGCAAATATAAAAAGATTTGAAAGTTATTTCACAGTGTTAGACAAGTTGGCCATCAGAATAGAGTGACAATTTAATGGTGAGAAAATCACAATACTAGTAAATCATTGAAGAAAATTAACACCTAACAATTATTACCCGATTTTTCTCACTGTGGTACACAAATATACTGCTCTAAGAGGGTACAAAAACAAACATACACACACAGAGAGCAATGGTTGAGGAAATTTAAGCCCAAGAAATTAAGAGTTAACGTAGAGGGGAATAAATACCACATTATGAGAAAAGTAATCAAAAAACAAGTTACGAATGTAAATGTTTTTACTCATCCCCCCAGCCCCACTATGCTACAATCTCCCATGAAAACAGGGATCATGTTAATCAGTTCACTCACAGTTCCTAACACATAATGAAAATTTCATAAAATTTGTTGAACTGATAAACTGAGTCATTTTTTAAAATCACCACGACCACTAAAGAAAACAATTGGCTTGCTTCACACTATTATTCATTTGTATATAAAAACATATTCCATTACATAAAATCAACAAGATTTCTCATAACTTCCTTTTCATTATGTATAAAACATAAGACAAAAACTAACACAACTGCTAATAGCCTAGTACAGCTGTTTCCTTACATTTAGACTATATAAAGTGATTGTGTATTTTTGCATAAAGATGCAAGAATCAAGACACTATGAAACTAAATATCTCAAGCCACATAAAACAAAATCAGGTAAAAAGCAGTTAAAATGAAGGCCTCTCCCCTCAGACATTCAGTTCTAGCAAGAGACTCCCTTGCATCACTAACAGTGATGTTCCCAAATCTTTCAAAATAGAAAAAATAACCTCTTTCCTAATTTCTATATATAAACACTAACTTAAATGACAAGAGTACTATTATCTTCAATAAGGACCAATGTCTCAAAACAAATTTTGTTTCGAAGGATTTCTTTCAATTATCTGACATGATTTTGGGTTAGTTTTCTCAGTAAGAAGTTGTAGCACGGACAATGTGGACAGTGCAGGAACCAAAGATGAGGGTTGAAATAAAAATATCTGCAAATTAGTATATGGTAGAAAGTGCCTTTTTCTCCACAGCAACTCATCCCTTCCCTTAACTCTAAAAAGGAAAAGGCTGAAGAGGCCATAAACCAGATACAGTACAAAAGACTAAAACAGGGAATGATGAGAGGCATTCAGAGTGAGGAATTATGAGTAATTAATAGAGCTGAGCAATGATCACTGACAGCTGCTAACATCAGAGGGAACCAAACATTATGTGTCTCCTGATGCAAGTACTGAATATCACCTACAAAGTATTTTTGCCCCCTGAAAAGAAAAACAGATTTTGAGCACTTGAAATGTGGTTAATTTTTTAAAAATTAAAAAAAAAAAAGAAATAGAGAATATACATTACAGAAACTGAATCTGATCAAGCCTCTAAATCTAAAACTAATTAAAAAGAAACACTGGGGTCACAGAAATATGAAATATGTTTAACATCACCCCACCACATGAACGTAACTGGCAAATCCAGACTGTGGAAAAACTCTGCTTCTTCAACAAATTACTTGCTGGAGAAAAGAAATAGAGGTGGAAACCTACAGATTAAAAAACAATGCACCTTATTTGGCTCTTGATCAGAACACATTTATGAGATAATGGAGAAATCTGAACACTATTATATAACATTAAAGAATTATTACTAATTATTTTTAGTGTGATAAGTTATTTGGTTTCCTTTCCTTCAAAAGTGAAATTGAGGCCAAAGGCAATTTGAGCAATTGGCTCACGCTTGCAATTCCCCTACTTTGAGAGGCCAATGTGGGAAGATCACTTGAGGCCAGGAGTTCAAGACCAGCCTGGACAACATAGAAAAATCCATCTCTACAAAAAATTTAAACAATTACCCAGGTGTGGTGGCACACGCCTGTAGTCCTACCAACTTGGGAGGCTGAGGCTGGAGGACTGCTTGAGTCCCGGAGTTTGAGGTTATAGTGAGCTATGACTCTGCCACAGCACTCCAGCCTGAGCATCAGAGTGAGACCTTGCCTCTTAAAAAAAAAAAATTGACTGAGAAACTTGAGTGCCAGTGGGTTTGAATACAGAAAAGAAAGGGAACACTAAAATTAATACAGCTGAATGGATTCATCCATAATGTGCTGAATTTGGCCTACCCAGAACTGAAATATAAATTGTGAGATTGGAACCACAAGAAGAGTAGCTTTGCTTGCTTACGAACCAACCTTTCTCCACTGATATAAGCTCTATAAATAGGCCAAGAGTGGTAATAGCTGCTCGTATCACTTCATATTGCAGATACTACCACTTCTGGCATGTACCTGGACCAGCACCAGGGCTGTGAACAAACTAGCACCAAGTAAGAAGCCAAGGAAGTTACCAAATGCAAAAAAGTGTACTGTGGCTAATGAGAGACCCTCTAAAGTATTCAAAAGCACCATCAGTGTAAATCAAGAATAATTTAAAACACAGGTTCTAAATTTTCCTTAAGAGTTCTGCTCTGGCCATTTTCTGTCTCCCTCAGAAGACAGTTCACATAAAGATGGGTCACGACATGCTGGGACCTGAGGTCCCCAAGATAAATGCTGCCAAAAATCTATCCACTATACATATCCTCAGGCACATTGCAAATTGTTTAGTTGATTTCAGCGGAGAAAAATAATGGGAAACCCTTGATGACAAACTGTTGACTTAAGAATAAACTATGCTTCCATGCTAGGTTAAAGCTAAGACAGACAGGATACTGCTTAAAATTTTAACTACATGAGGTTTTTGTTCTTAATACAGAAAGGAAAACAATCCTGTTTTCCTAAAGTTTTAGTCCACACCCAACTTCCCTATCCCCAACAATACCTTTCACAAATTATAAAGACCTAACAAAATGCTGACTCCAAACATCATAAAAGTCATTTTTCTAAACCAAACAACTCAGTAAAAAAATTACTTCTATGGATTCCTTCGGTCAGTATCTTGTTTCTCTAATGAAATGTTAACTATGCTAATGAAAACTTAATTTTTAGACTACCTAAGCACAATCCTAGTTTACACATATTCTTAGGAATGGCTGCTATACATAAATTTTAACAGATTTAATTTTGCTCTTTGAACAACAATCAGAACTTAGTAATACATGGATTTGAATTACAGGCAGAGGAAAAAAGTGTTTTGCAAATGAACTGGACAAAAAAGAACATTCAAGTCTCCAGTCATTTTAAGCTCAGAGCCCATTTAAAGTAAATGCTATTTTCCAACCAGTTATTTAAAATGATTTTATAAAGGAAAAGACTAGCTCCATACTACGGTTGTTTTGCTTTGCAGTACTTTTTCTCCTTACAACCTACTTTTTCTTCTCCACATTTTAGAGTAAGAAGTAAACTTAGAAATCATCTGGTTCACCAGGTTGAGTTCCTTGAGCAGAAATGGTTTTTCTTATCTATGTATCCATACTGACCTAGCACATAAGTGCTCAGTAGATTTTAAATTTAACCAGGTATAAACACCACCCATATATACAAAAAGTAAAAGGCTGCTCATAGATTTCCACTTTTGATTAATCTTCATAAAACTAAAAAATACTCATCCAGGTAAGTTTTAAAATTAAATAATGCCGGGCCGGGCAAGATGGCTCACGCCTGTAATCCTAGCACTCGGGGAGGCTGAGGTGGCAGTATTACTTGAGCTTGAGAGTTTGAGACCAGCCTGAGCAAGAGCAAGACCCCCGTCTATACTTTAAAAAAAAAAAAAAATAGATAATAGATAAAATACAGGTGCACACCTATAGTCCCAGCTACTCGGGAGGCTGAGGCAGGAGGATGGCTTAATCCAGGAGTTTGAAGTTGCAGTGAGCTATAATGATGCCACTACACTCTACCTGGGGCAACAGAGCGAGACTGTCAAAAAAAAAAAAAATTAAATAAAGCCAAGTTAATAACTTAGGGATTTACCCCACCTACCTATTGACTACTAAGTGACAGCATCTGAGCAAAGAGGAATGAGGTTCCTTATTTTGATTAAGCACATGAGAAAAGAAACTTCAAATAAACACTGTAAATGAAAGCCACAAATCCTGAATAAGACAACCAATTAAATCTAAGTCATATTGGCTATTTTAAAGTATTTTAAAATAACATTTACTATTATCAGGGGCTACTAGTATGTTCTGATAAATTTGTATAATACATACAACACATACTTCCTTTCCTAGCAGTTCAGAAATATAGACATGAATAAAAAGAAGCAAGATAATTTTTAGCTTCACCCTGTTCCTTCCTTTTACCACAAGGCCCTGTAGGCTGAGTGTGAAAACTGAATGACTGAACATCAATCCCAGTTCTGAAAGAAGTTGCCCACACAAAAGCAGAAAACAATGCTTCTTTCCCTTAAGGTGAATCACATAAGAATTCTGAAAGAGCAAGGAAAGGAGGTACAATTAAAGCATAAAAGGATTCAGGAAAGTTTCATGACAACAGTCAAATTTAAGACTGGAATTTGACAACTAAGAAAAACAACAAATTTCATTAATATGATAACCAAGAAATCAAAATAAATAAACCAAACCCAAATAAATAAAATCAATAAAATTTCTACTCACTGAACCTCAGGATGAATAAAGAACAATCTTTAAAAAGAAATGCCTATCTCATCCTTTATATTCTACCTGACTTTTTCCCCTAAAAGACGAAAATTCATAACCCATTAGCAGACTAAGGTACCCTCACAACACGGCCCTACCTCCACTCACCTTACCCATCCCTCTGAAAATTTACTGGCCCCACTTAACCATTCAAGAGCATCGATACTCAAAACTTGGCTTAGGGGCCGGGCATGATGGCTCACGCCTGTAATCCTAGCACTCTGGGAGGCCAAGGCAGGAGGATTGCTTTTGAGGTCAGGAGTTTGAGACCAGCCTGAGCAAGAGCATGACTCCATCTCTACTAAAAACGGCAAATTAGCAGGGCGTGGTGGCACGTGCCTGTAGTCTCAGCTACTCAGGAGGCTGAGGCAGGAGGATTACTTGGGCCCAGGAGTTTGAGGTTGCTATGAGCTAGGCTGATCCCACAGCACTCTAGCCTGGGCAACAGAGCAAGACTATGTCTCAAAAAAAAAAAACCAAAAAACTTTGCCTAGGGTATTCCCTAGCCTGGAATGCTCACTGGAAATACATCTCAAACCTCAGATTTAAATGTTTAAGTTACTTGAGCATGAGAAGACCTTATTCACCATGTAACTCTTGCAACTAGAGCACTGCTGACACACAGTAAACAATCAACAAATTAGTGCTGTGAGAATAAAGAGGCTCCATATGAATATTTTGTCTTGAATTTTCTCACTAACTCTTCCCAACTTCCATAGTCTCACAGCTTTTTACTCAAGTTATTATATGTCCATTTTATTTTGCCTACATAATTACAGCTACCCAAGAAACTTTATTTGTTCCCAAACTCTCTCCTAATAAAAATACTGAAATCAGTATATTAACAGTATAACGTTTTCATCTTTTACAGGTTTTCACAAGTACTGTCAATTCAGCAAACATGAATATGCATTGTTTTCATATTCCTAGTTATATGCAGGAAAATGAGGAAGATCTAAGATGATTTACCAAAGCCACCAAATGTGAGGTTTGGGTGTCTAGCATATACCAGTTTCAAACTTTAAAAAGAAGGAAAAAAACACTCAAATTGCCTATATATCAAGTCTATTCATGCACATGTCAAAACAAAACCACAAGTCTGGGAACCCCAGCAAAACAACTCCTTGAATAACAAGTAACTACACAAGTTCCAAGAAGTTACTAGTCATACAGTAAAGAGATTTTAAGTACCAATGTTACTATAAATATTAGGAGCAAGAAACCTTTGAAGGATATACATTGAGCATTCACTTCTAATAGAAGTCAAATTAGAACCTAAATCTGCTACAGGTGCAAGAAAAAAGTGTCCTCCCCCTTTCTGTCCATCTGATTGTGACAGCCAAGAATGAATAGACGAATGCAGGGGGAGAAAAATTAGAACCTAATGGTGAATTTATCTTTTAACATGTGAGTTTTGAATCAATCATGAAGACTATAAAACAAAGAGCATTATAACTGTTACTCTCACGTAAATACATGTAAAAGCAACACAAACTGAATTAGTAACAACAACACTATGAACTTAAGAAGCTAACAATGGGAAAAATGTCCAGCTCTAAAATCCAGTCCATCCCATTTTCCACAAAAAAAAGTGTCAGAAAAAAAATTTCCCATTAAGAAATCTGATTCAGCTGGTCCTTTAGGCATAAATTACCTTGACATTTCTCCCTGCCTTTCAGATTGTATAAACCCATTGAAGTTTACACCTATAACATGTTAACATTACGAAAAAGATGTAGCTTGAAGTTTTAAGATTACAGTAGTACTGAAAAGTACACTAAAGGAAACTGATATACCAATGTCTAAGAAATATTTTTATTTCACATTTAATGGAACTGCATAAAATTCCACTAAGGTTCTTTTTAAAGCAGCATACAGGTCATTGTAGTCAATTCCATCTTGGTTTCCTGAACTTAAATTTAATTCATAGTTTCACATTAACTGGGTACCTACAGACAGTTGCACAAAGCACTCAACTAGGCATTGTATTGGACATATTATTAGGCCAAAATATGTTACTTCTTACTTAAAAAATGGTTAGCGATGTGACTCCTCAGGACATCAGGTAATAACTATCAATTGTGGGCCTCTAAAAATGCTTGTTAAACCAAAAGGCAATGCTCTGATTACTGGAGGAATCCGGATTGCCAGGATCAGCAAAACCACATTAGAAAGTTAATAGCCTCCATTCTTAAAATATCCCAAGAGAAGAAAGGGAGTGATTCAAACTGTTAGCATGTGCCCAATGATACTACATAATAAAAGCCTATGCAAAACTGCCAGATGTATTTGTAATTAAGAGGCCCAACCTGGACAAAGCATCATCGGTGGGATTTCCATCCTACTGGGTGAAGGGATTCAGAAAGCAAAAGCTCAGACAAAAAAAAAAAGCGAAAAGCCCATCCAAGCACAAACTGCCAGAGAGGTTAAGAATCTGAGTTCCAGATTCTGGGAGGACTAGTACAGACGTTCTTTCCTTCAACCAGTGAGCATTTATTAATATTTTGTGACAGGGCAGGGCAATTTAAAAGTAAGAATGAATGACGTGCAGTTCCGATAGGGGCTGCTAGCATAATACACTAAGATCCATGCTATAAAAAATAAGGTACCAAATGCTCCTGGGAAAAAGAACTCTCTGGGAAGAGTCATGGAAGGCAATAGTCTTTAACCCAGGACTCGTCAGTCTACATACTCGCCCGTTTTTAAATAAACTTGACAAACTCTCCAGAAGAGGTCAATTTTGGAGACTGACACATCTCTCCCATTGACTGGAGGCGTCTGAGGACCGAAGGTAGTAGAAGCGCCTAGAGGCAGGCGGCGTCAAGCCTTTCGAAAGCCTTTTCTCCCTCCTCCAAGGCCACGGCAGCCGCCGCAGGGGCAGGTGTCAGCGCCAGACCCCAGCTCCCCCCGGCTCCCGGAGCTGCCGCCGCTGCGGGACGGGGAGCCGGAAAGTTGCCCGAAGACAACTCCAGGGCCGCGAAGCCGCTCCCCGCGCCGCCCAGGGGCTGCGGCATCCCCAGCCGCCCCACAGCCCCCGCGGAAAAGGACCCGCCTCGACCTGGCCCCGGCGACTGGGGAGGGTGGGGGCGCCAACTCAGCGGGGCCGGGAGGACGAGAGGGTCACCGGCGGCGGGCGAGCTGTTCGGCCCCCTTGCGTCAGCCCCAACCGGGGCCGCGCCTCCCGCCAAGTCTGGGTGCGCACCCCCGGCGCCCACCGGCCGGGCTCATTGGAACCCCAGCGCCCAGACCCCGCAGATCCCTCGCCTGCGGCCCGCACCCCTCCGACTCGCGCCGACCCCTCCCTAGGACGCAGCCCGGGCCCCGCAGCCCGACTAATAGGCAGGCCGCGGCCCCGCGCCCCTTCCCGCCTCCCCTGCGCTCCGCCGCGGCTCCGTACCTCCTCACCCGCTCCGCGCGCCCCGTCGGGGCACGCACCGACCCCCGGCCGGGACTGTCCCGGCCGCGGTGACTCGGGATGCGACGGACACTTCCGCCTTCTCCTCCTCGGCACAAGCCCCGGTGGCGAGCAGAGGGTCGCGGCCAGAGTCCTCGCCGGGACCGAAGTGAACCTCGTCGCCTCCGCAGCCTTCACCACCAAGTCCCTTCAGTCGTCCGCGCCGCCCCAAGAAAATGTCACCAGAGGCCGTTCCGCTCAGCGCCTCACTTCCGCCCGGAACCATAGAGCCCGCGCCGGCCGGCTAGAGCGGCCGTTGCGGCGGGGGCCTCTGGGGACCAGAGTCGGAGGCCGGGGGAGAAAAGCCAAACAGCGCCACCTGGCGGAGAGGAACCTGCGCTCCTCCGGCTGCAGAGAGCAGGACGTGCAGGCGCCGGCTTCCCGGGCTGCTTTCCTGTTCTCGCTCCTTCGGTTCAGGCAGTTCCCTTCCAGAAATGTCTTTCCCAGAAGGTGAGAAAGCCAGTCAGTGGAAGCCAAGGACAATGCCTTAAGAAAAGGACGGCACTCCCTTTTCCGTGCGCTGCCCAGCACTCACGCCCTCCGGAAGCATTCCCGCATGAAGCTCTCGGGGTCTGAGTCTTTGAGTCACTCCAGCGAGGAGCCCGCTCCCTTCTCTCCCCACTGTCTCGCGGATGCCCACAGCCAGGCTCGGGGAGGATCGGCCGTGCTCCTCTCGTGCAGTGGCACCAACATCCTGTTCAAGTTTCTGCACGGGCACCTTGCAGGCCTCGCGAACAGATTGTCACCCACCGGGGAGACCCCGCTCCGCCCCCGCGCGCGCTCAGGACGCCCCGAATTCCGCCTCTGCAGAGTCACTCCTCGGGTTGGCAGTTCGCCCTGGGAAGGGTGACGCGCCAGCACGCTCTATGAGTTTCCGAGCCCCACACTTGAGTTCAGTTCAGGGGGAGGGGGGATACGTGGTGGACGTGGAACTAGAGAAAGACGAGGTGGGCACAAGCCACCTGGCGGGTAGAGGGCTTCCCAAGGAGGAAGAGGAGATGCTGAGGACAAACCTCACAACTCAAGATCTGGTCCAGGTCCCGCACTCCCTAAAAGCAGGGCAGGGTTGCGGGGAGGGGGAAAGAGAGAAAGAAAAAAAAAAAAATAGGCTTGAGGAGAAACACGCAAAAGGTTTTTACTTTTTTGTTTTTTTCTTGGACAGAGCCTGGCTCCGTTGCCCTGGCTAGAGTGCAGTGGCTTGATCATAGCTCACCGCAACCTCAAACTCCTGGGCTCAAGCTATCCTCCTGCCTCAGCCTCCAGTGTAGCTGAGACTACAGGTGCATGCCACCACAGCCTGCTAATTTTTTCTATTTTTAGTAGAGACAGGGTCTTGCTCTTGCTCAGGCTGATCTGGAACTCCTGACCTCAAGGGATCCTCCTGCCTAGGCCTCCCAGAGTGCTAGGACTACAGGCATCAGCCACTGCACCTGGCCAAGGTCTTTACCTTTTAAAGAGCTGTGCTGGAACTGTGGGTGAGATTCCTCAAGAGGAAATTCTGAAAATCTGACAGCAGTGGGTCCACAATTCCCGTAACATCAGCCTCCCTTTTAGACCAGGTCCTTCAGTTCTTTGACTTCACTCATTTTTGCTAACTGCCTACAGGCATGGGAGTTTTCCATCCCTGACTAAATGAATAAGTTAAGAAAATGAAGTAATAGTAGCTTTTATTGAATGCTTACTAAGTGCCAAGCACTGTACTATGCATCTAAATGGATTCATTCCTTTAATCCTCATAACAATCCTATGAGCTGTCTCAGTTTCCACCAGTTTACAAAGGTGGAAACCGAGGCACAGAGTGACCCACCCAAGGTGACACTCAGTAAGTGGCTGTATTAGATTCCAACAGACACTCCTCTCCAGAGCCTACTTTCTTTTGAGATTCACAGAGAAAATACTGTGCCTGCTACATATCTTATCTACTCCTGAAATGCCATCTACGCCTTAAAACCAGCACAGCCCACACACCACCTGCATCACCACCAGCCGCATTGCTCCCTTCATCCTGACCTCTTACTGCTGGTCAAGACTCCTCTGCTCACAGATACTCTGCTACACACATGTCCACCCCTTGGCCTGTCTGTAGAGTTACTATTAAATCATATCAGTGCATTTCCTCTCAACTTCTGTCGTAGCCCTAGAGGCCGGAGCTAAGCTTGTCAGAATCCCTCTTCAGCATTGTTTCTTGCATTTGATGCAAAGCCTAGACTGGAGTTGATCCCATAGCAGGTGCCTGCTAGACTTGGCCTGAACAGTAGCGTCAGAGTGTGGCTGGCCTGGCTTTGTCTATAGTCTGTTCTTTCCTGACGAGCAAGTTACTCCCACCACTCGCCGTGTAAGATGGGTTCTCTTATTAAAACTACTCTTTAGATGACAAAGGTGTTGGGGATACAAGGGACAGAATCCTCATCTCTGGGCTCTGGGCCACCCCTTCCCTTCCTTCTCAGATTGCTAAGAACTGGGCAATCTGGCCTCCCCCACTGTAACCAGCACCCACTAGGACCCCCCAGCTCCTGCCATAAGGCACTGACAGCTGGAGCAATGCTGGCCCTCTGCACTATGGTGACCCCAGCACCTCAGACAAGTCACCACTTCCTGGGTTAACATTCCCTGCTCTGCTTCACGGTGTTATTGCACAGAATTGAATCACACCCTCCGTGAGGAAGCCATCCAAAAGTATTCTAGGGATTCGGGGAGTGGACGGTCAGATGGTCATCAGGACCAGGGGCTCTGGAGTTTGACAGGTCTGTCTTTGGACTCCAGGATGGTGACCCTCAGGCAGTTATGTGACCTCACTGGGCCTCAGTGCCCTCACTTGTCAAATACGGATGACTCCCTGATACTCCCTTGCAGGCTCTCGTGAGGAGCGAGGTGAAATGAGTCATGTATGCAAAGCTCTCATGCCCACCGTGCTTGGCTCAGAGAGAACCTCTAGAATGGGGCTGTGGCTGTTATGGCAGCACTCCAGCACCTCCTAGGCCACACACACTGGTAAAATACAGTGACATTTCCATCTCAATGGTCTCATTTTTCCAAAGAGACAAGTTCACCCAGGAAGGAGAATGGACCGGTACAGAAGGACCTCAGGAAAGTGGAGCCAAGGGTGGGAGGGGCATCTCCCTCAGCACCCCCCCACATACCCTGGGCTGGACAATTGATTGAAGCTCCTCTTGGGTAAAGTGCCCTGGGACTCAGCTCCAAGTTCCTTTTTCCACTCAGGTGAGTCCCCCTGAAACTCTATATTAAAGTCTGTAACTTCGAAAAAAAGTGGAAGTGAATGCAAAAGACCGCTTAAAATTTGTTTCTTTTCCTTTCTTTCTTTCTTTCTTTTTTTTTTTGAGACAGTTTCGCTAGAGTGAAATAGCATCATCGTAGCTCATTGCATCCTCAAATCCTCAAACTCCTGAGCTCAAGTGATTTTCCTACCTCAGCCTCCCAGAGTGCTAAGATTACAGGCATGAGCCACTGCGCCCAACCATATTTTTTTTGTAGAGATGAGTTCTTGGTATGTTGTTCAGTTTGGTCTCAAGCTCCTGTCCTCAAGCGATTCTCCCACTTCTGCCTTTCAAAGTGCTGGGATTACAGGCATGAGCCATTGGGCGCCTGGCCCCTCTTTTCTTTTCTTTTTATTTTTTGATATAGAGTCTCTCTCTGTCACCCTGGGTAGAATGCAGTGGCGTCATCATAGCTCACTGTAATCTGGGCTCAAGTGATCCTCCTGACTCAGCCTCCCAAGTAGCTGGGACAACAGGCGTGAGCCACAATGCCTGGCTAATTTTTTGTTTCTATTTATAGTTGACTGGCTAATTTTTTCTATTTTTAGTAGAGACAGGGGTCTCGCTCTTGCTCAGGCTGGTCTCAAACTCCTGACCTCAAGTGATCCTCCCGCCTTGGCCTCCCAGAGTGCTAGGATTATAGGCGCGAGCCACCTCGCCCAGCCAACCTCTCATTTTTTAATAGAAGAGGTTGCCCTGTATGACACAGTGCCTGACCTTATGGTACCTCCTGGCTGGGGAGGAGGCTCCTCTGACACCCCATCTAGACTAGCACCCCACTCCCCATCACAACACCTGTTTCCTTCATAACACCTGCTCTGGTGTGTTCCTGCTGTGCATTTCCTCTTTCTCATCCATCTGACACACCAGAGCCTCAAGGGAGCGGGCCCATGCCGCATGCCGGGCCCAGACACACTTGGTACACGTGTAGTGAATGGAGGAAGTAGATCTAAGATTCAGAAACTGCAAGGATGTCAAAACAAGGAAGTGGTGCCAGGTGCCAAGTGGGTGAAAGGCTGTGAGGAGGGAGGGAGCCCTGCATACAGGGCAATGGGGAATGCATCAGGGAGGGTCTGGAACCTGCCTGCAACAGATTAAAAAGGAGGGATGGTGTCAGTGCCTTGAGGGCAGAGCTCAAGCAGATCATCCCTCCTCAAAGCTCTCCTGGGTGTCTCCACAGGGCCTGGCAGATGGGACACACCCAATAAGTGTTTGCCACGCACGGAAGGGGGTCAAGTGTGCACAGAAGCTGACCTGGGGAGTGTGGAGAGGTGGAAAAGCCCCTGGGATATTTGGAGAACAACAGCCCCAGGGCCAGACAGCAGAGGAGTGAGGACAGAGAAGGCTGCAAGGGAAGGTGGGGGACTGAATGGAGTGTAAGGGGTCTGGGCTTTATTTTCGCAGCACTAATGGGGAAGCAGGGCGTGATGTGCTCACCTAGACTTCCACTGAGTGGTGTAGCCAAGACCTGCAGGAAACCGCATCGTGCCCTAGCACACTGACAACTTGGAGGGGAAGGAGGACTCCATGCTAACCACACCAGGAGGCAAGTAGGACTCTGGGAGAAGAAAAGTCTAAAACTAAGGATGATAAGGAAAACTATTACTTAACACAGCAGCCACCTGAGACCCCCACCCCTCACGGAAGACCTGCATCAACATAATACTAACCTAACACCTGGCCCATCAACTAATCTATTACCTGGCACATCAGCGTAACACTAAACCTATTACCTGGTACATCAACATAATACTAACCTATTACCTGGCAGCCATTAGTCACCTGAGACCCCACCCCTTGGATCACCCCAACTTAATAAATGTGAAAAAAATTGGGTAGATGGGGCTCAGAATTTGGTGGCGGGACCCCTCTGAGCCCGCTGGCAAATAAACCTTAATTCTCCAACTCTCCGTGTGCGCTCGATTTGTCCTCGGGACCACTCACTGTAACACTTGCTGTAACAAGGACTGCAGAAAGAAGAGAGAAAGGAAAACATTAGGAAGGGAGAGAAGGCCCTCTAGCCCTAGGGATCTTCCATGTGGATGGCAACAGGAGACCCTGTGTTTTGGAAGAAAGGATTCCGAAACAACTTCAAAGCCCTTGAAACACCAGCTGTACGAAGAATGCCTCCACCTTCCCCTCCCCAACTCTGAAAACTACAGTATTTTAAATCAGAGCAACATCAAGGGATCTGTAGTGGATTTAAAAATTAATGCATTGAGTCTTTGCTATGGTTCCTGGCACAGAACTCCTAAAACCCTTGAAATTTCCTGAGAGATACCAGTGTCTTTTGTTATTCAAATGAGTCCCTTAGCACCACACCTGAGTTTAGGCTAATAAGATGGCTCTTGCAGAGTGCTTGGATAGCTTTAGGATGGGGGCTGGTTGCCACTGGAACTAAGCAGGTGATTAGAGGGATGGAATTTTCAGCCCCATGCCCCACCCCCAACTTCCAGGCCTATGGCTTATTTTATTTATATATTTTTTTAAGACAGAGTCTCACTCTGTTGCCTGTGCTAGAGTGCCGTGGCATCAGCCTAGCTCACAGCAACCTCAAACTCCTGGGCTCGAGGGATCCTCCTGCCTCAGCCTCCCAAGTAGCTGGAACTAGGGTGAGTACCACCATGCCCAGCTAATTTTTTCTATTTTTAGTAGAGATGGGGGTCTCGCTGTTGCTCAGGCTGATCTCAAACTCTTGAGCCCAAGCAATCCTTCTGCCTTGGCCTCCCAGAGTGCTAGGATTACAGGCGTGAGCCACCTCGCCCAGCCCAGGCGTATGGTTTAGTCAACCATTTCTGTGTAAGGAAACCTCAATAAAATCCCCAAAACAATGGGGTTTGGGAGCTTCCTGTTGGTACTGGGAGGTTGGTGCACACGGAGAAGGCATGGAAGCTTTGAGCTAACCTCCACCCCTCTTCCTAGCTTTATGCGTCTGTTCCATTTAGGTTCATGAGTTGTACCCTTTATAATAAACTGGTGATAATAAAATGCTTTCCTGAGTTCTGTGAGTCATTATAGCAAATTATTGAATTTAAGGGGGGCAGTCATGGGAACCCCCAAATTTGCAGTCTGCCAGACATGGTGTGGGTAGCCTGGAGACCTCACTTGAAGCTGATGTCTGAAGTGGGGGCAGTCTATGGAATTGAGCCCTGTGGGGTTCGTGATAACCTTGAGTATTCAGTGTCAGAACTAGATTGAGTTCTTGAACACTCAATTGGTGTTGGAGAATTGGTGCCAGGAAAAACCATGAAGGATCCTAAAACTTTGACTTTACGTAAATATGTCTTATTTGGTTTGAACTACATATGTATGTTACATTAAGCAAGACCAGTCCTAGGCCTAGTCTCTGGTCAGGCTCCTGCCTCCCTTCCATGTGACCCTCTTCACCTTTTAGGTGGCAGCCAAAGCTGTTGGTACCCCAGACACCAAACAGGAGTTAGTTTCGTGCTCTGCCTCGCCCAGTGGTATTGAAATATAAGGGAGTGCCTCTGAGGAGGAATCCACGGGAATTAATCTTTCCTGGTGACATTTCAGGTACCAAATTCTGGGTGGGGAAAATATTACTGGGTTGGGATCACCCCAACATTCCTCACGTGCACATATTCTTAAGGAGTCACCTCTCTGTGTGTATTAGGAGAACCCGACAAATGATGCATGCAGTTCGGTTTTATTCAAAAGATATTGATCGGAAACCTGCCCACTGAACAAACACAAGCCCCGCTGTTGGGCCCTTGGCAAGTAACCCTCATGGCCGGGCGAGGTGGCTCACGTCTAGCACTCTGGGAGGCCGAGGTGGGAGGATCACTTGAGCTCAGGAGTTTGAGACCAGCCTGAGCAAGAGCGAGACCCTGTCTCTACTAAAAATAGAAAAAATTAGCTGGGCATAGTGGTGCACACCTGTAGTCCCAGCTACTCAGGAGGCTGAGGCAGGAGGATCCCTTGAGCCCAGGAGTTTGCAGTTGCTGTGAGCTAGGCTGATGCCACAGCACTCTAGCTCAGGAAACACAGTGAGACTTTGTCTCAAAAAAAAAAAAAAAAAAGAAATGAAGCTTTTTCTAAGGGCTTGGAATGTTTTAAGTTAAGATAAGGAAATCTGTTAATCAGAGATAAGTCACCACCGGACATAGACTCAGGAGATCTGTTGGGTAAAGTGAGGACCTGCAAGTGTGGTTTAAGCTTTGCCTTGCTAGCCTTAGGCCTGTTCATGAATTACCAAGGATATCTCCTAGAAGGGAGTGGCGCAAGACTATGCCCTGTCTGACCTCCTTTCTCATGGCCAACAACTCAGCTTTAGGGTATTTCTGGGGTCCTTGGCCAAGAGGGGGTCCATTCAGTCAGCGGGGGGGTCTTAAGATTTTATTTCAGTTCACAAGCTTAACTTGAACCTTTTCATAACTAGGATTCCATTAGCTCCTCTAAACAGCCTTGAAAGGTAGTTAGGGTGGGTATTGCTACCATTGTGCAGAGATTATATGACTGACACAGATTTATTCCTGAATGAATCAATGCTTATTGAATGAATGAATGAATCGAAAGGGGCGGCTTTGCAAAAATAACAGGAAAATATTAATCCCACCATTTCCCCAGGAACAGTTAAAGATCAATTCTATGAGTTCTCTCACTAACAGGTACCCAGCAGGAGTTCTGTCTTGCACAACTTCTGAAAAGAGCTGAATGGACTGAAAAGAAATGTAAATCTCTCTCTTTCAAAATTGTTTTTTTTTAAGAATCTGCTTTTTATAGCCTAAAGAGTTCCTGAGTGAACAGCGTGAAGCCTCAACCATATCTCCAGGACAGAGTTGCATCTCCCGTGATAGTCCCATCTCCAAGGAAAGGCAGGAGAGCCAACTCTTGGACTTTCACATCCTGGCAGTGTTTGTTAGCTACCTGCCACCAAGAAAAAAGGAAGGAGTAGATGCAGCAGTTTCTTGACTATGTACCCTGCCATTTTTACAACCCCCTTTAAAAAGCACCAATAGCTGGTTTTCGGGCCAGCATTCCTTTTTTTTTTTTTTTTTTTCTGAGACAGAGTCTTGCTCTGTCACCCAGGCTGGAGTGTAATGGTGTGATCATAGCTCACTGCAACCTCAAACTCCTGGGCTCAAGCAATCCTCCTGCCTCAGCCTCCCGAGTAGCTGGGACTACAGGCGCATGCCACCGCATCATGCATAAGACCCTGTCTCTACTAAAAATAGGAAAAAATTAGCTGGGCAACTAAAAATAGAAAAAAATAGCCAGTTGTTTGGGCTATAGTGCACTATGCTGACGGGGTGTCTGCACCAAGTTGGGCATTAATATGGTGGCCTCCGGGGATCTGGGGACCATCAGGTTGCCTAAGGAGGCGTGAACCGGCCCAGGTCAGAAACGGAACAGGTCAAAACTCCCGTGCTGATCAGTAGTGGGATTGTGCCTGTAAATAGCCACTGCACTCTAACCTGGGCAACATAGCAAGACCCTGCCTCTAAAAAAAAAAGAAAGAAAGAAAAGAAAACAAAAGTAGAGATGGGGTCTCGCTCTTACTCAAACTGGTCTCAAACTCCTGAGCTCTATCCTCCTGCCTGGGCCTCCCAGAGTGCTAGGATTATAGGCATGAGCCACCGCACCCAGCCAGCACATTCTTGCTTTTTCCACCTTGATGCTGGTCCTTCCCAGGGAAAAGTAAACAAACCTCTTCTTTCTATCCTAATCTCTGCGTGAGAAATCTTTCTCCACCCTCTCCGTGAGCACCTACTAGGCCTTCCACCCTAACAGAATGATTTGGCCAAGGTCACCAGCACTAAATGGGAGAATTGAGACCAAACCTTGTTTTGCTGCTTCCAAATCCCAAACTCTTTTTACAACCATACATATTTGGGGGACTTAGCAATGCCATTGTGTGTGTGTATTGGGGGATGGGGAATTAGGCTCATTATTGTGTTTTATAATGTGCTGATCATTGGAAAAAGCTCTGGGCATGAGAACAATATAAGCATTCATTAAAGTACTTCAATAGACTGACAGCAGCAACAATAACCTAAAATTAAATGAAGCGGTGTCTCTCATGTGACTGTTCTCCTGAGGAGCCAGTGCAAAAGCACCAGGCCTTGGGGAAACAGGATGGGGCTCCCTGGGAGAAAGACAAAACAGAGACTTACAGAAGCTGGCGGTGGGTGGAGGGTGCCATGCTGGGAGGGCCCCCAGCCAGGGAGGCAAGCCCCCAGGACCACAGGACACTGGCAGCTTCCAAAGGCCTCCTCGATTCATAGTAGCTGTCATTCACTGGTAACCGTGAGTAAGCACCAGGCCTGGAGCTCACCGTCTTATTTTGCAGAAGTGGGCACCAAGGCTCTGAGTAATGGTTTCTTTTCACTAACTTCACTTTTTGGAGAAATGCGTTCCTAAAGTGCTTAGTGCAGCTGCTCTAGCCTTTTAATTCTGCTTGTGGTTTCTTTTGTTGGTCCTTTCATTAGTCCCACCCCATGATGGGGTAAGACTGAGTCTAAACTGTAAATAGAATATAAATATGGAAAGTTCAAGTCACCAGAAGGGCAGAAGTCCAGCTCCTCAGGGAGGCGTCCCCAGATCCCTCCCTGGGAGAACAGGGAGGCCTTCTGAGTGGAGCCAGGCCCCTCGCAAGTCCAGGATGCCTGCAAAGTCCTGGAGGGAGAGCTGGGAAGCTGGCCCCATCCCTGCAACCCAAGAGAGCACACACCTATGCACTTTGGGTCAGACTAAGGGGTGTATAAAATGTGTAAGAGCCAGTCTCTGTCCTCAGACAACTAAGACGCTGTTAATAAAATGAGCAGCACACTGTCACCTGAATGAGTTACCGTCACTACAGGAAGCCTTACCTAAGGCAAAACTGTGAAATCAAAGTTTGTCTGGTGTGTCTTTCCCCACTATGCTGAGGACCCTCCTTAACCCAGCCAGTGCCTTCTGTCACCACTCAAGGCCCTAAGACTTCAGCCCTCCTTGTCCCTCCCCACTTCCAACAACCAAACCTTCCTGACCTAGGACTCGATTTCTAAAGCTTCCAGACTCCATGTCTTAACAACTAATTTTGGAAACTAATTCTTACTAGAGTGATAGCAGACTAATGTATTACCCCTCCTCGGTGACAGAATATTTCTGTCCAACTGAAGTAAACACTTCCCTAGAAGCCATCAGGGAGTGACACACAAGGTAGGAATTTCAGGCAGCAAGGCAGGTCTGCTGAGGAGAGGGAGACATTTTTGTTGAGCCAGGTTTTACAGAATCCTCAAATCATATTTTTGTCCTAGAAGACAAGAATAACAAAGGAAAAGAACAACAAGTAGAGAGTTGAGAGCTAAATCTGTGCTATTGATTATTAGAGCTATAATAATTCACAGAAGGAAAAGATCATTGTTATGTGGAAAGAGTCCCACTCCATGATGGGGTGAGACCGAGTCTAAACTGTAGATAGAATATAAATATGGAACATTCCAGACCTTTTCAAAAGGTATTGAAAAGGTTCCCTTGCCCCTTCTCTTACTTTCCCAAGATTTCCACTTAAATTTCAGAAGCCTCTAGAGCCCGTCTCCTCAAATCCACCCAACATTGGGGGTTGTGATAGTGATAGGAGCAACCGGAATCCAAACCGGAGGGACCGTGGCCATACGGACTGCGGGAAGTTTGCTTCCACCCTGGCAATTCATGGCCCTTTTACATAATCCTTCAACCTGCCCGTGGGACAGGTGTGTTCTTAGCCAGAAACCCTACATTGATGTTGTTGAACCGGAAGAGCCAGGAACACCAAGGAGACAGCTCATCATCCTGGGAGGCCCAAAAGAGATAGCCCCTGGCTAGCAGGGGGTAGGGATGTAGGGCACTGGCAAGGCCACCCATCCCTGCCAGCAGTCCCGCCAGTCTCATGGCAGGAAGGACTCTGTGCCACTGGCTCATCCCAGCCAGTTCCAGGAGCTGGGCAGCGGTTCCCAGCTGCTGAAGGGCTGCTCTGCCCTGCTCCAGTCTCTCCAGAAACAGGAACTGTTCGTGTTTGATTTGTCCTCCTCAGTTGTCCTCCCCTCCCCAGTACCCTCCCCTTCCTTCTCATCTCCATTGCGCACTGCATCTTCTTCTCCCCCTCCTCTCTGTATGGTGCCCCCCACTCACACCTTGACCCACTCCAGCCATCCTCGCAGCATCCAGCTGCACGTGGATGTCACCTGCCCTGGGGATCCCTCCTGGGGCACTCAGGACAACTGCACAGGGACAAACCTGGAAGAGAGAAGGGATTAACACCCCATAGGGCGACCTTGACCGGCTGGGGCAGGAGCTGGTGGGTAAATGTCCCCTTTTCTTTCCTCGAGTGGACGGTTCTGAAACTTATTCTAGGGGTCTCTTTAGGGGCAACCAGGCAGGCCGAGCCCCAGTCGGCCTCCTTGGAGATCAGCTTGATGAGACAACACACCTTGGCATGGCCCTTCCTCCTTCCCTGGGCTGTTCTTCCCAGTCCCTCACTCCTGTTCCTGGGGTAATTCCCAAAACAAACGACCCATGTGCAAGCTCTTGGCTCAGACTCTGCGTCTGGGGGACCCCGACCAATAGCTTCTCTCCTTCTGTCCTTCTGTCCTTCTCCCCATTCCCCACTCTGCTTTTCCCTCTTCTCCGTGCTGCTCTCCTCCTCTTAAAATCTCTTCTCCTCCTCAGTCTGCCCAGAGACAGACCGCGTGCGAAGTTGGAGATTCCCTCCTCATGGTTCCCTGGGAGCTCTGGGCTCAGCACCCAGGGAGAGGAGGGCAGCAGGACAAGAGAAAGGCTAAACACAGGACAGAGATGCTTGCAGCTCTAAGATGTCTTCACTGGAATAGCAGGGACTAGACCAGCCTGAGAGAGAGAGAAAGACGTTCTTCTTGGGGCCCCCGGGTTCCCTGGGGGAGGCCTGGTGCCGGCTGGCAGTGAGATCTTCAGGTCTCGAGGTGTCCGTCCCACCCTGCACAGCTTGCTTGGGCCCTCCCCGCGTGGGGCTTCCTCCCTCGCCTCCCAGGCGTACAGCTTCGCCTTGAGCAGTCCCTCCTCTCTCCATCCTCGAGAGGGAACTGTATTTATGGGGCCTTTCGTCTTGGGCAGGGAGCACCCCCTGCTGGAAGGATTCCCCCTCTGTGTCGGGTTTGCAGTCTCAGGAATGATAGAGCACTACCCTCAGAATGGAATGGAAAGATAAAAAAAAAAAAAAAGGAAAGAAAAACACTCTCTAAACTGACCCATTGCAGGCAACAGGTGAGGGAAGGACAGAGTAAATTCTGGGTCAGTTCAGGCCTTGACAAGATTTCTAAGGCACAATACAGGGAGGGAAAGCAACATTTTGGGAAATAAACAAGGGATGTGGAATTCACGTGTAGTGAATGATGAGCTATAGTCCTCCACTCCAGAATGCAAGAAACATCACTTTCGTTTTGGCTTTTTGGGGTTTTTTTTTGTTTGTTTGTTTCTTTTTTGCCAATAAGGAAATGGAAGTAGAAACATCACTTTCTTGATTTCCTATAAATCAATTTAATTTCCACTCTAAGGCCCCCACCTGGTAGGAGAGTCCATCTCTGTCATTGCCAAGCCTCATTTCCCTTCTCTACCCTGTCATTCCAGAGTCCAAGTGCCCAGAAGTTTAGAAGGGCTCTTCCCTCTACACAGACCCCTCCTCTCCTGAAGCCCAGAGGAAGTCCCTCCTGGTCCAGCCTCAACCTGGTCTGCTGTAGTGGGGAAGACCAACATGAGGTCTGTATGCATGTTGTCATGCATTAGGACTGTATGACAACATAATAGAAATATGCACCCAGATCCTAGGAACCGAGACAAGGAAGCTGCACACTCATCCTGGGCCTCCTTGGGGAGGGCTCACCTAGTAGGACCCTGAGCCACCACTCCAAGAATGAAAAGAATTTTGTAGCATAGAGAAGAAGAGGAAAAGCATTCTCGAAAGATGTCACAGTAGAATCAAAGAACCAGGCCATTCTGGAAATGAATGTGCCTGGAGGCAGATGTTCATTTGGGAGTGGTAAAAGCAATGGTGAGAGAGGAGCTTAGAAAGAAAGAATGACACCCCTAAGGAAGACTTATTCATAAGACGGACTATGAAGAATTGTATTTTTTTCTCTTGCTGAGGTGGGGTGTATGTGTGTGTGATACATAACTCTCTTACTCTCTTCAAGTTTGGAACGCATTGAGAAAGAAGACACAGGAAACAGGCGAACATTTAAATGTCAGCCTAATGGCAGATTAAAGCTTGATTGGAGGACGTGTTGCAAATGCAACTTCCTAATATGTCACAACTAAGGCAGATGACATTCACCCAGTCATACGAGGTGCCAAAAAACCTCAGCTCTTCCCACAAAAGGCAGGTTTGTTGCACGACGAGCGGCAGGTGTGCCCTAAAGAGAAGCCCCAGCAAGGCTGAGCTGAGCATGCTCAGTTTCTCTCCTGAAACCTTCCAATCAGATCAGTCATTCTCCTTCCCAAGAGAGACAGGCCAGAGAGTCTCCAGGAATATGGCTGAAATGGAGGCCACCCCATGGAAACGCAAAGAGTAGGGGATGGAGTTTCCATGTCACAATCCACATCCGCTCTGTGGGTAATCACATGTTGTTGCTTTCTGAAACAAAGAACTGCCTTACGTTTGTGTAGAAGTCAAACTTTTCAGAGCACTTTCACGTCCATAAAATAAGAGCACAGAAAGAAAGTAGGAGAGCTTTCAGAAATCACCTAAGCCTACTCCCTCCTCTCACAGGTGATAAAACCCAGGCATAGAGCATTAAGAGACCAGCCAAGGGCCACGCAATTGGTTGATCACCTGCCTCCTCGCACAACCGAAAGTCACAAGTTCCTTTGTCTTTAGGTCCCCAAAGCATAATCCTCCATCTTCGTATTCTCTTCTCTCCAGCAGCTGACCTGAAAATCAGCACTATGGTTTGAAAGGAGGAGACTGAAGTAAAAGAGATCCTGAGAGCAGCTAACTGCTTTGGGTGGACTCAAGTAGCTTGGCCTAAGAAACATATTTGTTTATGTTTGCACTGCCAGTGTTCAGCACAGGGGCTCGGTGGGAGAGGACCACAGCAGGTGTCAGTTACTGCGAAGCCAATGCATGCTGGCATGAATGAATGGTTGAAGAGCCAGAAGACTGGAGACAGGAAAAGTTTTTTCAGAAATGGGCAAAGAGGGATTCTTCAAACAACAGAGCTGTGAACTTGGCATTGCCCTGAAGCCTCTGCTGGGCTGGTGCTCTGGCACCTCTCCCCATTCTTCAGGGATCTTTAAAGGTCATCTCTGGCTCCTTCCTCTCCTTCATCCCTATATCAAATTCGTTTCCAAGTTCTCTCATATCTCCTTCTTTTCCATTCTCTGTTGCAATGTCCTGGCCTAGGGCCCATGTCGTGTTGGTCTGGACTCATGTGTCTGGGCAGGGCTGAGCACAGAGGCCTGGGAGGCAGTGGGGAGGCTATCTCAGTAGATCAGGCTGCACTTGACACTTGACTTTGTCTCCCTTTCCCCTCCACGGTCTGTGTCTTCCTCCTTATCGCTCCCCTCCTATGTGCCCCCAGCCTCCTTCCAACCATTGCCAGCTCCTCCCTGGGCCAGACAGTCCCACAGTCAGACCTCCTCTGCCACCTCACCTGCGCCTACCCCTCCCCCCGGCCCCTTCCTCAGGTTTCAATTAACTAGCTGTCCATAGATTGCAGCAAATTTATTCTCCCTGAAATAGAAGTGACCCATAACAAGGCTTAATCAGATCATCCCCTAAGGAATTTAATAAGGGACAATCCCTTTAGCCAGTCAGATGAAAGTGTCAGCTGTGTGTGAGGAAGTATTTGGAAGAGGGAAGGCAGAGGGATGATACCCCCCTCTGGGGTGTGTTGGTGGTCCAGGACCCCTGGGACAGGCAGCAGGGGATGTGGGAAGAAAGGAGGCTTGGCAGGTCGCCCGAGTGGGAGAACACAGAAGCTACAAGCTCACCTACTTTAGAAGTTTGCCAAGAGCTAGCAGGAAACCTGATGCCTTCCCTGACTCAGCTTCCCTTGAGTTCCCCAGGTCAGTTCTTGAGGTCACAAGCCCCTGAGCTTTAGGTGTCTCCAGAGGAAGATTGCTGAGAGCAGACCCTTTGCCCCCTCCTAAACTAAGAGAGATAGGGAGACAGATGCCCAGCATGGTGGAGCTTCTTTTACAGAGCAGGGAGAAGAGGATGTTTGTTTTTCCTGCTCTTGAAAGCTGATCACCTCTGCAGCCAGGAGCGGTGCCAGCTGTGGTCAGCGTCCAGCCTGGCAGATGGGTCATCAGGGACTCAGGGTGAGTCCTCAGCTGTCTGCATTTTTCTCTGCCTGTGCACCAGCCTCCTCAACAGCACACCCCCTTGGCACCCACAGCTCCCACTAGGGGACCATTCTTCCTTCTCCCAACACTGCAGCACTCAGCACCTGCCTCATACATGGAGTCTCCAAAAGCTAGAGCCCGAGAGACTCCTAAGCATGAGCTAGCACAACCATCTCCCTAATTTACAGATGAGCAAGCGGGGCCCAGGGAGGTTAAGGGATGTCCCTAGTGTACTAGTTTTCCATGCTGCACAACAAATTACCACTATCTAGTAGATTAAAACAACACACACTTATTAGCTTGGGTCCATGGGTCAGGGTCTGAGCTTGGCTTAGCTGGCTCCTCCGCTCCAGGGTGTTACCAGGCCAAAATCAAGGTGTCAGCTGGGGCTGTGGTCTCATCAGAGGCTCACATGGGGGAAGGTCTGCTTCCAGGCTAACTCAGGTAGCTGGCAGAATTCACCTTCATGTAGTTGTAGGACCGAGGTCCCCATTTAGTTTTTCTTTTTTTTTTTTTTTTTCATTTTTTTCAAGTTTCAACACATAGCGTTGAGACCCCATTTTCATACTGGTGGTCAGCCAGATGCTGTCACAACGAAAGGCTGTTCATGGTTCCTTGCCAATCGGTCCTCTCCATCCATAGGTCTTTGCACAGCAACTTCTTTTTTTTTTTTTTTGGTTTTATTTTATTTATTTTTTTTTTTGAGACAGAGTCTTGCTCTGTCTCCCAGGCTAGAGTGCCATGGCGTCAGCCTAGCTCACTGCAACCTCAAACTCCTGGGCTCAAGTGATCCTCCTGCCTCAGTCCCCCTAGTAGCTGGGACTCCAGGCATGTGCCACCATGCCCGGCTAATATTTTCTATATGTTTTTAGTTGTCCAGATAATTTTTTTCTATTTTTAGTAGAGACGGGGTCTTGCTCTTGCTCAGGCTGGTCTCGAACTCCTGAGCTCAAATGGTCCTCCCACCTCGGCCTCCCAGAGTGCTAGGATTACAGGTGTGAGCCACTTCTCCCGGCCAAAATCAACTGATTTGAGACCTCAATTACATCTTCTAATTCTCTTCACCTTTGCCATATTCTGTTGGTTAGAAGCAAGTCACAGGTCCCACCCACAAGTCACAGGTTCCCCCTCCAAAGGGAAGGGGCTCTACAGGGCATGAACAGCAGGAGATGGGAATCTCAGGGCCACTGTAATGTCTGTCCACCACATCTAACGTCACACAGTGAGAGAATAGCAGAGATAAAGTTTCATATAGAAACCAGTCCCCAGGGCCAGTTATGTTTCAGAATGTTCCAGATTTTAGAAAGGTAATCAGGTGCTTACACTATAAACTCATAATAGCCCCAGTGGGGTCTGGAACAGCACGCAGGAATCACATGCTTTAGATTTCTGTCGTAGACCAAAACGGTGGTTCAGGTGAGGTGCTGCTGCCAAATGAATTCAGGTCAGATCAAGTTCTGCCAAATGAATTATGGAAAACCTTTTGGGTTTTTAGAGCTTTGGGGGCTTTGGAAATTCCAGTAAGGGATTGTGAAGCTATAATAGCCGACACTCCTTGAGTTCTGACCGTCTGCCAGGCTTAGGCTAAGGACATGCATTCTCAGTTTCCCAAGACGGGAAGAAAAAAACAATACAATTAAAAAAAAAAAAAAGACACACATTCTCACAGCCCTGTGGAAGGATAGGATTTTTGAAATATTAACCATTTTCCTCCTTATATCTCCTCCCCTTCCCCTCTTCTCGTTCGCATGGGCTCTGCACTCATGCACGTGGGGTGCGAGGAGGCTGGGCGGAGCCTGAACTCTCTCTCACTTATGCTTTTGCCCAGAGCTGCTCAAGCCGCAGGCTGGGGAGAGGATGTGGAGCTTTGATAAAAATACTTCAAGCAAGTAAAAACAAAACACAAAACAAACAAATAAAAAATCAAAGACTGGAAATAGATTCTCCACGCCAGGCTAGGGAGAGGAAGAAGGGCTGGGGCTTCTGGAAGCACTCCTGAGCCGGCAGAACCGCAAGGGGAAGGGCTGTAGGCCGCGTCCAGATAAGCCGGAGTCTTGGTGCCTCCCAGAGTGCGTCCCCTCCATGGGAGGCAGGGGCGTGTCCTGTCTCCACACTGCTTGGCTGAGGGCTGTCCTTATTGCTTTCTCATTTTTTTTTTCTTTTTAATTTAATTAATTAATTTTTTTGAGACAGAGTCTTGCTCTGTCACCTGGGCTAGACTGCCAATGGCGTCAGCCTAGCTCACTGCAACCTCAAACTCCTGGGCTAAAGCAATCCTCCTGCCTCAGCCTCCCCAGTAGCTGGGACTACAGGCATGCGCCACCATGCCCGGCTAATTTTTGCTATATATATTTTAGTTGGCCAGATAGTTTCTTTCTATTTTTAGTAGAGACGGAGTCTCACTCTTGCTCAGGCTGGTCTTGAACTCCTGACCTCAAGTGATCCTCACGCCTCGGCCTCCCAGAGTGCTAGGATTACAGGCGTGAGCCCCCGTGCCAGGCCCTATTGTGTTCTCATAAAGTTGTGCAAGCTAGTCTTTTCTTTGTGCAAGTCCATTTCTCTCCAGCCCAAGTACAGAGCTGGTTGTTGAATAGATATTGCTCAGTAAGCGCTCATTGACGACTCTCTTCAGTGAGTACTTGAAAGGTGGCAGGTCTGTGGGTCCCTGGGCCCCTCCCCCTAGGGGTTCCCGGCCAGTTAACTTCCTCTGAAGTGTTTCCTTTCGTTAGGAGACCCTCTGATCTATTTCATCATGGCTTGTGTCAGATGTCACGACATCATCCTCCACTCAAGGGACCAGAGCCTCATGATGAATTGGTGCAATCCCCAGGCCTGAAGGAGGAGAGTGGCTGGGGTGCTGGGCTTGTGTCCCTTTGGGAGTGAGTCTTACCCTGTGATCTGACTCTGGCCCCAGGACCCCAGGAATTGCCTCGTCACTGCCTGGGTATGTCCTTTTTGCTTTCCATTTGAAAGTATCTTAAAGATATGACTGCCCTCTGGTGGCTGAAAGTGCATATATCAATGCCCCATGCTCTTCACACACGATCCTGACAAATGATTCAGTCAGTGTCACAGGAATCAGAGTTGCTGGGTTAGGTTATGAGTTTGTCTGGGATCAGGGGTGGGAGAATGGGTGGTAGCACTTCTCTCTGTGTTTGCTGGCATAGAAACCAGACTTCAGGTAGTTCATTGGATCTGGATCATTTCGGTTATAACCTTCACAAGGGTAGGGCTCTGTTTAGATTGCCAGTACAATAAGTGCTCAAAAATATTTATTGAATGAATGAATGAACTGCTCCCTCAAAGGCTGCCACCACAATCTCATCCATTTTTACCTCATTTTGCTGCCTCTTCATAGATGCTAAAAAAGCATATGAAAAAATTCCCCATCCTTTTTGTTTACTTATTTAATATATATATATCTTTTTGAGAGAGAGTCTGGCTGTGTTGTCTGGGCTAGAGTGGCGTCATCGTAGCCCGCAGCAACCTCAAGCTCTGACCTCAGGAGATCCTCCCACCTCGCCCTTCCAGAGTGCTAGGCTAACAGGCGTGAGCCACCATGCCCAGCCCATTATTTATTTTTTGAAAACTCAAGCCAGGTGTGGTGGCATGTGCTTGTAATCCCAGGAGGCTGAGGTGGGAGGATTGCTTGAACAAGGAGGTTGAGGCCAACCTGGGCAATATAGTGAGACCACATCTCAAATAAATAAATGAATAAATACCCAATAAAATTGGATTAGATGGATTCCTTAACCTGATAAATAAATAAATATGAACCCAAGCTTAAAGGCAAAGCCCCTTAGTAGAAGGATTTCTACTCAACTCAGGAGCACAGCAAAGTTGTTCCTTTTGGCAGATTGTGTTTTCCAAAGGTGGTCACATGCTTTTCTTATGATGTAATCCTGATAATCCACCCACTGGGTGGAACGTACTTGTCCCCTTCCCTTGACTCTGGGTGAACTTTTGTGACTGCCTTGATTGATATCATGTGGTGGATGCTTTGTGACTCCCTGGTTAGGTCATAAAAATGTTACAGGCTTCTGCCTTGCTCTGTTGAGACCTTTACTCTTAAAAGCCAACCACCATATGCAAGTAACATTCATAGGGCCTAGGGCGGGTGGGAGCGGGGAGGAGGAGGTGGATAAATTCACACCTAACGGGTACGGTGTGCAATGTTTAGGGATTGGACATGCTTATAGCTCCGACTTGGGCAGTGCAAAGGCAGTATATGTAACCAAAGCATTTTACCCCCATAATATTCTGAAATAAAAAATATATATATATTTTGCAATTAAAAAAAAAAGCCAACCATGATGTTGGGAAGAAACCCAAACTAGCCATCATGGAGAAGCCACTCAGTGGGGTCCTGTATAAGTGGTTCAGCCAGAGGCTGACAGCCCAGGTGAGATCCCAGCGAACAACCAGCAAAAACTGCCAGACATGTGAGTGAAGACCTCTTTAGAAGACTCTACCCCTCAGCTACTGGAGCACCCCCAGTCTTTAAATATTCCTAACTTGAGACCCCAGACAGTAAGGAGCAAAGATAAGCCATGTCCACTGTACCCTCTCCAAATTTCTCATGGCAGAATCCATGATGGTTTGATGCCAGTTTGGGAATAGTCTGTTACACAGCAATAATGACTAGAACATTTGCTATTGCCGCCATCACCACGCTGGTCTTACCTGTCAAAGGTAAACGCAGCTGCACTATAGTTAGAGTGGTGAAAACATTTTATTCAGTAACTACTGGCAGTTGGGAAAAAGTGGAGCTTCATTTGGATTTGTGCAGAGGAGACTGGGTGCTTGAATGAGGGACGGGGACAAGCAGGGCTCCATAAAGTTGGGAAAGTGAGAAGCCACAAAGGGCTGCTCAGTGTCAAGGCCGTTAGGCCAGCTGTGTCTGCAGGCTGGCAATTAGGAAGTGTGGTTCTACCCTCCCACAGAGACTCGAGACAGAGCCCTGTCCTACCTGGTGATTACATGTCACAGGAATGGCTCTCAGGTCCTTGAGAAAGACACTTCTGAATTGTAGGAGCTACATGCATTCCTCAAAGGGACAAATGAAGTATTCATAATTGTAAGCCCTTCTTAGCAAACGCTCTAAGAATGGGGCGGGGGCTGTCATCAGGTTTTGGCTGGAACAAGCAGTTGATTCTCCTGTCAGCGCTGAGCATTTTTAGGCAGACATTTCAGTGGGAGGCCAGGATCCTCCTAGGGACACCGCCTTATGCTGCTAGAAGTCATGTCAGTTTGGTAGTGTGTTAGTGCAGAGGTTTAAACAGAGTCATTATGTGCCAAGAATTCTGTGGTTCTCAATCATGATAGTATCTCCTGAGGAAAAAAAGCAGAATAACAAAACTTGGTAAGGAAGAAGTAAAAGTTATCATTATTTGCATGTGAACTAATTATATAATATATCTAGAAATGCCCAGCGAATCAACTGAAAAAGTATTAGAACAACAAGAGAATTCAGTAAAGGGCTGACTTCAAAACCTAATTTCTTTTCATTCTTTACTTCTTTTAATGACCGATTTAGTGGCAAATTTGTGACTCCAGCCGGGCACAGTGGTTCATGCCTGTTATCCCAGCAACTCAGGAGCCAAGACAGGAGGATCAATTGAGGTTAGGAGTTTGAGCCCAGCCTGGGCAACATAGTGAGACCCCATCTCTGCTTAAAAATAAAAGTAAAATAAAAATAAAAAAGCTGTGACTCCCATTGTCAAGATTTCTGCAACATTGATTGCTCACAACTGGAATTCTAACTTAGAAACATCCGTGGAGGGTGCACATTGTTTCTTTTAGGGTTGCCAGGTTAGCAAATAAAAATACAGGATACCCAGTTAATGCTGAATTTCAAGCAAAGAAAATAAAACTTGTTGGTATTCCTATGTCCCATGGTTTCTACTTGTTAGAAGCATGTCAATAAACTCAGCCCCCCTCGAGGTGAGGAGATCAGACAAAGAAGGTGACTCCAGAAGGCAGGGATCATTGTGGGCTTCTTAGAGGGACCCGCCACCCCTTTCGTAAATTTTCCCAAGAAATCCATTTTATTCCAAATAGAAACTGTTGCTCAGAGAGCAAGCCTGGATACCTTCCCGCAGGAATGTCTTGCTCTAGCAATGATTTTACTATATTAATAATAGATGAGCCAGGGGCTTAGAAGTTTTCCCACTAGGTTTTCCTAGCCAGTGTTGAATTGAATGGGTATGTTGTTTCTTGCATCCCATGTGAATAATAATAGAGGAGATGAAAGATGAATTTCAAGTGTTTGTACCTTATATATCCACAATATTGCTGAGGTCTATAAGTTAGTTACAAATATATGCCCCATTCATATCAGGATTGTGATATAATATTAGCTTCCTATAAAAAGAATGTGAACTGTGGTGGTTAACTTCAGACCAGCTAGGGTGGTATGGAGAAAGCTATGTGAAGTATAAATGTAGGCCTATGTGGGTGGACTTTTCCTGAGAACAACTAGAAAAGCTGGAAGAATGAAAAGAGAAGAATCTGTCTGAAGGTGTGAGAGCTGCCCAGGCGGCCAGCGTCTGAGGAGCTGTTTCCAGAGAGAAGGGAAACAAGGAGCGGAGCCTCTAGTGCTGAATCATAAATAGTGTGGGATAGACATGCTGAAATGCTGAGTAAACACTGGTTGCCAAGAGGCAGGGAATCTGTTTTTAAATGTCTTAAAGGGCTGGGAAGAAAAAACCTGGAGTTCTGGACAATCAGAACAGTCAGAACTCGAGATGCCAAGATTCTAGAATTAAAGGAAGCTCAGGGAAGTGGACCCCCATGTCTGATTGCTTTTTCTCCTTAAGGCATTCTCCCAGGTGTAAGCGGCACAGGGGAAGAAGTGGAGGAACTGTGTGCAGGACACAGCGGTCTCCTAGGGCTGGGGACACAACCCTTGGAGCTCAGGGGCCACCACGGTGAAGGGGTGGCGTGAAGGAAGCCCTGAAGGGCTAGACCCTAAATATAAGTGTGAACTGGAAATAAAACAGTTCTCACAAGTACTGAAACCCAGCTCAGCCTCAGCTCCACCCTTGTTCCCAGTCTAACTGCCTGCCAGAAGTTAGACATTCCTGTGTGGTGGAAGATAATATTGTAACATTGCAGTGGGCTTCAAGCTTCAGCATCTACCACAATTACCTGCAGGGCTTGTTAAAACACAGACATCAGGGTCCTGTCCTGGTGTTTCTGATTCAGTGGGCTTAGGGTAGGACCAAGCTTTTTTTTTTTTTTTTCTTTCTTTTTTTTTTTTTTTTGAGATAAAGTCTTGCTCAAACTCCTGGGCTCAAGCGATCCTCCTGCCTCAGCCTCCCAAGTAGCTGAGACTACAGGTGTGAGCCACTGTGCCCAGCCAGGATTTTCATTTTTGACAAGTTCTCAGGGAATGTTGACACCACACTTCTATTAATAGAATCACAGCTTCTATTAATAGAATCGCAGATCTAGAGGCTCTCCTATTTCTCATCCTCAATGTCTGGTGTTCAGTCAAGAATTTACCAGACGTGCCAAGAGACAGGACTAAGAAAAAAAGAAAATAACCACAGACTCTCAGGAGCTAAAGATACTGGCGTGTCAGACGTGGGCTGTAAAACAAATGTGATTGATGCATTCATGAAAAGAGAAGATGGAGAATTTCACTAAATAACTAGAAATTATTTTTTAAAAAAGAATAAAATTGAAATGATAAACTCATAAAGATAATAATTGAACCTAAGTATGCAATTGATGTGTCTAAAAGTAGACTAATCAGAACAAGATTAGTGATCTGGAATATGCAGAGGTCAGTAAAATATCCAGACTGAAGGAGGGAAAAAAGATGGGAAAAAATGGAGAGAAAAAGAGGATGGAAAATACAGAGAAGAGGGTAAGGGATATATAGGAGACAGTGAGAAAGTTTAACATCTAGATCCTTGGAAGTAGCAGAAAGGAGGAGGAGAAGGAGAACAGAGCAGAAGCAACACTTAGGGGAGATAATGGCTGAATTTTTCCGAACAGTGGAAATAAATCAAGCTACTAATACAAGGAGTTCTGTGAACCCCAATTAAGAGAAATCAAAAAAATCTAGCGCATCATAGGCTTGCTGAAAACCGAAGATAGACAATCTTAAAAGCAAAAAGACAAAGAAAAAATACACATTACTTTCAAATGAATGATGCTAGGATGGACAGGTGACTTCTCTGCAGAAATGGTGTTTGGGGGAAAGAATCCTAGGGTGGCCCCAGGACCCTGCTCATGCCCTTGTGTGATTCCCTCCCTTTGAGTGTAGGCAGGACCTGCGACCTGCTTCTAACCAATAGAATAAGGCAAAGGTGATGAGATATACATAGTTACATGTATGTGACTACATGGGTTACAAGACTGCATGATTCTATTAAATAGGATTGCAGCACCTGTCTTACTGGGGTCTCACCTCCCTTGCTGACTTTGAGAAACAGGTGGTCATGCTGGGACCCCTCACTTGGTGAGGACCTGTGGGTGGTGCCTAGGAGCTGAGGACTGCCTCAGCTGATAGCTAGCAAGAAACTGAAGCCCTCAGTCCTACCACCTCAAGGAATTGAATTCTGCCAACAAACGGAATGAGCTTGGAGGTATATTCATTTCTACCCAAGCTCCAGATGAGAACCAAGTCCTGGCCAACACTTTAATTGCAGCCTTGTAGTGGACCCAGCTAAGCCATGTCCAGACGCTGACCTACAGAACTCATGAGATAATAAATGTATTTTGTTTTAGGATGGTAATATCATCACTGGGC
The DNA here is from genome assembly GCF_020740605.2 of Lemur catta. Taxonomy (NCBI): domain Eukaryota; kingdom Metazoa; phylum Chordata; class Mammalia; order Primates; family Lemuridae; genus Lemur; species Lemur catta. Next base: position 33,878,094 of record NC_059143.1, on the reverse strand, counting down.
AACAGAAAACTAATACACGATGGAAGAATGAAAACACTTGAATTATGTGTTTAAAGTATTAAAAGAAAATCACTGTCATCCTATAATTATAAACTCAGCGAAAATAGCTTTAAAATTGCAGGTGAAAGAATAATACTAACTCTAAAAAAAGACTGATAAATCAGATATTAACATTAAATCTGTTCATCAAAAGATGCTATTAAAAGGGTAAAAAGGCAAGCCACAAAATGAGAGAAGATATTTGCAATATTTGTAGCTGATAAAGACTTCATATTCAGAATATACAAAGAACTCCTACAAATCAATAAGAAAAAGACAGTCTAACAGAAAAACAGACAAAATACTAAACAGGCAATTCACAAAATAGGGTACCCAAATAGCTAACAAGTATGTGAAAATGTTCTTAACCTCATTAATTATCCAGAAACTTCAAATTAAAACTATAATGGAATATTACTAACACTCACAAAATGGCTTAAAAATATTTTTTAATGACAATACCAAGGATTTATGAGGATGTGGAGCGACTAGAGCTCTCACACACACAACTGGTGAGAGTGTAACTCGATATAATCATATTGGAAAACTTTTTGGTAGAACTTTCTAAAGTTGAATATACCAGCAATTTTAATCCTAGATATACACTTTACATAAACACATACATATGCATACCAAATGATGTGTACAAGAATGTACATAGCAACTTTATTCATAAGAACCTTAAATGAAAGGATCAGAAATGTCCATCAACAATAGAATGGGCTGGTCCAAAGGTAGTGAGTTAGCTCACTTGATTGTTCACAGTCAGTTACAGCTTGAACTCCTTGTTCTACTACTTCCCTCCTCCTCACTACTGCACTTGACTAGTAAAAAAAAAAAAATAGAATGGATAAATAAAACAATGAAGTATTCTAAAGTCAGGCACCATTGCCATTTTGGGCTAGATAATTCTTTGTTGTGAGGGGCTGTCCTGTGCACTGTAGGATATTCAGCAGCTCCCTAGTCTCCACCCACCAGAAGCCAGTAGAGCTCTAGTTGTGACAACCAAAAATGTCTCCATTGTCAAATGTTTCCTGGGGAGATTAAATTACCTCCCACTCCCACTTCCAAAAATCACTGCTCTAGGGCAATAAAAGTAAAAAAACTTCTGCTACATGTAACATTATAGACAAATGTCAAATATATAATGTGTGTGAAAGCAGCTAGACACAAGAGTACTTGCTGTGTGATTTCATTTGAGTACAGTTCTAAAACTGGCTAAATTGATCTATGTGATAGCAGTTAGGATTTTCATTGCTTTAGGGAGAGTAATGAGTGAGAAGGGGCATAAGAAAGGTGGTCTCCTGCCCAGTGGCTCTCGCCTGTACTCTGGGCGGCTGAGGCAGGACCATTGCTTGAGCTCAGGAGTTTGAGACCAGCCTGAGCAAGAGTGAGACCCTGTCTCTACTAAAAATAGAAAAATTAGCTGGGCGTCGTGGTGTGGCCTATAGTTCCAGCTACTCGGGAGGCTGAGGCAGGAGGATTGCCTGAGCCCAGGAGTTTGAGGTTGCTGTGAGCTAGGCTGACACCACAGCACAGAGCAACGAAGTGAGACTCTGTCTCAAAAAAAAAAATAAATAAAGAAAGAAAGGTGGTCTCTTTATGATACTCTGTATATACCCTAATCTGGGTAATGTTTACATGGCTGGGTTCCTTTGTGGAAATTTATTAAGCTAAAGTTTACTTAAGCATATATATATGTATTCATCTTTTTTTTTTTTGAGACAGTCTCACTCTGTTCCCCGGGCTAGAGTGTTGTGGCGTCAGCCTAGCTCACAGCAACCGCAAACTCCTAGGCTCAAGCTATTCTCTTGCCTCAGCTTGAGCTCAGGAGTTTGAGGTTAAAATACTACAGCATGTTAAAAAGAATATAAAAATGTATGTACATTTTGGATTTGCATTGACAAAAGTCTAGAGGTATACTCCAATGATAGTAGTTAGTTATTCTTGGGGAGTAGAATTTGGGATAGGGATAGGAAAGAGTTTAAACTTTTAAATTTTATATACTTTTGATTGTTAGAATTGTTTATAATAAGCAAGTATTTTTGTAGTTAAAAGTACTTTGGAGTTGGGTTTTTTTTTTTTCTTTTGAAACAGGCTCTGGCTCTGTCGTCTAGGCTGGAGTGCTGTGGCACCATCATAGCTCATTGCAGCCTCAAACTCCTGGGCTCAAGTCATCCTCCCATCTCAGCCTCCCAAGTAGCTAGGACTACAGGTGTGTGCCACCATGCCCAGCTAATTTTTCTTATTTTTTTTTTTTAGAGATGGGGTCTTGCTATGTTGCCCAGGCTGGTCTCCAACTCCTGATCTCAAGCGGTGATCCTCCCACACTTGGCTTTCTAAAATGCTGGGATTACAGGCAACAGTCCCTGTATCACACTAGAAGTTTTGTTTTTTTTTTCTTCACATTTGAGGAGCTTGGGCATACCCAGTCTAGATTTCTGTAGTAGCTACAAGCTAACTAGGGAGATTGAGACTTATTACAGTTTAGCCAAAAGCAAGTGATGGGAAGGAAAGCTCTTTGGATTGGGAAATGAGCAATCTGGGTTTCAATCCTGAGTGTGACCTCTGGGCAGTCATTTTGCTTCTTTGGGCCTTAGTTTCCTTGGCTATAAGACTAACACTTGGACTAGACAGTCGCTTTCAATCTGATATTTTGTGAATTTATAAACTGCTGCTCTGAGATTAAGGGGAAATTCTTACTTATCTTTGTAACTCTACTACCTAACACATAGTGTTTAATATTTGCTAATAAATAAGTGAGTGAGAGAGGTATGAGGAAGGCAGGGCAGCTATGATATCCCTTTGACACCCCAGAGTTTACATGATGTTTGTAAGGTCACGTTGCTAGGTAGGTTTCCTGCTCAGTGTCTGAACACGCTGCAGAAAATCTGGATCCTAAAGAGAGAGAGAGCAATTCTCCCTCCCCAAGCTGTGGAGGCAGGCTGTCAGCCCACAACTGCTGCTGTGGAATTTAAAAACTGTAAATGTGAGCGCAGGGCACTGCAAGATAAGCCTAAAAATATATACCTGCACAACGTGAGAGGAAGCTGTGCTGAGATCTGAAGGACGTCCATGCAGCATGGTCCTAAATAAAGCTGACAGACTGGCCTCTTTGGGTGGTGTCTCATCTAACCCACAACATCAGCAATCCAGGCACAGGGTCGCAGCCAGCCTGGGGTGAGCCATCTGTCACGTGCTCCTGTGACAATCCACAAGAAAAAGTTCTCCTGGCAACCAAATGGATTCCAAGGACATTCACACACAATCCTCAGTCCATCCTTAAAATAGCTTCAGACACATTTTCACAAGGAACATCTTTTCATTCATGCTGCACTTCTTACCCAAGAGCCAGCTTTGTGTGCTTCCCAAGGAGCAGAAGCTGTCACTGTTAATTCTATTCTGCTGGTAACTCCAGCCTCTCTGCCTAGGTCATGGGTTCTTAATTTAGTATAGGCAAAGGCAAATCTATTGGCAGTACTGCCCCTCCCACAGGGCAGAACTTTGGGACAAATTATAGTGACCTTTCATGGCTTACACCTCAATATGCAATGGTCTGTGGGTTTATACCGCTCTGTCTGACTAGCTCAGACAACTGAATTTGGGAAAGAAATTTTCATAGACCTAGAAATAGGGGTCATGAAGACTTTGTAAGAGTTTCATAGTTTTAGCTGTTATATTTAGGTCTTTAATCCATTTTGAATTAGTTTTTGTATATGGTTTAAGGTATAAGGAAAAAAAAACTACAACATAAACTTATCAAAATATAAATATACTTTTCATCTACTTCCAGAATTTTTGTGAACTTTTTTTTATCCACTAATCATTTTGTTACTGTTTTCTTGGTTAATGTTTATTACATTTTTGCCACGGTTTTGCATTGGATTCTTCACTGTGCTCTAAGCCTTCCATCTGGAATCATTTTCCTTCTGAAAATTGTTTAGTATTTCTATTAAGGTAGGTCTGCTGTCAATGAACTGTCTCCACATTTGTCTGAGGTCTTTGTTTCACTTGCATTCTTGAATGATACTTTTCTTTGATAAAGATTTCTAGGGTGATTGATAGTACTTTTTTCTTTTAGCCCATTGAAGGTATTATTCCTCTGAACTTTTGCTCCCATTGTCACTACTGAGAATTCACTGTCAGTTAAAACTATGCACTCTTGAAAATATTTTTTTTCCTATGCTTTCAAAAGTTTTTCCTTGTCTGTGTTTATGTGTGATTTCTTTGTATATATCCTGCTTGGAAGTTGCTAACTCCTTGAATCTGTGTGGGATGGCTTTGTGATATGTCAGCTTGGGTAGAGGGCAAGCTCTATTGATTTCCCTTCCTAGTATGTCTTCAGTTAGGGCGGGTTACATGGGAGATTCTCTTGTGAGAGCCGGAGAATAAAAGGAGGGGCAGCAGACGATTTGTAGCATACACACACCTTCTCCCAGTTATTCAGTGATGCACTAGTCAGGTGTTGCTGTATAAGGGATTTTGCAAATGCAATTAATGTTTCAGATCAGTTGAGCTTTTGGCTTGGGCTAGCTTGGTTGATCTCTGCAGTCTGCTGGTGACTCAATTGTGGCTAAACAGTCTAAGGCCTCATTCATACATCTAGCAGTTGCTAGCCAGTTTGGCCTTGAGGGCTGGGGGCAGGACTCAGTTGGACTTTCTTGTCTCTGCTCCATGTAGCTTGTCATCCTCCAGTAGACTTGTCCAGGCTTCTTTACAAGGTGGTCTCGAAATTCCAAAGAGCAGTAAGAGAGGGCAAGCTTCAATGCACAAGCAGTGTTATTTATTTATTTATTTATTTTTGAGACAGTGTCTTGCTCTGTTGCCCCTGGTAGAGTGCAGTGGCATGATCATAGCTCACTGCAACCTCAAACTCCTGGGCTCAAGCCATCCTCCTGCCTCAGCCTACTGAGTAGCTGGGACTACAGGTTCTCGCCACCATATCTGGCTAATTTTTTCTATTTTTGGTAGACACTGGGTTTTGCTTTTCCTCAGGCTGGCCTCAAACTCCTGATTTCAAGTGATCCTCCCACCTTGGCCTCCCAGAGTGCTAGGATTTACAGGCATGAGCCACTGCTCCCAGCCCACAAGCAGTTTTTATTCCTTAGTTTTTGTCCCATTTGACGCTGTCTCCTTGGGTCAAAACAAGTCATAGGGCCAAGCCCTCTTATAAGAGGTGAAGATACAGACTCTGCCTCTTGATGGGAGAAGTAGCAAAGTTGTGTTGCAAATGGGTGAGTGCACAGAGATGGGAGGAATTACTGTGGTCATTCCACAATCAATCTAGCAATTGCCTTACAGAAAGCATGGTTAAATGCTTTCCAAATGACAAACTTGGAAAAACATTTGCAACTCAAATCACAAAAGGTTAATTTAGCTAATACACAAGGAGCTTGAATAAGTTAAGAAACAGACCAGAAGCTAATACATAATGGCTAAAGGACATGGAGAGTTTCCAAAAGGAAACACAATGTCTTTCCTAGTTGGGAGCAAGGGAGGGAAGGAGGGGAATTTTTAATGGCATTTAGATAATATTTAAAAAATGAATTGATTTTTAATTACATGGTATAAAATTTTAAAAAGTACAAAAAGGTACATAGTGGAAAAATCTCCTTCCTCCTCCCTGTCCATTGATTTTACTTATGAAAGACTTTGCCATGCAGGTATTTTTAATATTTCAAAATATTTAAATCATTTCATTTATGGCTCCTGGCCTGGTTGTATATTTCCAACTGTATGATTATTTAAAAATGAAAACATTAAAACTCCCCTATGATTTGTTCTAGCACCTTTATTTTTAAATTTTTTATATTTAAATCTTTGATCCTTTGAATTATCCCAACATAAGGTGTAAAGCATGGATCTAGTGCCAAGTGTTGAATTATCCATCTTTCTATGGCTGATTTAAAAGGTCGTTTTTTTCATAAACTAAATTCCTGCATACATTAACATTTAGAGGTAGGCAGGTGAGCTGATCAGAAAGAATGACAGCAAACCCCTGGAGAAGGAAGAGAGTGGGAGAAACATAACTGGAGTGGCAGAACCTTTCCTTTTCACTTTAGCTGAACTAATGAGCACATACATGACAACTGTCATACTGTTCACCTAACAGAGCTCCCGAAGGATTCTTAACCACCAGCCACATAGAAAACCAACAAGAGAAAAGGTTTTTTAATGTGAAAATTTCCTATTTGCGCACAAAAATGCAATATACAACAAGAAACCATTATTCTATCAATAATGACATTATCATCTCATCTAAGAACACAGGAACTACATTATTAAGAAATGATAAAGGGAAAAAATTCTAAAAAGTCCTGTTAAATTTACTTTGTTAGGGAAGAGGTTGTTTATCTTGGCTCTGGTCACAGTTCCATCATATCTACTTTCTTTGTAAGTTCAGCTTCAATGGAATCCTAGAGGAAGAAAGAAATACCATAAAACAGATGCTTTAACTTCTAATGTTATTTAAAATAAGGGAAGCAAAACCAAAAGACATTAAAATATAAATTTTTAAAAATACTATTATGAATATCAAATATGCTTTTAGACATTCTCTTGCTTTTCCACTTCCCCTCTATTTCCCCCAAACCCTCCCCAGAAAGTTTTCAGACTCCTAATTAATTCTAATAAATATCAGAAGGAAAGGGAAAAAGTCTTTAGATCTGTAATGATACATGAATAGATTTTTCTGACCTTTACTCCTAAAGCAAGTACTTCCACAATGGCTTTCATATCTTTTCCATTTTCATCACCACTGTCCTTATTACTTCTTATCTGGCCTAAAGAGGTCAACCGGTTTCTGCAATTTTCTTTTTCCCTCTCCCCATCCACCCTATACACTGGTTATAGAATAATCTTCCTAAAGCACTAGCCTGATCAAAAAGCATAGCTTTTTTTTTTTAAAACCCACTCCTACCCCCAAAAAGCATAGCTTTGATCACATTTCTCTTGAGCTTAAAAAACAAGGAAACATACAGCAACTTTCAGTGGTCCCTATAGCCTCTAAGTTCAACCCTCTTTATATCGGAGGCCCCTAACATCATAAACCAAGTGACCTTTTTCAATCCTGTCTTACATGGCTTGTTCCTAAGCAGCTGGGACCTCATCACTTGCCACAGCTTGGATATGTCCTCCATTTTCAGTCTTATGACTTTACTAATTCTTTTTGCCTAGAATATTCTATATCTCTCAGTGCCCCTTTCCACTATGCCAATGTATGCAAAATTTTAAAAGACATAAAACACCACTATGTTTTTTGGGGTTGGAGAGGTCTTCTGGTGAGGACCAGAAAAGCTGCTAGAGAAATTCTAAAAGAGTGTAACACTGCTGCTATGTACTTTTTAATGGAAAAAAAAATACATACATACACAGACACACAGTGCCAAAAAAGTATTAAAAGATACATGGGAATGATACACAGCAACTCTGGGACTGCAATTTAGGTACCTCTAAGGAGAAAGGAAAAAGAATGAAGGGGGCTTTAGCTATATCAGCATTTATTTTATTTCGTTTAAAAAAAATGTGAAGAAAAAACCAGGAATTACTTACTAATTCTCGCTTTGCTTCTTCAATTTTCACTTGAGCAAGAGATGGATTCTTTGAAAGAAAAATAAAACAAGGAAAGGTTATATTGCCTCAATTCAGACTCAAGGAGAAAAAATATCACATATCACAATCCTTTTCAAAAGGCCATACTGAGGGAATATCCAATGTACATATAATACTGAAATTCAGTACTGATTTTTTTTTTTTTTTTGGTGAGACAGGGTCTCACTCCATTGCCCAGACTGGAGTACAGTGGAGTGATCATAGCTCATTGCAATCTCCATCTCCCAGGCTCAAGTGATCCTCCTGGCTTAGCCTTCCGAGTAGCTAGGACTACAGGCATGCACCACCACATCTGGCTAATTTTTCTATTTTTTGCAGAGGCAGGGTCTTGCTATATTTCCCAGGCTGGTACTGAACTCCTGGCTTCAAGCTAATCCTCCGCCCTCAGCCTCCCAAAGTTCTGGGATTATATTCATGAGCCATTGCATAGCTGAGCACTGATTTTAAATCTTAAAACACACACTATTTTCATGATCATGTAGTGCCCTTGGGGAATGTTGAAGGAATGAGGTTTTTTTTTTTTAATTCATAAGAATAATTACCGGCATTAAATCTAAATAGGACTCCAGTTTTTTCTTCAGAGGTATAGTCTGTCGTTTTAACTCTGCCAATTTCTAAGGAAATACACAGAATCACAGAGTAATAGAGATATTCACAATGCAATTAAATACTGCTCATTTCTGAAATAAAGCACCATAAAGCATTAACATTAGAATATTTTAAATAATGTATCAAAGAGCTTCAAAGATAAATGGATAGACAGATCCACTTCCAATGGAAACAATTCTTATAAGATGTTTAAAATAGGAAAGTTACACTCTCATTTATTAAGCATAGGATTGAAGTATGCTGTCTAGAAATACAAAAGAATGTGATTAAGAGGAATCAAAATGTAAAGGAACACCTAGAGTTTCAAATCCATATTTATGGATTGTCAACTTAAGATTCAAAGAATCAAAGTACAAAAAACTTATGAATAATAAAATAAAACAAAATCCCTTCTTTTTCTCTCTTCCCACCAAAATAGATAAAGAACCCATATACAATCTAAAAACTCAGAATTGCATTAGTTAACTACAGGAGTTTGGGGACCTCCATTTTTACTGTACACTGAAAGAGAAGAAAGAGGAGCACCTAGATGGTTAGCACATTGTCCCTCAATAAATTTGTTTAATAAATAAATCAAAATATATAACTGTCTCCAGCAAAGAGTTTCTAGCCTGTAATAATAAATAAAGAAAACCAAACAAATGTGAGGATACATATAGCTAATCGAATAATAAAAATATAAATACTGGTGAACATAAAGTACAAAGGTAAAGAAAGGAGATTAATACTAAATAAAATCCCTATAAAAAGAAACAAATAAAAAAGCGACTGTGGACTAGTATTTTTCAAAAAGTGAAAATAAACTCACCTCTGACAGTGCTACTAGGGACTGATGAGACAGAGAAGCATCCATGCCTCTGGCTGAAAGCTGCTCCTAGAATTACAAAAAAGGGGATTCAGTTAAAAAATTATTTTGGAGGTGACCATGAAATATTTTCAACACGTAACACGGCAGAGGAGCTACAAATCATAGATGAAAAACTGTACATGCACCTAAGCACTTGTATGTTACATGTGAATCCTTTCCACACTCACACATTTGTGAGAAGATGAGTACAGTGCTTAAGGCCTGAGTTTCAGAGCCTGAATGCCTGAGTGTGAATCCGGATCTGCAGGTAAGTAGTTATGTAACCATGGGCAAGTTAACTATCTTCTCTGTAGCCCTGTCATCTGTAAAAAGGGAATAATAATACTGACTAGTTGTGATGATGATGGTCAAAAAGTCATCTGAAGAGAGCTAACTATATTCAATCTTTCATACAAACCTCTGCAGCTTTGATTTGTAATCTGAACTCCTCTGATTTTGCTTTCAGAAAGTCCATGTTCTGAAGACGATGGTCAACTTTGGCCCTTAATGTAGACAGATGCAACTCTGCCTTCTTGAGATCCCTTTGAAAAGTAAAATTAAAAACATGTTTTCTTCTTCTTCTCCTTGGTAAAATTATTACCTACTACTTTTTGGATTCAACACTGGCTTAGTCAAGAGTAGATAACCCACTTGCTGGATTCTTTATCATAAATTTTATATCCAAACTATCATGCATTCTTCTACATCATCTTCCTCTCCATCTGGGATTTTTCTCAAGGAATACAAAACAATTTTAACATAAGCCAATTATTCTTAGAGAAAGGAAACCTGCCATTGAAAAAAAGAGATTTAATATATCCTAAACTAAATTTGAAATAGGAGGTCCCAAAGGCCTCTTACTCAACGTGACATGACATAGTACCTTGCATATATGTAGTCAATATTTGTTGAATAATCTTACACACCACAAAATTACTTGTGCATATACATATGCCTGATTCACAGGCTCTCATCTCTGGTGCAACAAGGATCTAAAGAAGTCCCATAGCATGAAAAGAGAGATACCAGCGCTAGAGTTAGAAAGCATAACAAAATATCATGTGACTTTAAGGTGTATGGTAGTTTATAAGTAAAAAAAAAACACATACCTTTTGAAAATTGTAAAACTCATATTTGTAAAAAAGCAACAAAAAAAGATATCATATGAAGTAAAAGGTGAAAAGTCTGTACCCAACCAATGCCCACTCCACTCAACATGTACTTAAAACATATTACAGATCCCATTTCCTAATGTGTTTTTTAAATTATACCTACTGCCAGAACTAAATTTGACACTGTCCTGTTTCTCCTTTGTAATAGAAACTGTCACCATTTTCAACTCAATTACTTACTCTCGTAGACATTTTTCTAATACTAAAGTTGCAGTTAGATTTTTTTCAAGTTTTCCCAGTTCAAGCTTGATTTCTTCATTTTTAGATTTGGTACGAAAAAGATCAGAGGTCAAATCATTCACTGCAGGGATAAAACTAAAAGAAGACTCTGGTCACATAAATGGACATTAAGGACAACAATTATAATTTTTCCTCATTCCTAAGAATGATTTTATCTCTATGCGGATTCTCATATAACTATGCTATTCATACTTCTGTGCATTTTTTTACATACTGTTCCCATTGCCTGGGATGCCTTTCATCAGCTGGCAAAGTTCCATTTGTCAAGGAATACAAAACAATTTTAACATCAGCCAATTATTCTTAAAGAAAGGAAATCTGCCATTCAAAAGTGATTTAATATATCCTAAAATCAGTTTGAAATAGGAGGTCCTGGACTCGCCCCCATCCTGGAATTCACTGCCCCTTTCTCTGTGCTACCCAGCTACAGCTTGTACATTCTTGTACTGTTGCAGCTGTCAGACTAGGTTATACTTTTACATCTCTATCTCCCTATTTGACCATGAGCAGAGACTGTCCTTGCAGGCTGTTACTATCCTATTCATCTCTGCTTCCTCAGTGCTTATCTGCCTAGCATACAACTCGTATCTGCTGAACTGACTTCATTTTATATTTCTGCTGCCGTACAGCCTACCTGTTCTTACACCTAAAACATTACTCTTTCAACATATATAAAAATTGCCCTTAAACTGAGCAGAAGAGCTGTGCAGTCCTCTGATTATGACAAGTTGCAGTGTTAGTCCTAGCTAAGATATGGCCAATAGTGACAGTCATATGAACTCTGCAGTCAGTCTGGGTTTGAATCCCAGCTCTGGCATTTATTAGCTTGGAGAAGTTATTTAACCCATTGCTGCTGACCCTCAGTTTCCTCTTAGGGTTGGTGGAAGAATCATGTCATTATAATGGTGAAATGCCTGCTACAAAGAACGAAAGTCCCTAACCTACTCTACAAATAGAGAGGGACACGACCAAAATTTACTATGCTCAATCAGATCACGTAGCCTACTGCTTTTCTTATTGTGTGCAGGGAACAATGTGATACCTAATCCCTTTCCAAATATACATGAGAACTGCTCTTTACAAACCTAATCCTGGAAAAAGAAAACACTAAAAACTAACCTATACCAAATTTATCTGAATTATAATAATTATACTCACAGAGATAAGAAGTAACTAAATTCAGTGGCTTTTGCATTTATTGTTAATTTCCTATAGAGAATTACCCTGAGAACCAAAAAGTCCTTAGGTCAAGACCTTATATGATTGCAGAAATTAAAACTGTCACAAGAATTACCTAGCTAGTGAGGTATCCTTTGTATCAAGGGCCACTGCACTGTCAACCAAAGTATTCAGATATCTGGAACCAGTGCTAGAGAGATTGGCAGGGGAAAAATTCACACTCTCCAGAAGAAGGTCTTGAAGATGCTTGGCTAAAAAGATAAAAGAGTTCCATGGTGACTAAGATGTTTTCTTTGTGTTTTGTTTTTTAATTTTTTTAACAGCTTTGTTGAAATATACCTCACATACCATATTATCCATTCCCCTAAGGTATAAAACTCAATGGCTTCAGTATATTCAGAGTTGTATTAATATATCCATCAGCACAATCCATTTTAGAACATTTTCATCACCCCAAAAAGAAACCTATATCCCTTAGTCATCACTTTCCAATCTCTCACCCCTTGAAGCACTAGCAACTACTTTCCTTTGCCTATTCATGACATTTCATATAAATGGTATTGTATGATATGTAGCCCTTTGTAACTGGCTTCTCTCACTTGGCATAATGTTCAAGGTTCATCCATGCCATAGCATGTACCAGTGCTTTATTCCTTTTTATGGCTGGGTAATATTCCATTATATGGCCAGGTGCAATGGCTCACACCTGTAATCCCAGCACTTTGGGAGGTCGAGGCAGGAGGATCACTTAAGGTTAGGAGTTTGAGACTAGCCTGATCAAGACGCCATCTCTATGAAAAATAGAAGAATTAGCCGGGTGTGTTGGTGTGCACCTGCAGTCCCAGCCACCCGGGAGACTGAGGCAGGAGGATCACTTGAGCCCAGGAGTTTTGAGGTTGCAGTGAGCTATATGACACCTCTGTACTCTAGCCCCAGGCGACAGAGTGAGACCCTGTCTCAAAAAAGAAAAAATCCATTGTATGAATATACCACATTTTATTTATCCACTCACCCACTGATAGACATTTGTGTGTTTCTACATTTTGGCTATTGAGAATAATGCTGCTATGAACATTTATGTTAGGTTTTAATATGGATACATGTTTTCATCTCTCAGTTATATACCTAGAAGTGGAATTGTTGGTCACATGGTAGTTCTATCTTTAACCACTTTAGGAACTACCAGAGTGTTTTCCAAAGTGACTGTATAATTTTACATTCCTATCAGACGTAATGAGGGCTCCAATTTCTCCAAATCTTTTCCAACAGTTGTTATTACTTGTCTTTTTTATTACAGTCACCCTAGTGAGTATGAAGTGGCACTGTGGTTTTGATTTGCATTTCTCTGATGGCTAACGATGCTGCACTTTTTTGGCCATTTGTATATCTTCTTGGGATAAATGTCTATTCATATCCATTACCCATTTTTTAATTGTGTTGTCTTTTTATTATTGAGCCATAAAAGTACTTTACATATTATAGATGCGAGTCCTATATCAGATATATAATTTACAAATATTTGCTCCCATTCTGGGCGTTGCTGTCTTTTCATTTTATTGATGATCTCCTTTGAGAACAAAAGTTTTAAATTTTGATTATATGTAATTTACCTGTTTTTTCTTTTGTTCCTTGTGCTTTCGGTATCATATCTAAGAAACCAATGCCAAATCCAAGGTCACAAAGATAGATGCCAATGTTATCCTATGAGTTTTATGTTTAGCTCTTACATTTTTTAGGCTTCTTGCTCATTTTGAGATAATTCTTATACATGGTGTGATTTAGGGTTCAACTGCATTCTTGTGCATGTGGATATCCAGTTGTCCTAGAACCATTTGTTAAAAAGGCTATTTTTTTTCTCCATTGAATTGTCTTGTCACCCCTGTCAAAAATCAATTGACCAGGAGATCAATTTCTAGCATAACTGTGGGAATTCTGCTGAACTTTTCAGTGAAACTGGTAAAAACTACAAAAAAGAACAAAAACCAAACAACCATTTAAAGTCTCTGGAAATGGTCCTAAGGGCAAAAATGAAGAAACAACCATTCAAGGAAATCTATAAAAACTCAGTAAGGAAATTTAGAATTTGTGATATTTGAAGCAAGACTATTTCCTCCCCCCTCCCTTCCAGCTCACTGAGGTGGAGACTCCACTCCAGATTGCCTCAGTGAAGAACACAGGGCTCCCTCTGCCCCCAGCTCCTACCTGGAGGGCTTTCTTCCTGGGAGGGGCAAGACTTTAGTTTTTCTCATCCTGTCACCAGCTATCTGTTGCTTAGTTTCAGTCCCAGGAGAATGTGGTTGAGAGGTGTGTCCACCCAGCACTGCTCTTGGAATGGGAGCTCTACCTTGAGTGAGGCATGCTGAGAATACTGGGGCCCTAACTGTTCTTGCACTGGCGAGTGAGGTAGTGGCTCCACACCAGGAGAGGCAAGCCAAGAGGACCTAAGTCTGCTGCATTCCCTCTCACTGGGTATCACTCAGAGAGAAACTTGACATTTTCCCTACCCACAAGTCATAAACACATGGCTTCTCATTTCTTCCCAAAGAAACTGATTTCACTTGCAACAGAGCCTGGAGAGGTTCAAGCCTACTGGCACTCTCAAAAACAGTGGAGCGATTCTGGAGTCAAAACAAATATCTAATTGACCTCAGAAAGTATTCTTTTAAGAACGAATAGAGATAGGGTATTTCTGTGTTGCCCAGGCTGGTCTTGAACTTCTGGCCTCAAGAAATCCTCCCATCTGGGCCTCCCAAAGTGCTGGGATTATAAATGTGAGCCATCGTGCCTGGCTTATAATGCATTTTAATAACTACAAAAATAAAATTATTTAAAAATAAAACAATTTTAAAAGCTCATATATGAGAGAATGTGGCTACAAAGGAATAGCACAGGGGATATTTTTGGAGTGATGGAACTGCAATGCATCCTGATTGTGGTTCCCGATTGTAGGGGATGGTTCTAGACTCTGCATATTGAAACAGTACACAAAACCAAAAAGTCAGTTTTACTGTATGTTAATTTTAAAAAGGAAATTAGAAAGAAGCACATATGCAAAAGAATTAAATATAAATTGCACTATATTCAAAACATCGTATGTATCACAATATATGCCATACACCTGGTTAAATATAGGGCAAATGTAGATTTTTGTCAATCTTTACTTTTCTGGTTTGTATTATAAGAACAGTAGTCGTCTTAAATGCACTTTTTCAAACTACATATGCCCAGCAGAAAATTCTAATGCAAGCCCCTGATACATAGAATGATTTGTCTGAATCTCACACTTCATGGGTGCCACTTCAGGTGTCCTGACAGCTCAGTATGACTAAATCATGGGGACTGGAAACAGACTGAACAGACATGTAAAGTAAAAAACCATAGGGCATCCTGTATGTCAGGCTAACAAGTTTTAACCCTTATCGTTTGGGACTTGCTGTTTTGCTATCAGAGTACCAACAAAGCATTTACCATAATGAAATTTATAATTTAGAAGGTTACTACTATAACAGAGTGGGAGACAAATCCCGGTAAAATAAAGAAACAAAACAAGTAGTCTACACTAAAATAATCTTGAATACTTTAGTGTTATAAAATTTGGTTACCTTTATTTATTCTCATTCAAAACTCTGTACTTAATCTCACCTTCTGATTCATATTCACTTGCTTTCTGTTTCAAGTCCTCTATTACCAGGTGGACGTCCCTGTCCCGGACCCTGTTGCGTTCTGAAAGGTGATATAAAATCTCTGTGGTCCGTGGGTTCACCTCATACTGTGGAATGGGATGATCTCCATATACTTTTTTTAACCACGCGGCAACCTAACCATTAAAAGAAAGACAAATACTATAAGCCTTGTTTAACGTAATAGCATGACAGGAATATAACGAAGTGATCAAAAGCAAACTTTCTACGCTTTTCTAATGCTTTCTATGATTATTCTGGCATCCTACCTCACATTCTCACTTGTCTTTAGGGAGATATTAAATCAGAAATAAACTTACAAAGTGAGCAACCACATGGAACAGTACAAGAGTCAAAATCACCAGGACAATCCATTCTTTCCCAAAGCTACAAAAGAAGTATAGACTAGTAATTTGTCTCACTTGAAAAACCTTAAAGCGCAATATGCGGGTACCAACGCACTAATATACGTGCATGGCCTGAAAAGAGTTGTCCCTAACACACCAGAAGCCCCGCGGTCCGGGAACCTCCCACAGTTGGGATGCGGGATGCGGGACGCGGAAGCAGCTCTGGTTTGCAAATAGTAGGAATCAGCAGTGACCGGTGAGGGTTGCCTGGAAGGTGGGTCTGGGTTCAGAAGTCCCACTCCAGTCCGCTCCGAGAGGTTTCGTTCTTGGGGCTGCTCAACGCCTGTCTAAGCCCGGGTCCAAGCGAGGGAAGGAAGAAGGGAAAGGCCCTTTCAGGAAGGTCTAAGCAGAAGGGACTTGCAGACCGTGAAGGCGGCACTAAAAATGGACGTGTGGAGTAGGGGAGAGGAAAAGTAGACGTGGCGCACGCAGAGGATCCGCCACGACATAGGTGTGTCAAAGATGCAGTTTCCAAGAGGGAAATTCCCGCTCCCGTCGGGTCACCTGCACTTCTTTCTCCTCCGGCGACTCCATAGCTGCCGCTCCCGCCACTTCCCGCGGAACTCCTCGCGGGACAAGCGTCCCGCTCGCTCCTAAGGCCCCGCCCACACGCCGTTGACCCCGCCCCTCGCCGGGGCCGGGATTTCTGGGAGTTGTGGTTTTTACTCCGACTCGAGGCAGCAGAGCCCTCAGACCATGCTGGACCACGCTTGGCTCCAGCATTGCGAGCCTCACCTCCCTTGCCACCTCCCCGCTCTCTCCGCCCTCCATCGTATAATCTCTAGGATGAGAAGTAGAGCCGCCTGGACTGGGCTCTTTTTTCTTTCTTTTATTTTTCTCACTTGCATCACTTGTCTTCAAAAAAGTACCTGAAACGTTTGGTTCTTGGTTAGCAGATGTTTATGTTTCTTCAACATTGATTATATAAACTCAGAATTTTTATTCTACCCTGGCAACATGAGCTGCGGCAATCTTAACCTTATCCGTTAGTTCCCATTATCAAGGGAGCTAAATTATGCAGGAGAATGTTTTAAAATAGTTAACAGCATGGGTCAGCTGAGACTGTCCCTGCTGCTCAGCCATTCTTCCATTCATTTCTTCCCTTCCCTAAAGTTCTCTCCTCCCTCCATCACTCTGCATTTAACACTATGAGAGGTTCTTTATATTTATACAGGAATGTAAAGTTTTCTATATGTTTTTATATTTTTGTTTTATTCTCACGGGGACAATGTAAAATAGGTAGACACGCATTATTTTACTCATTTTCACATTAACGTACACACACACACACACACACACACACACACATACACGGATTAAATGACTTGACCAAGATTAGGTAGTAGAGCTGGAACCTGACCAGTGTGTTCTGCCTCCGATTGGGTGTTTCAGTCTCCACACTGCCACCAACAACCTCCTATAGTGTACTGTTACTAGGAAAAGTAGATGGCTTAAAGAAGGACCATGTACTCAACTTTCTATGATGTGTGAGTTGATATTAAATTGTGGATCAGGGCTGGGCTTGGTGGCTCACCCCTTTAATCCTACCACATTGGGAGGCCAAGATGGGAGGATGGCTTGAGGTCAGGAGTTTGAGACCAGCCTGAGTGAGAGTAAGACCCCTCGTCTCTACAAAAAATAGAAAAATTAGTGGGACATGGTGGTGCAGGCCTGTAGTCCCAGCTGCTCAAGAGGCTGAGGCAGGAGGATCGCTCCAGCCCAAGAGTTTGGAGTTGCAGTGAGCTATGATGACATCACTGCACTCTAGCCAGAGTGGAAAAAATGAGACTCTGTCTCCAAAACAACAACAACAACAAAAATTGTGGATCAGGCTTAGAACCAAATACCTTTCTTGTAAGTCATTTGCATATTTAAAATGATTTTCCTTTCAAAGGAATCTTTTTTTTTTTTTTTTAAATTAGAGACAGGGTCTCTCTCTGTCAGCCAGGCTGGAGTACAATGCGGCAATCATACCTTACTGCAACCTGCAACTCCTGGGCTCAACTGATCTTCCTTCCTTGGCCTCCCAAAGAGCTGGGATGAGAGGCATGAGCCACCGTACTGACCCCTTGTCCACTTTTATCAGTATAAATTTTACAAAATATTCCTGCAATTTTGTTGCTTTTACAAACCATATTTTTTCCTGTTAGCCTATTCCTGCTCCTGATTCCCAGAAGGGTTGTCATATTTCCCATGGGTCACCTTGAAAAGGAAGTAGAATATTAGAGAAAAGGATTGCTGACTAAGTATTTGCAAGCCATGTTACAGGAGATGACCCTTTTAACCTAAATACTCATATGTCTCACCCAAATTTAGGGTGTAAGCCAAGACTTTGTAGATGGAGCTAAAAGATGCTTCTCAAAACAGTTACAAGGGAAGAGAACATTAATAGTCTCCAGTATCACATATACCTAGTATTTCACACACAAAAAAATTCTGCACATATCACAAAAACCTCAATATAAAAATTCTGTAGGGGAAAAAGCCCCTCCCCAATCCTATCGGATAGGTATAAAAAGGGTTTTTTTCATCATCTCCATTTTACTCCAAAAGTCAAGTCACCAATGACATAAAACAAGTTGCTGTTAGAGGAAAACTTGAGCTCCAGCCGGGTCTGGTGTGATTCTGGACCATTCTTCTCAGTAGGATTGGCAACCACGCTGCTAGCATTCCTTGTGATCGTTCGAATTTTTAAGCAGGCTGCTCTAATTCAGACAGGGTTGAATCTAAAAGAATTGCGATTCTCTGAGTGCTATCCATCACCTGGAATTGTGTGGGTGTTCGTTAAAAATTCAGATAGCCCTAAATTTTAGACTCGGAAGGTTGGGTTGGGAGCACAACCTGAGGATTAACTGGCTCCATGGAAGACGCGGTGAGAATGGCCCACTCGGGGAGACAACTGTTCAGTGTTGCTACACGCGCTAAACCACGGTTCAACACCACGGACACTATTAATGCCCTCACCCTGAAGCCAGCCGCGCCCCCAGGCAGGGTGACGCCCGCATCATCTGGCAGCCGACTAGGCTTGGAACTGCTGTTTAGCAGGTTCCGCTACCCACGTGGTCTCCCGGGGCAACCACAAGGTCAATTGGAAAGACCAAAATAAATGGGTAACGAATAGCAGGCCCAAAGCGGGCAAATATCTAATCATTCATTTAGAGGTTTAAACTTAAAAATAATATTTAAAAATTAAGTAGCCTGCCAAAAAAGGCAGATTCGCGTCCGGAGGTGAAAGCGAGGGGCGGTACTTCCGGGTCAGGTGGGCCGGTTGCCGTGACCTTCCTCTCCGCTCGGCCATTTTGTCCCAGTCAGTCCCGAGGCTGCGGCTGCGGAGGAGCTGTTTGCGGATCAACTGCAAAGATGCTGTCCGTGCGCGTCGCTGCGGCCGTGGCCCGCGCCCTCCCTCGGCGGGCGGGGCTGGTGAGTACCGAGGGCCGGCGTCGGGAGGCGGCTCAGCGGGACTGCAGCGGGCGGTGGTGCGCTGGCTCGGGAGCTCTTTCTGCAGGACGTTAGGGGTTGTGGCGGGCGTCGCCATCTTGCACCGAGGCTGCTCCGGCTGGGTAGAGTGGGCGGCGGAGGGGCCTTTTTGCTCGCCACCTGTGCAGGATGAGACGGAGTGGTACAGCGGAGACAGTGATCTCGATGTTGTCCAGAGACAGGGCCTCAGGATTCTTGTCTTCGGCCAAGGGCGGCCCGAGAAGGGGTCTTGAGTGAAGGTCAGGGCTTGGGCTCTAGTTTTTCCGAGCCCTGCTCCGAAACGGGGAGTGTTCTCCTCGCTGATTCTTCGGGTCCTGCCCTACTGAAGGTATGAGGGCTGCTGTCAGTTCTTGTTGAAGCGAGTCAGGGGAACTGACATTGTATGAAGGTCAGCAGGCCCCGGCATTTCACCTGTGCCCGGAGGTCAGTTCGGAGCAAAGGAATAAGTGAAAGCGGTTTTTCGAATACCTCAGTAGGCGATCTCTTAGTGCTGAATATTAAAACGATCGTGAAAGCACCGTGCAGATGCAAAAAAGCATTTCATGTGGCCAATACCGTGACAACAATGAAGCTGATTTCTAAATTGTCTCAGTCTGGCAAAAAGAAGACTTTGCTATGTGATACTTTGACATGTTTAAAGAATTTGTGCTTGAATTGTCCACCTGGTGTCTTCTGGAATTGTTAGTGATAGAGAATTCAAGTAAAATATAACATAAGGTTGGAAAATGCCAAAATGGTCAATACCCTTAGTTACTTATCTCACTTCAAGTTAAGAACATAACCCTTGAGTTCTGTGTAAAGGTATTGACACTTGCTTATTTCTTTAATCTTAAAAATAATCTCAATTTGAAAGGTGACAAACATTACTGGCTATTTTGCTGCACTGACAGAAACGGTGGTAGCATCTTGGTTTTCTGTTGGCAGAAAAGCATTTTTAACAATTTTCATCTAGCTCCTGTAGAAGATAGTAGCTTCAGAATTGACAGTGACCAGTCACAGCATTACAACTTGAAGGAAGGAGAAAGAAGGATCCAGGTTCCAGATTGCTGCAGGATTCGTTGAAGACCATTGAAAAAGTCCACATGCCATAACTCTTAGTTTCTAACCTAACTCTAGCATTTATTTATCAACAGTTATTGTTTATTTGCTTTTGCTTATTCTGTTGTCCATGCTGGAGTGCAGTGGCACAATCATAGCCCACTCAGCCTTGAACTCCTTGCCTCAGTTTCTCTAGTTGCTGGGATTACAGGCAGGAGCTACCATGCCCTGCCTACCATGTTTGTTCTTTTTTTTATTTTTTTAAGCAAAATTGGAAATATATTGAGGTATGCCCCTTATAGGAAGCAGTTTATCTTTTTGAGAATTTTTACAACTCCACTGAAATAAATCTAAAGTCAAAATAATAGTATCTGGATGCCTTTAAAGGGAAAGACACGTAAGACTTTGTTAACAGTTGCTTTTTAAGATAGAGACTGTATTTTAAAAATAAGCTTTTTATAGCATGTTTACTGTGTACTAGGAACTGCATAATAGATATTCACATATATCAAAAGATACTTTCCTATGTGATTAATAGTCTTGACATTTTAAGTAAAATGCTTTAGATATAATTAGTATTTTCATCAGTAATTTGATGGAACTAAGCCTGCATTTGTTTCAACTTGTTAGTTTTATAAAGCCTTTTTTAAAAATCAAATTTTAATGAATGTGTTTGCACTAGGTCTCCAGAAATGCTTTGGGTTCATCTTTCATTGCTGCAAGGAACCTCCATGCCTCTCACACTCATCTTCAGAAGACTGGTAAGTTATCATTTCTCAGTCTACATCACACTTAATACCTTATTAAATGAAGACATGAATTATATGACTTATATAATTGTTGTGGGTTGTTTTCCACTTGTTAATTTTTTCTTTCATTTTTAGTTTCTACAGAATCTCAGGTTCTTAAACCATAATGTGCCATTTAGCCATGTCTTGGTAGGTTCTCTTGTTCTAGTAAAATGAACTACAATTACTTATTTCTCTTTTTGATATTAACACAGCTTCTGATAATGCCCCTTGGGTGGAAGCAAAGTGTACATACTAGGTAGTGGAATCTTTTTGACCTCTGAAAGATTTCTTTTTTCCTCCTACAAAGCATTAGAAAAAGTGAGTAATTCATACTGATAGATGTTTTTTTAAAAGGCAATATCTGCTAGTCTATGCCTGGTAATCTGAATTTTAGATGTGATAGTGAAGTGGGAAGGTGAGCATAGGAAGATGCTATAGGTTGGGGAATTTCTTTTGAGATGTGTACTGGGGCTTTTTAACGAAAGGTTAAATATATGTTTGTGTTTATGTATACACACACGTGCGCACACAGAGAGCACAGTATATATTGCCCACATGCTAAGATGAAAAATAGTACCTGGATACCTTTTTTTTCCTTTAAGAGAGGGATGGTTTTTTTTTTTATTTTATTTTATTTATTTATTTTTGAGACAGAGTCTTGCTCTATTGCCCGGGCTAGAATGCAGTGGTTTCACAGCAGCTCACAGCAGCTTCAAACTCCTGGGCTCAAGCTATTCTCTTGCCTCAGCCTCCCAAATAGTTGGGACTACAGGCATGTGCCACCATGCTTGGCTAATTTTTTCTATTTTTAGTAGAGATGGGATCTCGAACTCCTGAGCTCAGGCAATCCTCTGGCCTCCCAGAGTGCTAGGATTACAGGCGTGAGCCACCTCGCCTGGCCAGTACCGGGGTGCCTTTAAGGGGAAAGATACTTTGTTAACAGTTGATTTTTTAAATTGAATTGTCCTCAATAGGCACTGCTGAGATGTCCTCAATTCTTGAAGAGCGTATTCTGGGAGCTGATACCTCTGTTGACCTTGAAGAGACTGGGCGTGTCTTAAGTATTGGTGATGGTATTGCCCGTGTACATGGGCTACGGAATGTTCAAGCAGAAGAAATGGTAGAATTTTCTTCAGGCTTAAAGGTAAATTATAAAATGAGGTTCTGGTGTTTTCATATCTGCATCTTCTCAGTCGATTTAGCAATTCAGAGATTATGTCAGATTTTTTAAAAACTTTTAAGCCTCAATTTTGCCTACTTTTTTTTCTTGTCATTATCATAGATTGTAAAGAGAATAAACTTAAGGATTTTGGTTAGCTAGGTTTTTCACTCTGAGAACTGATTTACACTTAAATTGTAGCCACTGGTTCCAAAATACAAAATTGAGTAAACTTTCACTCAAATTACAAGAAGTTGAAGTCTATTCATTGTAGCTGTTAAGATAACTTCAAGTAAATTCATTTCTGGTGGAAAGTTGAAAGTCAGTGACTTTGTGTTTCTAGTAAGAGCTGACTACTTATTGGTTGAGAGGTGAGTTAATGGTATAGCTATCAGAGGCTGTCTAATGACACGAGTCCACTTCTTCCTATTGGGTTGAACCTAGTTAGCCAGTGGGATGAGAAATAAAAGTTGTTGGAGTCTTGGGCTCTCTGAGGAAAGCAGAGAATGATATTAGACCAGGGGCAACAGGACTACCTACTAAGCACACAGATATGGGAAAAGATAATCTTAATCCTCTTGCTAGTATGTAGTATGGAAAAAGAGACAGAGACACTTGATGTGGAGGACTAATTACAGAGCCCAAAGTTATCATTAGCTGTAAGACCTTGGCCAAAAGTTTAACCTTTCTTATCTTCAGTGTACAGTATATATCTTTGAAAGATGAGGTTGAAATAGAAGAACTCTGAGTTTCGTTTTAGGTTTTAAAATCCAAATGTCTAGAACGATACTGTCCGATAGAACTTTCTACAGTGATGGAAATATTCTATGTCTGTGCTGTTTTAATATGGTACCAGCTATACATATGTCACTATCAAGTATGTAAAATGTGGCTAGTGTGACTGAGGAACTGAATTTTAATTTTGTAAACTTGACTGATTAAATAGCCACATTTGGTTAGTGGATACTATATTAAACATTAGAGATATAGATTAACGTTTTTGAACCTGCAATGATATTTCCATGATATTCTCTATTTACAGTAAGTGCTTCCCCGGAGCTTTCATTACTGTAGACTCTGTTGTGCCATAACAGCCTTTTTGCATCAGACATGATTTAGGGAGCTAAAATACAGTTGTAATGATTAGAGATGACTTATTGCCTTTAGGTTAGGAAAATTTGTTCTTGATGGCTACAATAGGGTAGCTTTCAGTTTCACTTTTTACTAACCTGAGGAATGTAGGTTCTTTTTTTTTTAAACTTTTTTCTTTTTTTAATTTTTTTTCTCCGCTTTCCTCCCTTGTGTAGGTTCTGATTAGATAATTCCTGACTGCTTATTTCATACTGATCACTCAGCTCCAGAGCCAATTTCTTTGCTGCTTTTAATTCTTTGGGGATGTGATAGCATGTTAGGCTTATCATAGTGGTAAGATTATTGAAGGGAACATGTTGCTATTTTAAGTAAGTCCTGACCGAAGAAGGTTGTTTGTTAGGTAGAAAAATACTGTGAAATAAATGAGATGAAAAGGACAATTTCCCCCTTCTCCAGGCTATTTTCATATTTTGAAGTATTGGTGTATTGAGAGGAGTGCCCCTCCAGCTTCATTGGTGTTCAATTGTGTCTCTTGTGCAGGGTATGTCTCTGAACTTGGAACCTGACAATGTTGGTGTTGTCGTGTTTGGAAATGATAAACTAATTAAGGAAGGAGATATTGTGAAGAGGACAGGAGCCATTGTAGACGTTCCAGTTGGCGAGGAGCTGTTGGGTCGTGTAGTAGATGCCCTTGGTAATGCCATTGATGGAAAGGTAGGTTTAATGTTTATTAGAGGTGGTTGTAGCTTCTAACAAACATCAAAACTGATTATTCTGAGAGTTCCTTTTTATTTTATCCTTTTACAGGGTCCAATTGGTTCTAAGACCCGTAGACGAGTTGGCCTGAAAGCCCCTGGAATCATTCCTCGAATCTCTGTGCGGGAACCAATGCAGACTGGCATTAAGGCTGTGGATAGCTTGGTGCCAATTGGTCGTGGTCAGCGTGAGCTGATTATTGGTGACAGACAGACTGGGTAAAGACCTAAGCATGTTAAAAGTTCTAACTAAAATTTGGTCTATAGAAAGATTATTCTTTAGTCTTGTAATGGTAAATGCTTTGTTTATAATGGGGACAGTAGAATGTGATAGTAGTAGTAGTAGTGAAATTTTATCTGGGAAATCCTTTGAAGTATTGAGGAAGATTTATGTTTACTTTCTCTTTTTAAAGTAAAACTTCGATTGCTATTGACACAATCATTAACCAAAAACGGTTCAATGATGGAACTGATGAAAAGAAGAAGCTGTACTGTATCTATGTCGCTATTGGTCAGAAGAGATCCACTGTTGCTCAGTTGGTGAAGAGACTTACAGATGCAGGTATTAAAGAACTTAAGTCTCAGTGCTGTTATCTCAAGTCCTGTTGCTGCCCACCCTAGAACAGCTTCTGCTAAATGAAGACTGATTTTAGTTACTCCCTAATGAGCTGAACTTTCTGATATAAATCAATAAGAAAAACAAAAGTAAAAAAATAACGTAAAACACCAATACATATAAAGGTTTTGTCAGTTTTCTTTAAAAGTGGAGGCTATTTGACTCTGGTTAATAATTCTTAGTAGTAGATCTTTTTAGCCCTTAGGTAATTTTTATTATAGTAGCCTCTAATTTAAAATCACAATATTGATAACCTTATAAAACTTAAAATGTGTTTTCTCCTCAGATGCCATGAAGTACACCATTGTGGTGTCAGCTACAGCTTCTGATGCTGCCCCACTTCAGTACCTGGCTCCTTACTCTGGCTGTTCCATGGGAGAGTATTTTAGAGATAATGGCAAACATGCTTTGATCATCTATGACGACTTATCCAAACAGGTCAAAGGAAATATATTTTTAGAATCTATTTGTTTGCACTATGATGAAAGTTCACAAATGCAACTCCTGCTTTACAGATGAAACTCCCAACCCTCTTCTGTACCGTAGGCTGTTGCTTACCGTCAGATGTCTCTGTTGCTCCGCCGACCCCCTGGTCGTGAGGCCTATCCTGGTGATGTGTTCTACCTACACTCCCGGTTGCTGGAGAGAGCAGCCAAGATGAACGATGCTTTTGGTGGTGGCTCCTTGACTGCTTTGCCAGTCATAGAAACACAGGCTGGTGATGTGTCTGCTTACATTCCAACGAATGTCATTTCTATCACTGATGGACAGGTACTGTTTTAATGTTTAAAATAAATGTAAAAAAGGTTTGGATAATTCTGAGGCATTGGTTGACACTAGTGGTTGTTAACTGATTTGTTAAATGCCTTTCGTTTTTATTATGAAGAATTCCAAATGCATACAGAAGTAATGAGAACAGTGTATAACGAAACCCCACATATCTGTCACCAAATTAACATTTCATGGAATAGTGTGCTTCATTTGTGTTTCATTTATACTCATTACTATTCTTTCTTGCTCGATAATTTTGAAGCAAATTCCAGAGATCAAATCACTTTACCTGCATATATTTCAATATAAATTAAGTTACATGTTTTTTTTTTATCTCATACGTACCTCTTCATCTTGGCAATAGGATTATAGGTCAGTTTGGGTTGTGAAAGATTTGGGGGATTGACACTTCACATTCTTCCTTAGGTTTGGGGTTTCAGTTTTTTGGCATAGTGACTTAAATTTGAAAATAATTGATATCTTGTTGTAAACTTGCTAATGTATGTATTCTCATTACATTATAGATCTTCTTGGAAACAGAATTGTTCTACAAGGGTATCCGCCCTGCCATTAATGTTGGTTTGTCTGTGTCTCGTGTTGGATCTGCTGCCCAAACCAGGGCTATGAAACAGGTAATTTGGCGTCACTTTGGTAGGAAGGGGGATATCGTTTGATATACATCTTAAAGTACATTGATTATATTTGAGTAGTGCTCTGTGTCACTGAGTTACAGTCCTAGTAATGTTTGTATTTCAGGTGGCAGGTACCATGAAGCTGGAATTGGCTCAGTATCGTGAGGTTGCTGCTTTTGCCCAGTTCGGTTCTGACCTCGATGCTGCCACTCAACAACTCTTGAGTCGTGGTGTGCGTTTGACTGAGTTGCTGAAGCAAGGACAATATTGTGAGTTGTTCTTTTCTTCATTTGCTCAAATTCCTACTGTGTTAGGGTCTTCTCAGGTCTGCAGAGCTATGTCACATCAGGCTTTAATACTTGCTGTTATCTTTCATTAGAGGTCATGCATGCCTTTTAGATGCAATTAATGCCTATTTTACTTAAGCAAAGCATAGTTCTTACCACCATTTGAATATAAACACAATGGACTTAACTGGGAAAACTTCCTAAGTATATTTAATACCTTCTTTTCAGACCTATTAGTGTCCCCTGCCCGCTTAGCTAAAGGAGTGTGAAATTTGTCAGATTTAAAAGAATGTTAGTATGTTTTTATCTTGCCAGATAATTTCAGCAAATTGTTTATAACCCAAACAGTATAAACACTGCCAGATGATAGATAGAGCTTATGGACTGTACCCAAAGATTACACTTCAAGGCTTGCAAATAGAAGAAAGAACTGTTTCCTGGGGAGAGAGGTGGGAAGGACTATTAAGTGAAGTTCTAAGCTGCTGAGAATGTGAAGTGTAGGTGATATTAATACATAGGGACATGTTAATAATTGGGGGGAAAAGTAATTTCTCTGACTTTGGTAGCGTGGCATTTATTTGTTTAAGCAGCTCATTTGGCATTTTTTTGTTTCTTTGCAGCTCCCATGGCTATTGAAGAACAAGTGGCTGTTATCTATGCGGGTGTAAGAGGGTATCTTGATAAACTGGAGCCTAGCAAGATTACAAAGTTTGAGAATGCTTTCTTGACTCATGTTGTCAGCCAGCACCAAGCCCTGTTGGGCACTATCAGGTATGAACATAATTAATGTCCTCTTTTTGTAATGTTTTAAGGTAAATGTCTTGTTAAAATTCTTTTTTTTTTTTTTTTTTTGGGACACAGTCTCACTCTGTTGCCTGGGCTAGAGTGCCGTGGCGTCAGCCTAGCTCACAGCAACCTCAAACTCCTGGGCTCAAGCAATCCTCCTGCCTCAGCCTCCCGAGTAGCTGGGACTACAGGCATGTGCCACCATGTCCGGCTAATTTTTTCTATATATATTTTTAGCTGTCCATATAATCTTCCTATTTTTAGTAGAGATGGGGTCTCGTTCTTGCTCAGGCTGGTCTCGAACTCCTGAGCTCAAACAATCTGCCCGCCTCGGCCTCCCAGAGTGCTAGGATTACAGGCATGAGCCACAAAATTCTTTATTTACTTTGTTTTTTTTTTTTTTTTTGAGACACAGTCTCACCTTGTCACCTGGGCTAGTGTGCTGTGGCATCAGCCTAGCTCATAGCAACCTCAAACTCCTAGGTTTAAGCGATCCTCCTGCCTCAGCCTCCCGAATAGCTGGGACTACAGGCGTGCCACCACACCTGGCTAATTTTTTCTATTTTTAGTAGAGATGGGGTCTCCTCTCGCTCAGGCTAAAATTCTTTTCAATTCTGTAGTTAGGCTAGTCATTGAGATTCTGTCCAGATCAGAACTGATGATTTGCTTTTGTTTCCAAATAGGGCTGATGGAAAGATCTCAGAAGAGTCAGATGCAAAGCTGAAAGAGATTGTAACAAACTTCTTGGCTGGATTTGAAGCGTAAACTCCTATGGATTTACATCTGTTGCTAGTTTGGTTTTGTCATTATTTCTTCTAGTAAATCAGTTCCATTTGTAAAAGTATTACTCTCATACTCCAGATGTACAGAAATCTCGTTAAAAATAAAAATTCCATATTGCGTGGTAGATTTCTCTAGTGTGTTATTTAAAACAGATCATGTTAAGGAATTGTTGAACATGCTTCTTAACGTATTTCACTTGAATATTGGTACAGTCAGCAGGGCTAGATAATTCAAGCTGAGCTCTTCACAAGATTCTAGAATACTTTGTGGTTGATGAAAGAGAAATTCACAAATGTATAACTGAATATATGTGGTAAATGGATGTTATTAAAGAGCACAGCTGGCTTCTCTGCCCAGACTTACCTGCATAAAAGAGGTACTGTAGGCAGGAAAAGGATAAGACAACTAAAATTCTCAAGGAAAGGAAAAAATTGCTAAGTAAAGTATGAAAAATGAGGACAAAAAACTGAGGAGAGATGGCAGAATGAATAAAATTTTGAAAACTTGTCGATATCTCGTGTAGTTTGTTCATTTTAACGTAACCTTTCACAAGGAGCAGTGGGTCTTTCTGGGTTCTAGTCTCCATTTTAAAGTTGTAACAGGCATATAATTTGAAGAATCAAGAAAGACAAGACCAAGGGTATTCATGAAAAATAGCTATCCTTTGCCTATCCCCAACCTTCCTACTCTCCAAAAGCAATCAATTTCTATTCGTTTATTTCTTTGGTCAGTTATTTCCACATTGCAGTTCTTATGTCAGTTCTTGACTTTTACATTGTATGTGTAATCTATTGATTTCAGCCAATGGATGATGAGAATTTTGCATGTGCACACTCATATACTACACACTCCACCATAATAATTTCTCTTATCATCCCAATATAAACAAATTATGATTTGGGATAAAACAGATTTAAGACTTTACAACCTGTTTTTGACTAAGCCATGTGGTATCACTAATTTGACCCCAATCTTTCTCCAGTTGTCTGAATTAGTATGTTTGAACATGTCAGGCAAGATGTTTCTCAGAACCATCTGGACCAGTTGTTCTGGTGGGCTGCTGTTTGAGCACTAGTGTACAGGTGAAGGCCGAAGCCATTTGGATTACTTACCCTTTCTCTTTTTAAGCTTGAAGAGTTTTATTTTGAAGTTTTATTTTGACATATCTTGGTGCAGGTCTGCTTTCATTCATTGTGCTAGAGCACTTGAATAATTTTTTGTTACAATTTTTGATATTGCAGTCAACTTTTTATATACATCTACATGCATATGCAAACGTTTCTATAAGAAATCCCTGGAAGTGGAATGATTGAAGTTTTAATAAATATTGCCAAAATGATGGAATAGCTTATACTGTGGACAGTTTAACAGCTGATTGAATTGTGACTTTTTTATACTTTTCAGCAACACTGGCCAATACATTAGTATAATTTGTATTTTGACTTGTGAAATTAATGCTTTTTGTATTTAAATAGCTACTTTATTTCTCCTATATTATAATAGCTTTTCATAGCCTTTGCCCGTTCTTACTGAGTTAATGCTTTTTTACTGATCTATAAAGGCTTTTGTCTGTAAGGGTCATGTTTTGTCATTTTCTAAAATATTTTTCCTAGGGCTTCCCCTCTTCCCCGGGAATGATGGCACATGCCTGTAGTCTGAGCTACTTGGGAGGCTGAGGGCTGAGGTGGGAAGATTGCTTGAGCCCAGGAATTTGAGGTTACAGTGAACTATGATAAAGCCAAACTGCATTTCAGCCTGGGCAGTAAAGTGATACTGTCAAAAAAAAACAAGGTGCACACCACCACGTCCAATTTTTCCCATCTTTTTTTAGTTTCCCAGCTAATTTTTTTTTTCTATTTTTAGTAGAGACAGGGTCTTGCTCTTGCTTAGGCTGGTCTCAAACTCCTGACCTCAAAAGATCCTCCTGCCTGGGCCTCCCAGAGTGCTTGGATTATAGGCATGAGCCACCATACCTGGTGGAAGGACTTTTGAGCAAAATAAGCAGTGGTAAAGAATTATAGAGGACATTAATATATAGGGTTGCATAAACATGGAAACTGGGCCAAAAAACCTAATTAAACAAAAACTAATTTAGTTCAATTAATATTTATTGAGCACCTATAATGTGTTAGGTAGTGTGCTTGACCATGAAATGCAGAGTAAGACAGGTTTGCAACAGAGATGGCAAATTGTTTAGAAAAATATCAAGACTTCTTTAGATACACGGGCAAAAGACATGGACAACTCCGAAAAGAAGGCATAAGGTGAAAAAAATAAACTTATAAAAAAACTTATCAAGTAGTGATTAAAACCATGCAAATTAAAACCATAATGAGATAGTTTTAATGAGCAAATTAACAGGGACTGTGAATGATGTCATCTATGAGCATATAGACTAACACAACTTTTGTGGAAAACTATTTGGCAATATATTTCAAGAACCTTAAAAATGTTTATGCTCTTTCACCTGCAATTCTACTCTGAGTAATTTTAACAAGGATTTATATAAAAGATATTTATCACAGTAATAGTTCCAAAAGCATTAGGGAAATGCTAAGTATTAGTAAATCCACTTGATGGGGCAAGTATGCAAAAATTGAAAGTGATATTGAAGAGTTATCTTTTTAATTTCTTTGGGTTTATAACAAATGCACAGGGTATAAATTCAAAGGTCCAAAAGGGCATAAATATCAGAGCAGGCTTTCCTATAAGAAAAAAAAAAAAGCATAAAGTAAAAAGCAGAGGGCTCCTTCCTTCAGAGGGAACCATTCAAAACATATGTCTATTCATCTATTTTTTTTTCTCCTCATTCTAGTGGCAACTTGTTTTGCATTTTGCTTTTTTTCATTTAGTAGTATTATCTGTTGATTGTTATACATTAACACCCAAAGAGCTTTCTCGTCCTTTTTTATGCTTGAATATGATTTCACTGTATAGATACATCACAACATACTGAGCTAGTTCTCCATCAATGGACATTTAATTGTTTCAAGTCTTTTATCAGAATAACCATGGTGCTATGAATAACTGTATACATATTTCACTTTGCACATGGGAGAATATATTTGGAGAGTACATTATTTGACATGGACTTGTTGGGTCAAAAGATAGTTGCATTTTGCACTTTGATGATGTGGCTAAATTTCTCTTCACAGAGCTGCTCAATTTTTATATGCAGGAGTGTCTGCTTACACAGGGGTTGGCACTGTGTGCTAACAAAATTTTGTTAGCAAAAATGTATTTAATGACTTTAGAAAATATGAATGAATTAGCCTGGCGTTGTGGCGGGCACCTGTAGTTCCACTCGGGAGGCTGAGGCAGAACGATCACTTGAGCCCAGGAGTTTGATGTTGCAGTGAGCTTTGTGACATCACTGCACTTTACCTGGGGCGACAGAGCAAGGCTCTGTCTAAAAAAAAAAAAAAAAAAAAAAATTAGAAAATACGAATTGAAATATTGTTAAGTTAAAAAAGCAACACTCAAAATTTTATGTAAGAACTTAGCCATGCAAGTATATTATTGGAGAGATTATGCTGGAATATTGATAGTGGTTATTTTAAACCTGTTGACATTTAGTTTTATTATTTCCTAAGTTTCAACATGAGTTTTGGAGGGGACATTCAAGCCATAGAAGTTAATAAAATATCATAAATTGGTTACAATCCCTTAGATATGGTACACACTTTACTTGTCTTTTTACTCACAGTACGTGCCCCAGTGATGAGTTTAATAAAGGAGAAATGAATAATATTTTCTGGCAGCGTGGACAACCATTTGCAATTTTCAATTTTGCCACCAGGTGGAGGAAGAGGGTTAAAATTTAAGGCTCTTAGGCTCCGAGTCACGAAAATAAAGTACAAGGTACCGAGTGAGAACTTGCGAGTTGGAATCTAAGACTGAAAATATCACATGTATTAAAAAATCAAAACGTAGACAATTAGAATTGTATCTAAAATATTTGTCCCAAATATTTAAAACTTCCAGGAAAAATGCTGGTACTGTCTTCGGCACTCCAGCTTTTTTTCTCTCCCCAGTTAGTGGTTTTTCCTACCCCTCCCTGCTGTGCAGCCTGTCCTGGCGCCCACCGTGACTTCTGCTGCCCCCGACAGTGTCGCCAGACTTCCCTGACTTCCCTCTAACCTCACTGCTTTCAAAGGATATGAACAAGCAGGTAAGTGGGTGGATGCCCTTGGAGAGACCCAGGGCTGGAGGCCACCTCTCCATTTTTCTAGTTGTGGCTGACTTTATTGGCGGGATTTCATCACGGTGGGACTGGGGCTAGTATTATAGGGAGAATCTGTAAAGATCCTTCAAATCACCCTAGCAATTGCCCTTCCACTGTGTCTAGACCTAGCTAGAACCTGCTGAAAAGGCAAGTGCGTGCCTCTCCAGGCCTGGGGGTCGGCTGGGCATGAACCTGACCTCCACCTTCCCCTCCCTGAGCACCTACTTCTGGCCCAGGGTGCGTCTGCCCCAGGAATGACGTCTGTCTTCGCCTCTGTTTAGAACTGCAGAGCTCTAACCTCGAGCTGTTCATCCCTTCAATAAGCTGCGATCTTTGGCAAGTCACTCAGCCTCTCTGGGCCTCAGCTCTGGTTCAGGGACCGCAGCACGGAGCAACACCGTGTCGGAGAGCTCCGCGTTACTGCGCAGCGGGGATGAGTCCGACTTGCCCTGGGTTGGATCTGAGAGGGTGGGAGAGCCGGGGGGAGCGGAAAGAAGCTCGGGCTCCCACTGCGGGGATGGGGTTGGCCTAGAAGGGTCTTGCTTGTCCTGAGAGCGGGAAGCGGGTCGGGTCGCGGAGGAGCTGAGCCCTTGGATGCCCTGTCAGAACCCTGGGAAGGGACCTAGAGTTAAGGGGAAACAGCAGCAATGACCTTTCCATGACATGTTAGACTAAAATGTGCCCCGGGGCCTGATCTGCAGCGGGCGCCCCAGGGCCGTGCACGGGACTCGCAGAAGCGCCTACGGCCCAGCGCCCGCCGGCGTCGTCGGTCCCCAGGCTTTACCGAGCTGACGCCGGGTTCTCGCCAGCACGGTCTGACCCGGCGGGGCCAGGGCTCCTCCTGCAGCCCCGCGGAGCCTGCCTGACTCCGCCAGGGCTTCTCTCCGGGGCAGGGGGCGGGGTTGGGAGCAGGAGGCGGAGCCGAATTTGGGAAGGAGACAGGACCAGTTCTTTCCAACACCCAAAGGCTTCCTGAAGGAGGTGGCGTGGATTTCGGGCTAACTTACTGATCGTTGCCAGACACCGCGGGGCTCTGCGTGGCCTGGGTCCGGGCGCGGGCCGCAGCCCCCGAGCCGGTGCGCGCGGCGGGTCTTCGCCAGTTCCCCGCGCGGCTGGAGCGCAGAGCGCCGCCCCGGGCCGCCGGAATCCGGGTGGTTTAGGACCCGGGGCGGCGTCCCGGCGCGATTGTGGAACCCGGTGGAGGCTGCGGGAGCGCGGGCTGTGACATACAGGCTTCACGGCGCGGCCCCGCCTGCTGCTCCGGTCCCCTCCGCGCCCACCGACTCGCGCCGGGATGACGGGCTCACTGTTCAAGGGCAACTTTTGGGTAAGTCGCCGGGCGACAGCCCCCGGGGGATCGTCTTTTGCAGGAAGCGAACAGCCCAGAAGGGTTTCTCTTTGCTGGAGCTTTGCCCTGTCTGGCAGCCCTGTTTTCTCAGCCCCATCCCCCAGGCCGTCGCCCCAGCCCGTCGGGCCACCACAGAAAGACAGATGTTGTGTGACACCCTACGGGCTGGTGGAGGCATCCGCGCCCGGGAGGCTGGCCCGGTGTGGAGGCACCAGGTCTGCCTGTTTCTTTCCTCTGTCTGGTCCCCTTCCCCCTGTCGTCTCACTCCCCGGGGGTCCCTCCTTCGGAGGAACTGCCTTCTTCCCTTTAAGACCCGCCGGGGAAGCCGCACACCTGGGAGCTGACCCACAGCTGCCAAGGGGATCCCGCTTGCCCTCCATTTAGCCTCACAGCTGCCTAGCAGGTCCCTCTCCCCGACTGTGGGCTGCTGGGTGGAGACGCCTGGGGACTTCAGGGACACAGTTTAGACCCTGCTTGTGAGGTGTGTTCACCGGAGTTTCTGAGGTTCTCCTGGGGCACTGCCCACTTGTAGGGTGCAGGGATGTGGCAGCTTCTCAGAGCAGCCAAGGACCTCACAGCTGCCCCTCACAGGGGGCCTGGGAATTCTTCAGGTAGCATATAGGACTTTGGGGTCCCATGACTGGCACTGCGGGGGGAAAAGGGTCTGGGCAAAGTAAACTGGAGGATGAGGTGCGGGCACCAGAAATAAGGAAGTCAGCAGAGGAACTGGTTTGTGGAGAGAAAAGGAGAAGGAGGCAAAAGTGATATTAATACTTAGCTACAGGTGTAGCACCAGCTAGGGCAAGGCCAGCAGAATGCTAAGTCCCCCTCTGCCCTAGCCCACCCTCAGCATCAGGCTAGGGTTGCCGGATATGGGGAGGTCTTGGAGAAGGGGACAGGGTGCCAGGGGAGGGGACAGGGTGCCAGGCAGCAGGGTTTGGAAGTATTAATATTTTAATATTTCAACAACCATGTCAGTGAATACTCTCCAATGTCTGGTGTGTGACATTCTGGGTTTGAGGGGCTGGCAGAGATGGCCCTGCCCCTTGGGAAGGATGTCCTGGTGAGAGCTCACGGGACAGCATGAAGTACAGGAGGATCATCAGCAACCAGCCGAGGCTCTGAGGGGGACTGCCCAGGTTTGAGTCCCAGTTCTGCCCCTTAGTAGCCAAGTGACCCTGGGCAGGCTACTTCCACCCCAAAGCCTCAGTTTTTCCATGCATAAAACTGGGGATAATAACAGTGTCTACTCCATAGGATTGTTGTGAGGAACGTTTAGTACAGTGCCTTGCACACAGTGAGCACTGGTAGTTGTCAGCTATTATTATCAGTGGCACAGAGTGACAATGAAAGGAATTAAGTGACAGTTACTCAAGGAGAAAGAATAAAGAGATAATTTCAAAAAGAAGCACTCTTAGTGAATGCTTGTGTTTACGGAGGAAGAGAAAGGGGGCAGAGAAATAGAGGAAGAGATGAAGGGGTACAACCAGGAAAGAGCCATCACAGGCTAAAGAGAGGACCATTCCAAGGAAGTTGAGAGACCCATGGTCAAATTAGGTACATGTTCCTGAAAAGGTATGAGTCAACATGCACTTTATAAATAATCTTGTTTAAATGTTCCATGACATTGGAGCCTTTTGGTGGATCAGTTTCTAACAGTTTCTTTAAAACTGAGATCGGAGCTGACATGTGCCTGTAGTCCCAGCTACTTGGGAGGCTGAAGGCAGGAGGATTGCGGATCCCAGAAGTTCGAGGCCAGCCTGGGCAACACAGTGACACCCCATCTCTCTCTCTCTTTCTCTCTCTCTGAAATTGGATCGGCCCCAAATGAGTTTGCCTGATATTGGTGCACACCTGTGTGTTGCCTCTCTTCCACCCTTCCCTGTGCATAACTTTTCTGTGGCCATTTGGTTAAGCAGTGCTGTGCAATTTATCTTGGTTAACTTTGATGGTACTTCATCAGAAAAAGACAGTGACCATAGTTATGGTTTCCAGAGCTCCAGGGAAACAGCCAGGCCACAGTAAGGAAAAATGGCAGTCATTGGTGTGATCAGACACAAGCGTCCTTCAGACATGGGCATGCACAGGTGATGGTAGAACCTGTTCCAGAAGAGGTAGACAAAAGCAAAGTTCTCTCACCGCCAGGGATTTCCAGGCTCCTCACTTGGGTGTGAGGCCTCACCTGTCTCTGAACCTCCTCTAGATACTTATTTTGACTGGGCTTTCCTGATTCCTGAGGCTCCTGGTCCAGACCAGCTTCCTAGTTGCTGTCCCAGCACCCTGTACATGCAGTGAGCAGGGCCTCTCTCCCTGTCTGGGGATTGACTGTCTGAACTTGCTAATGGCCCTGCTGTCAACACAGGGCTGTACTTCTGCTCCAAACCTTTGACCAACTGGAATCGTAGCATTCTGGGGCTTAACCAGAGTTTGAAATGGTGCTGCATCTGGCTTTGCTCAATGGCTTTCTCTATACAGTCATCCCTTGGTATCTGTGGCGGATTGGTTACAGGACTCCCCTGCAGATACCAAAATCTGTGGATGCTCCAGTCCCTGACATAAAATGGAGAAGTATTTGCATATAACCTACACACATCTTTCTGTATAGTTTAAAGAATCTCTAAATTACTTATAATACCTAATACAATGTAAATGCAATATAAATAATTGTTATACTGTATTGGTTTTTTTATTTGTATTTTCTGTTGTTATATTGTTATTTTTTACTTTATCTTATTTTTTTGGAGTATATTTGATCCATGGTTGGTTGAATCCATGGATTTGGATATGGAGGGCCAACTGTACAGTGCTCTAGATTAGTGTGGGAGGTTGCTGGTTTTTGTTTTTGTTTTTTGTTTTTTTTTTGATTAACAGAAGAAAACAGGTTATCATAATAGACCTTCCATGTTGGCCTCGTGGTATTTTGTACAATGTTTAGACTGTTGCTCTAATATTTAAATACTGTCTCTTGGATTTTATTGAAAGAAGCATTTAAGAGAAATTAAACTTAGCAGTTTTTATTTGAGCAAAGAAACGATTCATGAATCAGGCAGCACCTGGAACCAGTAAAGGTTCAGAGAGCTCCACCTAGCAACATAGGCAGGGAGTATTTATAGACAGAAAAAGGAGGTGACATATAGAAACAGCCTCATGGGTTATAGTTTGGCGGTTGCCTTATTTGGGCATGTCTGAGCAGTTTGCAGCCTGTGATTGGCTGAGAGCTCAACTGTTAAGATTGGCAGAGACTCAGCTACTTGTTACAAGAATGTACTCTTAGTTAGGTTGCAGCTTGTTTGTATACTAAGTTAGGTTGCAACTCCCTATTTACAGAGGCAACTTTAGGCTGAATTTACGTATATATGCATGTATGTATTTTGTATTTTTTTTAGAGACTGGGTCTTACTTTGTTGCCCAGGCTGGAGTGCAGTGGTGTGATCATAGCTCACTGCAGCCTCAAACTCCTGGGCTCAAGCAATCCTCCCACCTCAGCCTCCATAGCTAGGACTATAGGAGTGCACCACCACGCCTGGCTAATATATATATATCTTTTGTAGAAATGGGGTTTCTCTATGTTGCCGAAGCTGGTCTTGAAATCTTGTCCTCAAGTGATCCTTCCACCTTGGCCTCCCAAAATGCTGGGATTACAAGCATCAGCCACCGTGTCTGTGAACCAAATTTAATTTGACAATCTAGTTCCTAGAAACACACCACAAGGGCTATTTTGTATTGTCTTGCCTAGTGGCAAAAGGCAAGGTGGAGTCATTAACAATTACCCCTTCTCCAATTCATTCTTCCTAGAGCAGCCAGAGGGAGCTTCTTTAAAATACTTGTCAAAATCCTTTTATCTTGTTTTATCTTCTTAAAAATTTAACAAGAGAGGCATAGGACCTATCTTTTAAGGAAAATAAATTTCTATTTTTTATTTGTGTACATAAAACAAAGTACATAAAACAAAATCTGGACATAGAAAGGCTTGGAGCATTTTTGGCTGGGAAAAGTTAACATAGAATTTTTTTTAAAAGTTAAGGTAATACAAGCACAATTTTAGCTCTTTCTTCTGGTAGTTACCACCACTTTATAAAGTAATATAATATGATTATACTGCTCTTTCTTGATAGAGATGCTTTGAACATTATCTATTGATTTACTACTACAATAGAAAATTTAGCTCTTTTATATCACTATCTCTACTTCCCTGTATATTACTAGGTCAGGTGTAGTGGCTCATGTCTGTAATCCCAGCACTTTGGGAGGCTGAGGCAGAAGGATTGCTTAAGGCCAGGAGTTGGAGACCAGCCTGAGCAACATAGTGGGACTCCATCTCTACAAAAAATGTAAAATTTAGCCAGGGGTGGTGGCTTGCACCTGTAGTCCTACCTACTCAGGAGGCTGAGGCAGGAGGATGGCTTGAGCCCCAGAGTTCAGGATTACAGTGAGCTATGTGTTGCCACTGCACTCCAGCCTGAGTGACAGAACAAGACTCTGTCTCGAAAAAATAAATAAATAATAAAAAGAGTAATAAAATTATATTACTAGTTTGAACTTTATATTTGGAAAGAATGTCAAAGTTACATAAATCTCGAGTATGAAGTTTTCACGTGTAACCTTCACTTGGATTCCCCAGTGTTAAATCCCATTTGCTGTAATAGTCTTTCTTTCTCTAGGTAGGTATTAATACATGTACATATTTTCCCTGAACCATTGAAAGTAAATATCACTGTTTTGAAATCACTAATCACTGTTTATGTTGTCATGGCATATAAAGATTGTTTACTTCAAAGCTAAGTAGTATAATATTATTATATATCCATTCTTGTTTTTCCTGGACTTTCTAATTGCCTTTTTGGGGGTTTTTTTTGGTGGCATTATTCGCTTTTATAGAATCCCTCCTCTTTCTCTCTGTCATTGTTTTTTACTGTTTCAGCATATCAGGTATTTACAAAAGTCCTTTCCATCTGCATCGTCTTGTGGAGACCCCCTTCCTGGAGCCCTTGGTCCCTGTTCCAGTCTGGACTGGTTATTTTCCATGCGTGCTGCACAGCTGTCATCCTGGGCTTCCCTTCAGTGCTCTCTTGAATTGGAGCCACTGTTTTTCAGATCCCATGTCACCTAAGGAGCTCTTGAAAACAAATCAGGTCATGTCATTCCCCTCCTTAAATTCCTCCAATGACTTTCCATTGCACTTGGCCAGTCCAAAAGTCTGACCGTGGCCTACAGGGCCCTGCTGACCCAGCCTCGATTGCCATCTCCCCTTCACCCTACTGCAGCATCTGTAGGTCAATTACCAAATAATGCATTCTCGTTCCCAGCTCACCAACTCCCCCTGCTGCCTGTTCTCAAGGCATCCTGTGTGTCTCCCTCATAAGGCACATCCATGATATTGCAATTACCTCTTTATTTTTCTTGTCTTTATTTCAATAGATTTAGGGGGTACAAGTGTTTTTTCTTACATATATGAATTGTATAGTGGTTAAGTCAGGGCTTTCGGTGTATTCGTCACCCAGATAGTGTACATTGTACCCCATAGGTGTAATTACCTCTGTAATGTCTGCTTTCCCTCAGACTGTAAGCTCCACGAGGTGTACCTGACTTGTTCAGCACTGTGACCCCAGCACCCAGTTGGGTGCCTGGCATAGCAGACCCTCAACAGATATCAGAAGGAATGAATGAAGAAATGAAGGAACAGTGAGAGATATATGGGGCAGTGAATGGAGGTTACTCATCCAAGTAAACACTCTATCCTTGCATTCCCTTTAGAGGAAGTGTCATTCTTTGCTTTTAAAGACCCTTTATCTTTAATTTGTATGCTCAGCTAGGTCTATTCTTAAGACTTAAAATGTTTAACTTAGAAAAATTTTGTAACCGTCTATTCTCGTAGACAGAATTAGGTAAGGGTCCCTTGAAACCTTTGGGGAGCCTTAAAACCTAAACAAATGATCCATACACCTAATTCTATGACCAAGGACAACTGCTTGCTGTAACAATAAATACTGATATGGGACTTCACTCAGTGACTCCTGGCTCATGGGAATGCTAGAGGACCCCTAACTCCCCCATCACTTTAAACTACACTTTGTCTCTGTCTTTATTATTTCCAAATCTCTTGGGATGATTATGCCTGGAACCTGTTTTGCTGGAAGACTAGCTAACTCCCAACAGGGTCTTGCTCTATCACCCAGGCTGGAGTGCAGGGTGCAATCATAGCTCAGTGTAACCTCGAACTCCCGGGCTCAAGTGATCCCCTTGCTTCAGCCTCTCAAGTAGCTAGGACTATAGGCATGTGCCACCATGCCTAGCTAATCAAATTTTTTTTTTTATAGAGATGGGCTCTCACTATGTTGCCCAGGATGGTCTTCAACTTTTAGCCTCAAGTGATCCTCCTGGCTTGGCCTCCCAAAGTGCTGGGATTACAGGCATGAGCCGCAGTGTCTGGCTGAAATTTTAAAATGATAGTTTTTAATATTAAGATAAAATTAATATAATTAAAAATACATATACTATTAATGATTTAGTACTTTTCCAATTTTTTTCTCCAAGCATAAATGTAATCCTAGTATATGTACTATTTTGTATTTCACTGTTTCAATTAAAATATCATAACATGCTGAGCTCAGTGGCTTGTATCTGTAGTCCCAGCTACTGGGGAGGCTGAGGCGGGAAGATCACTTGAGCCCAGGAGTTCGAGTCCACCCTGGGCAACACAGTGAGACCCTGTCTTTAAAAAAAAAATTAAAAAAAATTATAATGCTATCTACTTTCCTGACAATTATTTTAAAATTTTATTTATTTATTTATGTATTTATTTATCTTAGGATCCTCAATGACAGAATATTTAAAAAATTTTATAAATGATACAACTGTTCTTTTGTTGTTTGAGTTAGCATTTATTTAATTTCCAAAGTTTTCCATAATAAATAATGTTGTTACACACATCATTCATGTAACGTATTTAAAATTTGGATTCTTTAAGTGTCTATTTATGAAAACTCATGACAACGAGTCACTGCCCAGCCATTTTACTATGTTACTCTAATAAGATCATTCTTTCCCTTTCCACAGTGATGTCATAAGTTTTCCACTCAAACCTCCATTGCCCTCCCACGTTCTCACTCTGTTGTGGGAATCTTGCCTCTATTCCGTTAAGAAACCAGATACCAGTTGGTGAAAGCTCACTTACCTTCTGTATACATAGGATTAGGTTTGGCCATGAGTGACAGAGAACCCTAAAACAACAATGGCCTAGACAAGGATGATGTTTATTTCTCTCTCAAACCCAAGTCCCTGGTGGGTCACTCTAGGGCTGGCATGGCTACCCATGGGGTCAGGACCCATGCTCCTGTCGGGTTACTCCAGTGGTATCTAGTTCAATGCCTGGCATGTGATAAATTCACAGTAATATCTATTAAATGACTAAAAATAGCATCAACTAACAGTAGGACATTTTAAAACTTTAGGTATGTAGAACCAGACTGATTTCCTAAAGGGTGAACCTATTCTCAGTGTTCCTGATAATATCTGAAGATACTAGTTTCACTATATCAATCATGGCTATTGTGGCTTTTTCTGCTCATTTAATAAGCAATATCTGGTACCTTATTCAACTTTCATTTGTGTTTTTATCACCAGGGAGACTGAATATTTGTTTATTTTCTTGTTATAGTTCCTCTTTGACAAATGGTTTTGTTTCCTTCCTTATGCTTTGCATTTTATAAGTTTATGTAAGTATTAAAATGATATATTCTGTCATTTACTCAATATTTGAATATACATTCTTATATATACACATGTGTGTGTGTATATATATGTATATATGTAGCTGTGTGTGTAATTCACATGTTTTAACATCCAGTATGGGTATGGGGCACTGAGAAGCAGTCCTTAAACTCTCAACTTTCATTCCTGAGTTTGAATCCTAGCTCGGCTCCTTTAAAGCTGAGGGATGTGTGCCCTTGTTCAAATTACTCAACCTTTCCAAGCTTTCATCTTCATCTGCAAAATGATGGTTTTACTTGAATATGTATATGTATTTTGGAAACACTTTTTACATTCAAGTTTGTTGTTCTAATCTTTTGTGATTTAATCTATTACACATCAAGGTATTCTATTGTCAGAGTTTTACTCAATATTTAATCATCTTTTGAGTACAAGGACTTACATATGCTGACATTTGCAGAAGTCAGAGATCTGTGTGGACCTGCAAAGTAGGAGAAGATGGATCCCTGCCCCCGGGGCCTATGCTTTTGTTAACGGAGCAAACACAGATGTATGACACCAATCGGAAACTGACTGACCTACTCTCCCTCAGGCTAAGAGGAGTGGTTTAACAGGGCAAGATTATGAGGCAGGCCTGGATGGGTGTGTATTATGAGGTACCAGTCCCCAAAGAGTGCTAAAATGGCACTGAGAATGCAATAAGATGGGGAAATCTGTGTTTCCCTAAAGCCTCTCGAGGGTATGGTATGGCAAGGGGCTGGAGGAAGACTCCAGCTGCTTAGAGCAGGGGGACTGAGACCCCACTTCTACCTGAAGGTCATGCCTTCTAAGGGTTAGGAGCCTAACTTTCTTTAATTCTTTTTTTAATTTTTAATTATTATGGGCACATATTTATGGGGTACATGTGTTTTGATTCAGGTATACAATGTGTAATAATCCAGTAAGGGTAATCACTTCGAGCCTTTATTGTTTCTCTGTGTTAGGAATATTCCGGTTGGAGCTTAACTAACTTCTGACCTTAGTTTTGCTGAGCAATGGGTGAAAGAAAGCAGGACTGCCAGAGAAAACAGTCACCATGGTCCTTCCTCTCTACCCTTGCCCCATAGCGCTCAGTCTCTGCTCCTGTTTGAATATTACTATGTAAAGAATAGCAGTTGGAAGTGACAGGTGCATGAGAAGGCCACACATGTCTGAAAACCCCAGAAATGCAGGACTCTAAGTCCTTTCCCTGCCCCAAGCCTTGGTGATCCCACCTCTTGTAATCTGCTCTGAGGCTGCCTCCCTTGTTATCAAACATAGACCCTGTTTTCTCCATCCCAGGAAATCCCGATTCTGAGGGACCTGAATTAGGGGTTCAGAAAGACCTGAGCTCTCAGGGATAAAAAGTATTTACTCAGGCCTTTGTGAGCACTTTTGCAGATGGCCAGATCTGGGCACTGTGGTCCTGCCCTGTGGGCTGTCTGTCCCAAGCTCAGGCTTCCTCCTCTACCTGTCCTGTGTTAGTGCCTACTGTTCAATCAGGTTTCCCATCTAATTGCTGCCCATAAGAGTGGTTGACCTTGACTCTGACCAGCCGCAGCCCAGGGCCACTGTCTTGGCTGGCAGGCCTCTCCCTGGCTGACACAGGCGGGCATTTCCCTTCTCTGGGCAGTGTAGGCAGGAAGTTTGTGGATAAGGGACCTTGGCACTCCTCCCGGAAGTCCTCAGCTCTAAGTCAAAGGGAGCAGATGAGTTGAAGACTCCAGGCACCTGCCTGTGAGCGTGTGGCCCCTCCCTGCAGTAACTAACCTGAAAGGCTCAGGGCCAAAGAGCTCAGCAAGCTAGAAGCCCATCTGCTCTCAGGGGGCAAAGAAATGTGTTCTGTGGGTGGGGCTTCAGATGGGGAGGCTGGAAGCCTGGAAAGACCGGACCCTCTAACTTACCCCAAAAGTCTGAGTGTACGAAGACTGCAGCCATTTAGAGGTTATGATTGATTGATTTGGAGAGAGGAGGAAGTAGAGAGGGGGAGCCACCAGCTAAGGGCAGCCACAGCCCCCCTGGCCGTGGCTATTGTCATTTGGAGTCTACACGGTAATCTACTCAGACCGAGTGACTTGCCCAAAGCCACCCAGCTAACCACTCTGGGCTTGAGCTTCCTGTTGTGCAGTGAGGATAATGGTATTTGGCAAGCCTGATCCTGGGACTACAGAGTTTCTCAAATGATAAAGTAGCTCATAGTTGTGTTAGGGTGGAATTGTGGGCAGTGCATTAGTATGTCAACAGTGTAGTGTCTTTGCAGTTAAATTAATTTAAAAAATTGAGATAATGAATGAATACAATGAGTGGAAATCACTTTTAAACATGTAAGGCATTATTAGAATGAACGAAATATAGTTTCTATCCTTAAAAATAAGTACCTGGAAAGATATTTATAATAACATTACAGAGATATTTAAATTATGATTTAAAAACAAGCGCCAGAAAAGATATTTACAATAACATATAAAAATATTTTAAAAGACATTTAAATTATGATTTAAAATAAGCACCAAGAAAGATATTTAGGTTTAAGGTGGCCAGCTGACAGCATAGGGTCAAGCATCACATCCTGCCATGTGAACATTCAAAGGAAGAGGGAAAAGAAAGTGTCATTCAAACAGCTGTCTGCCTATGGGCCTGACACCCAGAGGGAGCTTGTCTAGGGATCTCTTACCCCAAAACACCTTCACTTTTCAATCTTTTTGACTTCTCATTCCCTTAAACTCCCATCCTAAGTTTTATTTGCTAGACCACAAGATTCAAATTATCTAAAGAAAAATAACCACTGACATGTCTGCTTTTCCACCTAGAAAATTCCTTCTCAAGACGTTCAGAACATTCCCTCTTGTGAGGCCTGGTCTCACCAGCCCTGACAGTGCTGCCCCCTGCTCTGTGCCCCAACAGGAATCTCTAGTCTTCTGTCCCATGATGCTAATTATGTGATGTTATCCTTGAGGACTCAGTGGCATAGGCTTTGGCTCTGGGTGAATCTGGGTTTGACCTAGCTTGGCTGTGCTATTGCTGTTCTATCTTGGGCTAGTGGTGTAACTTCTCTGAATCTGTGTGTCTGCATCTGTAACATTTGGGTGATGATACCTGGTAGGGTTGGGGTGAAAAGTTCTGCCTTTAATAAGTGTTTACAAAGTACCTACTCTGTGCTAGACATGATAGCAGCTTTTGGAACTTTATATCCTAGTGTGTGAGACTCACAGTAGCCAAATAAGTGTATTAGTACCATGCAATTAAGGATCTTGGTGACTGCAGTGAGGGAAATAGAGTGTATGAGCTTCTTATTGCTGCTGTAACAAATTAGCACAAACTTAGCGGCTTAAGACAACATAAATTTATTATCTTAACAGTTCTGGATGTCAGATATCTTAATGGTCTAAAATCAAGTTGTCTGCAGGGCTACATC
This sequence comes from Lemur catta, assembly GCF_020740605.2. Taxonomy (NCBI): domain Eukaryota; kingdom Metazoa; phylum Chordata; class Mammalia; order Primates; family Lemuridae; genus Lemur; species Lemur catta. Next base: position 33,833,407 of record NC_059143.1, on the reverse strand, counting down.
CCTCTGGAGGCTGAAGGGGAGAATCAGTTTCTTGCCTTTTTTAGCTTCTAGAGTCTGCTGTATTTCTTGGCACGTGGGTCTCTTTCATCTCCCAAACTGGCAATCACATCACTCTGCTTCTCTGGCAATTATGGACCCTTGTAATTACATTGGGTCCACCTGGATAATCCAGGATACTCTACCCTTCTCAAGATCCTTAATTTAATGACACCTGCAAAATCTGTTTTGCCATGTAAAGTAACATGTTCACTAATTCCAGGGATTACTTTGTGAGACGGGTCATTATCTGCCTACCACATTGGGGGACTGAATGGAGAGTCACTGGATGTGTGTGGGAGACAGCATCACAGGGGACTTTCCTGAGGAGGTGACATTTGAGCTGAGATATGAAGGATAAGGTTGATCCAGCCTTGTGGATGGCTACGGGAAGGGGAGAGGGAACAGTGAGGCTGAACGGGACTATTTGAGGAACAGAAAGACCAGTGTGGCTTCAGCAGGAAGCAGGCCAAATAGCTGGAAATCAGTTGACAAAAGTCAACAGGCAGAAATGATCAAGTCACTTAAAACTTGTTTCTAGTAATTACCTAGAAAGCTAAAACATACTGTGTTACCTCATTTTAAACAATCTTTTAAAATTCATAGGCTTTGCTATTTACAGCAGTTTTAGTTTTATAGAAAAATTGAAGAAAAGTGCAGATTTCCCATACACCCCCTCATTTCCCTTATTATAACATCTTGCATTAGTGTGGTACGTTGTTACAACTGATGCACCAATATGGATACATTGCTTTTAACTAAAGTCCGGTAGTTTACATTCAGGTTCATTATGTTCTATGGGTTTCTGACATACAAGTAATGTCATATATCCACCATCACAGTATCATACAGGATAGTTTCACTGCCCTAAGAATCCCCTGTGCTCTACCTATTTATCCATTCTTCTCTCCCCGTGAACCAGTTGCCACCACTGGTCTCTATAGTTTTGCCTTTTCCAGAATGTCATATGGTTGGGGTTATACAGTATGTAGCCTTTTCAGATTGGCTTCTTTCACTTAGCAATATGCATTTAAGATTCCCCCATGTCTTTCTGTGGCTTGATAGCTCTTTTCTTCTTATCAATGAATAATATCCCATTGTATGGATATACCACAGTTTATCCATTCACTGATTGAGGGACATCTTGCTTCCAAATTTTGGCAATAATTAATAGAACTTCTATAAACATTTGTGTGTAAGTTGGTGTGGGTGTATGTTTTCAACTCAATTTAGTTAGATTTAGTTTCAACAAATCGGACTTACTGGTTTAGCTCAGTTGAATATCATCTGCACATGTGTTTTACATATAAGATGCCTGAGTATTCCTCTGTGCTCAAAACTCAAACAAGATGCTCACCGAATCAAGCTGGCTAAGAAATCAGCAAGTTACAGAGGGAGAAAAGGCAGTAGACTTTAATGAATATGTATTGGAAGAAATACTTCCATAATTTGTTTCTGAAATCCTGACATTGAAGACATGCTTAAATCTGAAATTTGAGCTTGGGCGTGGTGGCTCAAGTGGTAATCCTACCACTGCGGGAAGCTGAGGCAGGAGGATTGCTTGAGGCTAGGAGTTTGAGACCAGCCTGAGCAAGAGCAAGACCTCATGTCTACAAAAAAAAAAAAAAAAAGAAGAAGAAGAAAGAAAAGAAAAAAAGAAAAGAAAAATTAGTCAGGCATAGTGGCGCATGCCTATAGTCCCAGCTACTCAAGAGGTTGAGGCAAGAGGATTGTTTGAACCTAGGAGCTAGAGGTTGCACTGAGCTATGATGATCCACTGCACTCCAGCCTGGGCAACAGAGTGAGACCCTGTCTCAAAAAAAAAAAGTCAGAAATTTAAATATATAAACATTCTCATTCCCATAAGTTATGGACCTAAAGTAAACTGAACTTGGGCTGGCCTCAGTGAAATGGTAGTGGGGAAACTAAAAATAAACTAAATCTAAAACTTAACTACATTTAAATTAAAACTTTGAAAAAACCTCAAGGACAACACAAATTGTTGTCAATTTTATAAAGAGTCAGTAGGAACAAGTAGAAACAAGTGTCACATATTTCAAGGGTCGGGGAAAGCCGACTCACTGAGACATGGAGGATTAGCAGTTCCTGTAATAAACAATGGATTACTTGGTGTTATTTCTCAGAACCAAAATTAATCAGCCTAATGTGCAAATGTGGAGATTATTGCATTTACCTGAATGTTACTGGGTGCGTAACACTTGGCATTTATGTATTTCTGTTCATACTAAGAGTCTAAAGTCTTTGGTCAAGTTGCAACCTACGCCTGCCTTAGTTTCTTCATTTGTAAAAAGATGGAAATTAATGATACAATTGATCTTTAAGAGGTCCTTTAACTCTAATATTCTAGGACTCTGAGATTAGAACACTGTAGGGAAGGAAATAGACTCTCTGATTATCTTGGATGTTTAGGAAATGAGATATTGTGATTAATTTCACCTTCTGATTAATTGATAATTAACCCTGATTCATTTATGTTTCAAAACTTGTTAGAAATTATAAATCCACTTTTGTTAGGGAAAATCCAAGTCCAGAGGACATAGTGATTTTTTTTTTTGAAGATCCTCCCGATTATGCATCAGGGTTTCAGGAAGGGAGATGACTAAGATGTAAGAAATTGAATGGGAATGAATGCCCTGACGTCAGGTTTTACCTTAGAAAAAGTTTTTTTTTCCCATTAACGTTAAATATTTTCTATTAACTTGCAATTTCTTGGGATAAAGAATTAAGTTGTGGTTTACCAGTTAGCAGCTGTGAAATGCATCCCAGACATGGCTTCTGCAGGGATGTGGTGGTTCTTCACAGTTATATAGTCTTCACAGTTATAAAGTCTTCACAGTTATATAGTCTTCACAGTGTCTTAAGATCTAAAGATTTATTCCCCTTTGCTTATCTGGTTCACCTAGAAGGGTAGTTGATAGAGATTAAAGGCTTTCAGAATGGCCATTATTAAAAAGTCAAAAAACAATAGATGCTGGCATGGATGCAGAGAGAAAGAAACACTAAAACACTGTTGGTGGGACTGCAAATTAGTACAATCTCTGTGGAAAACAGCATGGAGATCCCTCAAAGAAATAAATGTAGACCTGCCATTCGATCCAGCAATCCCACTGCTGGGTATCTACCCAAAGGAAATGAAGTCACTTTATCAAAAAGACACTTGGACTCAAATGTTTATCACAGCACAATTCACAGTTGCAAAGATGTGGAATCAATCTAAGTGCCTTTTCAATTCATGAGTGGATAAAGAAAATGTGATACACACACACACACACACACACACACACACACACACACACACACCCCATAGAGTACTACTCAGCCATAAAGAGGAATGAAATAATGTCATTTGTAGCAACTTGGATGGAACTTGAGACCATTATCCTAAACAAACCATCTCAGGAATGGAAAACCAAACACTGTATGTTCTCACTAATAAGCGGGAGCTAACAGATGGGTACACACGGGCACAAAGCAACACAAAGGGCATGAGAAACTAAGAAGAGGGCAGGGTGGGAGATAAAAACGTACCCGTAGGGTAGAATGAACACTATTCTGGTTATGGGCACACCAAAAGCCCTAACTTAAGCAGTATACAAGATATCCATGTAACAAAACACTCATACCCCCTTAATTAATATTTTGAAATTTCAAAAACTATTGTAAAGCATACACACTGAAAAGAAAATGAGCAGACACTCCACAGAACTGGGAGAAAACATTTCCAAAACACATATCTGACAAAGGGTTTGTGTCTATATTACAAAGTAAAAGAACTATTACAACTCAAATAAATCAGCCAATACAAAGACATTCTGATAGAAAATTAAAATCACAATGTTATATCGCTACACATCTCCTAGAATGGCTAAAATGAGGAAGACTGAAAACAATCAAGTGTTAGCACAGACATGGAGCAACTGGAAATCTCATACATTGTTGGTAGGAATACAAGGTGATGTAGTCACTTTGGAAAACAGTGTAGCGTGTCTTAAAAACTTAAGCACACCATTTAACATCCATCCCAGAAATCCTACTCTTGATAATCACCCAAGAGAAAGGAAATCCTATGCTAAAAGACTGGTATATACATGTTTATGATACATGTATTTATTATCAGTCAGAAACTGGAAACATAAATATCACATCAATTAGTGAATGGATAAACAAATTATAATACAGTCATATGAGTCACTATTCAGCAATAAGAAGGAACAAACTACTGATAGACACCAGATATGATTCAAAAGCATTATGCTAAGTTGAACAAGCCAGGCCCATAAGGCCACACACTGTATGATTCCATTTATATCATACACTGGAAAATGCAAACCCACAAGGACAGAAATTAGATCAGGGCCAGGGGTGGTGGGGAGAGGCGATGGGTGTAAGGGAGCAGGAGAAGCTTTTTGGTGTGATGGAAATATTTTATATGTCAGTTGTGGTGGTGGCTACATGACTGTACACATTTGCCATAATGCATCATAAGTAAAGAGGTACAAATGTGTGGGGGAAGATTATTGACAAATATAATCCTCATGAGAAAACACAGGTGTAGAGTTAGGTCTCCTTGTTGTCTCATGCTAAAATCTCTAAATATTTAGCTATCATCCAGGTGAGAACATTGGAGAACTACCTGGAAGCTCCATGAGTCAGTGCATTGCCTGTGTGAGGAGAAAGACATGCTGTAATTTTTCTCTATAGTTTTAGTACCCAGAAAAGGCTTCCTCAATCTTGTAGCTACTCAATAAATATTTATATTAATGAACGAACAGATAAACGGATTCTAACAAAGATACTTAACCAGGCTCAGATACTCTTCCAGGCGTGGAAATGGAATAGTAAATGGTGAAATATGAAAACAAAGGAGTCTTATAAATTAATCTAATTCTCATTACATTACTGTGTCAATGGTGTCTGGATGGCTGTTTTAGCATCTTTACATGTAATAATACTGCCAAAACAGTAAACAAACACGTTTTAAAAGGAAAAAAAAAAGGTCTTTGAAATCATATTGTTGGGGGAATGTGACATGAACGTTGTCAGAAGCTGTTTGGAATTTGGATTGGGGTCAAACCTTGCACTGGGAGTGAGAAGGAATACAAGTCAGCTGATGCAGCAACTGTGGATATTCCCTTGGGTTTGACCTACTTTGAATCCTGGCTCCCAGTTCTATGTTTGCTTTTGATGGTAGTGGCAGCACATTTGTTGTTTGTGTTCTCTTGGCTTTTCTGTCTGGACTGCTGTCGTTGGTGTCTCTGTTCCCCTGGTCCCCTATTTCTGGACCTAGTTCCAGCTTTGGTTATAGGTGCTTCCCGGCACTTGCTCGCCCCTCAGTCCTGGGCAATGTCTTGGGCATGTCTCAGGGATTCCCCAGGGAATGAATGTCACTGACCAGGAGGAGAACTTTTGGGTCTGTACTTCACACATCACTGACATATCACTGATTTTACCCTGTGATATGTATGGTCATGAACCTCTCAGTGGTATCCTACAGACCTCCAGCTTGTTTTTATTAACTGGAAATATCTTAGTGTTAACATTAAGGGATGGTTTAATGTTCCTTATGAATTAGAACTCACCTTCAATTCTCAGATTTTTCTCTTTCAACGGACTTTTAAGTTGAATTTCTCATGTCCCTGTGGATTTCAGTTTTTTTTTTTTGGGATTTGGATCATGTTGATGGGTAATATTGAACATTATCCAACTTTCTGAATATTGAAATCTACTACATTTTATGCTTTCTGTGTTAAATTTTCAAATCCATGATATCACCACACATAATATAAATTAATCTACATTTGTACAGTATGAAGTTCTTTCCAGTTTTATGTCCAATTTTGTATTAGGAATCCAAACAGTTCAGAAATCATTAGTATATGTGTGGTGTGTCCCGTACCAGACTTTTGTCTTTGTGGTTACATGTAAACCACCGATACATTTTTTTAAGGAAATAGGGGTTCATATGTGCAACTTTCATTTTTCTCCTAACAATCTATTGTATCTTTTTGTTAGTATATATAATTCTGCTTTATTCTAATATCTGTTCAGTTTTCTACCATACGATTATATATAATTTACTTAGACAGTCTTTATTGCTGGACATTTAGGTTATTTTCAATTCTTTGTCATTATGATGCTGCAGTGAACATACTTGTGTACTTATCTTTCCACACCTGTGTAGTTATTTCTGTAGGATGAACTCCTAGTAGTCAAAGGCTATACATATTTAAAATTTTAATGGATATTGCTAATTTGCTCTCCAAAAATGTTGTGCCAATGTGTAGTCCTGCCAGTAGAATATGACAGTGACTATCTCTCTATACTTCCTTGCCAATGTTGGCGATTTTCAACCTTTCCTAATGTGATGGGTGAAGAATTATATCTTGTTTATTTGCATTTCTTTGATTGTTAACAATGATTCTCTTATTCAAAAATGCTATTGGCTATTTGTTTTCCTCTTAAGAGCGCTGTCTGTTTATATCTTTTACTCATTTGAAAAAATTGTTCATCTTTATGTGATTAATGTTAGGGGCTTATTATGCACATTAATCCTCAATTAAATGTTACTGCTCTTTCTTCCAATTTGTCAATTGTCTTTTTACTTTGTTTGGATATCTTTTATGCTGAATTTTAATCTTTTTAACTGAAAAATAATTTTATATCTGCTAAAAAGTTACAAAAATAGTACAAAGAATTCCTATATGTTTTTCACTTGGATTTCTAAAATTTTTTTTTTTTTTTTTGAGACAGAGTCTGATGCTGCTGCCTGGGATAGAGTGCCGTAGCGTCAGCCTAGCTCACAGCAACCTCAAACTCCTGGGCTCAAGCAATCCTCCTGCCTCAGCCTCCCAAGAAGCTGGGAATACAGGCATGTGCCACCATGCCCAGCTAATTTTTCATATATATTTTTAGTTGTCCACCTAATTTCTTTCTATTTTTTTTTAGTAGAGATGGGTCTCGCTCTTGCTCAGGCTGGTCTCTAACTCCTAAGCTCAAGCCATCCTTCTGCCTCAGCCTCCCAGAGTGCTAGGATTACAGGTGTGAGCCACCCCGCCCAGCCCTCTGAAATGTTAACTGTTTTTTTATTCTCTCTGTCTCTCTCTCTCTCCACATACACACACACTTTTTTTTCTGAATCATTTAAAAGTAAAGGTGTGGACAATGTATGTAACCTGAGGTTTTGTACCCCCATGAAGAGCTGAAATAAAAAAAAAAAAAAAGTAAAGGTGCAGGCAAGATTTCCCTTTATCCACAAACACTTCAATGTGTATCTTCTAAGTATTAATATAAGGATATTTTCTTACACAATCACAGTATGATGATAAACATATCAGGAAATAACATCAACATAGTACTATTAGTTAATATATAGACCTTATTCTAATTTCCCAATTGTCTCAATAATGTCCTTTCTAACAAAAGAAGAAAACATTTCCCATTCAGGATTCTGCATGGCATTTAATTGTCAAGTCTTCTCCAGCTCCTTCAATCTAGAACAGTTCCTCAGTCTCTCTGTGTCTTTATGACTTTGACGTTTTTAAAGAGTGCAGGACAATTATTTTGTAGAATGTCCTTCAATTTCAGTTTGCCTATTTCCTTATGACTAGATCCAGGCCATGCATTTTTGGCAGGAATGTTCCAGAAGGAATGCCGCATTATTCTCAGTATCAGGAGGCGTGTGCTGCTTGTTTGTCCTGTTACTGCTGGTGTTTAACTTTGATCCTTTGGTTAAGGTGGTTGTGTTAGTTTCCTACTGCTGCTGCAACAAATCACCACAAATTCCGTGGCTTAAAACAATGCAAATTTATCATCTTGTAGTTCTGAAGGTCTGAAGTCCAAAGTGGACTTCACTTGGCTAGAATCAAGGCGTTAGCAAGACTGGTTTCTTCTGGAGGCTTTAGAGCAGAATCCCTTTTCTTGCCTTTTCTGAACCTAGAGGCTGCCTGCATTCATTGGCTTGTGGTCCCTTCCTTCATCTTCTGGCCAGCAGTGTAGCATCTTCAAATCTCTCTCTCTCTCCTCTGACCTCTGCACCTGTTGTTACATTTCCTACTCTGACTTGGACTTTCTGTCTCCTTCTTATACGGGTCCCTCTGATTACATTGGGGCCACCTGGATAATCCAGGGTAATCTCCCCATCTCAAGATCATTATCACATCTGTAAAGGCTTTTTTTTTTTGCCACATATGGGAACATATTCACAGCTTCTGGGGATCAGGATGCAGACATCTTTAGGGGCCATTACTCAGCCTATCATTCTGGTGTTTTCTAGGGTTCTCCATTGTAAAACTACTGATTTCATCTTTGTATTAATAAGTAACTTCAGGGGACATGTTTTGAAACCATGTACATATCCAGTTTCCGGAATCTGTTATTAATTACTAAGATGGTTGCCCAATGGTGACCAACATGTTTATTTTTGCAGCTTTATTGGAGAATGCTAGACATATAATTAACTGCCCATGTTTTCAGTGTACAGTTTCACAGGTTTTGACATATGTGTATATATTCATGAAACTACCACAATCTAGATAGTGAACATATCTATCACCCCCAAACATTCCTCATGACCCTTTAAAATCTCTCCCACCTCATCATCCCTTTCCTAGGCAACCATTGATCTGCTGTCACTATAGATTTAGTTATATTTTCTAGAATGTGTATAATTATATAATTGAAACTCTTTCTTTGACCTGGTTTCTTTCACCTATACTTATTTTGAGATGTATCCATATTTTTGTGCATATTAATAGTTTATTCCTTTTTATTACTGATTAGTATTCCATTTTGTGGACATATGACTGTTTATCCATGGACCTCCTCATGGACATTTGGGTTGTTTCCAGGTTTTGGCTATTATAAATAAAGCTGCTATGAACATTCATGTATAAGTCTTTGTATTAATATGTTGATTTTCTAATTTCATCTACATCATAAAGTTGGCATTCCACTGTAAGGAAGACCCTTCCCTTCTCTTCCCATTAGTATGGATTTTTATTTTATTCAATGGATTATAACATATTACCATCATTATTAACCTTGATGCTCAAATTGTCCTAGATTTGGACAGTGGGTATCTCCTTTAAACTGGATCCTGTCTCCTTTCGATATATCCCTGTCATTCTTTGAGCACTTCCTTGCTTATTGACACAAGATGTTACAGGCTTAATAGGTAATTTCCCTGCCCCAGTTCTGGAATCTGCCATTTCTCCAAAGAGTCCTGGTTTCTCTAAGTAGAAATTGAGATTTGTGCTCTAGGTATGCTCATTGCCATTTGGGTGTCATTGTTTCACAGACAGAGCTAGGAAGTACACTCATGTATAATGATACCTCCGATTCCATTCCAACACCATAGGGTTTATTCTAGCCTCCCTTCCAGTGGTGTGCTGGTAGATGTTTAACAACTGGATCTCCAGTGGATAAAAAGTCCAATTTGCAGTGTTTGCTAATATCCATGGTGTAAAAATTCCCTTCCACGGCCAGTTTCAAGCTACCAGCATGACATTACTGAATGGGAAATTAGGAAGAGATGTGCACAGCTGGTTCTCACTAAGTGTAAGCCAGCTCTGGCATGCCACTGTTCCCTTTTCTACGAGAAACCTGGCTCCGATTATCCACAGTATATTTACTCATTTACTTAGTCCTAAGATGCATAGAAAGCAGTTTCAAAATTGCTAACCCTACCATTGGGAAAAGCAAGCTAGAATTTAGTATTTGTATTTCTTTTTGTCTTAGTTTGTGAGTACATAGTCAAAATACGGTGTTCAAAGTTACTTAGGTTACTTCTCTTCCCCTCCTTCCATATTCATTTAAAATGTAGTTAGGTTCACTTATTTCTATTTGTACTCCATTTTAGAGTTTCCTCTATCCTTCTTAATTTGTTTCTGCTTTCTTCCCCACTATTTAAAATATTAACCTGAGCTGGGCGAGGTGCTGTGTACCTACCGTCCCAGCTACCCGGAAGGATTGCTTGAGCCCTGGAGCTTGAGGTTGTAGTACACAATGTCCACACCTGTGAATACCCATTGCAATCAAGCCTGGACAACATAGTGAGATCCTGTCTGTTAAAAAATATGAAAATAAAATATCACCATGATTTCAAAAGTCAGAGCTACTTAAAAAGGTATGCCCAGAAAGTGTTATCTTTGCCTATTTCTTCTATAACAATTCCACCTATCTTTTTCACTGTAATCACAGCTTATAAGTGACTATTTAAATTATTATTTAAGTAATATAATATTATATAATATATTAATTAACATTAATATATTATATAATTATATTCATAAAATAAATATTACATATTTAAATGCCTATGTTTCCAGTCTTTATGGCCACATTGCAGTTACTCTTTTGCCCTTTGCTTTTTCACTTTAAAATATATGCTGGAAATCACTCCATATCAGTTCTAAGGATATTACTCATTCTTTTTCATAGCTGTATAGAACTCGATTATGTGAATGTACCTTGATTCATCAACCGTTCTCCTATGTATGAGCATTTAGGTTGTTTCTAAAATGTTGCAATTACAAACAGTACTGCAATAAATAACCTAAAATATGTACTTTCATTTAGTTGAAGGTGTATCTTCAGGGTAAATTACTAGAAGTGGGATCGTTGGATCAAAAGGTAAACACATATGTAATTTAACAAAATACAATAACAATATAACCACTGAGTTTCCACTCCTAAGGTTTGAACTAATTTTTATTCTCACAGGCAATATATGAGTGACTGTTTCCTACAACCTTGCCAACAGAAATTGTTCTCATACTTGTTAATTTTACTAAACTGATGGGTGAGAAATGACACCTCAGTTAAGTTTTCATTTACATTTGCCTTTGTGTGGATGAGGTTGTATATATTTTCATATATTTAAGGGACATATACACACAGTAATTACCTATTCATATCTTTTGCCCATTTTTGGTTCTTTTCTGTCACTTTTAAAAGAATTGTTTATGTACTCAGGATATTATTAGCTCTTTAGCTGTGATTTTGTTGCAGGTATTTTTTCCTACTTTGTCAATTGTCTTTTTATGCTGCTTGTGATTTTTTTTTGCTATGTAAAAGTTTTTATTTTTACATAGCCAAATATATAAATCTTCCTTTTTATTGTATTTAGATTTTAAATCATAGTTAGAAAGTCTTTTTGAACACCCAAATTTGTTTATTTCTAGTATTCATATGGTTTCATGTTTTTACATTTAGATCACTGATCCATTTTGAATTTATTTTTATGTGTGGTGTGGGGTTCAGATTTATTTTTATCATTTTTCTAAATGGCTAACCAGTTATCTTGGCATCATGTATGAGAAAGTTCATTTTTACCCCAATTATATGAGTGATATTAAATTTTCATGCTAAGGGTAGCATCTCATATCAACTGGCCTGTTAAGCTTTCTGTTTCAAATGGTCAATTTTGATAAACTATATTTTCTTAATCAGAATAGGCTAAACTATTAGTCTTTTGCTTTATGTCTTCTATGTTTGGGGCTATACTTAGATAAATATCTCTCACTCCAATATGTACATATTCCTATATTTTCTTCTTTCATGTTTCTTATTTCCACATTTAGACCTTTAACTAACCAGAGACTTCTTTTAGAGTATGATGTTAGAAGGGGCTCTATTTTTAGTTTTGACAAAATGGGCAGTCATTGTCACAGTAACGTTTATTGGATAAGCCATCCTTTGCTTTCTGATTTCAAATGTTTCCTTTTATCACATACATCTATTGAATCCTCATATAATAAAGCCATTTCTGGACTATTCTTTGCATTTTATTTGCGTAATTATCAATGTGAGTAATATACTTTTAAAATTTTCTGTACTTTCCTTCTGTTTTTTTTTTTTTTTTTTTTTTTTTTGAGACAGAGTCTCACTCTGTTGCCCGGGCTAGATTGCCATGGTGTCAGCCTAGCTCACAGCAACCTCAAACTCCTGGGCTCAAGCAATCCTCTTGCCTCAGCCTCCCAAGTAGCTGGGACTACAGGCATGCGCCACCATGCCCGGCTAATTTTTTCTATATATATATATATATTTTTTTAGCTGTCCGTATAATTTCTTTTCTATTTTTAGTAGAGACGGGGTCTTGCTCTTGTTCAGGCTGGTCTCGAACTCCTGAGCTCAAACGATCCGCCCGCCTCGGCCTCACAGAGTGCTAGGATTACAGGCATGAGCCACCGTGCCTGGCCTCATTCTGTTTTTTAATATGGTATGGCAAGCCTTCACTTGTTTATGTTTTTTAATATTTTAGGGGCTATTTTCATTCACCTATTTTCTAGGTTGGCTTTATAATAAACTTAAATTTAAAAAGAAATCTCATTAGAATTTTGATTTTGATTGGAATTGGAATTATTATTAATTTTCTAGATTTAGTTGGGTAGAACTGAATCTTTCCAATATCAGATTTTCCCATTTTGGGCTATGACTTATTTCTGGGATGTATTGAGATCTTTGTGTTCCTTGGTAATGTTTTATAGCTTTGCTTCCAAAAGACTTATTCCTAGATATTTTGTAGATTTTGTTGGCATTGTGAATAGGATCTTTGTATTTTAAACTACATTTTTAAATCGTTATTGTTGACATAAAAGAAAGCTGTTGTTTTTTGTATATTTAATGCTGTTCTCGGTTTTTCACTTGAAAATCTGTGGTTTTTCTAAGTAGATACTTGTATTGACAGTTTCTGATATTTTTGTCTCTGTCTGGAGTGAGAAGGTGGGAAAGGCATTTCCCTGGAAGTGGAAGGCATTTAGAGGACCTCAGAGCTCTGAGGTTTTTTTTTCTTTTAATTTTCACTGTGGAAGTTTTGAAGACTGCTAGGGACAGCGTCCTGTGGCTGTTCTGGTTTTCATGCCCATGTGAGGAGCCTACTGCAGGGTGGAGTCTGCACCACCCTGCAGCTGCGGCTTTGGCACAAGCGTCAGAACCAGCTGCTCTTCTTCCACCCGGAGTGGGGCAGGCCACTGGCAGGGTTCCGGCATCCTCTAAACACCCTGCCAATTCCTCAGAGGCAGCTCCTGTTTCAGCCCCTGCTGACTGGGACCTTGGGGCTTAGATTTTAGGACTTTGTTGAGAACGTTTGTATACTTTCTTCTCTATTTTGACTGGGTTGGGATACTGTCTTCCAACTTCTGTCCATTTAGTTCCATCTGCTTTTCATATTACAGAAATTCCTATGAATCTCCAGTTTCCCCTATTTTCTGTGGTTGCTGTGGATTCTTTGTTATTTTAGTGTGGCTTGGGAACAGAGGAGTGATAAACAGAAGAGTTCAATTTGCCAGTAAAGGATAGAGGTAGCCTGGGTGCGGTGGCTCATGCCTTTAATCCTAGCACTCTGGGAGGCCAAGGTGGGTGGATCGATTGAGCTCAGGAGTTTGAGACCAGCTGAGCAAGAGCGAGACCCCCGTCTCTACTAAAAAAAAAAAAATACAAAGAAATTAGCTAGACAACTAAAAACATATAGAAAAAATTAGCCAGGCATGGTGGTGCATGCCTGTGGTCCCAGCTACTCAGGAGGCTGAGGCAGGAGGATCATTTGAGCCCAGGAGTTTGAGGTTGCTGTGAGCTATTGGGAGAACATGGTTGAATACACTGATGGCAGTTTTTATTATCGCCTGGTAAGATATCTCTAACACTTCTCCAGCTGCTTCTCAGATGATGATACACATATTTTTGAAGAGCTAACATGCTACATTTATTTTGCCATTGTTTACTTTCAATGAAAAAATTCACATGGTCCAAACACATTCTCTTTTGCTAATGAAAAATTGAAATGTGTCTTCCATAATTCCTTTGTGAAGCACTTGACAAACTCAAAACACAATATGTCTTTAATCCTTCAGATAATCCCCATAATTAACACTAAGAGAGATTGAGCTATTAGCTCAAAGTCATGTAGTTTATGAATGGTAGAATTGGGACTGAGACCCAAGTGTGGCATTAAAGCCTGAACGTTTTCCATTTAGAATTGCAAGGAAATGGACTGACAAAAAGTTAGATATGGTTCTTGTCCTCAAATAACGAAATCTGTGTGGTGGAGAACTTTAAGAATACGAACTTTAGTCTGTTTCGAAATACAGATTTTGAGCCTCAGTTACCTGTCCTATAAAATGAAGATAATAATTATACCTGTGTCATATTATTGTTGTAAGGATTAAACAAGATATGCCATGCAAAATACTTGGTATGCTGTTTGACACACAGCAAGTACTCAAGGTATATTAGACATAATTATTAATATTAATTAACAACAATTCATCCACATTTGCAGAGTTTAATATACTTGATTTTACCTCTTTGAGTGATAATAAAGTAGAAAAGAAAGATCAAGGTTGCCAGCATAGGGAGGTAAAATGAACTTCCCAGTATTTGTCCCAAGTCTACTGTAGTCTTAGCTCTTAATAAATGAGAGATTTGGATAATATTGTTGATTGAGAGTTAAAATTTTTCGTAGTGGTTGGAGGCAGTGATAAGGAAAACTTTGCTTCCTAGTGTCTCATTTTCTCCACATGTAAAACATGAAAATACCTCTGTCTCACTATGTTTATGGAACATGTTGTGGTTTTTTAATGCAAAGCGCAGTACACTTATGCACCCTATGCCCAGGCATCATGCAAACTGCCGCCATTGTATGTAATGCAAAGTATAATCACTCGTCTCCTCCCAGTACCAGGGGGACTCTCTGGGCTTTTAAAAGGCATCTGTGTCAATTTGTGTGTTTTACTCAAGATCTGGAGGTTTTAAAATGAAATGCAAATCATGGAGGGTCTTCTTTGGCCTCTTCTCCTTTGCACTTTTCTGACCGTCATTCTCTTGCCTCCCCATTCTGTCCTGTTCTGTAGTTTCATGGGCCTGCATCCTGCTTTCTTCTTCTTGTAAGTTCCTCTAGGCAGGAACTGTGATTGTTTCTTGTCTTTTATATTTTCTGTGGGCAGCAGTTTTCAAACTGTGTTCCAGCCACTTGGAAGAAGTATAAAAAAGTAGGGAGATTCCTATACCCGACTGTAGGGTCACAATTAGCAAGTCTAGGGGTGAAATGAGGGATCTTTGTTTAACAAGCTGCCTGGGTGATTCTGACCAGGGAGTCCCTGGTGCCTATGTCTAGAGACTGCGTGGCAGATGTCATGATAGGAGTGTCTTGAAACACAGCACAGAACTAGATGTGGCACGCTTGCAGGCAGCACTTGTAACCCTGATGGTGGCTTTGGAAGCTGCGGATGCTGTTTGCTTCCCCTTCTGCACAGAGCCCACATGAGGATAGAAGAGGTGGAAAAGGAGCACAGCAACAAGTTCTTAGAGGGCCCTGCAACGTGGAATTATTAGGTTATTAAGTATGAAATGTCCTATTTCCTTAAGTACTAAGTTTGACAGTTGATATCTCTGACATTTCACTTTGACGTGTCTTGTTTTATTATTATTGTGAAGGTACATCCTCAGTCTTTCAAACCTATGGTTTGGCTTGTGACTATCTTTCAAAGTTTTTTTAAGAGCAATTTTTGTGAAACCATGGATAAGTCAAAAATGCATTTATTTTTGAATATGAATTCTGTCATGGAACCAATGCTGTGCAGGTAGCTTGAAATATCAATGAAGTGTTTGGAAAGGATGTGGCTAATGAATGCACCATAGTACATCAACGGTTTGAGAAGTTCCGTTCTTGTGATTTTAATCTTGAAAATGAGCCAACGTGGGCTCATTGATTCAAAATTGGACATTTCCTATTTAATGACTTTATAGTAGAGGCTCTTTTTCCCCAACAAGTTTATGCAGTTGTTCCAGAACCATTTGTTGAAAAAAGTACCATTTCCTCATTGAACAGCTCTGACTTCGTTGAAAGTCCATTCACCATGTATTAATGCAAGTCAGTCTATTTCTGGATTCTATTCTGTTCCATTGGTCTGGTTGTCTATCTTTCAACTTTGTTCTTCTCTAAATATTTTTTTTAACATCCTAGGTCCTTTGTAATTCTTTATACATTTTAGGCTCAACTTGCAGATTTCTAAAGAAAAGACTTTTGGGATTTTGATGGGATTATGTTGAATCTATAGATCAATTTGGGGAAATTGATATTTTAACAATACTTACTCTTTCAATCCACAAACATAGTATATGTATACCTTTATTTGGATCTTCTTTCATTTCTTTCAGCAATGCTTTTTTGTGTAATTTTCAGCAAAGAAATCTTGTGCAACTTATTTATCCCTATATAGTTTATATTTTTTATGCCATTGAACATGATATGTACCATTTTTCTGTTCCTTTCTTTGGGTGCTGGTATATAGAAAAACAGTTGCTCTTGTGTCCTGAAAACTTGTTAAATTTATTTGTTAGTTCTAGTAATTGTTTTGTAAACTCCTTAGGATTTTCTATGTACATTATCATATTATTTGCAAATAAAGGCAGTTTTACTTTTTCCTTTCCAAAATGTATGTTCCTTATTTCTTTTTCTTGCCTTATTGCACTGGCTAGGACTTATAGTGTTGAAGAGAAGTAGTGAGAGCAGACATCTTTCCCTTGTTGCTGAACTTAGGAGGGAAGTGTTCAGTCTTTCACCATCAAGTAGGCTGTTAGCTTTGGGCTTTTTGCAGATACTCTTTCTCAGATTGAGGACATTCCCTCCTATTACTGGTTTGTTGATTGTCTATTGTGAAGTCGCACTGAAGTTTTTCAAATCCTGTTTCTGTATCTGTTGAGATGATTATATGACTCTTCTCCTTTTTTTCCATTAATATGGTGAATTGTATTGATTGACTTTCAAAAGTTAAACTAACGTTATAATATTGAGATCAATAACATTTGATCATGATGTGTAATACTTTTATTTATTCCTGGACATGATATATTAATATTTTAAGATTTTTATGTCTCTGTTCATGAGAGATACTTTCCTGTAACATTCTTCCCTGCTTTTCTTGTAATGTCCTTGTGTTTTTTGGTAACCAGGTTATGCTGGTGTCATAAAACAAGTTGAGAAGTATTTCCCTTTTTCTGTTTTCTAAAAGAGTTTTGGTGAGATTGGTTTTATTTCTCCCCTTAAATGTTTGATAGAATTCAACATTGTATTCTGAATCTAATGTTTTCATTGTGGGAAGGTTTTACATTATGTATTCAGTTTCTTTAAAGATGTAGGACTATTCAGGTGTGTGTTTCCCCTTATGTCAGTTTTGGTAAGTTATGTCTTGCAAAGATATTTCATCATAGTTCATATTATTCCCTTGTTATTATTTTAACTTCTGTAGAATCTGACTATATTGATTGAAATCTGATGGTCCCTCTTTCATCTTGATATTGTAATTTGTGTTTTCTCTCTTTCTTTTGTTTTTTGATTAACTTTACTATGGGCTTATTGAGGGCCTTTTGTGGTTCCATAAAAATTTCAGAATTTTTTTTTCCAATTCTGTGAAGAATGTCATTTGTATTTTGAGAGGGATTGCATTGAATCTCCTTCTCCCTCTCCTGGTTTCACTTCAGGCTTGAGCAGAGGGCCAGGCCAGCTTCCTCACCCCTGTGCCTCTTATTCCTGTCACTTCCTTCCTGTTTTGTGGCCCTTCAGTATCATCATTTTAAAAACTCTTCCACGGCTACACCCATTCTTCTTTCTTCTGTTTGTTCCTCTTGGTCACATGTGTCTTGGAGGTAAAGTGAGTCAGCAATGTCCCATGGCCAGCTTCCCACCTATTCTGTCCCATCCTCTCTCCAGGCCTCAGGGCTGCCATCCCTGCCCTTCCTGGTCTGACGCCATGTTGTTTTTCCCACCAGAGTTCGGACATCCTCAGCACCATTGGCTATGACAATATCATCCAGCATCTGAACAATGGCCGCAAGAACTGCAAAGAGTTCGAAGACTTTTTAAAGGAAAGGTACTGTGCTCTGTCCTCTCTGAAGAGGGTGGGCCAAGACAGCCCCACACAAACAGGGAACGATTTACTGTTGTGCTTTTGTGTTAATGAGCCTGAAGACCCTCTGCTATAGGTTATGGATGATACCCAGGAAATAAATGATATATTGTCCTAAAGTTCTTAGAAACTGGTTTGAGATAAGATTCATGGCGAAGCAGCAAACAAATTATATTAAGTAAGCAAAATATACCAAGTAGTGTGGTATTAGTAACACTGAAAGATTCCATGGGAGAGATCCTTGCAGTGGCCCTCAGAGAGTGAGGCGGATTTGACAGGTCAAGGAGTATCCGGAGGTGGGAATGGATGCTGCCCGAGAACTATCCTCCAAGTCAGGTTCTTGGTGCTCCTCAGAAAAAGAATTTCAGGACACACCAATAAGCCAAAGCAAGCAGCTTTTCTTGAAAGCAAAAGTGAAAGTATACACTCAAGACCAAGAGAGCAGGCAGGCTCAAAAAGAGCAGCTGCACAGGGAAGATGTGGTTTTTGGTCTTTTAAAGTCTTGTGAATTGATGGGAGGACCATCCAAGGCTAAGTGGTTGACTTTTTACTAAGAATTTGCAGAACTCCTAGAATTGGGTTCCTTCCCATTTTCATACTTGATATAGTTGTTTTGGAACTGTCATGGTGATTTCGAGGGCCAACCACAGCGTCAATAATATAATTAGCTAAAGTTCATGTAAGGTGATCTAGACAGCTGACAAACCGGTTGAAGCCGGTTCTTGTCTGTGATTATCAACCCCCCTTAGTTAGACTTTAACACCTGTACCCACTCTGCAAGCCCCTGCATCTGGCTGTTAGCTTAGTAGTCAAACTTCTTGGGTGGAAAAGAGGGAGTGTTCCCCTCAAAGGAGGAGGAACAACGGCCAGCTCCATGGGGCTGACAGTGGATGAGCCTCTCTCTGTCCATCTCTGCTAAGACACATGTGGCAGAGTTCCAGGTCCTCTGCACCTTTGGTCCTCTGCCTGAGGGTGGTTAATTTCAGCACCTGTACCCACTGTGCAAGCCTGTGCATCCAGTCTCAGCCCTGTCTCCTAGTCTTCTCTCTAACAGTAAGAGGGAGGCAGAGCCCGATTCAGAGACCAGGAGGGCAAGGAGCTGTGGGAAAGTTGCAGGCAGATCATGGCGCTCCCAAAGGTGGCGGGGTTTGGTGGTCCATGGGGAATTGGCATGGTTTAGAGGATTTTCTTTTTAAATGGATACGATGTTTAAAAAAAATTCTATGCCTAATGAGTTACACTAGTTTTTTCTTTTTCTTTCTTTCTTTCTTTCTTTCTTTCTTTCTTTCTTTCTTTCTTTCTTTCTTTCTTTCTTTCTTTCTTTCTTTCTTTCTTTCTTTCTTTCTTTCTTTCTTTCTTTTCTTTCTTTCTTTCTTTCTTTCTTTCTTTCTTTTCTTTCTTTCTTTTTTTTCTTGAGACAAGAGTCTCACTCTGTTGCCCGGGCTAGGGTGGGTGCCATGGCATCAGCCTAGCTCAGAGCAACCTCAAACTCCTGGGCTCAAGCAATCCTCCTGCCTCAGCCTCCCGAGTAGCTGAGACTACAGGCATGTGCCACCATGCCTGGCTAATTTTTCTATATATAGTTTTAGATGTCCAGCTAATTTCTTTCTATTTTTTTTAGTAGAGATGGAGTCTCGCTGTTGCTCAGGCTAGTCTCGAACTCCTGAGCTCAAATGATCTGCCAGCCTCGGCCTCCCAGAGTGCTAGGATTACAGGCATGAGCCACCACGCCGGGCCAAGTTACACAAGTTTTGTGGAAAATCTTATTCTTCCAGAAGATCCCATTTCCCAGAGGTTCTGGATGAAGAAGTGCTTTAGGAGGATTTTTGGCCAAAGATCAGAATTCTTGCTAAGACCCAAATTAATGAACGGGTTCTATTTGTCAGGCAGTAAGCGAAAGGCTCAGAACTTGGAGACACAGATATCAAAGTGTTTTCAGTAAAGTCTCTCCGCTTTCTACTCAAGGCAAGATTGGGTAATGATCTGTGGTTATTATTATGTGGCTATGGGCTGTGCTAGGAGCTTGGTCTCCGTATTTCTATTACCATAACATTGAGGTTTGCACATCCCTTTGACACTTGTATGCACTGCAAGGGGTAGGGTATTATTAGTACCATTTTCTTTACAGGACAATGTAGCTTGGTAGATGCAATTTACTACCGGAATCTAGAAAGTGACAGAACCTAGCTCCATCGGAGTCTCACACAACTGCTGTGTTTATGACTCATCGACTCTGGGCATATGGGCAGGTGGCTTTCTGGGGGGACAGGCTTGTTCTCAGCACAGAGATGTTTTTTCCCTCCCTTTTAGTCGTGTTTCATACGTTCTCACTCCTCACACCCATTCTCTCTGTTCCAGCCAAATGGGCTCACTAGTGAGCATGCTGTGGGTCTCTCTGCTGCTACATCCTTACTCCAGCATTTCCCGACCTGAGTGTCCTCCTTTCTTCTTGATGCCTGAGTAAATTCTCTCCATCCTTCAAAGTCCACATCAAATTTTTCTCTTAATTTTTCTTTAAAGGAAGCATTCTGCATAGAGCTTCCATCTGAGGTCTTCTAGTTGGTTAACAATTAAAATGAAGCCACCTTGTCACTGGTAGCCCAAGCCCATGGACTCTCCCACCCCTAGACCCCCAGGTGGGGCCAGACATTACATAATAAGTTCCTGATATGAGCAGGATTTGAGAAATATAAAAAATGTGGATAATCATACCTCAGACGGTAGCTAGGGGTGATTAAATGAGATTATATTAGTAGCTGCTGTTTATCGAAGCCTTACTAGATACAAGCTACCATATATTTGTATATATTATCTCATTTAATTCTCATAATAACCCTGTGGGGTAAGTTTTGTCATCGTTGTGTTACAATTAAAGAAAGTGAAGTTCAGAGAGGTTATGTAACTGGTCTAAGGACAGATAGCTAATAGGGAGTAGATCTTGTTTCAAACCTAGTAAAGCTGGGCCTTGCAATCTGTGCTGTTAACCACTACAGAGTTCCTAGGACGCTGCCTGGTATACCATAAGTGGTGGGCAAATGGTACCCATTACTAATATTGTTATATTAAGTCTGAAAGGTAGGCAGGGAATATATCATTAATTAGCTTCATTTTACAGATGACAAAACTGAGGTTTAGTGGGGCTTAAATGACTTGCCCAAGATTACAAAATCCATAAGTAGTAGAGCCTGGACTTCTATTAACCTCATGTCTGATGGTTTTTCCACTTTACTTAATGTCCTTCTGAGAAGACTGGGTATATGCTGTGAAAGGGAGTTTCACCAGGAACTTGGCAGCCAGTTCAGTTCTCTTAATTGTGTGTTGCAACAGGATCCCGAGTAGGGAGGAGGGAAGCATGCTGGTGGAACCCCTTTACACACAGAATTCTGTACCCCTTATAGATGAGTGGCTACACCCACAGACTGGGGCAGCAGTTCCCAACTTTTTGGCACCAGAGACCAGTTTCATGGAAGATAGTTTTTCCACAGACAGTGCGGGGATGGTTTTGGGATGATTCAAGCGCATTACATTTGTGGTGCACTTTATTCCTATTATTATTACATTGTAATATACACTATAAGCCTGCCACCAGACGCAGCTTAATTGTCACTTGCCATTCACTGATAGGGTTTTGATATGAGTCTGCAAGCAATTGATTTATTATGGTCTCTGTGCAGTCAAACCTTTCTGCTCATGATAATCTGTATTTGCAGCTGCTCCCCAGCACTAATGTCACTGTCTCAGCTCCACCTCCGACCATCAGGCATTAGATTCTCATAAGGAGCGCAAAACCTAGATCCCTCTCATGCACAGTTTGCAGTGGGGTTCATGCTTCTATGAGACTCTAACGCGGCTGCTGATGTGATAGGAGGTGGAGCTTATGCAGTGATGTGAGTGATGGGGAGCGGTTGTAAATGCAGATGAAGCTCTGCTGGCTTGCCCATACCCACCGCTCACCTCCTGCTGTGTGGCCCGGTTCTTAACAGGCCATGGACTGCTACTGGTTCGTGGCCTGGGGGTTGGGGAGGGCAGAACTAGGGGAGCCACAGCCCCAGTGCCTCAGGACTCTGTACCCTTCCCCACGAGCTCCAAACATCCGATGATCAGCCTGCCCTGGCTACATGTCTGATTCCAAGACCCTCACTGTGGGTCAGCTATTTCTCAGGACAGGCTTAGGGGCTTATGGGTGACAGATTGCCAAGGTGGGAATGACAGACTCCCTTGGGCATTAGCACCCTGTAGTCAAGTTACAGTCAAGCCATTATGGCCTGTATTAGTTTCCTAGGGCTGCTGCAACAAATTGCCACAAAGTAAGTGGCTTAAAATAAAAGAATTTATTCTCTCATGGTTCTGTGGGCCAGAAGTCCAGAATTGACATTGGCAGGATCATGCTCTGTTGAAGGCTCTAGGGGAGAATGTATTCCATGTCTTTCTCTTAGCTTCTGGTGTGGCTGGCAATCCTTGTCAGGCCTTGGCTTATGGCTGCATAACTCCAACCTCTTCCTCCATCGTCATGTGGCATTCTTCCCCAGTGTCTTTGACTTGTCTTCTTATAAGGACACCAGTCATATTGCATTAAGAACCCACCCTACTCCAGTATGACCTCACCTCAACTAATTACATCTGGAACATCCCTATTTCCAAATAAGGTCATGTTCTGAGACACGGGGGTCATATTCTGGGGGAGGAATACCCATAGCATGTGCTCAATAGATTGGGCTGGAAGCTGGGACCTACAAGGGACATAGAGTACTAGGACAGGAGTCTAGACACCTGGGTTCTCTAATCCTGGCTTTCTCAGTAGGCAGCGGTCATATTAATCAAGGGCTTAGACCTTTCTAGGTGCCACTTTTCTCATCTATAAAATAAAGGGCTTGTACTAGATGTTCTGTAAGAGCTTCTCAGATATAACAACATGGACTTTTCCAAGGCATTTATAATTCAGCTGAGGTGCTATGAGTGGCATATACGGTAAAAATAAACACAATAACTAAATATCATGTTTTATGGCAAAAGGAGTTCATCCTATATGCCCACTCTGATTTGGGGGCTGCCTGGAGTACTGGGTGGAGGATCACCCTGAGGCTGCTTTCAGGCCCGATGGAAAAGGCCATATCTGACGATGTTTGCCATGGGTTGGTGAAGAGAAAATGGCAGATGTATTGCTCCTGGTTTGGGAAGTTGGGTGGGGAGAGGTCAAAGTGAGGTGGGGTTTTCAAGGAGGGCTTTGTGAAGAAAGTGTAGCCAGCTGAGTGCTAAGAGGAGGAGTATTCCTTCTTCTGTTTTCGGTACTGTTTTGACATTTCCATCTGGCCCTTGTTACATGATAAATAAACTAAAGTATTGGTTTACATCTCTCTCCCCCGCGAGAATACGAACTCCACTGGGCAGGTCTCATGTTTCAGTCATCTCTGAGTTCTTTGCACCTAATGTGATGCCAGGCACGTTGTGGATGTTCCATAAATGACAAATTGATGATCAGATGAGGGAATATTTGGACAGGTGGTAGAAGGGTGATCTAGGTAAAGACTCTGCTATTCAAGGGAGAGTTTTGCAAAGCCCTGGTGTTTCCTTCATTGGCCTGTAGCCAGTGGACCCACTGCTTCCTGTTTGCTGGGGAAACACCCTCTCAACCTCGGTGGTTATTTCCCTAGTTTCATGAGAAGGAGGCTGTAATTTCACTTCCTTTAAAGCTACTTCTTTTCCCCAAAGAGCACACCACTGTGCTTGCTGGAAGTCATTACTTAACAGGTCCGAGGACTTCCCATGGGGAACAGATGCTGCCTATGATATGTTCAGATTCTAACATTCATTCCTCTTAATGTTAGAAGAAAGGGACTGAGGAACGTTGCTTCCTGGAAACCACAAAAGATTCACAGGAAATTTTAATGGATTTAATTTTGAAACGATAAAATACATGTACATTTAATTTTTAAAATTTTTTTGTAGAGACAAGTTTTCATTATTTCACCAAGGCTGGTCTCAAACTTCTAGCCTCAAGCGATCGTCTCGCCTTGGCCTCCCAAAGTGCTGGGATTACAGGTTTGAGTCACTGCGACTGGCCCATTGTATATTTTTACAAAATGAAAATGGCCTTAATATATTTTTACATGTAAAATATTAAATGTTCATTGTAGAGTGTCCTACATTTTTACAGAGATGAACAGGAATTTAGAAAGGTAGAAAAAGTAGGTAGGGAGTTAAAGGCATCTTTTTCTATAACTAGAGTCAGTTTCAGGTGCACTTTACATTGTCAGGAACTGGCAAAAACTTTAGAAATAGAGTCCAAGAACAGAGGCCTGAGAAGAAACAGGATTCTTGTGCTAACTGTAGTACTGAGCACTACATAATATCAGAAGGGGTCCATGTGCAGTGGCTTATGCCTATAATCCCAGCACTTTGGGAGACCAAGGAGGAAGGATTGCTTGAGCCCAGGAGTTCAAGATCAGAAGGGAATGAAGGAGAATTCACTTGCATGGTCTCAGCACAAATAGAGAGGGCTGCCCACAGTACAAGGAACAAAACGAAGGCAAATGACACAGCCATGCAAATAAATGCACCCCAGCCAAAAAAAGGAGGAAAGGATAGAAAGAAGAAAGAAACCAAGTCAAAGACAATGAAAGAACCAGATCCCATAACTCAAGAACAGACAGGCAAAGCCAATCCAACATCTGGGTAACTGATCCCAAGTAGCAAATTTTCCAAAGGGAGTAGTGAAAGTATTCAGAGATATAATACAGGAAAAATTTCATGAAATGAAGAACTAAATAGATCTAAAGGGCACCTTATAAACCAGAAAATACCAATACACAGTAATCAATATTGAGTATGATTACATAAGAGTCAATATGAACATACATCCTGGTGAAGTTACTGAATTAAAGAAAGAATTCTTCAAGTATCTAGGAAGGGAAAAAAACAAATTGCCTATAAGAAATAATCAGGAAAAAAAATTGGGATGGCCCTAGGCTTCTGTACAATGAGAAGCCAGTGGAAGAAGTTCAGCCAAGTTCTGAGGGAAAGTTTAAGAAGATTCATTACACCAGTGAGGTTGTTATTCAGATAGAAAGGCCACAGGTAATTGGTCCCCAATATGAAAGAACTACGAGAATACTGATCCCCTCCTCACCCCCAAACCATTTTGGCAAAAGATTCTGAAGTGATGAAATTCAGCCAACCAAGAAATGAATCAAAATTAAAATCTTAGGGATGGATAGTTATGGTAACAGGACTGTTGTTGAGCCTCAAATCCATTTTGATAAATAGTTAAGCCTAAGTAACTGGAGGAAAAACGATGGGAGAACAGAATGTGTTATACATAAATGAAGCAAAAATAACATAAACAACATTATGGAGGAGGCAGGGGTACAATAGCACAATGACAGCACACTGTCAAACAGCTAAAGCAGTCTAAAACAGGAATAAATAGTTAAAATATTTTCATATCTCCATCCTCTTAATTTTCATAAACTTTTTTAACCTCAGAAAGATCTTTTAGGAACTGATATTTGCTGTGGCAAAGCAAGAATTATTTAAAATCCAGCAATTCCTTCAGCTTCATTTCAGTTTCCTTTTCTTCTGTGAAATTCAAGTGAAATCAGGTTTAAGCCTCTATTTTTAAAAAGCATGTTAAGTATGGTGTCATTCTTTTAAAATTATTTGTTGTGTTTACCTGTTCATCCATCCTATCTGCATACCTGCATAAGGAAAAGCCCATTACTGTCATCACCAAATGTTAAGTCTAATTATTTTTGGTTGGTGGAATTCTGGATGGTTTGTTGTTTTCTTCTTTGTACTTTTCTTTTTGCATGTATCTATCATTTTAACAAAATAAAGTCGTTATTTAGAAAGGACAAATGACAGAATGGAAGAAACTTTGCAACATATGGAAGAATAAGTATTATATGCATAGGACATAAAGAACTTCTACCAAATAATAGGAAAAAGGCAAAATGCTTAGTTAAAAAATTGGATGGGTCAGGCGTGGTGGCTCACATCTGTAATCCTAGCACTCTATGAGGCCAAGGCGGGGGGATTGCTTGAGCTCAGGAGTTCAAGGACCAGCCTGAGCAAGAGTGAGACCTCATCTCTACTAAAAATAGAAAAAATTAGTTGAGCGTGGTGGCATATTCCAGCTACTTGGGAGGCTGAGGCAAGAGGATCGCTTGAATCTAGAAGTTTGAGGTTGCAGTGAGCTATGATGACGCCGTTGTACTTTACCCTGGAGTGACAGAGCAAGACTCTGTCTCAAAAAAAAAAGTTGGATGATAACTTATAAAAGAAGAAATGCAAATGATCAATAAACATATAAAATGATGCACAACCACACCAGAAATCAGAGAAATGCAAATTAAAATGAGATTTTTTCTTTCTTTCAACCTCCCTCTTCAGACTGGTAACAATTAAAAGAGATAGTTACTATCCAATGTGGGTGGGAGTTTGTGGGAATGGGAGCTCTCATACACTTTTTATGGAAGTATAAATTGAGAAGGCTTTTTTGGAGGGCAATTTGGCGCTACTTTTCAAAATTTAAAATGCATACCTCTTTGATCTAATAAATTCACTTTCTCAGATTTCTTAGAAAAACACTCTCATAGATGCCCATGGATATATGTTCAAGGATGTTCATTTAGATTTTTTTTTTTTTTTGGTGGAAACAAATCAGGGGACCCTGTACTATGGAAAACTCCATATTATGAACACAGTGGATTTGTATGTACTGATAAGGAAGGTTCCATATGTTGTATTACTAGGTGAAAAACAGAACAACAAATAATACACTGATCTCAATTACACAAACAGAGGATTACATACATGTGTGTGTGAGATGGAGAAAAGATGGAGGAGGGTTGGGCCTTGGGGTGCGGCATTTAATGGAAATCTCTCTCATTCCACTTTGAGAATGCTCAGTTTTACTGTAATGTTCATGGAATGTCCCTGTTAGGGACTTCTAGTCAGAGAAGACCACCTTAGTGATGAGGGCCACTGGTCTTTTTACTGTTCTTCCCCATTACGTAGAGGAAGTTTTGCATTTTAGAGAATGGCGTTGTATCTGAGCAGCTACTGTCAAAGATGCGGGTTTGCCTTCCAGGGGAGTGTATTGTGTGTTATCCAAGAGTGAGCTCTGAGAAGGACCCACAACCCTCTCTCCTGTTCCCCTAGGGCAGCAATTGAAGAGAAATACGGCAAAGATCTGCTCAGCCTCTCCAGGAAAAAGCCATGTGGACAGTCTGAGATCAAGTAGGTGCCATGTCTCTTTCTCATTTCCAGGTTGGCTAATAATGCCCAGGATGCCCCATCGCTCAGCAGAGTTGGCCAGAAGGTTGAAGTGTGTTGGCTGAATTTATTTTTACTTTTTTATTTTTTGAGATGGGATCTGGCTGGGCTCCAATCTGTGATTCTTCTGTCTTAGCCGCCCAGCAGCTCAGACTATAGGCATGGGCCAGCCTGAAAAAAGTTTTAATTTTTTTTTCTTATTTTCAATTGTGAAAAATCTAGACAAGCAGAAAGAAGGCAAAAATGGACTGTGAAGCCACAACCCATTATTAGTATTTTCTAAATTTTACTTGAAGTCTTTTTATATATATACTTTTCTATAGGTAGGACTATATTATATATAATTTTATATTAATACTAGAAATTTAATAGGGGGATTTTCATTATATATGTATGCCTTTAAAATAATATATATTTTAAATAAGATTGCTATAAAATTATATGTAAAATATAAAATTATATATGTGTTTTATGGTTTGTGAAAACTTTGAGACTGTCTTTGCACCATTTTATGGTTCTTACCACCAATGTGAGATTTCTGTGCCATAATTATTTACTCTTCAGTCATTCGTCAAATACTCTGAGGATATAGAAAGGACCAGGGCATGGTGCCTACTTTAGGAATATACTCCCTCTCATACAGGGATGGCTTTCCTGGCATTATTAAGGAACCCACACTTAGAAGGGCTTCATAATTGGTTTAATTCTCTGCCATCACTGTTCTGAAATTTGAATAATTTATAAACACGGGGCCTCACATTTTCATTTTGCAGTGGGCCTCATGAATTATGTAGCTCATCCTACTAATATAGAAATTTTAGATTTCATCCCCAACTTGAGCATGTTAAAGGAGATTTGGGAGAAGTAGGGCAGGCTCTCTTTGTAGACCTAATCACATAACATAACTTACCTGGATACTGCTCTGGCTGTGCTACAAACACCTTCAGAGATACCTGGAGGTTTCTGTCCCCTCAGAGGTCCTAATGGGGGCAAAAGGACATCTCTTGCTTCTAACACACACACACACACACACACACACACACACTCATACACTCATCTAAGATTGCAAAGAAAGGTATTGGATTATGGAGAAGGAGGAAAACATTAAAATATTAATAGTTACATAAACCTAAAAAAACTTGTTACCTTCAGACATAGGACATTAGTACAAGGAGAATTTGTTTATTCATTGATTAATTATATTTTATTTTATTTTTGATGTTTTAAATGAAAATTTTAAAAAATCAGAAAAACAAAAAGACAAACATAATGAATATCTATATAACTCATCACCTAGATTTTATAATTATTAACAATTTTAAACACCTTAAATTTAAACCTGGAGTCAGCTATTTCTCCAAGTATACCTGGTTCCTCTTGGCGATTAATTGTATTTAGAGACCAAACTCTCAGCTCTAGTGATGGTCATTGTCACAGAGGTATCACTGTTTGTATTCTTTCTCAGGGGACAGATTTAAAAGTGTAAGTTCATATTGATATTTCCAATTCCAATTTAACTTTAGAGGGTTTTGCTTAACTTCTTTAATTTTATGTTTGTATTTCTTTCCTTTTACACTGAAACCATGATAATATTAGCGTAATTATTTGCTTTATTTGAAAAAATATATATATATTTATTTTGAGACAGAGTCTCACTCTGTCACCCTGGCTAGAGTGCAGTGGCATCATCATAGGTCACCACAATCTCCAACTGCTGGGCTCAAATGATCCTCCTGCTTCAGCCCCCTGAGTAGCTGGGACTACAGGCTTGCACCACCACACTTGCCTAATTTTTCTATGTTTTGTAGAGATGGGGTCTCGGTCTTGCTCAGGCTGGTCTCAAACTCCTGGCCTCGAATGATCCTCCCACCTTGGCCTCCCACAGTGCTAGGATTATAGACATTAGCCACCCCACCTGGCCTGACAATCTATAGTGTTTCAAAATAATATCAATATTGCCACTAATAATAAAACTTCTGAATGAAGTTTAATATTTTTTTTCAGTTCCTTTTGATATTAGGCCACAGGAAGTTGCTGTGTGTGACTACGTAACCAGTGTTACATATATTAGGCTTATTTGTTTCAGTTCATTTTAAATTTTAGGGATTGTTTTCTTTTTCCTATTTGATTTATTTTTATTTTTTGAATATGTAAAAGATTTACATGTACAAAGGTCAAAACTGCATCAATTTGGATAAGTTTCACTGTCATGCAAAGAAGGTTTAGATCATTTTCTGGAAGATTAGTGGATCAGATGACAAAAAAACTTGTTTATGTATAAAGCAAGCATAAGCTATTTGGAAAAATATCAAAAAACTTCTGAGGTGATATGATGGAAAATAGCCATATTCTCTCTACTATTCCTTTTTTAAAAATTTAATTTATTTTTTTAAATTTTAATAGATTTAGGGGGTACAAATGGTTGTTACATGGATGAATTGCATAGTGGAGAAGTCTAGGCTTTTAATATACCTGTCACCTACATAGTGTACATTATACCCAATAGGTAATTTTTTATCCCATATCTCCCTCCCTCTACTACTTCTTGAAAAAGATATTTAGCAGAATGAATCTGAGCTGAAATGATATTTCTTATATCCTTAGACATTTGACATATAACTTAGTAAGTTCACAGAGAGACTCTACCCCCATTTTCTTCTGTTCCTTGACAAAAGCCAGTCAGTTTTCCTTCTAAGACTATAGCTCAAAGAGGAAGATGCAATAGGATATGAGAACTATGACTGTGCTTTTAAGGCTGAAATGAAAGGCTATTTATGTGACTTCTGCTTTTGTCACCCCATGACATGGTTCCTGGGGAGGCACCCCAGATGAGAGGGCATGACTTTGCTTTTCCATGAACCAGGTAGGATTTTTCATCTCACTGGCCACCCTGAGAGACTCAGGCCTATGATTGGACCTGTTAGTGTTTAAGGCCAGAGTGCTTTTTAAGAAGGTGGTAGAATATTTTCTTTTCCTGCAGTAAAGGAGAGCACTATGGAGAAGAGGGAATGGCTGTTGCCAAGTCACCATGCCCAAGGTTCAGATTCCATGCCCTGGTTTGTCATTATGTCCTGAACCACAGGAAATGGCCATGAAGTGATGATATGAGACAACAAAGCTAATGACAAATGAAAGGGAGATGGAGCCGCTCTTTTAGTGGCCCTTCTGTCAGTCACTTGGGCTGAGAAAAAAATTGTAAACCTTGAGCAGATCATTTAACTGTAAAGCTGGCTTTCCAACCCTGTGACTCACTGTTGAAAAAGATGTCCAGTTGTATCTGCTGTCATACCCATTGTTCTTTTTCCTTTCTCTGAAGACAAGTGAGCATCCCTGCAGAGTGGAATTTTTAATTCCAGTTGACCATTGGTGCATTTGTTTGGATGTGGACAATTTTACAATACATCGTGCTCCTTGAAAAATTGTATCATAACATGGGTAAAGTAAATGGAGAAAGCACAGTTAGGCTATTCTGCTTGATGTGTTTGTAATGACCAGTGCAAATGTTTGTGTGGGAAAAGGTGGAGAGAAATAAGAATGCTTTGTTTTAAGATAAATAAACAGAGTGGGAAAAGTGCGGTAGTAAAAGAAGGGGCCAGTTGGAAAATGCAGGGCTTTTAATTTTCAAAATAGTAGAATATGCCATATATACATACAAATATAAAATGATCCATGATCTTATGATGCTGTGGCTGGGGGCCCATGAATTTACAAAGTCCCATCTCTGTTTGAGTGGGTGGAATGAGCCCAGTCCATTGCCCCCCAAAGGTAGCAGCAAGGAGAACATTCTCAGGGCCACATCACCTCAAACGGGGGTTCACTTAAGAAAGTGCAGGTTGGGGGAGAACTAAAATCATGAGCAATGGGGAGCTGACAACAAGGGGACGAAGAGGGAGACGGAGAGAAGGTATGAAAAATGAGGCGTGATCTTCCATGGCCACAATATGGTAGACTAGATACTGGAAAAACCCTCCCATTGTAAAGCACTTAAAAATGGTAAAGTATATTTTAGTAATTAAAATGAAATACATGGCCATGCTATCAAGAAAGTAAGAAAAATCCTCAGAGGCCAAAGATAAAGTGAAGGCATCCTTCAATGCTCACTTAGCACTCTAGCTTCAAGCTTTTGCTTTATCTCTTAATTCCCAGAGAAAGCCTGGAAACCTGAAAAGAAATGATGTCTTAGTGAAAGGCGAAACCAGAAAAAAAAATTTTTAAAAAGAGATATTAAGGAAAGATACTCTCTAAGCTTCAACTATGAATAAAGAGGGAGGGGTGTATCTCCTAGGACTCTGTAATTACAAGTCGGTCTTTTTGCAGATTTGGAGCTCCAAATTGCCAGTTTTATCAGAGTGGTCTGAAGAATCCTAAGCTAAAAATTTAGTTTAAAAGTGGTCCTGGGTGGTGTGTGGTCACTACTTCCCTGACAGATGTCAACACAGAACCTTTCTAAAGAAACAAGATGAACATTGAATTTATAACATACACACACACACACACACACACACACACACACACACACACACAAATGCACACATAAAAATAAGTAACCATAAGTAAGTGTCAGCAGAAGTAATAAATAGCAGAAATAAATATGCAAAGATTTTAGATACTAGAATTAAGAGGTCCAAAAACAATTATATGTATTGTGTTTAAAGAAAATAAAAGAGTGAATTAAAAGCATGAATAAGGTGACTTTCAGAAGTGTTCAAGAAATTTTGAAAGGGAATCAGGTAGAATTTGTGGAAATAAAATATAAAATACTTAAAATTAAAAATTCAGTAGATGCATTAAGCAGCACATTAACCATAATTGAAGAAGGAATTAGAAATATAGAACTGAAAAAGTCACCAGAGGGTGGGAACGGGGGTTGGGGAGATGTTGGTGAAAGGATACAAAATTTCAGTTAAGAGAAGTAAGTTCAAGAGATCTATTGTACAACATGGTAACTATAGTAACAACATTGTATTGTATTCTTGAGAGTAGCTAAGAGACTAGATTTGAAGTATCCTTGCCACAAAAGATGATAAGTGTGTGAGGTAATGGGTATGTTACTTAGCTGTATTGAGCCATTCCACAATGTATACCTATTTTAAAACATCATTTTGTACATGATAAATATACACAATTTGTATTTGTTGAATAGATAAATAATTTTAAAAAAGAAAAGAAATTACTTAAAATTCACCACAGAAAAAATAGAAATTAAACATAAAGAAAAATTAAGACACCTGGAGAAAAGAATGAGAAAGTCTAATGCACATCTAATTAGAGTTTCAGAAGAGGTAATAGAGATAATGAGAAGAAATTTTTGAAGCAACAAAGGTTGAGAATTTTCTAAAATTGATGAGAGCTATAAATCCTCAGATTCAGGAAGGAACACAAATCCCAAGAATGATAAATTAAAAATAAATTCACAAGTACCTAGGAATAGTCAAACTGAGTAAGATCTAAGATAATGAAAAGGTCTTAAAGGCATCCAGAGAAAATGATTACCTACTAAGGAACATCTAATAGAGTGACAGTTGATTTTTCCAAAGCAACAATGAAGCCAGAGATTGTGGAATTATACCTCTAAAGCACTGAGAGGAAATAACTATCAGTCTGTTTTTTTTATACCTAGACAAATTATTTTTCAAGGAAGAAGAAAAAATTGGCTATGCATAGTGGCTCATGTCTGTAATCCCAGCACTGTGGGAGGCCGAGGTGGGAGGGTTGCTTGAGGCCCAGAGTTTAAAACCATCCTGAGCAAAATAGCAATACTCTGTCTCTACAAAAAAAAAATTAGAAAAATTAGCTTGCCTGGTGGCACACGCTTGTATTAATAGTTCCAGCTACTTGGGAGGCAGGAGGATTGCTTGAGCCCAGGTTGCAGTGAGTCATAATGATGCCACTGCACTCTAGCCTAGGCAAGAGAGGGAGACCCTGGCTCAAAAAAAAAAAAAAAAAAAAAGAGAAGAAAAAATAAAGATAAAAATATAAATATAAATATAGATAGAAAAAATAAAGATATTATCAGACAAAAATTGAGAGTTAACTGTGAGCAGATCTTCAGTAAAAGAACTTCTAAAGGATATACTTCAGGAAGAAGGAAAATAATCCAAGACAAAAGGTCTGAAGTACAGGAAAGTGAGCAAAGAATATGGCAAATGTGGGTATCTAAGCAGTTTATAAAGAAATGGTATTAATATTAATCTTGGTGATTTAAAAAACAAGATGGAACAAAAATATCAGACAGTAATAGCATATAATTTGGTAGGAAGGATAATCTGAGTTAAAGCATTCTTAGGTGTTTTACTGTTTGGGATAAAAGTAAAATATTAACTTTAGACTTTGAGTGAACTTATAAGCAGATTGTTCCCCTGCCAAGCCTCCCAATGAGAATGCAGCCTGGCCAACACCTTGATTGCAGCCTGTGAGACTCTCAGCACAGAATCCAGCTAAGCCACATCCAGACTGCTAACCCACAGAAACTGTGAGATAATAAATGTGTGTTGTTTTATGCTGCTGAGTTTGTTATGCAGCAACAGAAAAAAAAAAAAAAGTAATACAATTTGTTTAATGTCTATCTCCTCCATTAGATTCTGAGGTCTGGGGTGATGTCTATTTATATCATTGAATCACCAACATCTGACACTGTGCCTGGCCCATAGTTTATGGTCAATAAGTATAAGATGATTGATTAAATGAATGAAAAAGGAGGCAGTCAGGAGCTAGGGTTTGAACACTTCCTTTATTGCCTTGCATTCATATTTCTAATTGCCATACTTTAAAGAATGACTGATATTCTTATTAGAAAGGGATCACAACTTGTATATTATCATTGGGGAAAATGCAACATGAAGAGTTTTGGCATCTTGTCCTGCCCAAGTGAACAGTGAAGAATTTCTTGTGCCTGGGATTGAGGAAACTGGACTTAAGAAGTCTTGGCCTTTTGCTGTCTTCTCAAGTTCATGGGCAAAGATGAGTCTGTAGGCTCTAAGTTAAGATGTGGGCAGAGAGAAGCATGCAAGGGCATTATAATAAAATTGTACAGACAATTTCCAGAACTGAAATTATATATGTGCTTGTGTTCTAGCACTCTGAAGCGGGCCCTTGAAGTCTTCAAGCAGCGTAAGTGATTTTTAAAAAATGTATTTGCTGCCCTTGGCAAGCTCTGTGTCTGTCATCAAAGGGGGGTTTTAATTTGAATGGCAATTTCATATTGGAAAATGAAAAAATTAGGATAACTCTTAAGGTGAGAAATAGCTGTGCAGAGTTGATATGAGCTGGAGAACCCTTCACACCTGCGCATCGTGATGTGCCTTTGCCCTACTTAGAGCGACGCTCCTCTCACTTGAGTGGCCATCAGATTGACCTGAAGGATTTGTTATTAACGCAGATTTCTGGGCCCCATCCCCAGAGTTTCTGATTCAAGAAGTCTGGGGTGGGCCCTAAGATTCTGCACGCCTTGAAAGTCCCCAAGTGGTGCTGATGTCTGGTCAAGGGACCACACTGAGAATAGCTGCCTTAGAGGAGTGTCTACCTTGCTTAGTTCTATCTCAGAGAAACCGTCATCCAGGTGCTCACCTGCCCACCTCAGCCACACTTGTCTACCAGCCTCACCCCTTTTATGATCTTATGCTGGGTCTGCTTTCCTTCTCCCAGAGCTGCCTCTGCAACGCTTCAGACTTTGGGACAGTGTCTTGTCATTTCTCCCAGATCACCAGACGTTTTTGTTCAGGAGAAATCTTTACTTACAAGCATCACAGGAAACATTGTCTCCGTTTCCTCACCTCTTACTCCAGTCTGGCTTGTGGCCCTGCCACTCATCTGGAACTGCTCTCTCCAAGGATACCAGCAAGCTTTGCGTCACTGAGTCCAGTGGACAATTTCAGGCCTCTTCTAACTTGACTGTTCAGTAGCATTCAATGCTTGGATTCTTCCCGCTTCTCTGGCTACTTCTCTGTTCCCTTCTTTGTCCTTCCCTACCCAGCTTTTCAATACTGCAGGTCCTCAGAGCTTGATCCTAGCCCTTTTCTCTTCTCGTCTGTCTAGGTAAACCCCTCCTCGTCCCTGGAATCAGCTACTGCCTTTACACAGAGAATGTACAGATGTATCTCTTCAGTCCGGAACTCTCTAAACACTAGACCTTACATTCTGACCACCTACATAATGTTTCTTCTTGGACATTTCAAAGGCACCTTGAATTCAAAATGTTTGCAACTGATCTCATAATCTTCCAGGTGATTACCTAAGGAAGACTGAGACCTGTTTTTTGAACCACATCCTGTTGTCTCCTTAAGAATTCTTATTTATTCTTCTCTTCCCGAGGTCAGGATGCTATACCCTAGATGCTATACCCTAGATGCTATACCCTAGAAGTGACAGGGTCCCTTCCTCATTCTTCTCCTTCAGCCTCTTAAGGGGACACCCAAGTGGGAGGTAGTTCCCTTGTCTTTTGGACTTATTTTCTTATTTTGAATGGAGCATTCTAATTTTATCACATTTCTTGAGAGTGGTAAAGGCTGATTCGGAAAGGAAATAGAAAGTCTTTGGAAATACCAATGTCAAAATTGTCAGGGTTCATCTCTGCTGGGGTGAAGTTCTACTTCCCTGTATCTTTTTGAGGGTAAGGAGTCATTTTCTTCCTGTGAAGGTCATCTTTGCTTTTCTTGGGTGGCTAATTATTTATGTGTCTAAAAGGGAAATGGAAGACACAAGTAATGATGCCCTCAGAATTCTTTCTCACTTCTTATTTCCATAGTGTGACCTTTGGAATTCAGCCAGCATGTTTTTATTTAGTTCCTGTTATTCCAATGTGATGACAACCCAGAGTTAGGAAGTCTGGGGTGAGGCCCTTGCACCTTGGTCTTCGAGGGGTCCTGTCCACTTCTAATATTCTCCAGGCCTGGGGAACTTCCTCTAAGGCTTTCTGTTTTTCAGAATACTTGGTGCTTCCAAGCTAAGGGTTTTAACACAGCATAATATGTGTAATGTGGGCTTAAAGCATTTCTGTAGCTAGTTGAGTGGTTCTCAACCTTTGTAAATGTTAGCTAAATATATATTCATCTTAACTTTTCCATGGAAGGTGTCTTTTTCTCTCTTTAGCTCATCAATTAATACACTTCTCAAGGTAGGGACAGTATCTTTTTGTGTTCCTTATAGATACTGTAAGGACAACTATGGCGTGGCCTAAGAGAACCCCACCATAGGCTGGGTCTTAAAATTTTTGACCTTACAAAATGCCAAATTTCCTCCAGAAAGGTTGTGCTGATTAATTTCCAACCAACAGTGCTGTTTTCCTCATGTTTGCCAATACCAAGAATTTTCACTCTTTGAAAATTTTGCCATATTGAGGGTTTGGATTTCAAAGTTTTGCATTTTTTTCAATAGTTCTAAGGCTTGATATGTTTTTAAATGTTTATTGGCCATTTAGCCACTCTTTTTTGAATGTCATGTTCTTTAACTGATTTTTTAATATTGAAATATATGTTTTCTCTTTTGATTTGTGAAAGCTCTTTTAACATAGCTATTTGCTCTTTGTTATATAAATTGCAAATATTTTTCTGGTTTGTCATGTACCTTCTAACCTTCTTCAAGGTTATTTTGACACACACAGTGTAAAATTTTTTCCTAGACATATCTGTTCATCTTTCAGTCTTTGTAGCTTTATCTGTCAGTGTTTCTAGTTCTAATGCCGTGCTTTGACTTGTTTTCCTAGAACAATTAAAATAAAAAGTTAATTGTTTTCTATTATAAAGGCAACCCATGCTCCTTGTAAAGTCTTAAAAAAAATAAAAGTGAAATAATCACCAATAATCTTTCTACCCAGGGATAACATTGGTTGCCCAAATTTTGGTGTATGACCTTTTTTTTTTTTTTTTTAATAAATGTTCATGCTCATGAGATGTTAGAGATGGAAAGAACCTTGGAGGTCATCCAGAGAGAATGAAGAATCAAATTTGAAATTGTGGAAGCTTTAGTAATGTCTCCTAGGATATAAGCTTCATGAGCTGGGACCTTGGCTACTTTTCTCCCCAGCCCTGGGCATACACTGGGTTAGTAACCATTGGCAGTAGGAAGCTAAGCTGAAGATTTTCTAGTCTTGGTCTTGGTGGCCAGGGCAATGCTAGGCACATAGAGGTGCTCAATAAATGTTGATGAACAAATAAACTGATATTCATTTTACCACTTGCTCTAATATTTTCTGTATATATATATTTTTTATTTTATATGATTTTATATATTCAAATTCAGAAATATGTAGACCTTAATTATTGTTATTTAAAAATTCTTTTTGCAGAAGTAGACAATGTGGCACAATGTCACATTCAGCTTGCACAGACTCTAAGAGAAGAGGCCAGGAAGATGGAAGAATTCAGAGAAAAGCAAAAGCTACAACGGAAAAAGGTTGGGTTTCCCTATGTGCTAAGCTGTTGTCTTTTCTTCTGCAGAAAACCCCGGGCTTGTTTGCTCACTGCACTCCTCAGCTCAGCTCCCACCTTCATGCAACCATGCTCTTCTTTTAGCCTGAGAAATTATTTATTGGGGTTCCCCTGTGGGGATCACTCCAGATGGGCATACACATTTCTGTACCCCAGGCCAGTTCTCCTTTCATTAAGTTCTTGCAGGATTCAGGGGTCCAGCTTGCATTTCTTTGCAGATCTGTTGCCACTATTTGAACTAGGACTGGAAGGGGAACCCCTCTGTGTTCACTAGAGTCCAGCACGTGCCAGCTGGAGGTTCCCTCCTCCTGGACAAGGCAGTAAGGGGAGGAAGAAGAAGTGGAGGAGACTCTCACTCCCTCTGAAGACCATAATGCAGTCCAGCTACCCTATCTTACCAATGGGAAACTGAAGCACTGGGGACTCTAAGTCCTTTCTGTCTTCAAAGCAACTACATTTTTTTCATTGATGGGATTTACTCTGACCAACTACATGGAAGGGGATGAGAGTGAACAAGAGTTCATAAAACTGGCAAATGTTTGGGAAGTTACAAGGATCAATAAAAGAACTCCAGGTTTATATTAAAGTGTTACTCAGGCTAGACCAGCCACTCTTCTGACTTCCTTCTATTTCGTTCCTGAAAGACTTGTATATTCAGGTTGCCCTGGCAGCCAAGTAGGGCCCTTCCAGAATTTCTGTATCTAGTCTCCAAGACTGGAACCCAGACTCACATGGGGAATAAGCTCTTCCCTATCTGGCACCCAGAGATTTTTACCCGGGTCTCCTGGGACAGCTCTGCATGGACTTTTGCTGACCTCTTTCACCCCTTCTGGAGATCTCTTTGGAAAACTGAGGTTGTCTGCAGTGTGTGTATCCGACAAACAGCCAGCCATTCAGGCTGATCCTGCCTTTACCTCAATCTCAGCAACTTTGCCTGTGGTTCTAAGTTGGAGCCCAGGTCCAGCTGCCTCAGTGGCCACTGGTGTCTGGAGTGGGTGGAAGTATCTTATGAGCCTGCCTACTCGTGGCACCCTACTGCCTCTTCTCATCTCTCAATCTGTACTCGTGCTGTGCTTGTCACCAGGAAGAGTGGGCAGAACCGGACATTGAGGGAGCATCTCAGCAAGTGCTTTCACACACTGTCTCAACTGCACACATCAAGTCTGTGGGTGCCTCTGGCCCAGAGCCTTCTTCAGAGCAGAAGCATGTATATTACACCCACTGATGATCTGACCCTTCTGGCTGACGTTGCCAGGCCTGCCCACCACTCTCATGCCCTAGACAACCAGAGTCTATGCACACGTGGTTTCCCCTAAGAGGAAGGGAGAATCATATCATCACATTTTCGAGTGCCTGTTCCTTTCAGGGAGAGTTTTGTTAATTTTGCAAGGCTTCCGAAACTTCCCCTCCTCACAAGTTACACAGACCAAATTCTTGTAGCTAGAAGAATGTACTCTAAATTCTGTTAAGCAATAGAGTACATAGCCCGTGCTCAACCCCCACTATCCTCCAAGTTCCCTTTATTCTGTGTGCTCTCTACAGCAGGAAAATACTTTCAGATCTTTCTTTGAGAAGTCCAAAGTTTATTAATAAATTTGTAATTCCTTGTGTCACAATGAACTCTGGGTTGTGCCACTTCCGTATTTATATATTCTTCTTTTAAAAAGCATAAAACTTCGGGAAAAAATGTGTTAGTGCTAACTTCTCATTTTTTAATGGTTAAACCTTGCATGTTTTGGTCTTTCACTTCTTGGAAATTAAGCCATTTCTACTTATCAAGGAAAGCCATCAGTTGATTTCTTTTAATAAACTGGGGCAGAGGAGGTGCAGGTGGAACGGCTGGTCGGGAGGCTGTGGCACATTAACTCCTACAGCTAACGTATTCTGAGGTGTTGACCAAGATGGGCATGGTCATCCTGCTCTCACTGAGCACAGAGCCAGGCCAGACAGATGGATGTGATGCAGACATCATGACAAAATATGATGAGCCTTCCATGATGAGGGAAATGAATGAAGGCACCATCTAAGCACACCGTGGGGACACAAAACCTCACCTATGGGGCTGGGGCAGGCCTCCTGGAAGAAATACACTGATGCTAAAACCAATAGAGTGAAAGTCCATATAGATGAGGAGGTCAGGGGTTGGCAGGGTAGGGGGATCTCAGAAGGCATTCTTAGGAGTCTTGACGTTTGAGGGTGCTGAGGCTTCCTCTCCAGCCCAGAAATGTCCTCGGCATGACAAAGACAACACATGACCAGTCATCTATCCTCTGGAACCCACTTTGTTTTACCATCTCAGCTAAGACTGGGATGGTCACGAAGAATGTTGTGCTGCCTGTGTTAAGAGCCATCTCCAAAGAAAGGACATTCTGTGGTTACAGAGAGTGAGGCTTCCTGTTTTCAGGATACAGTCTGGGTGTGGGTAGACAGAGAAATGGGCCATGAAGTAGCTGTTTCAATAATTTATTCCTGGGTTATTTGGATCATTTGCAAATCTCTTCTTCCTTTTCCCCCCTGTCTTGCTTCTCCCTACCCTATAAAGAGATGATTGTGTTTTTGTACTCTGTTGTGTTATCAGTAATAAAATGCAATCAAATTTCCATTGGATTTGGTCTGAGTGGAAAGTCTCAGTGTCCTAGAAGAGGCACTATCCTGAGGATACCTGAAAGAGAAACTTTGACTCACTGGGGTCACCATGAGTAGGTTACCCTGTAAATGAACACAGACGTGAGCAGACTTAAATCACCATGGTGTAGCAGACAGAGCTGGACCTGAAGTCTCTGCCACTAACTCACTGGATGGCCTTGAGCAAAGCATATCACTTCTTGGGCCCCAGGGGTCACACTTGTCAGGTTAGGGAGTTGGATTGATGCTTTCTAAGTTCCCAATAGCTTTCAAATGCCAGGAATCCCCGAAGGCAGAGGGAGGAATGATAGGAAGTAAAAAGGCTTGGCTGGTTGTAGAACTTTGCAGCCACCTGAGAGGTGCTTGAAGCAGGTGTTACATAGAACCTAGAGATAAGGAGGCCTAGCTTGGGCCACAGGCGAAAATATAGCAGCAGCTCCCAAGTGGAAGAGTAGCAATATGTATACTCAGACTATTAGAAAGGACCTTGGAGTAGACAAATATTTCTAGCCGATATGCTCCGTGTAGTCTGGCAAAATCAGGAACCATTACTAAATAAATAAACCCAGCTTCCTCCTCCTGGCAGAGGGACATAGTCACTTATGTGAACCACAGCTTCCTGCTTGCGATGGCAAAGACTGGCCATGTGTCTTTCCATGTGGGGCTCATGTTGGAGCCTTGTCCGTTCTCTGTGTTGGCGCTGTCTTCACCACGAGCAGGTGGAGGGTCAGCTCCTGGTACCTCCGGGTACTTTCTCCTGGGCTGGAAGATGACCGCTCAGTTCTCTGAGGACTCCTCTGAAGCTCCCCCAAGGGAATTTCATACACTCCACAAATCTCGTATTTGAAGTGAGACCATTCCCAATATTTTATCCAGATACCTTAAAAATCCATCCAACCATGTTTGTGTGTTATAGTAATGGACAAAAGCTTAATTTTTATGTGTCTGGAAGGAACTACATTTGAATTTTATTTTCAGTATGATTGTATCACTTTTGCACAAAATCAATGTCTTTGCTCATTTTGAATTATTGCATCTCTTTGTGTTTACACTGCTTGGTTTCATAGAGCTGTCATAAGGATGATGGGTAATAAATTTAGGGTAATGATTAGGAACAAGGGCACTGGAGTCAGTCTCCTGGGTTTAAATTTCAACTCTATTACTTGCTGACTGTGTTACTTTGGGAAAGCAAATCACTTCAGTACTATCAGAAAATGGGGACACAGTTGTGATACATGAAAACTGCTTAGCACAGAAGTGCTTGATTAAATGGGAGCCACTGTGATTATTTCTGAGAGGTATATCTTTATTATTAGCACTATTATTTAATATTTTGGCTAATAAGAGTATTTAACATCACAGCCACAACAAAGAAATTACTCCCAAGTGAACTCAACAGAGGCGTTTACCTTTCCCGGGTTAGATAGGGTATAAAGAACAGTAAGTAGAACAGCTTCTTTTAGCTGTCCTATGAACATTTTTTTTCTTTAATACTGTCCGGGCATCTTGCCCATTATGGGTGTGTCATTAATGAGCTACAGGAGTGAATGTTCACAAATCCCTGATTTAACTGTGCTGCCATATGCTTACAGAATAAAGACCCCCTTTAAAATATAAATGGCACTTTAACAAAAGTTTTAAAATTCCTTTTTGAAATAAAAGTCCCTGGATCCCAGATTTACTGAAGACACTGCTCCAAGGTGATCAGTGAGTCTCCTTGATGACTGAGAGTTCAGGCTCTGTTGTTCAACTGCTCAAGTTCAAAGTTGGGCTCCATCATTAGCCAACAGACCTTGGGCAAGTTGTTTGGGTTCTGTGTTCTGCAACTTCCTTATTTGTGAATTGGGGGTAATAAATAGCATATGTACCTTCTAGGTGG
The DNA here is from genome assembly GCF_020740605.2 of Lemur catta. NCBI lineage: Eukaryota > Metazoa > Chordata > Mammalia > Primates > Lemuridae > Lemur > Lemur catta. The sequence continues at coordinate 33,791,249 of NC_059143.1, read as the reverse complement.
TGTGAGGACAGAATGAGATAATCTATACTGAACACTTAGCTCTCAAGATCAGCTGGAATTAATAAAAATTTCTGTCTTTATTAATAGTGCTTGTGCTCTCTTCACAGACAGAGCTTGTCATGGATGCTGTCCATAAACAAAAGAGCTTACAATTCAAGAAAACCATGGATGTGAGTCACATTTTATTGCCTTTTTTGGGTAAGGGTAACATTCTCTGAAAGCCTGTGCTGCATATGAGCATATTCCTACTCAAACAGCATTTCAATAATGTTATTATTTATTAGTGTGGTGTTTTAGGGAAAACAACCTTCAGTGGTTTGGTCTTTCTTTCTTTCTTTCTTTCTTTCCTTCCTTCCTTCCTTCCTTCCTTCCTTCCTTCCTTCCTTCCTTCCTTCCTTCCTTCCTTCCTTCCTTCCTTCTTTCTTTCTTTCTTTCTTTCTTTCTTTCTTTCTTTCTTTCTTTCTTTCTTTTTAAGGCCTTGGAAAGATTGAAGATGAAACTAGATAGTGGAAATACAATGGGTTATTTTTCTGGTAACCTGGGAAAATATAGCAAGACAATTTAAATATTTTAGGCTACGACACAAAAGTGTATATAGTGTATAATACCATTTATCTTGTTGGATTTGTAATTTTACCCAGTGACTATTCTGAATCTTGATTGCTCACCTATTTTACTGAGTGACTCTTTCTTGTTTTAAGATACCTGAAAATTGTAAAAGCCTTCTTTCCTTTTAGTAATTCACAAAAAATGCTTGGTGGCCAGGCGTGGTGGCTCATGCCTGTAATCCTAGCACTCTGGGAGGCTGAGGTGGGCGGATCGCTGGAGGTCAGGAGTTCGAGACCAGCCTCGCAAGAGCGAGACCCCGTTTCTACTAAAAATAGAAAGAAATGATCTGGACAGATAAAAATATATATAGAAAAAAATTAGCTGGGCATGGTGGCACAAGCCTGTAGTCCCAGCTACTTGGGAGGCTGAGGCAGTAGGATTGAGCCCGGGAGTTTGAGGTTGCTGTGAGCTAGGCTGACACCACGGCACTCTAGCCTGGGCAACAGAGTGAGACTCTGTTTAAAAAAAAAAAAATACAATTATGAAGACTATGTTGCAACTGAGAAAAACTGCTTAACATGATGTATTAAAAAATAAAGGATAGAGAAAAACTGATAATTTTGATGACACTAAAATTGAAGATTTCTTTGTAGTAAAAGAAAAATATTACCACCTTATACATAATCCCATGATAGATGAAAACTGGAAAAAGTATTTGTAACTTATAGTTGGTTGATGTTCCTAATAGATACTGAGCTCTTAAAAACCTATTAAAATAAGGGATGCTCCAGACATTTAGGAATAACATTAATCAGGTGTCAGGCAGATGTGGGGGAGAGGGATGGGTATATAAACACATAATGAGTGCGATGCACACTGTCTAGGGGATGGACACGCTTGAAGCTCTGATTTAGGGGGGGGCAAGTGCAATATACGTAACCTAAACTTTTGTACCCCCATAATATGCTGAAATTAAAAAAAAGAAAGATTGATAAAAAAAAAGGGATGCTCCAATAAAAAAGTTGGTAAAAAACATGAAGGAGAAAGGATATGCCACTTTAGTAATAATGAAAGACATGTAAATAAAACAGTATGCCAGTGTTTTCACCTCAGTGTTTGAAAAGATTAAAAATATTGACTAAGCCTGTTGGCGAGACTGTGAGGAAATGGGTACTTGCATGTACTCTTGGTAGAAGTATAAACTGGTGCAACCATTTTTGGGGGAAGTCTAATAGTCTGATGTGTTTATACTCTTTTGTCAGACAATTATACTTTCAGGAATTTGTCCTGTGCAGATAAATTCACACTACTCAAAATCAAAGTAGTTTTATGTGATAAAAAATAGGAAAAACAAGATAAATGTTCACCAATAGAGAGATGGTTAAGAAAATTATGGCACGTATACATATATGAAATATATATGTGTATAGATTTATGAATACAACCATTAAAATTGTTGAGCTACAGGGATCATGCTTGATACAGAGAAATATCTCCAAAGTATTGTTGCATAAAGGAAGAACTGTTACATGAATGTTGTTGCATGAATATCTTATGCTCTTACAACTCTGAAAAATTATGAACTTATATTTCTCTGTGTCTGTAGCATAGAGAGAGAATTATAAGCTTGTTTATTGAAAGGGTAGGCCCAGCTGAACTGATGGGGAGGCTAAGAAATGTAGGGAAGCACATGAAATATCTGGTGAGCACAAACCATCTCTGCAAAGGAGTCTTCATTCTTTTTTATTATTAATTTGAATTTTATTTGTTTTGTGGGTTGGAATTTCATTCATGAACATAATTTTGTTTATAGATGTGTAAGAGATATAGAAATACAGTTTATCTCTACTTTTATTTTTATACATATTTGAGGATAAATATATATTACATGCGTTTATATTTAAAATCCTCGATTTACAGATGGGGAAACCGAGGCACAGAGAGGCTAGGTAATTTGTGCAAAACACATGGGTAATGGTGGGACTGGGATTCCAACCCAGGCCTTCTAGCTCCAGTGCTTAATCTCTGCTTTGCAGACAGCCTCAGAGAAACCAGCCAAATAAGGACTTGGGTGGGGGAGTCTTCACTCCTAGTCAAGCATTTTTTCCCCACCATTTTTACTGACTAGCTGACTGTTGGATTAACAGCTTTGCTTTGTTTGAACAAGTTAAGTCTTTGCTTCCACACTTGAAACAGAAAATTATTTCTTTGAGTCACTAATGATTATAGTTTGTGAACTATTTCCATAGTATTGGTAGTAATGGCAGCACAGGATAGACCATGATCTGCTTTTAAACTACATAAAACAGAATTCTTTACATCAAAAAGGAACATGACTTTCCTTGAGCAAAAGAAATCATGGCATTGGTTCCCTCCCACTGTCCACATGTTGTGGTGAGGCAGTTCAGAATATGGAGGCATAATTACAATCAGTATGAGCTGGCACCAGTGATCAAGTGATTGCATATAAATTCTAAGGATTATGAATGTTACATATATGTTGGATTACATACCTTAGCATTACATAAATATTTTGATTTTGTCTATTTCAAATTCCATCTTTTGTTTCACTCAATTTTTTTTTTTTTTTTGGAAACAGGGTCTCACTCTGCACAGGCTGGAGTGCAGTGGCACCATCATAGCTCACTGCAGCCTCAAACTCTTGGCCTTAAGAGACCCTCCTGCCTCAGCCTCCCAAAGTGCTGGGATGACAGTTGTGAGCCACCTTGTTTCAGTCAATTTTTACAACTCATGTGCTTTGGTTGTATTGACAAATAGGAATTATTACTTCCTTGATCGGGTTGCCACTGCATATGTAATTTGGAAAAGGGCTACAGAGAGAGAGAGAGAAAGAGAGAGAGAGAGAGAGAGAGAGAGAGAGAGAGAGAGAGAGAGAGAGAGAGAGAGAGACCTTTCAAAGATTGATAGGAAAGAGCACTGCCTTCTGGAAGCCCAGCCTAGTCATGTTCACAGGAGTAATGAGAAGGCCCTGTCTGTGCTGGGCTTGGTGGGGTAGGTGGCTTCTTTTCAGGGTTACAATCTGCTCACTTGTTTTGGTCCTCTTTGTTCATAACAAAGGCAAAGAAGATCTATGAGCAGAAATGCCGGGACAAAGATGAGGCAGAACAGGCAGTCAACCGGAGTGCCAACCTGGTCAACCCGAAGCAACAAGAAAAGGTACCTAGGAGGGCTGATCACCTGAAAAATCTGAGACTTACATGTATCAGGCTAAAGCCAATGAAGAATCTTAATTAAAAACACGAACTGTACTCTAAGCTCCTGGCAGTATCTTCCTTCAGGGAACTGGGGTCCTCTGAACCAGAAAAACCATGGCCACATTTTTGGGGTTGGGGAAGAACTAGAGAAGCATGCCCATGGGGAAGTGGGGGTGATAAGAGGTGGGGGTGGCGGTTCTGGTTTTTTCATCTTTCTTCAAAACTCAGCTCATGTATTTTTTGTAGCGGGCTGCATCTTGTTTGGGTGGATTGTAAATTTAAGTAAATTTAATTTTGTAATATCTGAATATAAGATTTCAGCAACTAGAGGGCAGAGGTATGTCTTTAGGAAGATGTAAGGCAAGACGCTTTATGGGAATTTTCCCATAGTGATAAGATTACAGGGCAAGTTGAATGATTTGCTCATGAGGGAAATGTAGCTGGGATTTGGACTAGACCTCATCTCTTCATAGTCACTGATTTTAAATGTGTTTTGCCTGTGGAAGCCTGGCCCAGCATTCCCAACTCTTGTTCTTTTTTGTCTTCACAGCTTTTTGTTAAACTGGCAACATCAAAGACTGCAGTAGAGGACTCGGGTAAGGGGGCTGCTCCTATGGATCAGGGAGGGTTGGTTGGTGGGGTTTACATGGTCCTAAATGTGTCTCAGAGAAGGGTAGTTTTATATACCTTACAATAAGGAATATGTGGATATACAGTAGGATTAACAAGATATCAGAAGGGAAGAAGGGAGGAATGAAGGAAGGCAAAGAGAGTAGGAAAGGAAGGGGGAGAATATCAGAATCTCAGAAAGTGGGAGGAAGCAAATGAGGCAGCAGTTTCTGGCTGCTGCCTGCTTAGACCTTGCTGCCTTATAGGTAAGTGAACGGGGTGGTGGAGGAGTCATGTGATGACTGCTTTGTAATTAGGAGCTCACTCTGATTTATCAGGGACATCCATGTAAAAACCCCCTTCAGCCCTCATAGCCCTCATCTGCTGTAAAAGAAACTGCCAAGTGGCAAGGCCTTGTCATCACTGAAATCTAAGACCTAAACCAGGTGTTTGCAAACGCTTCTAGTTCCCAGAATATCCTACAGGAAACAATCCTTTAGTGACCCTGTCACTTAAGAAGTCTCCAAATCCAAAGCTAGATTAACTTGGTGCCCCTTTAGGGCTCAAGGTAGCTCTCTTCTCTACCTCCCTCATCAGACAGTTTTCCTGAAAGTGAAAAGTGAGCGGAAATATTGAAGTGGAATTAGACAAAGGAAACCCTAGCTGAGGGTTTTCGTCAGCTTTCATTTCTTCTTACTTGGAACGTTTCTTGCTTGATGCTTGGTTCAATGTGTTAAAAGAAAGTGATTCTCTTCTTTGCTTAGTTCACAAAGATATTACGCGGGTGAGAGATGTCCTTCCAATGTTCCCCACTCCTGGGGGCCTTGTGAGGTCAGCACGACTCCGATGCGTTTCTTTTGCCATCTGAGATGAGCCGTGGGGTGGGTCTGCGAGCCACCCTCCTGTCCAGCTTCTGAACCTCGGCCCTCCCTTCCGTTGCAGACAAAGCGTACCTGCAGCACGTCAACGCGCTGGAAAAAGTCCGAGAAGAGTGGCAGAGCGAGCACATCAAGGCCTGCGAGGTACCCGGAACCGGAAGCTGCTAGAGCAGGGGCGGGTCTTCCGCCTAGAACCTGGAGCGTCTGCTTTTTAGAAATGCTCCGTCTCCTATTATAGCACCTTGATTCTCATAGAATTAAAGAGTTCGAGGGCGGATTAGAAATCAGAAATTTAAGTGAAGACTGGAAGGAAGTGGAATAGTTTCCCCCAAGCCTCATCTTTCTGCTTCTTCCCATGCTGACCACACTGTCCAGCTCTGTTTAAAGCTTTAGTCTCATGGTTGGTTAGTGCAAGCAGGAAACAGATGAATTAGTTAATGGTTGATGAGTAATTACCCTTGGAGAGCCTTGCCTGTACTTGCCAGGCTCTCAGGGAAATACAGATAGCAGGTAAGCAGGCTATGACTTTTTTTTTTTTTTTTTTTACTTTCGTCACACTTTTGATTTCACCGTTGCTCCCTTCATTTTGAGCACATGACGTCACAATTTCCTAGAGGAAATACAAGACATAACCTGGAAACTTCCTCAAGTTTGTGTCACCGTGCCTACACATTTTACTAGTGGTTCTCAAAGTGAGGTCCCTGGAGCAGTAGCGTCAACATCACCTGGGAACTTGCTAGAGAAGCAAATTCTCAAACCAAGCCCAGACTCACTGAATCAGAAACTCTGGGAGTAGGTGTAAGGTTTTTTTGGATTGGCTGGCGCCAGAGAAAGAAAGACAAGCAGACTTAAAAGGGATAAGTAAAGAGGCTTTATTGGGGCCCTCCCGGGTGAGAGTAACGGGTCCCAAGAGAGGGGCCTGGGCGAGATTCTCGGGTCCCAGGAGAGAGAGAGAGAGAGAGAGACTGGAAAAGTCACATCACCCAGAAGTCTGAGTGGGTTTATATGTTTTTAGGGCTGGGGGATGGGGGTCTCTTTGGCAGGAAGATTTCGGCTCGAAGAGTGAGGAATTTCTTTGCTGCAGTTTTAGGGCGGGTATTGAGAAATAGGAGGGGCCGGTGGTATGTGTGGACTCCAGGAACTGTTGACTCTTATCAGGGTAACCATTCAGGTGTGGTCATCCTTTAACTTAGCTGGGCCTTGCAGGCATTGTTCTCGGCAGGTCTGGTGGACTTCTTTTTCCATTAGGGAAGGGAGGGGTGCCCGCCACCAGCCTTACAGTAGGGCCCAGCAATGTGTCTGTTAATAAGCCTTCCAAGTGATTCTGTCGTGAATTCAAGTAGGCGACCACTGATTTACACACACAGACACACACACACACACCCTCCTTTTCTGCTGTCAGAGTGGGAAAGGAGCTGCTTTCTGCCCTATCAAGATCCCACCCTATCAAACCTTTCCCCATTCCCTAGGGCACAGAGAACTTATGAACTGTTACCTTGCACACATGCCCTAGCTTTAAAACCCACTAGCTCTTGCTTCCCGTTTGTTACTCTCTCCTTTCTTCTCAGCCACACTTTGAAGACATCTCCAAATCCTTGTCATCCCTGCCTGCCCCAGACTGCTGCATCTGGGGTTTGCTTCTTATAGCTGCTCTCTTAGAGGGCACCAGTGATCCTTTTGGTGTGAGGTCCAGTGGGCCTTTGCATTGTCTAATCTGATTTGACCTGTCTTTCCCATCTGATGCTGTGAGTCACTATGCCCCTCCTAAAATAGCCTTTTCAGTTTTGCCTTCTTCACTCCACATTCTCATGGGAAAGCCTGGAATGAGGCCATTTTTTTAAGGTTTAGAAACATGCAAAGCAATATACATTTTATGGATACATATATAGTGTAAAAACCTACCTGAGAATGATACAATTTAGAATAATAGCTATTTCTTGGGAAGGAGGAAGGTGACAGAGATTTGGGAAGTCACACAGGGGCTTTAACAGAATCTGAAGCAAATATGGCCAAAGTTTTTGACAAAGCTAGATGGTTGGTATGTGGGTATTCATTATATTGCTCTCTATGAGCCTTCGTGAAATATTCTCTTAAAATAATGTAATATTATTACCAAATAATGCAATTATTGCATTATTATATATATAGATCTCTATATAGATATTAAAACATTTAGAAATGAAATAATGCATTTGCTTCAAAATACTCCAGGGAGTAGGATAGTTGGTAGGGATATAGGTAAAACAGAATCGGTTGTGAGTTGATAAATGTTTAAGCTGGTGAATGGTACACAGGGATTCATCATACTTTCTGTACCTCTCTACTCTTATATATATTTGAAGTTTTATATTATAAAAAGTTTCAAATGGAATAGCTATGATATTCAGTATTTTAAAAATACATTGATATATAACATCTGCTATTGAATAGCATAGAATCTACTTTGTAGAATAGTTTGATTTTTCAAAAGGTAATACTTGTTTATACCCAAAAAACTATATTTCAGGCAGTGACTTTTATTTTAACTTTTCTATTAAGAAAAAAATTTAAACACACAGAGATAGAAGGCAAATCCAAGGGCATCCACATACTCATTAACCAGTGTCAGCAATTTTGACCATCTTGCCAGTCAAATTCATTCATCCCAGGGTAGAAGGGGCAATGTTTTGAATCTGGGGCTCTGGCAAGCTGCCAGGTGGAGGTGTTTATTAGACAGTTGAAAATGTCAGCTGGAACTCAAGTTAGAACATTGGTGTCTAAAATCATCATTACTTCTTGCCTTCAGAACCATAGCCAATCCTGTTTGTGTTAATATGATATTAGGCTCAATTTTCATTCTTTGTCTGTCATATGAGTTCATGAGCTTCCTCAGTGGTGGGGGAAGTACCCTAAATTGGGCAATAAGCTTACAGATAATTGAGGGTTGGCATTGTTTTGCAAGTCACAGCCAGTCTAAATGAGGAGCCCCTTTCGCTGCATATGTATATACATGCAGTTATTTTTCTGTAGGTATTTGAGGCTCAAGAATGTGAACGAATAAACTTCTTCCGGAATGCATTGTGGTTACATGTGAATCAGCTGTCACAACAATGTGTCACAAGTGATGAGGTAAGTCAGAGGCATGCATGGAGGATTGTCGCTTTGCATATTGGATTCATTAGAGTGGAAGGAACTGCAGACCTTTATTAGTTTACCACCACCACCTCATTTGAGGCCCAGAGAGGTAAAGTGACTTGCCCAAAGCCACACAGTGAGTTATTAGAAGGACTCAGATAAAGATGTAACCTGCCTAACTCCTGGTCCATTTTACCACCATGATTTTCACATTAAGAAATTCAGAGTTAGGCTGGTCCCAAGGCAATGAGTTATCTCACTTGATGGCTCACAGTCTGTTACAGATTGGACTCATTGTTCTACTTTTTCCTCCCTTGTCACTACTGCACTTGACTAGTCTTAAAAACAAACAAACAAACAAACAAACAAAAGACATTTAGAGTTAAGGCAGGAGGACAGAGATGGGGACCCAAACACAGTTTAATGTATGGAAGATAGAGATGTCACAGCATGAATGTGAGCCCCAGAGATTGCTCCAATCTGGAATGGGGTCACTCCAGACAGCACCAAGTACTAGCAGACTGAGCCATGCCCAGGCTAATCCAGAGCTCAGGATTTACTTGAACAGCATTCCCAAGGCCATTATCTAGGTTTAATTTGTGCACAGCAATATTAATGGGATCCCCAGGTCTCAGAGGCACTAAATCAAGTTATCATAATTGTCTTTGCTAAGAAATAGCCACCCTCACTCCTCACTTAGATGGGACATTCACCTTAGAAGAACAAGCAGACACCCAGAAAACCAATAAAATTGAATGGAAGAACTCTTTCAAGTGATTGTCTTTCATATGTGTGTGGCATTGGTCTTGTGTCATGGGATTTGGTATCTATATTTTGGTCCCATCAGTATTTAAAATTTTTTCAGCCAAGGTTTTTGTCCTGCCACAAAGATTTATTTCCTGTCATTAAAAAAAATTTACTAGCCGATATGCGTCAGAGAAGAGCCCTAAAGTGAATCTGGGACTTGGGAATAATTTTTTGTCTTTTCAAAACAACAAAATCTGGAAAAGAGCCATTTTTCAAACCCCCTGTTTTGATGAGCTGTGTCACAATTATCATCAACAGCTGGGTGTGGTGGCAGGCACCTATAGTCCCAGCTACTTCGGGAGGCTGAGGTGGGAGGATCACTTGAGCCCAGGAGTTTGAATCCAGCCTGGGCAATATAGTAAGACCCCTGTCTAAAAGAAAAGAAAAGAAAAGAAAAGAAAAAAACCAATTCTCATCAACATACCTCTGCCTATCGACTTACTTTCTTTTTGTTAGGTGTATGAAAAAGTCCGTAAGAGTTTAGAAATGTGCAGCATTGAGAAGGACATTGAATACTTTGTGAATCAACGCAAAACTGGACAGACTCCACCAGGTGAATGGGGCAAGGGGTCGGGAGGGTCATGTAGGCAATTCTGTTAGTCTTGTTAGATATCGCTAACAAGATGGAAGACACCTGCCACTTAATGTTTTGTTTCTTGATGCCTCTCCTAGCACCCATCATGTATGAGAATTTCTACTGCCCCCAGAGGAATGCAGTCCCACCAGGAAAGGCTTCAGGGCCTAACTTGGCAAGGTAATAACCAGCTGTCTTTCAAGTAAAAAAAAAATACTTTTAACAAACGTTAACATTGGTGTTCTGAGACATTAGAACATATCTACCACTGCATTTGCTTAGCGAGGTTGCTAGTTTTTTAGAAATAGCATTTTTAGGACAAATGTTAAATGGATTTTACTAGTCATAGTTCGAGGAGGACTCTGTCATGCTCGAGTGTGATCATTATTACTCACTTATGAATGCTATACCTTCCTTATAGCCTACAGAAAGCAGGAGTCAGCAAACTATGGCCCCCTGTGAGTTAAATCTGATATGCCTATTTTTGTAGGGCCTGTGAGTTAAGAATAGTCTTTACATTTTAAATGGCTGGAAAAGAATCAGAAGGTTACTATTTTGCAAAATGTGAAAATTGTATGAAATTCAAATTTCAGCATTCCTATTATAAAGTTGTATTGGGACACAAGCAACTTAGGTCGTTTAGGTTTTGTGTATGGCTGATTTCCCAGTAGAGTTGAGTAGAATTGCAACAGAGACAGTATGTAGTCAGCAAAGCCTAAATCATTTACTATTTGGTCCTTTGTGGTGCGAGTTTGCCACCCCTCATATAAAGGATTCCAAGGGAAGAGAAACTTCTGTTTCACATAGTGTCAGCTTGCAGTCTAAGCTTTTAAATTTTCAGTCCAGTTGTAGGAAAGATGGGGAGTGTTTGGGAATGATTACATGATCCTCATCAGTATTTAAGAATGCCAAGCACTGTTCAAAACAGTTAATACGAGTGCTCGCTTCAGCAGCACATATACTAAAATTGGAATGATACAGAAATTAGCATGGCCCCTGTGCACGGATGATGCACGGATTCGTGAAGTGTTCCATATTAAAAAAAAACAGTTAATGTGAATTAACTGACTTAATCTTCACAATGAGGTAGGAGCTGTTCTTCCCATTTTGCATACGAAGACATTGATGTGCGAAGGGCTCAAGAAATCTTTCCCGTACAGCTGAGACTTTAATCTTGCCAGTCCGGGTTGTGGGGCAGGCTCTGTGCTCCTAATCACCCTTGGCAAAATATAACATCTGCAACTCAGATTTCAGGAGGTCAGTGCTGCACATCATTTGCTTCAGCTGAGCTCTCTTGACCTTCCAGCGCAGAAACCAGATCTGATTAGAGTGCGATATGCTTGTCGTGTGATGTAGAAAATTATAAAAATAACAAAAACTTATTTAAAAGACTTTGGTTCTCATTTCTTACAGGAGAGGACCTCTCCCAATTCCTAAAAGTTTACCAGGTATGTCACCAAGAAATGCCTTTTAAAATTCTTATGTTAGGGTTTCTTTCAAATTGAATAACTAGAATTTTGAAATAAAGGGAATGAAAGGATGAATTAGAATTAAATTCCCAAGAGTGAGGCTATACTGGAATCTTACTATGATACTATTTGCCACATAGTGGAATATGGTAATTAGTGGACTATTTTATAGCTTATCTATGAGAATTTACTTACTGAAGTACCAAAAGAAACTTACTATAAGGTAATCTTACCTAAGAGATTATTTCAACTTGCGCCATGAGAACAGCAGAACTGAGATATAATTCCCTTTGGATTACCCAGAAATGTAATTTGTAGAAGGCATAGATGTCTAAAAACATGAAACTTAATATGTATCTTGTACACTGCCCGTAATGAGATCTTTCGCTAATCACACTGGTCTCTTTTTTCTCTGATCTCCTGTGATACCTCCAGGAGAACTACACATCTTAGCATTTTTTGTTAGTTGTGGGCCCCGGGTGGTGATAAGTGAAGGCAGGTGTTTTGTCTTCTCCTTCTCCTGTATCACTCACAGGACTTGACACAGTTCTGGGCACATAGTAGGTGTTCAACAAATATTTATTATTTGAGTAAAAAAAAACCTATCTATGTTCAAGGACATGAGAGAAGAGGACAACTTATGCTACACTTAGCTTAGTAAAAATTTAGTGGCTGAAAAAAATGTGGCTGAAATTATATCTTTAAACAGTATGAGGATTTAAGTTATTTTATTTCTTGTTGTTTTATGATTACCACTTGGTAACTTGTCCATTTTTGAAGATGATTTTACTGTGGGTGCTGCTATCTGGGCATGGATGAAAGAGGGCAAAGGAGTCAGAATAGCGATTTCCAGAATGTTCTCTAGTTTATAGTCATGACTACCATTTATAGGCTTTGTTGCCAGATATATTTACTCCTTACAAAAGGGCAGTTACCAGAAGCTCTGAGGGGAATGCCTTAGCTTGAAAAGGGTTAAGATCTTATCATGAAAAAATATTATCTTAATGCTGTCCTGTGTTCCATTTTTGCAGAGGACCCTGATTATTCTACGATTGGTGACTACAGTTTGCTCTATCAGTAACATCAAGGGTGAGGAACTTTACTTTGCATATGATCCAGTTGCATTTAGACTGGTGATTATGTTTTTGAAGGTTTTCAAGCTTCTGTATAACACCATTACAAACAAGCAAGGCCTGCCTAGGCGGGCACACTGGCCAGAGTGGTGTCCCTTCGGGACGCCTCTCTGAATCCTATGACTGGAAGCAGACTGGAGACCACTCCATACCTATTTGAATGAGGATATTTTCCCTTCATTGATTATTCCATAACTCTTTATCTGCCCTTGTTAAGCTCTTGCTTAGCCATTACACACTTAGCCTTAAGGCAGTGCTCACAAACAAACACACATGAGCCTCAGTAAGTAATTTAGCTTTTGGTGTACTCCCCCACCCGCTAAAAGGGGAAAAATCAAGTAAAAAGAAGTTAGTGGAAACAGTGCAAATGGTATCACACTCACCATTTACACACGGGCATCACAGGGGTCACCCTGCACCAGATTATTAATGCTCTGAACTAGCAAACCACGAGGATTATTATTAGATGAGAACTGAACGCTACTAAGCCAACCACTCCTGCAAAGATGGCTGCATGGCGGCTATTCTGTGGCACTCAGGCACTTGCGACTTGCTCCAGGTCAACATCAGATTTCTCAGATATGAAGGAATGCCTCAGCAGCCAAAATAGCAATACCAAATGAAACTCCTCATAAAGTATAATTCCTTTACCCTAAAAGGGCATATCTTGGGGTATAATTATATAGGCATACATGAGCACAGAAAAAGTTTGAAGGGATATATTCCTAAACAGGTAATATGTTTGCTTTTTGTTTGCCTTGGTTTCTAATTTGTCTGCAATGTAAATTTATCACTTCACTGACTAAAAACTGTTCTAGAGCGTTGATCCACTTGCATAATCCTGATTTTATTATGTTCCTGGGAGTGACAGGAAGTGGGTGGGTAGGTTGCAGGAAGTCATGAGAGAACTGGGACAGCCTCTCTCCCGCTGTTCCTGGCTTGGTGTTGGTTGTATGTAGTGTCATTTATGAAACAAAACAGGTTTTAACATTGTTCCTTGGTAATTTCCTACAATGTTCTATACCACCTATAAGTGAGCACATCAAATGTTACTTGTCTTCAGTCCTCTTAAAACACCTACTTTGTGACTTATAGCCAATTAGCTATATGGGACAGAAGCAAATTGTCTTAATTTGATAGAATTAATCAGCTAGTATTTATTATATTTAAACATGAGTCCTTAAATTGCTTAAGAAATATATTTCATATTTAAGCAATTTTACTATAAAAGATAGGGAAATTGAAAACATAAAATATCCTATTGTCTAACTATATTTAACTTTCTTACTTACTAATAAACTGTAGTCTTTATAACTAGTCATCATTTCTTCTTCATTTCATAAGGCTCCCTGTTTCTCATGGAAAGGGGCAAAGCCCTAACTTGAGGCACAGCAGGAACATGGTAAATCAATGACTTGGGATTCAGAGGTGGAACCTGCTCTCTGGAGCACCATGTAGATGATGACTATGGGGCAGAGCGTTGGCAACACTAAGTGCTTCCTTTTATTTTTTTACATCTTTATTTTCTGTCTTTACTTGTTTGGGTAAAGCATATATTCTAGTGGTTTAATAGAGCATTTGACCCAACAGCTGTAGTTCCTTAGAGTCTAAGAGTTTGATGTTCAAATGCAAGATGCCAGGGCCAACCCATTTGCTTGAGTTATATCATTTCATTGGGGTTCATTGGTGTCTGTGCCTTCACAATGAGTAGGGGTTCAACATATTCACATATAATTGACTGAATATTGGCTGGGCACAGTGGCTCACGCCTGTAATCCTAGCACTCTGGGAGGCCAAGGCAGGAGGATCGCTCGAGGTCAGGAATTTGAGACCAGCCTGAGCAAGAGCAAGACTCTGTTCCTACTAAAAATAGAAAAAATTGGCCGGGCGTGGTGGTGCATGCCTGCAGTTTCAACTACTCGGGAGGCTGAGGCAGGAGGATTGCTTGAGTCCAGGAGTTTGAGGTTGCTGTGAGCTAGGTTGACGCCACAGCACTCTATCCAGGGTAACAGAGTGAGACTGTGTCTCTAAATAAATAAATAAATAAATAATTGACTGAATATCAGAGAATTTTAAAGAAGGGAGCCTAGGTTAGTTAATAACTTAGTTAAGCAAGTTATCATAACATTTAAAATAGTTTCAGTGAACCTTTGGAATTGAAATTTAAACAAGAAGATTTAGGAATTTGCAATTTGTTTTGCAGTTGTTGATTTTAGCTGCTATTTTTGTTTTTAATTCTAACATGTTTAGGTAAAGATAGATTATAATTTTTGAATTTAAAAATATCTGTATCAAAAAATATAAAAACATGCATTATTTACCATAAAGCAATGCTGTTATCATCACATTCTATTTTCATTGTTTGGAGTGCCCCTTCTGCACTGTTTGTTTTCCTTGGCCAGCACACTTACTGACTATACTCTCAATATAGGAGCAGGTGCTGACATGTCTGGTTTATTAAAATAAAATTTCTTTGTTATTTTCTTTCAGAAAGCAAAGCTTTTTCCGGCTAATGCTTCTATGTCATGGAAAGAGGCACCCAGAGCAGCAGAACCTATACCCAAATTATATCAACTATGAAGACTTTGAAGTGAACCCTTGCTGTAATTTTTTGATACTTTAAATTTATGGTAGACATTTAGTACAACTTAAGCTAGTAGAGTTCTGCAGTTTTTTGACAAAGTTTACAAATTGCCCCAGATTGAAGAATTATTCCTTCCCCGTCAGTCACTAAAGTTGTGAATGAATTGTGTTTTCTACTTGGGAAGCAGGCAAGTTTCTGGATTTGGAGTGTTGACTCTTGATGGAGCAGAGGTGGCTACAGAGGAGTCTGAGCCACCAACTACAGAGGAAGCTCCTTTGGCTCTGAGTAGCATGGCTATGGAATTTCCACAGTGACACACACTCTCGATGGTGCAAGATTTAAAATTACCTTCCTTTTTGGCTGGAAGACTTAGAAGCCATATGATTGTACTTTCCCATTTTACAGATGAGGAAACAAAGCCTAGAAGTGTGAAATCAGTTTCCTTACTGTCCTCCCAGCTAATTAAGGACAGAACCAGAGCTCATCCCACATCAGTATTCTAACCCTTCCCGAGCCCATGCTGAAATTTAAGATGCCAAATATTTTTGCCAGCACTTTTCTATTGGGAAAATTACCAGGATTTGAATGTCAGATTTATTTTTATGTGGGTCACTTTGTGCACTAAACTACAGAGCACCATATTTAATCTAATTTAAGAAGCCATTGATCATAAAACATGCCATTAGTTTATGTTGCACTGAGAAGGTGGGGTAGGAGAGTTGCCAATGAACTTGTGACAGGCCATTGATGGCCAAGCGCATTTGAATTTGAGATGCTAAAGTGTGAAAAAAAAGTACTTCCCAGAATCAATGAAATATGGTATTTTGATTCTCTTCCTCAAGAGAATTCTAGAGTTACAAAGCCAATCTTCAATCCTGGGTCTTCAACAGAGAACCTTTGCCTTAATAGACCCTGGAATTTTTAAAGTGTTCATCTTACCCTTACACAAATATTTTGGTCTTTCTTTGTCATGCACAAAAAGCAGGGAGAGTATGTACCTTTTGCACAACATTTGTACACTGTGAGAAAATGGTACATTTTAGTTAAGGTCAAGTTAAAATCTTATTCGGTATGTTGGAAAATTCTGTCACCCCAAAGAGCAAATATTTTCTTCCTCCTGCTCTGTCCAATAGCTTTCCCAGAACTGCAGACAAATTGATTGAAAGAAGATTGATTATTTCCTCGCCTTTAATGTAAGGTGCTACTGAATGCAGCAGCTTCTTATGGCAGGAAATTTGCATCAGTTGGATATCCTTTTGAGAAACTGAAGTTTGCAAAGGGTCAAACTTCCCCAAACTGGACAGGCTCAGGAAATTTTCCTTCACACTCAGAACATTCTATTTTTAAGTATATTATTTATTGTTGGCAATTCCTCAGGGATTTCACTTTTCTATCTGTCAGTGTAATTGATGTAAAAGTGTTTAATTAATGGAAAATAATATTTTTATTTTATTGCTCTTCCAGTTTGATATGAAGTAAAATAAAGGTTCTTGGTGATTTGGGATTTATTTTGCATTTTTGTGTTGATCCTATGTCTCTTCCAAGCTTTATTTGACCCCTTGTCCCATTTGTGATTGTTAGACTGCAGAAAGGCAAACTGCTGGTGAGGGAGGCCACATGGAGGTGGTGCCATGCCACAGATGTCAACTGCAATGTCCCCTGCTCTGGGAGGCTCCATCCCTCCCTCCAGACTAGGTTGGATCTCACTACTGTATCCTCCCAACTCATACCCATTGTCCTTATTATCACATGATTCACTCTTGAAATTAATTGTTCAAGGTCTGTCTTCCTTCTAGACTACCCTCCCTCCAAAAGAGCAGAGCCCTTGTCTATCCTTTTCTCTGTGGTATCCCCAGCAACTGACACATAATAGTAAATATGAAAGATTTAGTGGCTTATAAGAAAACATAGCTAAAGAAACCACCACTTGAAAGAGAAATAAGGAGTGTGAAGGAGTGAAACTAGCTACATATGTGTTAACTTCAGTAAATGTGAGCTACTCTGTAGACTGTTGGTTTATTAATTTGTGTTCCACCAGAAGCAGACCCTGATATAAGTACTTTGTCTGGGGGGCAATCCCAGATACACCAGTATGGAAGTGCAACAGAGGAAAGAAGGAAGGAAGGAAAAAAAAGTGTGCATCATCCGGCAAGCTACACGGTGGGCAGCTGGAGTGCATTCCTCTTGGGGGCTCCTGGGAAACAATGCAGAACCCACGCTTTGGAGATGGGTATTTATTCGCTAGCTCCTGTCAGCCAGTGGTCCAGGGCTGCTCCTAGGAGGCATTCATTTCCCAGGACTTCTGGGCTGCCTTGAACGTTGACAGAGTGAGTTCTAGTAGTCTGAGAGTCCTTGGGTAGGGACACAGATCCTGGCAGTTGGAAGTCAAGCTGGTGTTTGATGAAATGGGAGGGACTGAGGGCATGTGGATGGAGCACTGACAGCATCTGACCCCCGCATAGCCCATATCCATCTGTGTCCCACGTTAATTTTACTCCCTCCTATCACTACTTCAAGTCCCAACTTCCCCAAACAAACACACATAAATGAAACAGGAAGTTAGCAGGACAAGTTGTAATCCCTGTCGCTACAGATGGTCCTAAAGCCATAACTGATATTTATCATCTCCTTCCTCTGCCACTCTGTTATGGGCAAATTTTGTCCCCTCCCCCCTCCAATTCATACATTGAAGTCTCACCTCTGGATACTGCCAAATGTGACTGTGTTTGGAGACAGGGTCTTTAAAGAGGAGGTTAAACTGAAGTAAGGCCTTTAGGGTGGGGCCTTAATCCCATATGGCTGGTGTCCTTTTAAGAAGAGGAAGACACCAGGGGTGCACGTGCACAGAGGGATGATCATGAGAAGATGCAGCAGGAGGACACCGTCTGCCATCTGCAAGCTGAGAACGAGGCCTTGGAGGAAACCCAGCCTGCAACTTGATCTCCTTGCTCTTGGACCTCCAGCCTCCAGAACTGTGAAAAAATAAATTTCAGTTGTTTAAGCCACCCAGTCTGTGGTATTTATTTTTATGGCAGTTCTAGCAAACTAACACACACACATTCTAGCATCCCCTTAGACTTGGCTAGTTCTTGTCTAGGTTGCTTGATGTTAGGTAACCTGGACCTTCAGCCCTGAGGGGTCATAGCCCTGGTTATCAGGCTTTTGGTAGGCCCTGTTGGCTGAAATTGCCAATTTATGTTATTTTTAATTTATTTAACCCTGGCCTTTTTAACGGGGAGCCAATTTATGTTTATCACCAGGCACGGGAACACAAAGAGTCATGCTAGTGAACCTCCTGAGTTCCAGATATATCCATCCTTGCCCCTTTTTCCTTATAATAATCACTAATTCCTGCCGGGATTGTTACACTTTTCTTTACTTTCTGATCTATTGGCATGAAGAAACCCAAATGACCAGGCATTGGCCATAGTTTTATTGGAACCCTTTCTATGTCCCCTGGGATATGTATCCCCTGCCAACCTCCTAGAGCCAGGAGCTCTAGTCCAACAGAGCCCGAAGTCAAAGGGATCAGAAGCACAAATTCCTCTTTGGGTCAGTGGGAGATTTGGTGACGGAGGCCACTCTCACCTCTTGGTTCCCAGACCTGTTTTCTACCTATTGGAGTAATAACGTTCAGTACCATATTGTGGCCATAGAAACACCAATACCTCATCTTCAAGGCCAGCACCCCAGCCCTGCAAAGTATCATCCTCCGGCTGCTGGTCCTCTGAGAGGCCAGGACAGCAGCTTCCAGGTGACATGGTGTGTAGTAGGCAAAGGGGAGCCCCTGGACACTTCCATTGTTGTGCCACCTTCACTGTAACATGAATCTCTTGGTGCAAAGCACACATTCTCCACATGGGCAGTATTGCTCCAATGGGGTAAAAATTGGCTTTTAATGGTCAAAACAAACCTTACTCTTTTTATGTATAAAGCACCAGTATACATACAGTGCATAAACAGAGATACGGTATATCTGTGGTATTAAGATTTCATGGTGGTGGCAATTAGAAAACAAATGTCTAAAGAGGCTCCTTAGGGGAATGATAATGAAAAAAATTTGAGAAACACTGGTCTAAGATAATGTTATGTGGGATTCCATAATAATAGCAACAGACTCTCTATAAGCCCTTGGATAGTGGTTTTGGCCGAGGCGCTGCTGGCAGAAAAGGGAGAAATTCAGGGTTGGAATCAGTCCCAGTAGAGAGAAAAGTTGCTTACTGTAGGGTGGAATGATGGGTTTGATGACCAAGTGGCTGGCTGGTCTCTGGGAAGGCTGGTAACGTATTTAGGTTTCAGCCTTGGCCTCAGGGCTGATTGGTCAGATGTTCAGTGGTAGTTACTAGATCAGGGTTGGTGAGTAGGGACTTCCTTCTTAGCTTTAGTCTGGCACCATGGCTACTCTGCTCATGGGCCCACTGAGGAGCCACTGGGCAGCCAAGGACAGGGACTAGCTAACTCCACTGGGATGAGTCATCCTCACCATATGGTTGTGCTGCACTTCGTCTGTGATGGATACTCTCTTGTGGACACAGAGATTTGTACATTTTGTTGCTCATTCCCAGAGGTCCACCTACATTCTTCTCCCCTAGACCTCTTTGTCTTCAGTCTTCTAATTTTTCTCCCTGACCAACCAGTCAAGATGTGTGCCATTGCCAGGAGTCTATGTACCTATTTACCTTGAGCTATGTCTCCTTTCAGAACAATGGTGACCAGCTGGATTGCCTGATGCATGGCTCATGGGAGTACTCCTCTTCCCCACTGTTTTTTGCAGCGACTCCCAAGTGGGGCTGTCATGTGGCACCAGTCCACGTGCAGACTAACAGTTAACATACCCAGCTGACCTGTTCTTGAATCGGGCCTGAGTTTTTCTTCTTCTCCATCAACTGGGTTGTAGGACACCTTCTATGAGGCCACAGGTGTGAGGCAAGGGAGAGACATAGGTGCAACAGAGGAAGGTGATTGGTGTGTCTGCATTACCTGTTTGGGTAACATATTTGTGCTTTCTGGATTTGCTCAGGCCTGATCCAGAATGTACCATTTACACTGTGTGATGGATTGCTGATGTGCTTTCCCAACCTGTGATTCAGGGGATCTGAAGAAAGCTAAAGTAATTTAGAAGTAACATCCTTTCTTTACATATTCACGTTATCTTTATAACTTTATAAAATGCATCTTTTAAATGCTGCCTTAGGAGCTTTCTGGCTTTCCCAATATTCCCTATGTCAGGGGTCCCCAACCTATGGTGAGTTGTATAGTTATTTCATTATATATTACATGTAATAGAATAAAAATAAAGTGCACAATAAATGTAATCCATTTAAATCATCCCAAATCCATCCCCGCTACCCCCTACCCTGGTCCATGGAAAATTGTCTTCCATGGAAACTGTTCCTGGTGCCAAAAAGGTTGGGGACCGCTGCCCTATGTGATCTGAGCTTGTGATTTTCTTTGGTGCACAAACAACAAGTTGATATCAAGCAACTACTCTACAGTTCTTAGAACTACTTTTGCCCACACATCTTTCAAATGCTAGTGATTTTGCACAAGCTCTTCACCCTAAATTCAACCCCAATTCACAGATTTCATGCATTCCTTTTCTAGTGAGGCTCTTGTCAGCTAGCTGGGGAGGCATTAATTCCAGAATTCCATCCTGACAATCTACCTGACCATCAGAGTATCATTTCTCATACCAACTGTCTTGGTTCGAGGCCCCTCAGAGGAGGACCTGAGACAAAGATGTGAGATCAAGTAGTTGATTTAGGAGGTAAACCCAGAAAACACCAGTGTGGAACAGGAAGTGAGAAAAGGAAGAGAAGGCAGTGAGTAAAGTATCTGTTATTAAGCAAGTTGCCACTGTGGGAAACTGGAACTCAATTTCCCCAGAGGACTCTGGGAAATAGCACAGAACATATACCTCAGAGTTAATCCACCTGAGGGCTGAGGGCACTGGATGTTATTAGTTTGCTAGAGCTGCTGTAACAAGATATCACAACTGGGTGGCTTAAACAACAGAAATGTGTTGTCTCACAGTTCTGGAGGCTGGAAGTTGGCAGAGCTGGTTCCTTCTGAGGGCTGTGAGGGAAGGGTCTGTTCCCGGCCTCTCTCCTTGCATTGCTGATGGCTGTTTCTTCTCTGTCCCTTCACGTGGTCTTCCCTCTATGCATGTCTCCGGGTCAAAATTTCCCTTTTATAAAGACAACAGTCCTATTGGATTAGGACCTACCTTATGGTCTTTAACTTGATTACTTCATAAACGCCCTATCTTCACATAAGATCACATTCTGAGGTACTGGGGATTTGGACTTCAACATGAAAATTTAGGGGTGGGGGAAAGAATTCAACCCATAACTGTATTTTTATGCCAAATCCCATCTGTCACTAGTTGAGAGTTGCTCTAAGTCTTGAGGAGTGCATTGTTTCCCTGGCACTTTCATCCCGACAAACAAGGGAGCTCTGAGGCAAAGAGATGCTAGTTATTGGAATTTGGGCCTGAACACTCAGGAATGTTAAGTGACAAGGGATATGAGTGAGGCATCAGTAGTGTCCGATGCTTTGGAGGTGCAAATAACTATAGTTGACCCTTGAACAACATGAATTTGAACTGTGTGGGCCCACTTATATGCAGATTTTCTTCTGCCTCTGCCACCACTGAGAAAGCAAGACCAATACCTCCTCTTCCTCCTCCTCCTCTGCCTATTCAACGTGAAGATGACGATGATGAAGACCTTTATGATGATCCTCTTCCACTTAATGAATAGTAAATATATTTTCTCTTCCTTATGATTTTCTTTACTCTAGCTTTATTATAAGAAGACAGAATTTAATACACATATTAATAACATAAAAAATATGTGTTAGTTGACTGTTATTGGCAAGACTTCTGGTAAACAGTAGGCTATTAAGTTTTGGGGAAGTCAAAAGTTATACATGAATTTTCAACTGCATGGTGGGTCAGTACTCCTAACTCCTGCATTGCTCAATGGTCAACGGTATTTCTACGACTCATTTAACTTTTTTTCTTTTAATAAGGAAGATGATGAGAAATAATAGAAAAAAGACAAGTTTTATATGCTTTTCTGCCCGTGGAAGCAAACGTCTGTTAATGAAAAAGACCCCATCAATGGAAGAGTCTGTTAAGAAAAATGTAGGCTGGATGTCTTTGGTACTTACTTACTTGCCCTGTGAGCTGTCTAAGGAAACTGAAATAATTTAGAAGTAACAGGATTCCTTCAAAATTTTACAAAATGTATTTAGTAATCAAGAATGATGAAATAATGTCTCATACAGAGTGATGTACAGAAATTATCTGTAGAATGAATGACTTCTCGGAAATCACCTGTAAGAGGTTTCACCAATGGGAAATTGCCACCAGATGGCACCAGAGACTAGGGAATAGAATTTTTCTTTCTTTCTTTTCTTTTCTTTTTTTTTTTGAGACAGAGTCTTGCTCTGTTGCCCAGACTAGAGTGCTGTGGCGTCAGCTTGGCTCCCAGCAACCTCAAACCCCTGGGCTCAAGGGATCCTTCTGCCTCTGCTTCCCAGAATGCTAGGATTACAGATGTGAGCCACCATCCCTGGCCAGATTAACCCCTTTTCATATGAAACTCACTCTGCCCTGGTATCTTCTCTTCATTCAGTCTTCCCAAAGTATGCCTCTTTTTTTCCCATAGACAATACACATATCACATATCACTATTAATCTATATGCATTGTGTCTGCTTCCCCCCAAAACTGTAAAACATGCAAATTGAAGGTAGGACCAGTTCTGTTTAGCTGACCAAGTAGTGGGTGACATATAGAGAACTTTAAAGGCCAGAAAAGATTTGAACTGGGGGAGGGCAGTGGGGATATTCCAGACTGGGAGAAATACCAGCAATAGTTATGGATAATAGTGGTGGGTATAAAGATATTGTTCATATTTGCCAAGTTTTGCAGGCAATAACTATACAGACACCTCAGGACATCCAGGACAAAGTACATGTACATTCTGAGTAGCTTAATAATTGTTTTTGTTTTTGAGGATTTGGGATCAAAATATGTGAAACTGTATTTTATATGATCAATTAAAATATGATCATAAACAAGACACCATACTGACCGCATCTCTGAAGTCGTTTCCATTTTTCATGCCATTTTCCTGGATTTTTCATTCTAGGGTATGCTATGGGTAGGCAGATAGGCTTTTTTTCCCCTCTCCCATACACTGTATCTCAACTAACTTATCCAATCACCAGACAAAACAGCTCACATTCATTCGATTCATCAAATATTTATTACCTACTAGGGCTAACCTGCAGGTCTAGAGACCCTTGGGATACATCACGGAACAAAACAAAGAACCCTGCCCTTGAAGATCTCACATTCTAGGAGGGTTGACAGCCACTAACCATAAACATAAAAGCAATTATAGAAATCGTAGAGCTGGGAAAGGGAGATGGGGACAAGTTTTTCACATCTGGAAGTTTTAAATGAAGCAAAATGTGTACAATGTATACTAAGGATACTTTTATGGGTCTTATTTGTCTTATTACCTGTTGGCCTGTCCTTTTTGGAATAGATGTCTCTTTTCCAACCTGGGAATCTGTATGTACTGATGTAAGGATAATTAACAATTACCATTTACCCACAGGTCTGCCTCTATACCAGGCACCTTTCACGAGTACCCCACTTAATCCTCAGGACATCTGAAGAGGCAATTATCATCATTCCCCTTTACAAAAAGAGGACACTGAAGTGCACATCCCGGTAGACATCAGGGTTTCCTTGCGCGCATTGCAGATTCAGGCTAACTATCAATCGGATCTGGTTACCTAAAGATGACAGTAAGACTGACAGGCTCGCCAGTGTGGGTGAGGAGCGCAAGCGCACCCGGCGTCCAGACCGCGCGCGGCTCCGCAGCGCCGGGGACACGGAGGTCTATCAGCCCTGGCAGTCGCTACCTGTGTCTGGCGCCACCCACAGGTGAGCGCGCTCGGGCCGGAGCGCTGGGAGTAGGCGGGGCCGCCGTCCTCCAGTGCGAACGCGTCCGGAGTGGTTTGTCCTACCTTGCGGCCCGTAGAGGCCCCAAGTCACCGCCCCTTCTCCGGGAGTGGCGGAGATTCGATCACGTGACAGTCCGGAGGCTGGAACCCGGCAGGTTGCGTAAAGCGCAGGGTATTGACAAAAACAAACGGCGACGGCTCTGCAGCAGGGTCTATGGCCGAGGCGGTGAGACCCCAGCGCCGGGCCAAGGCCAAGGCCAGCCGGACTAAAAGCAAGGTAAGGCTCCCCACCTCCCCCGAAGTCTTGGCAGTGTGCTCTGTCCCTTTTCCTCTCTTCGGCCTCTCCAGCCAACTCCACTCCCGCTCCCTGAGCTCTGTGCATCCTTTGCCTTCACCTTCCAATATTTGATCCCACAGGCCCTGCTCCCCGTTTCTTTCCACATGCCCCTGCGACACTTTGTCAGGAGCTCATTTTTCCTTTTTCCTACTGTGATCTCACTGGACTCTTCTTTTTCTGATATCTTGTCTTTCCTCACCTGTCTGGTTTCCTGCCATGAAACAGTTTTTCTCTTTCCAGCCCCATCTTTGACTCTCTCTTTTCTCCCTTATATCCTGAAAATATTTTCAGTTCGTCCCATGCATGAATAGGGAAGGCTCCTCTCCTCCTCTTGGAGAAGGTATCGTTTGGCAGAGCTCTGTGGATAGAGACAGATATAAAGTAGACAGTAGTGATGTGCCAGTCCTCCTCGCTTTCAAGATTCAGAGTGGCAGTGCTGCTGCTGCTGTTTATTTCTCATTTTATCCTGGTTGTTTATGATGGGGCACAGATGCCTAGAAATTAACCCAGAGCAGGACTCACACAGTAGGGACATACTTGAATTTTCTGCGTTTCCTGGGTTAGAGTACATGTGGTATTAGCGTGATTTTTAAGTTGATTTGTCTTTAGGTACAGTCTAGGTTTTCATTTTATTCCTATATATTATCTACAGTGAACAGATTAAATTCTGCTCCTAGCTGGCAGGATCTAGGTAATTTGGCTTACTGGAAGCAGAATTTACATTAAGGAAATTACCCAGCAGTGGGTGATGTTCTAGAGCACGTGCAATTTAAACATGGTACAATAATCTCACTTTTTCATGGGAACTAGGAGAGTGTTCGTAGGTACCCTATTTAATAAACTGTAAATGACTTATGTGGATTCTTTTCATTATGATGTCTTTTTAAAAGGCTGTAGTGGAGATAGGCACATTAGTGTACCCAGATATGTGATGACTTACTCTGGTGAGAAAGCCATTTTGGTACCTAATTTCAGAAACGTTTTTAAGAGAAATAATTTTGCAAGGTATTGGGTTGGTAGAGAACTGTTTAGGCAGAGGAAGAAGAGAAACGCCTTTGGCCAGCCACGCATAAGATCCTTGATCCTGGAACATAATCGTGCATAACATGTAAACATTGGTTGTCTGTAGAGAGCAGAATCTTAAATCTTAATCTCTAGGTACCACCCCCCAACCCCCGACTCCCATAAATAATGAAACCAAAGCCTACAGAGATAAAGAGAGTGTAATGTCATGCAGTTACTGAGAGAACTCAGGTTAAAGCCAGAAATCCTGACTCCCAACCCAGGAGCTTAATTTTTAATTTAAAAAATTTTGTTTTTGGAGGTAAGGTCTCGCTCTGCCGCCCAGGGTGGAATGCAGTGGCGCAATTATAGCTCACAGTAGCCTTGAACTCTTGGGCTCAAGTGATCTTCCTGATCTTCCCGCATCAGGCTCCAGAGTGCTTAAAAACATGCCTGTAGGCCAGGCACAGTGGCTCACGCCTGTAATCCTAGCACTCTGGGAGACCAAGGCAGGAGGATCACTTGAGCTCAGGAGTTCCAGAGCAGCCTGAGCAAGAGCAAGACCCTGTCTCTACTAAAAATAGAAAAAATTAGCTGGACGTGGTGGTGCATGTCCGTAGTCCCAGCTACTCAGGAGGCTGGAGGATTGCTTGAGCCCAGGAGTTGGAGGTTACCTTGAGCTAGGATTGTGCCACTGTACTGCAGCCTGGGCAGCAGAATAAGACCCTGTCTCTTAAAAAAAAAAAAAAAAAAGCCAGTTAAGAGGATTCTCTTTCAAGTTATTTTGTTTAAAACAGGATTTCAAAATTAAAACGTTAAAAATCTTGAGCTTTAAATCTGTCATGAAAAACCAATTATGTTATTGGTACTTTTTAGGCACCTTTCCTATACAGACATTCATGGATTTATTTGCTTATGAAGAAGACTTCACTTCAGAGGCATTTGGTCGAAATCTTTGACACTTTTTCTCACCTGCCAATAATCAGTTACTAAGTCTTGCTAATTGTGTTTTCTAAATATTCTCTTGATTCTGCCCATTTCTTTCCATCCTAAGTACCACGACCTTCTTCCAAGGCGGATTTCTTGGATTTCTGCTAAACTGGCTTCTTTACGTTAATTCTTGCTGCCTATTCTCTAAACTTAAGCTGGATTGACATTTTAAAGAACAAAACGGATCATGTCACTCGCCTTCAAACCTTTCAAAGGTTTCCTATCACCCAGGCAGGGCTCGGGAACCTTCTGGATCCTTGAGTGTGGTTTTTTGACTGAAGCCGATTTTTACTGAACAAATCCTTTTAATAAAGGGATTTGTTCTGTGAAGTTTGGATTTGGTCAATGGGCCACGCTTGGGGATTTGGAGGCTAGAGTCCACAGCATGGACTAAGGGCCTGCATAGTCTTGCCTCTGTCTTCCTCCTCAGCCTCAGTTCTACCCCCACTCGTTTTTGATTCTCAACTGTGTATGTCCTTTCCTGCTTCAGGGTCTTTGCACAGGCTGTTTCATCTGTCCTGACACCCCTTCCTGTCCCTGTAGCTGACTGCTGCTTATCTACAATGTCTCAGCTTAGACAGTACTTCTCAGAGAAGCTTTCCCCCACCACCCTGGTGTCCCTCCCTCCTCCAGTAGCACTCTGCACTCTGTGTCCCTCATCTCACTTGTAGTTACTTTGCCAACATTTCTCTTCTCTCAGCTGTGAACTCAGGGAGGGACTCGTCTTGTTCCCAGTTCCCTTCACAGCCTCTGTAGTCACTTGATAATGTTTGTTGAATGACAAAATAAATGCCAGTATTGAAGACTTTCCAAGCTTTGTCACTCAGAAAAATTTACTCCAGTAAATTTCCTCTGACTAGTATGAGAAAACAAATGGGAAAGGTCCACTCCACCAGCAAGGCCTTTGTACTTGTCAATCTAGAGAATTAATAATTCTTTCAGAGTAAATAGATGCGTTTCTTAGTGATGGCTGTGGTTTGGTCATGGGTGTAAAGCCCAACATCAATGAAACCTTTACCATCTGTGGTATAATTTGGCAACTATTTACAGAGCCGTAAAATGGTTCCAAGGCTGAATTGAGGAAGTAGATAGTGCCTTGTGCTATTGCCTCTAGGAAGTTTGAGTGGCTTATGGATTTTACCCAGCCGCTGACCTACATTCCTCAATGTTAATCATCAGGCAGATGAACTTAGCTGCTCGGTGGTGGTTGGGTAGCTGGTGCTTATCACCTACTGCCTAATAACATTTTCATTCTTTCAGTATCATTTTCTACTAAAAAATCCCCCAACTCTGAGGACCCTGACTTCATCGATCTTGGTAAATTATGAATGAAGAACAGTAGATTCTTAGGTATTTTTATAATTAATATTAAATCCTGAATGCCAGCAACTCACTGATGGTAAGAGCTGGTAATTGCTAAGGACAGACAGATGTGTCCCAGAAGGCTGAAAGCAGGAAAGACCTTGAAATCCCCGTCCTCTCTTGCTCCATGGCCTGGATGATTGATTTCTACCTCCAGTCCCTCCCTGCCAGGAGAGGTTATTGGCCTGAAGTTGGAGGATGCTGTGTAGTATGGGTTAGCTTGCTTTGTGTCTTCTAAGATCCATTTATTTGTTAAACAAACATTCATTGATCACCTGTGTGTCCCAGAAACCATTCTAGGCACTTGAGATGTAAAAGAGAAAAACCCGAAAGAACCTGGCTTTAATCAACTTGCATTCTAGAGGGGGAAGACAGAGAAAACAAACAAAAGCCAAACAAACAAAAACACATGAAAATAAAATATTGTTTTAGAAGGTGATAAGTACTGTGGAAAAAAGAAAAAGGACGGGGTAAAGAGTAGGGAGTACTGATGAGAGGCTAGGACAGGTTGCAGTTTTAAATCGGTGGTCTGGGTAGTCCTTATTGACAGTCTCACTCTGTCGCCCTGGGTAGAGTGCAGTGGCGTCATCACAGCTCACTGCAACCCTAAACTCCTGGCCTCAAGCAATCCTCCTGCTTCAGCTTCCTGAGGAGCTGGGACTAGAGGCATGTGCCACGATGCCCAGCTAATTTTTCTATTTTTAGTAGAGATGGGGGTCTCATTCTTGCTCAGGCTGATCTTGAACTCCTGACCTCAAGCAATCCTCCTGCCTCGGCTTCCCAGAGTGCTAGGGTTACAAGTGTAGGCCACTGTGCCCAGCTGAAGGTGACATTTAAGTAGAAACATGATGAGAATCTTTGGGGAGAAGTGTTCCAGGCAGAGGGACCAGCTGGGGCAAAGGCCTAGGAACTCCAAGGAGGCAGTATGGTTAGGGTGAGTGAGTGAGGAGAGAGTTGTAGGGGATGAAGTCAGAGAGGTAAGAGGACCAGATCATGTAAGGCTGTGTAGGTCCTTGTAAGGACTTTAACTTTCACTCTTGAGTGACATATGGAATCACCCCAGGCTTTTGAGCTCAGTGACATGATCCAACTTGTGCTTTAAAGCACCATTCCCCAACCTTTTTGGTGACAGGGACCCGTTTCATGGAAGACAACTTTTCCATGGATTGGGGGGGCAAGGAGGATGGTTTTGGGATGATTCAAGCACATTACATTTATTGGGCAAACCTCTTTGTTAATGATAATCTGTATTTGCAGCTGCTCCCCAGCACTAGCATCACCACCTGAGCTCCACCTCAGGTCATCAGGCATTAGAGTCTCATAAGGAGCACGCAACCTAGATCCCTCGCATGTGCAGTTTATAGTAGGGCTCGTGGTTTACAGTAGGGTTCTCACTCCTGTGAGACTCTAATGCTGCTGCTGATCTTCAATGGGGAGCAGCTGCAAATACAGGTGAAGCTTTGTTCGCTGGCGCATGGCTGCTCACCTCCTGTTGTGTGGCCTGGTTCCTAACAGGCCACAGACTGGTACCGACCAGTCCATGGCCCAGGGGTTGGGGACCGCAGCTTTACAGAATCAGTGTGCTTGCTTTGTTGAGAACAGACTGAGGGAGCACGAGTATTAGCAGAGACCATCTAAGACAATTGCAATAATCCAGGTAAGAGGGGATGGAGGCTTGGACCAGGAGTGTTAGAGGCAAGGTGGTGAGAAGTGTTTGAAATCTGAGAGCAAAGGGGGTTTGCTGAGGTTTGGATGTGGGGTATGAGAGAAAACAGCCAAGGAAGACTCTGAGATGGAGAGGGCGGTGGGTGGAACAGTTTTTTGGGTGAAAATGAGTTCAGTTTGGTGTTAATTTTAAAATGAATGTCTATTAGACATTTGAATGGAAATGTGGAGTAGGGTTGGATATGTGAATTTAGATTTTGGGAGAGAGCTAGAGGCTGGAGATAAAGATTTAGGAGTCATTAACATATAGGTGGTATTTAAAGCCAGAAACTGAATTAGGTCACTGTGGGAATGAGGGTACTGTAGTTTAAAAAAGTGACAAGAACTGAACCCGGAGACCCTCCCACTTTAAGAGGCAGAACCAGCAAAGGAGAATGAGCAAGCGCCACCTGCAAAGTAGGATGGTTCCCAGTGCCCTTCACTGAGAGTGTAGGAAGGAGGAGGGAGAGATCAAGCCTGCAAAATACTGCTGATACATGAAGTCAGATTGTTAAGAGCAACACCGAAGAAATGGTGAGTCGGAAAGGTTGTATTCATCGCAAAATGGTATAATCCTCGTCATTCCCCCTAAGCCTTTCCACTTGTGTAACATTCTTATAATTGCCCTGAGAGCTTTTGATTTGATAGTTGTACCTGTGTGCCCAACTTCTTTTTCATCTATTCTGGGCTAGGCATTGTGCTAAGTGCTGGGGACACAGATAGACAATGCGTGATAAACAGACTCTGCCTTTAAAATAATCTAATGATAAGTATCCTATGAAATGTGTACAATCAAACCATCATCATTCATGAAGTATTTCATCATTTTTAAGGAAGGAAAGAGTTGTAATTTTATTTAATATAGTCCATAGAGAAAGAACTGCAAGTGATGAATAGAAACTTTCCATTTGTTTTCCAAAACTTAAAAAAAAAACCCTTTATTTATAATTGGGCATGGTGGCATGTGCCTGTAGTCTCAGCTCCCTGAGAGGTTGAGGTGGGAGGATCACTTGAACCCAGGAGTTTGAGTCCAGCCTGGGCAACTTAGTGAGACCCTTTCTCAAAAAAGAAAAACCTACTTTTTTTTTTAATGATTACTTTCTCATTACTTTTTTTTCTCATTGCTTAAAAAAATATATATGTATGAGTGTACACACACATACACACACACAGGAAAATGTACAGCCCAGAAATGAAAAGCTCAGAATTTCATCTCCTGGAGATTACTGTTGGTAATAATTATGTTCTTCTTTAGTTTTTTTCCCATGTACCAACACTCCAGGGCATATTTACTGTAATGTATTAGTTAAGTATGGTTTTCTGTCTTTATCATCAACTCTTTCATTTCTGTATAATTTACTGGTTATTTTTTTTCCTGTTGAATTATTTCAAAATTGATTCTTTACCTGTATGTAACTTATGTGAAGATCAAAAATAAAGAAATAGATTCTTCTTAATCTGCCTGCCTGGTTTTAGTTGTAAGGAATATCTTTTGCTTAAAATTTTGTAAGTACAGATTTGTACACTAGTGACTTGATACACATAGAGTTGTTTGAATTTTGTGATCTATAATTGATTAGTATATATGTAGTATGTTCTCTTCTTGTATCTTTATCTTTTTTTAACTGAAGTAGACAAAGTAATTGGAAGTTGGCTCTTTTATTTTAAATGAAATGGAATTTTGCATTTTAAGCACAAGGATAGATTCAGACTTCAGCTTAAAAGTTTATTTTCTTCTGAATTCATTGGCTTTTCCCTCTGCTGTCTGTGACACATATAAAAATAAACTTCTGAATATACCAGAGCACATGGTAAGTATAAACATTTGTTGGATAATTCAATTTCTTCATCTTAGAATTCCTGTACCTAGGACAGAGTTCAGTGCATAGCTGTTACTCAAATTATTGTGAATTAAAGGTCATCGTTATTATCCAAGGAAACCGTTATTGAACACAGTGTCAAAAATCAGAGGCAGATTAGATCCAAATAGGCCCAAGATAAAATCCCTGCCCTGAAGATACTTGTGGTCTACATGGGGAGACAGAACATAAAGATAAATAACCATGTGAGGTAGTGTACGAGCAGGGCCCACAACAGGTACCTGTTGCAGGAAGGGGCTCACAGGAAAGCCTGTGTGGAAAGGTTTGTACTGGAACTGGATCGTACCTGAGTCATCCGGGTCACAGAGTCCCAGAGTTAAGGATTAGCCTTTGATTAAGTGGAGAGCCCAGCTGCTCTGGTGTTCAGAGCAGTGTTTCAGGGAGATCAGTCTTATAATGGTGTTTGGGATGAATTGGCGGAGCAGAAGCTGGAGGCTTGGACACCATTCAGGACCTGTTCCCTGTTCTGTGCTTTGGAGAAGTGAAATGAGCCACAGGAAGCCCTCACCACTGCTCTTGAGATGATGATGAGGTTTGGTGATGACTGCAGCTCCCCTCCTCTTCTTCCATATGTCCCGCCCCTGTCCTGGGAATCTCTGAGGGAGCAGGGCCAGGTGTGTGCTACCTGCTCAAAATTGTCCATCCCTTCTTTCCACCTGCCTCCTTTGGTGTAGCTAGTCCCTTTAAATTAAAACACCAGCTTCTCTTTCCTTTTCTCTTACCTTCTTCCCTGGGGCAGCTCCAGGTTAATTCCTTATCGGACCTAAGTTCCCTAACAAAGTCAGGGGTAGAGAGTTTTCTCTGGTTCTGCTTTTGAAATCCAGAGAAGTGAATTCCACCCACAGGGGAAATAAAAGCCTGAATAAAAAGCTGCCGTGTTCTTCCAGAAGGGGTAGGAAAGTTAAAAAGAAAAGTCTCTTAATTGATTATGTAACCTCTTTATCTGTTGCTATGATTTTGGTTATGGTGATTCCCTGGGAGGTAGGGCTGCAGGGTGTGGATTTAACAAGTTTAGAAGTGGTAGCTGGTGGAATGGAAGGATTTGAAATTGCAAGGGCAATCCTGGAGTGGGGAGAGGAAGCAGTGAGGTGGGATTGGGGTGAGGTGGTTGGGAGGGACAGTGGGAAGTTAAAAACTTCCTGAGGGTTAGGCTGGGGAAGAAGCCTTGGGGTGGCCTGGGGGGTGGGGTAGGGGTGTGGTTGTTTGACAGGCTGGGATCATGCGACTGTCCTGTGACTGCTCCCTGCCCCCTGCTCCCTGCCTTTGGTCTTTCTCCCAG
The DNA here is from genome assembly GCF_020740605.2 of Lemur catta. NCBI lineage: Eukaryota > Metazoa > Chordata > Mammalia > Primates > Lemuridae > Lemur > Lemur catta. Next base: position 33,758,779 of record NC_059143.1, on the reverse strand, counting down.
TTAGCATTTAACATCCCAGTGTTCTCTTACAGCTTAGGAAAAGAGAAACAAAAGTCTCCTTTTATTCTGCATTCCACTCTCTACTTCCTTAGTTTCCTTCATTTCTCACTTTACTAACTTCTTTTAATCTTTGTTCTTAACAGCTTTATTGAGATAGAATTCACATACTGTACAATTGGCCTTGTTAGTGCATAATTCAGTGGTTTTTAGTGTGATCTAAGGGTTATGCAGCCATCTTAACCCTATTTTTCTTGGTAGCTGCTTCATGTTATATTCATTCCCACCAGCAGAGTGTGAAGGTTCTAATTTCTCTACATACTTACCAATGCTTGTTATTATTTGACTTTTTGAATAGTCATCCTAGTGGATGTTACTTGGTATCTCATTGTGGTTTTGATTTGCATTTCTCTAATGGCTAATGATGCTGAGCATCTTCTGATGTGTCATTTGTTTATCTTTGGAGAAATGTCTATTCAGATCCTTTGCCCATTTTAAAATTGAGTTGTATTTCTTTTTATTATTGAGTTATAAAAGTTCTTTGTGTAGTCTAGATATATGCCCCTTATAAGAGATTTGTGTTGTAGATATTTTCTCCCATTGGAGAAAACTGGACAAAATGAATTGTGGAACACTTTGCTTATGAAGTGAATTTGGTTCTTCTATTTGTTAAATGATAAAATTTAGATTTTCATATACAACTTAAAAATTCCCCATGCTGAGAGCATCAATTATTGTTACAAGTTATTTCACATTATAAATCTTGTTTTTAGGAAAAGAAAAAATATGAAACCTTGCAGAGGGAAGAGCCTGATGAAATTTTTCTTCCAAAATCCTCCAGAGAGCAGGAAAGCTTTTCTCCATCCTGTGAATTCAAAGGCGACCATCTGAAGGTGTTAACTGAGTCCCAGCTCCAAAATGAGGCCAGTGGACAAAATGAAAGTGAAATGTTTGATGTACCCCTCACCTCCTTAAATATAAGCAATGAGGGGTCCCTGAGTAACCCAGAGCCCCTGAAGGAAGGGGGAGATCTTGGAACCTGTGTGGGGGACTGTACAGTCAAGCCAAAGGTTGACCCTGAAGACAATGTTGGAACTACAGTAGAAACCCCCAAGAACTTTACAGAGGTAGAGGAAAATAAATTGGTGCAATGTGGACTTTCGGAAAGCACATTTCGATCTAGTTTTTCATATACTCAGCAGGAAATGGAAAACTTAGAAGTTAGAGAAATTCAGAATAGGAAAGAAGACAGACAAGCCCTAGGTTGTTCTTCAGAGGTGCTACAAAATGTTGGCTTGCAGAGCTCTTGTGAAGCCAAACATATTTTAAAGCCACCTGGAGTGAAGAAACTGTATCCCCAGCTGCCAGCGGACATGGCTGGAGAAGTACCAGCTTTGGTGGCCGTGAAACCCTTGCTTCGTAGTGAGCGACTCTACCCAGAACTCCCATCTCAACCAGAACTGGTACCTTTTACTAAAGAACAGCTGAAAATCTTGGAGCCTGGTTCATGGCTGGAAAACATTGAGTCATATTTGGAAGAATTTGACAGCATGGCTCATCAGGACAGGCATGAATTTTATGAGTTGCTTTTGAACTACTCACGATGTAGGAAGCAACTGCTGCTGGCCGAAGCTGAGCTGCTCACTTTGACATCTGATTGCCAAAATGCTAAAAGTCGGCTGTGGCACTTTAAGGAGGAACAAATGTCTGTACAGGTATTTTGATCAGGAGCTGGAGAATTTGCAGGGGAGCTGCTATTCCAGTGGTGCCGTCCAGGTCTGGAGGCTGCTCCCTATGCCCGACCCTGGCTCAGCCAAGAGTAGTACAGTGCAGGGATCACAAAGTCAAATGCCCGCAGGGGCTTGGTATGTGACCTGGAGGAGTGAAGCAGGCTAAGTGGGACGGTGGTCACTGTGTAAGCTCATGGTCTAGAGGAGACAGCGACTCTTAAGTTCTAGTCCATTGTTGCTGTGAGGTTGTGATGGTCCAGCATTGCCACATCTTATGATTTTTCTGAGAAAAACTAGAAATCTGGATTTTTATGTGAGGGATTCTAATTTGTAAATGTTGGCAACAAGGCAGGCACACACACACACATACACACACAGTATAGGCCAAGCAAATCATGTCTCCAGGTCAAATTCAGCCCATGGGCCATTAGTTTATGACGTTGGACATAATACCACAAACATCTAATGGGTAGAGAGTGTCAAGGTTGAGAGGAGATGAGGAAACAAGTAAGGCCATTAGTGTGACCCTGTGGAGGCCAGGGTGACCATGAGAAAGCCATTTCATAGTGGATTGGGAGGTTACAACAAGGATGAGAAGCCCATTCTTGATAAGTGTGGCAGTGAAGGGAAGCTGGAGGAGTTACTGGAGGGAGGCATGTGATTCCCCTATCCTTAACCCTCATTCACTGGGAGACCCGTGGATCTCTACAGATAGGAAGAGGCTATGGAGAAGGAACAGTATTGAAAAAGAGGGTAGAATCTAGAACACAGCTGGGGGAGTTAGTGTTGGAAAGGAGAGGGGTTTCTTTCTTTTGAGCAGAACCACAAGGAATGATGAGGGTAGGTCCAGAGATGTTTTGAGGTACTTTGAAGTGGAGGGGAGGTCACATTGGCCTAAGTGTTCGTGAGATAGAAGGTAAGAGCATCAATCATGAGAGTCTTAGGGACAAGATCTATTATTTCCATGAACCTTTCCCCACTGACCACTTCTTACTCTGACCTTTTCTGAACTTGTGATGTGTTTGTGATTGGCATTATACTCCATTGCAGCTGATCACATATTTGCTGGCAGTATTCTCTATGCAGCAGTATTGTCCCCTCACCATGATTACAAGCTCTTTGAAGACGGTACTGAAGTCTATATATCTTGTACCTCCTGCCTCATTACTGCAGATGCAAAGAGTAACTGGTTTCATATTTTACCTTTTTGTCTACTGGTAGGGTATCTGTGCAGATCAAGTGAAAGTTTCCGGCTATCATCGCTACCAACGAGTGGAGATGAATGAAAATGCACTGGGGGAGCTAAAGAAGCTATTTGATGCCAAATCTGAGCACCTCCACCAGACCCTGGCCCTGCATTCTTACACTGCTGTGCTCTCGAGATTGCAAGTGGAGTCTTATATCTACGCGTTGCTCAATAGTTCGGCTGTTCTGAGATCTTTAGCAATTCATCAGCAAGGCCAAGGTGTGTAAGAAATGAAGATCTCACTCTTGTGTTTTGAAATGAAAAAAATTGAGGGGTATAGTTTGGTCAAATTGACTATGTTGTAATTGGTCCTACACGGTACATTTGCACTTGCAGTTTTGCCTTGCCTCCCCCAATGTAGCATTGAGATCTGCCCTAATGACATTTCTAAGGATCAGTGCTAGGTCTCCTTTCCCCAGGGCTGTCATTCTCTGCTTCCCTAGGATGCCAGAAATCTATCATTAATGTTCCTTGCTGTCCTAGTTTATGTGCTTTTTACCAAGTTGATTCCAGATACAGTTTTTGATTATAAAACTAATAATCCAAATCCTTTCTCATCCTTTGTCTTTTGCACTTTATTTTTGCTTGTCCAGTTTGTTGGGATATTTTGTTTAGTATCCCAACAGAGGCTCTATAATGTTCTGAATTTTTCATCTTATTTTAGGTTTTAAGAAATTAGCCTTGGCTGGGCGCGGTGGCTCACACCTGTAATCCTAGCACTCTGGGAGGCTGAGGCAGGAGGATTGCTTAAGCTCAGGAGTTCAAGACCAGCCTGAGCAAGAGTGAGACCCTGTCTCTATTTTTAAAAATAAAAATAAATTAAACATATGAAAAAAAAATTAGCCTTTACTACCAATATATTAAGTATTAAATGTGCTTATTGAATTATGCAAATTTTTCTTTGCTGGGAGAGATTATTAGGATCCTTTAAAGTTCTCCCTCCTCCACTTTGTTGTCTTAACTAATCAAAGAGCTTGGGGTAGGTCAGAGATCTGCTGATTTTCAAATAAAAAATAATGCATTATAGGTGGGGTTGATTTTCCTTTGCTTTGAAATACTTCAAAGTTAAATACTTTTTTGGTTTGTCTATTTATAGTAGAAATTCAGATATTTTGATGTAACTTTTCTCCTTATATTTTGATTTGAACTAACTATTTTAACGGGTTTTTTGTTTAAGACACTAGGAATTCTCCCAAAAATACCATTTATGAAGGACTCATTTAATATTCTCTTTAATTTATAGCTTCTAAACAGACAGAAAGCATTCCCTCTGATCTGTGTCATCTGAAGGAATGCATCAGTGTCTTATTCATGTTCACCAGGAGAGTCAGTGAAGATACTCAGTTCCATGATGATATTCTTCTCTGGCTGCAGAAATTGGTAAGGAAACAGAAATAGACGCCATAGTCTTTATTTTATTTCTCTAATAATTTAAGAATTACCTCTTATTTCATCATATTCTTTCTTCAACAGCTTCTTCAGCTAATTCATTTAATGAATTAATTAGTGACTTTGATCATGATGATGGTAGTAAGTTATTTAGTGCATTATTGAGCACAAAGTGCTTTTCTCTTTAATAAATATTATGTTAAATGAACTCTGGCCTTCAACTTAGGAAGAAATGGAAATGTGGGAAGTATGCCAAATTGAAGGCTAGATGTGTATTCAGAAATAGGGACAGGTTGGCCGTTCCTAATTTCAAAGTCTGAAATCCGACATGCTCCAAAATTCCAAACTTTTTGAGCTCTTCCATGACTCCACAAGTGAGAAATTCCACATCTAAGTACTTACCATAAACTTTGTTTCATGCACAAAATTATCAAAAATATTTTATAGAATAGCCTTCAGGCTATGTGTATAAGTTGTATATGACACATAAATGGATATTGTGTTTAGACTTGGGTCCCATCTCCGAGATATTATGTATATGCAAATATTCCAACATCTGAAAAAATCCAAAATCTGAGACACTTCTGGTCCCATGTATTTTGGGTAAGGGATGCTCAATCTGTACCTAATCTAAAAAATTTCTATATGTCATTCTTTTGTCATCTGATGTTTAATGTTACACTTAGTCATACTTAAAAGTTTTTTTTTAAAGAGAAAGAAGAAAGGTGTCAGGATGTGAAAAACTTAGGAAAGATGTTAGGTTTAGTATTGGGGGGGTATTTATTTATTGGTTATGTTTCTCAGTGGGGCTGCCTTGGGTGCTTTTCAAAGGTTCACATTAGAGTTCTTAAATAATAGGTGATACTTCCAGCATACTTATTTGGACTTAAGAAACTATTACAAACTAAGAATAAACTATTTGTATCTATTCACTTGTGGCCAGGAACATCAATGATGTGTAATTTGCCAGAAAATAAAAAAAATTAGATTTGCAGAGAAACTTCTTACAATGTTATCATAGTACTCATAGAGTTGCAGATCTCTGTGTGCCTCTGTGGTAGAAATTCAACTGGTAAATAGTATATCTTATGTCTGGTTATGCTAAAAGATATTGTGTATTTAAACATTGGATAAATGAGGTTATTAGCCCCCTAGATAAATTATCTTTTTTTTTTGTTGTTGTTAAAATAGTGAGTGAGACCATATGTCCTTTATTGTTCAGGTATCAGTACTACAAAGAGTTGGCTGTCCTGGAGATCACCTCTTCCTTTTAAACCATATTCTTCGATGCCCAGCTGGTGTTAGTAAATGGGCTGTTCCCTTCATCCAGGTATGATCTTCTAGTGGGTGGGGTAGAGGTTTTATTAGACATTTTCCTGTAGCAATGGCTTTATGAAAAAAAAAGCTCCAACTCATGAAGGAGCAGGAAAAAAATATATATAAAGTCATTTTTATTTAAAAAAAAATTTATAATAAAAAATAAAAAAAAAGGCAACTTAAAAAATATTGACATTTAGAATAAAATTCTTAAAATATATCCAGTATGTATTTGTAGGAGTTTCTATGCTGAAACTTCTTGGGCCACCCACAATTGATGAAATTATGATAGAATTGCACAAGTTCAGTTGTAGTCTGGCTTGGTAGGTTCAGTAGTATTTAATTCTATAGAATTTCTGTGCAGGAAGGCTCACCAGGACTTTTTTTTCCTATAGTACTCAACACAGCTTCCCAAATTAATGCATCTCACACCACAGTTGGTACAGGTAAAACAGGAATCACCACATCTCAAACTTCTTTAATACTAGCAGAGATCTCAGGTCTGTGTGATCAACTTTCATACACTTAGGAGTTGACTGTGTGGTCTGTAGTTTCTCCTCTCTGCTGCTTGCCTTTGCATCACTTTTTTACTTAGAGCAACCACTCAGATGGGCATGAGCCACAATGTTTGCCAAGTTCACCTTCTCCACATTTCCTTTTCTTGACTATTTCTGGTGGCAAGAAGCCTGAATCTTTTTAGGTGGAAGGAGGATTTTTTTGTTTTGGTTTTGTTTCTCTTTGGGTTAAAGCAGCAGTTGTATCTTTCCTCCCGTGTTGCTATAGGTGGTTGATGTAAACTGCTCAGCTACCTCTACCCTTTGAGTACAGCTGACTCAGTGCTGCTAGTACCCAGCTGTGGCTCACTCATTTTGGTTCGGTGCCAATTTCAGCTTTGTTCTCTAAACAGCAACTTTTGTTAGAATGTTTATGAACTAAGATAGTGGACTCTTGGGTTATTGGTTTTCTACAGTATGTTTTTTCCTTTTCTGATTTCAGATCAAGGTGTTGAATAACCCATCAGGGGTCTTTCATTTTATGCAGTCCCTTGCCCTGCTGATGTCTCCCGTCAAGTAAGTGTGGAAAGAGCTTCATGAAGTAGAAGTTGAAATCTCTATTTCCTTCAAAGCATTGACTTGCTAAACTCGCCAGATCCAAAGAACTACTAGGGGAAGCGTCAGCATTCTAGAATTTAGCATTGTAGATTTTCTTTGGGTTTGATATTTCTTGTTTCATAGTGACCCTCTAACTACATGTGTATAAATAAACTTTTTTTGGGGTCCCCCTTTTAGTGGATTTACCTCTCTTATCATATATGCTACTGTGAAAGGTGCCACAGGCACAAAAAGATGATCCGTTCCTTGGAAGAAGAGATTTAGTGCCAGAGGAAAAAAAGTGCAAAGAGATTTAAGTGCTGAATTGTGTAGCTATGACTGATGCAATAAAAATGAAGAGAATAAAGAGCTGACTGGAGTAGTTAGAGAAGGTTCCATGGTAGTTGAGCTGGGTTTGAAGAATGGATTGGATTTCCAGAGGAGGGGGGCCTAGCGAGGGCGTGTAGGTGGGAGAACAGTATGAGCAAAGGCCCCAGCACAGGTTAGGATAGCTGTGCAGAGGACAGGCAGGGGATTAACTTAGCTGGAGGGAAGGCAAAAAGATGAATAGTTAGGGGGAGTTGGATTGTGGAAGGCATTGAAAGTAAGGTAGAGGAATCTAACTTTGATCTGGTCTGGACTTTGTAGCAATTGGTGTTTTAAAACAGGAGTAAACACTGCATTTAAGGGAGATTAGGATGGACTGGAGGCAGAAGAAGAGTATGCATATCTGCTTAATTGAATGGTTACAGATGTCCGGCTCTCCTGGCTCTGGAACCCAACCCAGCATCAGGAGGTCACATCCTTTTGGGGTAGAAGGCAGGATCTATGTGTAGTTGACTCTGAGCTGTGTACCACTGACTCTTTTGTTCTAGAAAGCCTATCTACCTCTGACTTGAATTGGGGTAATTGTGGTGGAAAAGAGGAAGGGAATCTAAAGTTCGTCTTTCCAGGAAAGGATTTAGTAGCTGATAAAATAGAGCATGTGGGAAAGGAATGAGTCAGATGTAACTCTGGACTTCTGAGTCCGAGCGAGTGAGAGGGTGTTGGCAGCCCTAACAGACCGAAAAGACAGAAAGGAGAGCTGTTTTGTAAAGGAGGAAAATTTGAGGTCATTGATACATAACAGTGGACACATATAAGTGACACATCCCAGTGGTCATCTGGAGTTCAGGATTGGAGCCTGTCAGGTTGAAAGGTCAGCACTAGAGCTACAGAACTGGAAGTCATCGGAAGTTTCTGATTAAAGGTAGGAGTGGGTGAAATTTCAGGGTCAGGGAGGAGAGGAAGGAACAGAGGACAGAACTGGGTTGTTGTCTGAGAGGAAACTTTCCTGGTTACCCCTGCTTATCAGATCTGGCCAACACCTTGTGAAAGCCTGGCTGGCAGGAATTCTCTCAGCTTCCTTCCCCTTACTGCCTGGATATGGGGGGCTGCTTCTACACGTGGTAGATATGCCTTGACTCACAAATGTTTTTGTATTTATGTATACTTTTTGCTTTAAACAAAAAAGCCTCTGCATTACCCTTTGTATTCCATAAGACATGCTTGCTAAAGTCATCTCCCTGGTAACACTTTGTGAGCCTGGTTTGGGTTAAGGTATTGCAGCTGTCCGTATGTATTGAGCTCCCACTGTGTGCTGGGAACTGCTAGTATAACTGCTTTTCTGCAGTTCTCATTACTGGGTCAGACCGGTTATGGCCTTTCCACCAAAATTAGTGAGGTTTTAGTATCCTTGGCTTTTAACCAGTTTTTATTTACTAATTTAAACCATTTGAAGATTGGGTGGATGTCTGACTCTTCAGGGTGAGTAGGTGAGGCAGAATGCACTTATATGGGGCTTTCTGTGTGCATGTGATTGAGTGATTTCCCTTGTCCTTTAGAAATCGAGCCGAGTTTATGTGCCACATGAAGCCCAGTGAGCGGAAGCCATCTTCCTCGGGGCCTGGGTCTGGGACCTGGACGCTAGTAGATGAGGGAGGAGAAGAGGTAACTTGACATGTCTGCGTTATCTTGATTAATCATTTTTGAACTCTTCTTGAGTGCCAGGTATTGTTCTAAGCACCTTTCATGTAGTATCTCATTTAATTCTCCCAACAACCCCATGAGGTAAGACTGTTGTGATCCCCATTTTACAGATGAGGAAACTGAGGTGCAGAGGGGGTGAAGTGCCTTATCCTACATCATAGTGTCATTAGATGTGGAGCTTCCAGAGCCTGCCACCCTTCTCTAGACAGTTTGGCACCTAGAAATTAAACACAGCCATATTCTGTAAAATTTATATTAGGAGTTTCTTTTATGTGGTAACAAGTTTCTGGGCTGGGAGTTTCACCTACAGATGGTCTGAGTGGCCGAAGCTTACCAAGTTTCTCCCTTAACTCTTACAAACTTCTTATCCAGATCTTCTCATTCGAATGAAAGAAGATGGTTTTCTATTTTTGGTGAGAATTTAATGATCAAAATCCAGCTTCTTGAGATAATACTTGTTAATTTTTCTTTCTACTGTAACTATTTTTTCTCCAGCTAATTATTAGTTCTAGTCCTTTATTTTGGTCCAAATCCTGATTTGATGTTCTTGTCTGGGATGGTCAGTGACTGGATTTATTAAAATCCCTTTCTTTAGAAGGAGATAAAGGTGTGTGGCAGACAGTTCTCAGAATGACAGTCACAGCAGCCATGGCAGGAGACAGTCACCTGTCTGTGTATTTTCCCCCAGTGCTCATTCAGAGATGAGCATCCCCCTTCATGGTCATGGTTTTCCACCTCCTGAGACTTGCAGGTGGTGAGGTGGTGATACATGATGTGGATATGCACACATCTTAGCTAGAGACTGAGCAGTAGTCCTTAAGAGAGCTTCTCAGGAGCTAGTACAAATTGATCTTCTAAATATTGTAGTGGAGCAATATTTTTTCTTTTTTCAGAGTGATCTTTCTTGGGGAAGAAGTCTTTTTTCTGGCAGGTTTTCTGCATTTATTCCCAGAGCTGGAAATGATGAAGGACCCTGCATTGGTGCTTGGCTTCTGGTTAGCACTCACTGAATGTTGTGTGAGTTCAGGTACTCGGGGCGTCGATGAGAAGAAAGTTGGGAGTGTTGTTGAATCAGAAGAGGCCGTGGGAAGGAAGGCACTCTGGATCATCCACGTCAGTGGGTTCTCCACACTAGCCGTATACTAGAGTCACCTGGGCAATGTACAAACCTTGCCCAGGCCCCCACCCAGACCTGCAGGTATTTCAGAGTCTCCCTGGAGATTCTAATGTACAGACAGTTGAAAACTGCTGCTCTAAGTAGAGGTTCTGAGGCTCTTGTTTGTTAGCCATTTTAGACATATAAAAGGGTAAAAATGAGTAGCTTAAGGAGATGATGAATAAATTGCATTAGTCCCTTGTTGAAATCGAGGTGATATATTCTTTAGGTTTTCAGGATCCTTTTACATACTTCCATTTTTTTTTTCCCTGAGACAGAGTCTCGCATTGTTGCCCTGGTAGAGTGCAGTGGCATCATCATAGCTCACTGCAGCCTCAAACTCCTGGGCTCAAGCAATGCTCCTGCCACAGCCTCCTGAGTAGCTGGGACTACAGGCATGCACCACAATGACTGGCTGATGTTTCTATTTTTAGTAGAGATGGGGTCTCACTCTTGCTCAGGCTGGTCTCAAACTCCTGAGGTCAAGCAATCTTCCTGCTTCGGCCTCCCAGACTGCTAGGATTATAGGCACGAGCCAGTGTGCCCACTCCGTCCTTCCATTTTTAGTGTAGTATATCTTAAGATGTAAGTCAGCTTGCTTTCTAAGGTGACTTTAGTACTATGTATCAAACAAAAAGACCCCCTAGATTTTCCCCTATATAATCTCTGGGTATGACCTCTGTTATTTTTATCTTGCTTTCAGCAGCACTAATCAACAACAGAACTTCAGTCATCTGGAGCAAATGTTAGTTGCTTCCTCAGTAGACTGTTGAGTACTGCAGTGGACCTTGATTTTGGGGGAAGAGAATTGTAACTAAAATAACTTGGACTCTAGTACATGGTTCTTTAAATGATGTCAGAACACTGAACCCTATAGTAAAGTCCCCACTGTAGAGGATTTCTTTTTTCCATCTTCTTTGGGATGAAAATTTAATGAGACCAGTTTCAGTCACTGGTCATGGCCATGACTCAGATGCATGTAAAATTGTGCTTATAATTTCAGGGGATTTGCTTGCTATGTGTGGAACTAAGACTATAAATTTCAGTCCTGGAGAAAAAGTCCGTGAAGACTCATGAGGATGTCACATGTGTACCATTGAGACCTGTGATAATTTAGCCCTTGTAACTCTAGACCATAGTGTGATCTAATCAGATCAGCTGATGTGATTTTTCTATCTTTTGCCTTAGGATGAAGACCCTGAGACCAGTTGGATTCTCCTTAATGAGGATGACTTGGTTATCCTTTTATCACAGTTCCCATTTCATGAGCTCTTTCAACATCTTCTTGGGTTTAAAGCAAAGGGTAGAGTAATTTCTTTTTTTATATGTAAAATGTAGCAGTGACAAGTTCCAGCACAGGAACTCTGCATCAAGTCTTCTTTTTTTTGTCCCCTGAGCATGGACACCATGACTTACTTCTTGTATAGGCTGCTGGTTTATGTTCTCTTGTGCGTATTGTAGACTTCTTTTCTCCTATGCTTATTTCCCACTGTGTGCTTAAATCTGGGAAGCCTAGCATGTGCATTGCCCAGTTTAATAAATTATGTTTAATTTTACACTTTGTTTCAAGTTTTCCTTTTCACACTGACATAGGAGCCAGAGTAGTGGGATTGTTAATTCTTCTCCATCTTGGCTTTTGTTCCTCATTAAAGTATTTACACCCCTGTGACTTTTAGGGTTTTTTCATAGTAATTATAACTTTTTCCTTTTATCTCATTAACTTCCAGGTGATTATTTACCTGAAACAACAAGACCTCAAGAGATGATGAAAATTTTTGCCTTTGCCAACTCATTGGTGGAACTGCTGGCTGTGGGGTTAGAAACCTTTAACAGAGCACGCTACAGGCAGTTTGTGAAGCGAATTGGTTATATGATCAGGTAATGCTCCATTTCAGTGGCCATTCATTCTCTGCCTCCTTGCTGGTTTTATTCTCAGTCCCAGACTTCATAATGTTGGAGTGCTCAGGACTCAGTCCCTGGACCCCTTCTTTTTATCCACACTTGCTTCTTGGGATGCCGTCTATTCTTATATCTTTAAATATCTAAATACGATTATTCTCAATTTTATTTCTAGCCCATACCTTTCTCATAAACTTGCATATTCAACTACCAACTCAGCACCTCCAGGTGGATGACTCCCGAATGTTGTAATTTAATACTCCCAAAGTGAACTTGTTCTCCTCACCTCCCAAACTGCTCCCGCCATTCAGTTTTAGTGAGTGGTAACTCTTTTCTATTTCAGTTGCTCAGGGCAAAACACCTGGTATCATCCCTGGGCTTTTCTTTCTTTTACACCCACATCTAGTCTAATTCAAAATTCTATCATTCTCTACCTTCAAAATACCATCTTTCATCAAACCTAAGATGCCACCAATTCTAAAGATAAATTTTATGTGCCACTAAAACAGAACAACTGTTGCCAAATTATAACCTCATGTCATCACTATTAATGTACATTCTAATTGCAGAGTCATTAGCGTGAAAGACGTGCATCCTTTTCGATCAATGAAACACGCTCTTTCCAGAACCCAGCCCCTTCTCACCTTCGCTGCCTCCACCCTAGTTCATTCGTAACCTGTTGACTTATCTTCCTGCTTCTGACCTTGCCCAGCCCCCGCTCCCGGCTTTAGCATATTCTCACAACAGCCAGTGTCCATGTGAATCATGAGTCAGCCCGTGTCACTCTCTGCCCAAGGCCCTGCTGTGCTCCCCGTCTCACTCAGAGTGGAAGCCCAAGTCCTCACGGTGGCCTGCAGGGCCCTTCTCAAGCTGGTTTCCTTACACTTTTCTGATTATGGCTCCAGCCAGTCTCCCTCTCCCTGACTCTGCCTTAGTGCACTGGCATCCGTGCTGTTCCTCAAACATATCTGGTGTCCCTTGGAGCCTTTGCGTTGGCAGTTTCTTCTGTGTGGACACTTGTCGTAGATATTCTTGTGACTAACTCCTCACCGTCCTCCAGACTTTCATGTCCCTCTTTGGTGAGGCTTCTTCTGCACCCAGCCAACCTCCTTACCTCCGCCCACCCCTCCATCCCTAGACATACTTTATTCGCCTCCTGCTTTTACTCAATGTCACTTACAACCATGTGACAGACTGTATATTTTACCTTATTTTGTTTATTGTCTGTTTGCCCTTCACTAAATGTAGGCTCCATAAAGGTGGAATTTAAAAAGTTTTCCCATTGTATTACCTTCAGTACCTGGAAGATAGTTGGTACTCAGCAAATCAAATGTAACATAAAGGAACTGATACTGAGTGAGTTAATGAAAGGTGCTGTATTGTCCTTCCTCATGCTCAGGATGACCCTTGGCTATGTGAGTGACCACTGGGCACAGTATGTGAGTCATAACCGAGGCTCAGGTTTGGCCCTGCAGCCCTACTCCATGGAGAAACTACAGATTGAATTTGATGAGCTGTTTTTGAGGGCTGTCCTACATGTGCTGAAAGCCAAAAGGTAAGACATGGTGATACTTGGTGAGAAGTAACTCCCTGACTGGTAAGAAAGATTGAAGTGAAAGTCTTCTGAAGTAGATCTCTTATAATGATGTCTTAGTGTATGTCATCTATTTCTTATCTAGGGAAAATTTATGGGCCTTGGTTTCCTTATCTATAGGGCACCCTCTGTTGATGGAAATGATCTCTCTCTCAGGTTTCTTTCTGTCTTAAAATAAATAAGTCAGTTTTGATATCTCAATTTTTTGCCACCGTTGAACTTTTGGGGCAGCCTTGAGCCGGGGAAAAGAGGATGAATTCTATTACACAACCAACTGCAGTGCCTACAGCTCAGCATGTGGTGCAAATGATTTGCTGACTTTATTGCTCAGCTTGTCTCACTGTAAGGGTTTTAGGTCTAGGAATGTCGTTGGTCTTGGTCCCCTGTCTTAGCTGTGTAAATGGTGTCTTCTGATCAGGCTGTCTGTGCTGCATCCTTGGGTACGTTTGAGACATAGGCAGGGGCACAGCTCTGCACCCCATGCTGATTTCTCTTGTCTCTGGCCAAGTGTAGGAGCAGGTTCTGCCACAGGATTGCACCCTTCACTAGGAGGGGGTCAGCTTCCAGCCCCACCCAGCCCTACTCATGAACTGCCAGCCCTCCCCCACTTTGCCTGCTCTTGAGCCAGCTGTCTATACTCCCTTTTGCTATGTGACTCTTAGCCTCAGTCCCTGATTTATGTGTTGTATGGTTAATTTGTGTCCTGATCTGCTGTTTACTGTTACCCTGGGCAAGTCACTTAATATGTATGGTCTCACTTTCTTCATTTATAAAATGGAGATGATAATAATATTAGGAAAGTGAATTGTGGTAATGTGTGAAGATAATTTTTAAATCATAAAGGACTTTTCAAATGTAAGTAGTGGTGATTCTTGTGTGGTTTCAGATGTAGAACAGAATAACTTAGAGACTTAGAGAAAGATCTTAGCTTAGCATTAACCACTTTTAGGCACTTAGAAAGCATGGGTCTAACATAAATGGAACTTGGGCATAGAAATTTATCTTCAGATTACTTTTGTTGCATGTACAGTGTACATTTGGTGATCTCATGAGACACACCAAATCCTGCGCAGGGTGGTGCCAGGGAGTCAGTGCAGTCGCACCTGCCCACTGAAGCTGGTGTGGTGCTTGGGAAGAGTCTCCATCTCTGATCTTCTGTCACTCATTCTCGTGCTTGCTAGCCGAGTGGCAAAGCTTTCATTCTGGTTACTTACAGAGATCATTGTTTTACATTTTAAAATGTTGAGAGCTATTGTTCTTGAGTATAATTTATTTTGGGAAATAAATTATATGAGATCCAAATATTTAAAGCCATGACATTTAAATTTATTTAACACTCCAATGGAAATTTCAGACAGTAGCTGTCCCCTCAACCTAAAACAAAATCAAAAGACAGCAAAAACCTAAGGCAGGTTTCCTGCATGTCTGCCATGTAGGGAATTTTGTAGCCTGAAATATACCCTGTTTTGTGGCATTACTTTTAAGGCCTCCACAATTCCCCTTCATTGTTTTGGAGTTATAAAGCAGCATCAGCTCCCATGTGAGGTGTTAGGATAATTAATTTATAAGACAGAAGCCTGGCCCTGCTGAACTTAGAGAAGTTTCTTCACCTCATGCTCAGGAGTCTGGCTGGCTTTTCCAGGGTTCAGGTCAATGTAGGTTTGCACTACTAGTTGTCTGCCTCGGTTCTCAGGTGTGGATTAGGCATACACTATTTTCTTTTTTCTTTTTCTTTTAATATGCTTGGTTTATTTGTAATTGATCAATTTGTAGTTGTGCCCCAAATATAGCAACAATTTTGGGTGCTTCCTTGTTTTTTTAAAAAGATTTTTAAAAAATTGTGGAAGAATTCATGTACAATTTTTTTTTTTTTTTTTTTTTTAGCACATTAACTACCATGTGAGTTGTATTTAACTGACCCTAGTTTTGAGCCCAGGGCCTCGTGAAGCATGTGTAACTCATGTCTCTTCACCTTGGGAGCTGTGAGAACTATTTTTCAAGTTGCATATAACTCACGTACAGAAAACATTAAAAATAGCAAATTTTTCATTAAATTAGAAAGAATTGTTTTGTTTTCAAAGTTTTTATTCTGTTTTTCTAATAAAACACCGTGGTTCCAAGGAAAAAAATTTTTTTTCCTAATGTGATAGTCTGTGTGTTAATAAGCATCTATTGAGTGCTGATTGCTTTTGAGATACTGGTTTAGGTAGCAGATAATTAAACTACAAGGCTCTAGTTACAAATTGGTTTATGTAAAGATGATGAGATCTGGTCTCTGCTCTCAGATTACTGGTAGGCTAGTAGGTTTACGTCAATTACAGTAGCTTGAGGTGTTTCTCACAGCATGGTTTAAGAATCACTTGAGTCTGAGTCACCACGGGTGACTGTAAGAGGTCCAAATTCTTGGGCCCTAGCTGTGACCTACAAAATCAGGGTCTCTGTAGGTGGGGCTGCAGAATCTACATTTTCCACAAAGTCTCCAGGTGATTTTTTTGCTACTGCAGTATGGGGACCACTGATGGAAGTTATGATCCTGCCAAAGTCAGGTATGGATGGAGTTCTGTAATAGTGCCAAGGGAGAAATCAGAGGAGAGCTTCACACATGGAGGGGACATTGGCCTGGAGGTATAGGAGATTCTCTTCCTGCTTGTTGGAATGCAAGAATATTCTGAATGCAAAGAAGGCTCTGGTTGGAAATACAGACCAGAGGTGCATTGTGGAAGCCTTTGACTGTGAGGCTGAGGCGTGTGAACTTCCTTCAGTGATCACTGAGTCACTGGGTGTTATTTATCCTTGAGGTGTTTATGAGCCAAAGCATGTGCAAATTTTGGTAGTGTGATTTAAGAATCTTTTTTTCTGTGAGAGCTGAAGGTTTGTATACTTTCTTAGTGTGGTGAAGCTGACTAATAAATAAAATTATTCCTGCTCTTTTTAAAAAATACAGACTTGGCATTTGGCTGTTTATGTCCGAAATGCCCTTCGGGACGCTGTCGGTCCAAATGCTCTGGAAGCTTTTCTACCTCATGCACCAGGTGGAGAGCGGGAACCTGCAGCAGCTTTGCTCCATTCTCCAGCCTGCCCAGTGCAAGCAGCAGCTCCAAGGTACAGCCCCGCCCCAGTGGGCAGAGTCCAGCTCTCCCTACCTTTGTGGGCTTCTCTCTTCATTGCGTCATTTTTACTTTTAGAAGGACCAAGAGAAAATGTTTTACTCTGTACTCAAGTGTAATGATTTTGAAGTTTGAGAGACTGATCTGTTCTTTTGATTTATTAGATAGCAATGGACATATCTGAAATCCAAATTTGGTTAGTCCTAAACAGTATCAGTAAATACAGTATTCTGATTTTTAGAAAGTACTTTTTTCATGTGTGTGTGAAATTATTCTAGTTTACAATCCTATTAACAAATATGTATTAATTGTCTAGAAATTTGTTAGGATTTTGTGCCCGGTTGTTCCACTAATACCTTTTATTGCCGTTTTTTTTTTAAAAGTTGTATTGTTTTATGAACTAGACAGGTATACTTTAAAAAATTAATGTTGGTGAAAACCTGGTAAGTTTTATTGTCATACCATCACTAAATTACAGAGTATTTATTTATAACAAAATTATAAGGTTAAAAATGAAAAATATCAGACTATTTAATTGGACATATATTATAATGATTTTTAAGAATTACTCTATACATTTTAAAAAATCAGATAGAAAATATACCAAAATACTAACAGGATTTTAAGAAATACCAAAAGCTAATTCTGTTTTCCAAATTTTTAAATGTCTTTATAATTTCAAAGGAAATGATAAACTTTAAAAAAAACTGTAAAAATTATTGAGCCACTATTATTTGCAAGGTAGTTTCTGCAGCCATTCATTTATATTTTGCTTTATTTCCTTTTTTTCTCTCTTGATTATTGATGTCTTCCTTCTTCTGTTTCTGTTCTTTCTCTTTTTATGGGTTCTACATGAATCCACTTTTGTCTCTTTTTGTTTTTCTTTTTTGTCTTTTTGGTGGTAGCTCTGGACCCCTTTATATTATTCTGTTTCATAAAATGCTTCTGCACTGTTATGGGGGAGGTGCTGCCATTAGACTGTTGCCATGGCTGGACCTGGGCTTCCAAGCGAGCTAGGTGAGAGTGCCTGCCAGCCACTGTCTGTTCCCTGGCTGCTAATTCTGTGGGTGCAGTAGTTAACACAGAAAATAGACATTTCCTCTGGAAGTGCCTGGAATGGTTAGCAGCGCTCCCTTACACAGTTTGGTCTTGGGTAGGTGTCCTTTGTAGGGTCCTTTCCTTTCATCCAGTGTTTACTGTCTGCCAGGCTCCTTGTTAGCACCTGTGGCAGATGTAGCTGTCAACAAATCAGCTCTGGAGTGGATATGGTTCCAGACCTGAAGAGGCAGTACCAGCCTTGTCTCACCCTAGAGCTTTGGATCTTGCTGCTGGAAGTTTTCTCTCTGGACTCCAGGCACCCAGAGCACTTTTTTTTTTTTTTTTTTTTTTTTTTTTAAATCTTGCTTAAGACCTGTGTCACCTGGCCCAGGAGTTACTGGCCAAGGTAGAGAAGTTTCATCTGCCTTGACAAGTTCTAACCTTGAGAGTCAGGTCTTTGCAATATTTAATTCTCAAATTTGCTATTGTTTCATCTTCTCATTTGCCTAATCTTTTGTGTACCCAATTTTGTTGAGAAGCTTGATTTTTACTGTTTGTGGAAGAATAAGACTTTTTATTTTACTTTCCTAATATATTCTATATGTAACAAATGCCAGAAGTTCTTTTTCTTTATAGCCAGTTTTTATTTATCTGTGGTAATGGGGAGAGGGTGATCCTGAAACCACAGTTTCCAAAGAAAAATGTTAACTAATTTTAACATTTACCTAACTAGCAGACTTCTCAGCAGTGATTGTTAATAATTGGCCTGCTTTAATTTGGCTTCTTTTGTTTGTTTCTAGTATGATCAATCTTCTGACTACTAGTAGAGTGTAATCATAAATTTAATGATAAATGGAAATGTGTTTATTTTGTTTATCTTTCAAGTTAATGTTTTCAAAGCTAATTAGAAAGTTATTTCTCTTTTTCATTGTTCTTTTTACAGAATAAAATGTAGGGCCTCTCCCTTGATATGGAGCTTACACATTGTCAGTTAGAATGAGAATTCTGATTTTTATTCTGGGAATGCTCTGCATGATAATTTCCATTATAAACCCAGTTTGGGGATGGGAAATGAAAATTGGTTTGGTGAGTGCCCCATACATAGAGTTGTTTTGAAAATGCATGAAATTTGGTGAACTACCTTTGATTTCTCAAATGTGTAAACGTGAAAAGAATTATTGGCTTGTTGCCTTGTTACTGGGAAAAGTTCCATTGGGGATGTATTTTTCACATAGGCTTTTTTTTTTTCCTTCTATAAAACTTTGCCTTTGCAACATCTAGTTTTCTATCCTGTATTGCAAAATTCTTTGTGAATACTGCCTCCTAGTGACAAAGTGTAATTGGCATCTTCAGAGAAATAGGCAAAACATATTACACATATAATGTTTATTACATTCATCAGTATTTCAGTCATGGTTTAACTGTTTTTCTGCCCCCAATTTTTCTTTATAAGCAAATCTATTTTGTTTGGAATGCGACGTTTGTGCTGAGGAGTTTGCTAGTCCTTGTGGTTTTCATTAGTAGGGTCTCATTAGTAGGTTTTCATTCATCTGGCTGACAGTTCACCAAGTAGCTTCAAGTGTGCCCTTGAAATTGGCAGTACTGTCTTTGAAGGTAACTCCCCTAGTGGTGGGAGTAGTGCTTTGCAGTTAGCAAAGCACTTCACCAGTGATGCATCATTTAATCTTATTAAATAACCTTTTGAGACAGAGGAGGAAACCGAGGCTTAGAGATGTTAACTGTCTCCTCTGAGAGTACATTTTATTTAGAGTTTGTTGGCATTTCAGAGGCTATCTGGTCCAGCCTTTTTCCTGATGCTTGTGGAAATCCATTTTGGAATAAAGACCTTTAATATGTTTAAATATTTCTAAATATCTCTTAATTTTATATCTTCTTTCTCTCTGGAAGAGTGATTAAAATATATTCATAGGTTAAAATTTATTCTTTCCCCACTTTAATTTTCTTACATAAACTTGCAGACCCAGAACATTTTGCGAACTTTGAGAAGTGTCTTTCTTCCATGAATAGCTCTGAAGAGATTTGCCTTCTGACTACCTTTGCTCAGATGGCTCAGGCCAGAAGAACCGACATGGATGAGGACTTCATCAAAATTATTGTTTTGGAGATATACGAGGTTAGAATATGAAGTTTTATAAATCAACTGAAAAGTGTTTTCTTTTGGCTTGTCCATATGTTAGTTTTTTGGGGATTGCTTTTTTAAAAATGTGGCTGATTGAGCTACTGTCTGTACTTACGGAAGGGGATAGAGGATCCAAGGAGCATCATTTTGTTGTAGGGAGTATTGAAAACGTGAATTATACCCCTTCCATTTCCTACTACTACTGTCTTTTGACATTTGATAGGTGAATGTTGGGGAGGAAGAGACAATGTAGCATAGTGTGACACTTGTAGATTTTATACTGTCTGTCCTGACACTTGTGGTTTTTGTACTGTCTATTTCCCTCACTCCCCAGCCCAAATACCGCTCCTGCCAGGAACCTGGAAACCTGGCTTCCAAACCAATTTAAATGAGGTGGTGGAAAAATATTGAACCTAGAGTTAGTTAGAAGACCTGAGTTTTGTTTTAACTTTGCTATCAATTGCCCATCTCACATCAGAAAAGATAATTGACCACCCTGGGCTTTATTTTCCTCATTTGTCAAATGACAGGCGGGATGAGATCCTTGCTTGCTTTACTTTTTCACTGAGCCACCCCTTACAGTGGATGAGAGTGAACTTTGGACCGCTCAGTGTCGGGGGATTAGCTTAAAGTGGCTACCAAAACTTTCATTGGAGTTTTATGTATATGTTAAAACCATGCACATTTTATACTTTAGGCACATTTTACGTTTATCTTCACACACAATATCTACTCCAAAGTTTTCAATTATACTCAAGTAAAATTATATTTAAAGAAGGTTCTCTGAGTTGTATTATCCTTCCCCAATAATCCAGTTTGCAAATTACAACAGACTTGGGTGATCTAAAGTTCTTTCCAGGATCAAATACTCAATTTAGCTTTTCCTATACTGATACTTGGTAACCATGATGAGGTTAACACCTTGATGGATTGGAATTCATACTATCTTCATGGTCTGAAAAACTTGTGGGGGATGTATTTTCACATTCATTAAATGACATTCTCAAGATTATTGCTACAGTAATATTTGTGTTCTTGAATAATGTTTCCAGTGTTTTGACACTGGAAACAGTGGGTCACAGTAAAAGTTACATTCCGTGTTACATTCTGATCCTCTGTGTGTGTGTAATTGAAACAGTATTTAATCTTCTTGTGATGTAGTCTTAAATTTTCTATTCTGTTTTATTCTGTTATTTTTCTGTCTATTCCATTGTATTAAGAAATGCCGAACACTGGCATTAATGGATTGTAACCTGTAGTTTGAAAGACACTGTTCAAAAGGAGTTGGTAAATATTGGTATTTTAGAAGCTCTTATAGTTAAGGATCTTATTTTGTAGGAGAGAATGGACAATTTCCATGAAATACATTCTGATTTTCATCATTTTAGTAATTTCCTCAAGCTTAGACAAGTTTTGAAACTGAAGAGACTGCTTTGTTGCTACTGACTACTTTGGGATATACTTTTTGGATCTACACTTGAAGTCATTGTTATAAATAGTTGCCACTCCTTTCCTCTCCTCTCACTTTCCAGTCTCAGGGTAAACTTTGCTATCTGAAGTTCTGACAGTTTTTTGAAAATGGTGTGAACCTCAGTTCAATGTGAGATTCTTTCTGTTTTACTTGGAAAAAACTATGTAAATCTGTTTTGGTTGCTAATTGATTTTAAAAGTGCCATCTCCCCCCACCCCCATTTAGGTATCTTATGTTACCTTGTCCACCAGAGAGACTTTTTCAAAGGTCGGTCGAGAGCTTTTAGGGGCTATCACGGCTGTTCACCCTGAGACAATTTCTGTCCTTTTGGACAGAGTTCAAGAGACCATTGACCAAGTTGGAATGGTAAGAGCACTGATTTTGTTTGTTTTTGTTGTTTTTTTAAAAAAAAAATCCTGAAGGAATGGAACAATGGCAAAAATAGGACGGTTGCTGGGAATGACTGTGCCTCTCAAGGGCACAGCAGGGCGAAGGGAGCTGACACTGTGTTGCCGGGCTCTGTGCCACTCGCTATGCCACTGTGGGATTAGCTGCTGCTTACAAAGAGCTGTGATTGTTTCTGTCAAATCACCTCAAAGTTGACTTACCAAACTCCTTCAGTAACAGGTTTTTGCTTTATTACAGCCCATAGTTAATTAACAATTTTTATTTCACAATTTGTTTGGCTTTCATAATTCTTGTGTTTCATACTTGGAAGAAACAACTGTGAGTAAGAAAGAAGGCCCTGTGTAAAATCAGTCAACAGGAAAATTAAAAGTACATAGTAATTTAAGTTAAGCAAGACACAGATATAGTTTATTTTTATCATTTGTCACAATCCCTTTTGTAATCTTCATGTAGTTGGTTTTTTTTTTTTTTTTTTTTTTTTTTGAGACAGAGTCTTACTGTGTCGCCCCTGGATAGAGTGCAGTGGTGTCAGCCTAGCTCACTGCAACCTCAAACTCTTACGCTCAAGTGATCCTTCTGCCTCCACCTCCACTCTTGGTTTATACATGGGGTTCCATTGTGCTCTGTGAACTTGCCGAGGTTTTTGGAGGGACTCGTTCGAGCCCTCATGGCTTCAGATGAATATGATGGCTTTTGAATATTTTCATCATGACCTTGGGCTAGTCTGGAATCAGTCTCTAGCTCCAGAGTCTGGGAATGAGCTATGGTGGGGGCCCTGAACTTTCAGTGACATACTTGGAGTGTATGTGAAGATAACTTCCTGTTCTAAAGGCCCAGCCTGAGAGGACACATCCCCTGTGGGGATTGCTCTGGGTTAGGGTAGCTGCTGATAAGGACAAAGCCTTTTGGGAGTTCCCAAAGTATAGAACTCAGAGGTATATTTGATGACAACCTGCAAATTGCTGTCATATTTTCCTTTTGGCCTATTTTATAATTTTAAAAATTGGCTCACTTCAGAGGACACTTTCTACTTTTGTTAGTGAAATCCATGTGTGTTCCCTATAACCTCTTCAAGTAAGATGAGTGATCTCTTGACTTTCAGCAAAAGCATAAATATATTTTAGAATATACTATTTAAATCCTATTTTGTTGATAATTTTTACAAGAATTCTTAGATGGATACTTCCTTTCTAATCCTTATACTTTTAATTTCTTTTTCTTGCCTTATTGCATTAACTTTAGGATCTTTATTATAATAGTGAATAGAAGTATAATGGTGAGAATGGACATTCTTACCTCATTTCCTATCATAGGAGAAAGGGTTTAAAAGTTCACTGGTAAGTCTAATGTTAGCTGTAGGTTTTTCATTCATGCTCTATATCAGGCTGAGGAAGTTTCTATTTCTAGTTTGCTGAGGTGTTTTTTTTTTTTTTTTGTGGGTATTCAAGTGTTTTTTCTGTATCTGTTGAGGTGATCTTATGATTTTTCTCCTTTATTCTGTTAAATGTGGTAAATTACATTGACTGATTTTCATATGTTGAATCATCATTGTTTCTTTATGGAATAAAAACTACTTGATCATCATGTTATCCTTTTCAGGTATTTTTTGTTTCAAGTTGATAATACTTTGTGGAGGATTTGTGTATATATTCACAAGGGTTATTTGTCATTTTATTGTCTTGTTATGTCTTTATTAGGTTTTAGTTTTAGGATTATTTTAACCTTAAAACATGAGCTGGGAGACATTCCCTCCTCTTTCTTGTTTTTTGAAAGAGTTTTTTCAAGATTGCTATTAATTCTTTTTCAAGATGGCTATTAATTGTTCTTTAAATATTTGATAGAATTTACCAGTGAAATCATCTGGGCCTGGAGTTTTCTTTGTGGAAAATCTTTTGATGATAAATTGAATTTCTTTAACAGATATGGGACTATTCAGATTTTTTTTTCTTTAGTCAGTTTTGGTAAGTTATGTTTTTAAAGGAATTTTCTCATTTCATCTAACTAGTTGAATGTATTGGCATAGAGTTGTCTGTAATATTCCCTTGTATACCTTTTAATGTCTCCAGGACTTTTTCCGTGATAGCCCCCATCTACTCCTTGTCCCCACCCCCCAGGGTTGCTTTGAGCCAATGGAAATATTTTCTTAAATGCCATGGAAGAAATAATTATTTAAAATGCTAAATTATTTTGTAAATTGAATGGCCCTGATTTATCACAACTTTAAATTTGTATCTTACTATGATGGTTTACCTAAACTGAAGCATACCAATTTACATATTAAAAAGAAGACTGGATTGCAAAATGTGCTTCTGATATAGCATCAGTTTTAATACCCATTTGATTTGGTTGTCCATGATTGCCATTTCACTTGTCTGAAAATCAAACCAAAATTTTTTGGAGAAAAATTTTTGCAAGCAGTTTTATAATCTAGTATTATAATATAGGATTGTCCCTAAGTCTTGATTTTAATGATTATTATTTTCTTTTTAATAAGGTTTCTCTATACTTGTTTAAAGAACTGCCTTTGTATCTCTGGCGACCTTCTGCCTCAGAGATAGCTGTGATTCGGGATTGGTTATTGAATTACAACCTGACAGTGGTGAAGAATAAACTGGCCTGTGTTATTCTAGAAGGACTGAATTGGGGATTTGCTGAACAGGTATGTGTTAAAACAATTCCTTAGAGACTGGAGGTTCTACATGCATGAGTTTCAAAGAAGCATTTTCTCAAAACATTAACAGTTCTAAGTATCATTTGCAAGGTCTGCAAATTCTTTTAGCTGCGTCAGAATTTAGGATCTTCTCTTTAATTCTGTTTTGCATAGTGAGCCACCACTAAATGAAAATAAATTGTTCCATATTGAAAATTCTTCTCCTTTTCCTTAGATCGCTTGTATCTGTTGTTTTATCTCTGGCTAGTTACTGTAGTTCCTCCTAATTGTCTCTGGTCCCTGTTCCTCCTGTAGTGTGTCCTGCCAGAGTTGTCTTCTGAAATACTGGGCATTGGTTAAGAGACTGAGCTCTGAGGCAGCCTGCCTAGGTTCTGATCCCAGCTCTGTCCCCTCCTGGCTGTGTGACCCTGTGCACGTTTCCCAAACTCCCTGGGCCTCAGTTGCTCATTTGTAATTTGATATTAATAGATATACCTCATAGGGTTGTTGTAAGGATTCAACAAATTAGGACACAAAACATTTAGGACAGTTCTTTGCATACATTAAGTACTTGGTGTAGTTGTTATTAATAATAGTTTATGATTAAGGGTTTGCTAGAGAGCTGCATGAGTATCTCCTCATTCCTTTGTTAGAGTTGGGAAATCCATCTTCCTGAGAGAGTGAAGGAATGTATTTCTTCAGGCTGTAAAGGAAGATAGGGTGGGAAATTTGATAGGGATCTTCAGATTCGGGAGGAATTTTTTACTTGTATTGCTGAGTATCTTATTTATTTGAATGATGATAGAACAAGAAAAGGGAATGTAGACTTAATTTATTAACAAAAAACCCAAGGTGGTATGTTTGTGATTATTTTTCTCTTTAAAAGGGTACCCTGCATCTGGATCAAGCAGTCCATGCTGAAGTGGCTTTAATGGTTCTTGAAGGTTATCAGAAGTACCTTGCACAGAAGCCGTATGCTGGGCTTCTTTCTGAAAGTATGAAGCAGGTATTTCCTTCTTTTCTGCATTGAGAACATCAATCTTTATTTATAAATGGCCTGGGCAGATAAAGTATGGACTCTTAGATACCCTGAGAACATTTCTGGCAATTTAAGGTATTAAAATTAACTTCTATGGTTGGATAACGATTTTTATTTAAGAGGTAGCCTTTATGTAACCATTTTAATGTTATAGAATTTGGCTTGAGCTACTGTGGTGTGCTACAGCTCGCTTGTACTGGCTTGGGAGAACTAACTTAAATTTTCAGGAACTTTGCAAGCCAGGTTGTTAAACTGTTAGTAGCTTGAAATTGGCCATGGTGGGAGTTTTTACACCACCAGAACTGGCAAATGCTATAAATGAGACCCCTCACCCTAATTGTTCAACTTATTTCCTAGCACACCATTCGTTGAATCAACTCTTACATCACTTTTCTTTTATTTGAGCTAACATCAGGTTAACAAAGTGACTAGCAAGTGGCGAGTTGTGAGTGAGAAATTGCTTTAATGCAGTGCGGTAAACATTTATTGAAGACCAGTATGTAGTGTGATCCTTTCTTTCAGGGGCATTGTTGATCACAAAAGGAAATGGGTTGGATGAGCTTACTGATTTAATTTGCATGTAACTAATGTGGCTTAAAATAAATAATTGTTTTAGGTTTCATATTTGGCCAGCATTGTTCGATATGGAGAGACACCTGAGACCTCATTTAACCAATGGGCCTGGAATTTGATCTTGAGGTTAAAACTGCACAAAAACGATTATGGAGTACAGCAGAGTTGTCCAACTGTTCCCTTCTCCAGCACTGTGCCTGACATGACAGAGTCACCCACGTTTCATCCTCTCTTGAAGGCTGTGAAAGCGGGCATGCCCATTGGCTGTTATCTAGCCTTATCTATGACAGCTGTGGGCCACAGGTACAGTGTTTGGGCTGAACCTCTAGGGTTGCTGAACCTTGTAGATGGTAGTTCTAGAATCTCTTCTTTCACATCCCAAATTCTGAGGCCTCCATCAAATGTATTGAATGGTAATTAGGGCCGATAATAAGCCTTGATTAGTAGCTTGTCAAGGGGAAATGCTGCCCAAATTCACATATGACGGATTTGTACCAGCAGGTCACCTTATTACGTTATGAAGGGAGTTATGCCTGTCACTCAGAGTGGAATGTTGATGTCAGCAGTAGATTCGAACTCTCTTCCTCAAGACTAATGATCAAATAAAAATAATTGATCACTCATAGTAAATTTTTTTAAAAAGTGGTTGGCAGCCCAGCTCAAGCTCCTTAACTAAAGGTCTTGGCCTGTCTAGGAGAATGAAATGCCTGGTCAGGTCACATGCCTGTTTGGTATGAGCCCATAGCTGTCTGCATTTCTTCCAAACTGGAGCATTTATCACAGTATATTGAAGTTATCTGTGTAATGTTTCCAGGGATCTAGTTATGTATAACTTCTATGAGGTTATATTTGTCTTGTGTTGGGATGGTATTTGTCTTGTGTTACCATTTTATCCCATTTTATTTCAGAAAAGGGATACTCAGCCTGTACTGACAGATTAGATTGGGCTCACTTTTGAATCTTCTCTTTACTGTAATACCTTGTGTGAATATCCAGACAAGGAGAGACCCCATGCATCTCAGAAACTCTGTTTGAGAAACAAAATGTGTTAGTAGTAGTACTCTGGATTCTAAATTTACAAACCTGCGTTCTCCTTTTGAACCTACCCTAGGAAATTATGTGAATTTGGGCATGATACTTCACTTTCCTCATTTAGAAAATGAAAATATAGGTGAACTTTTAAGTTCTTTTGTAACTTCAGAGTTCTGGTTCTGGTATTTCTGTGTGAAGATTGGGTATAAAAAATACGTTGGAAACCTGAGATAATCCGTATTATTGTAGACTGATAATTGCTCATTGAATGAATGTAATTGTATGAACCGGCTACCTTGTGTGCTGATTGCCTTTTTCTTCCTCTGTAGCATCGAGAAGTTCTGTGCAGAAGGCATCTCACTGTTGGGAATTCTGGTCCAGTCGAGGCACTTGAGAACAGTGGTGCATGTCCTGGATAAGATCCTACCTTTGTTCTACCCTTGCCAGTATTATCTTCTAAAGAATGAGCAGTAAGTATGTTCCATCTATTCTTTAGAAACAGCCTAGTGAATACCAATGATTGCGTCCTCTGGTTTCTGAAATAAAATAAAGGGAATGATATTTCAATAGTGTATTTTTTATGGGGCAGAAAACTTTTCACCCCATTTTAGAGTGCAGGTTGATGAACTGTGATTCTAATAATGATTCTATTTTTATCATGAAAGATCTTTTCCTTCTCATTTAACTGTGGATTGCTAATTATAGCATGTTAGTATTTAAAAGAGCAGTTGTTTTTGTAATATTCTGGAAATAGCACTGCTGACGTTGAGCAGGATGGCTTTGCCAGTGTAACAATACCAAAACACATTGTTTTTAGTTGCCTAATGTGCATCGTACAGTGTTGCAAACCGATACATAGGAAGGTGGGAAGAGGGCTACCTGTCCAGGGAGTGGGGAGGTGAGCATCTGGCTGGGGCCTCCTGAAGAGTGGCGAAAGGGGAGGTGTGGCCCGATGTGGAGGAACCCTGCATGGTGGGGGACGGGTACATCCAAGGACACAGGGGGAACATTATGATTTTCTTATTGTGTGTCTCATGCTTGCTAATGATGAAAATCACCCAAAAGAGCTTATTAAATATAGATTCCCAGGCTCCTCTCCTGGAGGTTTTACTTTGCAAATGGGCTAGGGTCCAGGAACCTTTTTATTTTATTTTATGTATTTATTTTTAAAATTAGCACCCTGGGCACTAGGCCAGCTTGGGAACTGGATGATTTGGAAAACATCTCTGCTTTTATTAGTGGAGGTGGGAGCGTGGAGGGGATAGTGGTGCTGTTGGGTGTTTCTTCTCTAATGCTCTTCAACTAGCGTGTGTTTGTGTATCTTGGATCTGTCCGCCATACTTCTGCAGCTGGATAGAATTCCTTTTAACCCACATTAAGTGTGAAAACTTTGTTTGAAATTTCTGAAGACTTATGAGAATCCCTAAACAGTGCTTTGGTCTAAAAATGGTACCAACTTAATATTTTTCTTTTTCCTCATAAGTAAATAGCCACTGGAAATTCTGTTGACTCCTGATGGGAAAGTAAAGTGTGTCATCCTGTGTGCTTGGCAGGTTTTTGTCTCACCTCCTCTTGTTCCTACACTTGGACAGTGGCGTGCCTCAGGGTGTCACGCAGCAGGTTACCCACAAGGTGGCACAGCACCTGACAGGAGCCAGCCACGGGGACAATGTGAAGCTTCTCAACAGCATGATCCAGGTCAGGGCCCTTGCGAGCCTCTAAATACACCCACGTCCCAACCAAAAACCTCTAGTGTTAACACAGTTATGATTTGGTTAATTCAAATCACTTGGCTCAGTGCTTTTGGCCAAGAAGGTCAACAGATTTGGGGTTCGTAGTGGAAGTAGATATTATTTTGCTGGGGTTTTAACAATGGGAGGCTGGTTATTACCTTTCACATCACTGAAGCCTTTTCTCTGCAGGCACACATATCTGTAAGCACTCAGCCCAACGAAGTGGGTCCCGTTGCTGTGTTGGAATTCTGGGTTCAGGCTCTCATAAGCCAACGGCTTTGGTACCGGGAGCAGCCTGTCCTCTTCCTCATGGACCACTTGTGTAAAACAGCTTTTCAGCTGATGCAGGAAGACTGTGTGCAGAAACTGCTCTACCAGCAGCATAAGGTAAAAAACCTGTTAGAGAATTTACTGCCATTCATTGGCTGGATAGTAGCTTTCTAAAAATGTTCCCCGAAAGAGAAGATTCCAAAGTGAGCCCAGTCTAATCTGTCAATCCAGGTTGAGTATCCCTGTTCTGAAATGCTTGGGACAAAAAATGTTTCGCATTTCAGATCTTTAATCCAAAATCCCAAAATCCAAAATGCTCCAAAAACACAGTTCTCAGTATTACTCTGTGGCCACTGCCTTTTTAAAGCTTTGCCTTACTGGTGTCTAATCTCAATAATCACAGGCCACTAGTGCAGATGCCGGGGAAGTCAGAGGAAAGGATACCCAGGAAGAGCCCTGCTCATTATCTCTGGCTGTAATGTGCTACCTGGAACTATTGCTGCTAGTGGACTCATTCTTGAAATCTGTGTCTTATCAGAATCTTTCATTGTAGTAAGACAGTTGCTGATACTCTTGAAAAGGTCATTGATAAGGTTTTTAAAGCTTCCTCTCTGTGCAGAACGCGTTGGGTTACCACTGTGACCGGAGTCTGCTCTCTTCTTTGGTGAGCTGGATCATGGCGGGCAACATCACTCCTTCCTTCGTGGAGGGCCTGGCCACGCCCACTCAGGTAGGAAACTCAGTGACAGGACCATTTGTTATCTTGGTGAACTTTAATCTTGTTATCATCCTCTTTAATAAATTACTAATAGCCTAAAATAACTCACATTTATTTAGCACTTAATTTTATGAATAAGCTTTTTCATTAATCTTCGCAGAAGCCCTCTGCTGAGGGGGTACTGTTGTCATCCCTGTTTTACAGAGGGGCTCACTGAGGTTTACTGGAGGTAAGGGCTGGCTCAGCATCAGACTGCTTTCGATCAGTCTCTAGCCTGACTGCACAGCCTGCCCAGCAGCGTGGCAGAGAGGTGCAGAGTAGGTGCTGGAGTTGGAGGGGCTGGGCTTCAGTTGTGGTTCTGCCATTTGTTAGCTCTGTGGCTTGGGTAGCTTGCTTACCTGTCTGTCCTCCGTTTCCTTGATTGTCAGTGGGAATCTGTATTCTTTCACCTCCTAGCAGTCTTACTTCCTGCTCTTTGTGATTGAGCTGGAGCAAACTTGTTGCTGTTTACCTGGAAACATCTCTGGCTTTTCCTCTCTTTGCCTCTGCCTCGCTGGCTCTCTTACTGGCTTGCTGTTCCCTCCGATCTCTCCAAAGCGCCTTCTCTGACATAGCACTTCACCCCTGACTCAGTCCTCGCTGCTGCTCACTTCACATTTCAGTTACTTGTGTGTTAGTCTTGTCTGCTCCAATAGATGGAAAACTTCTTCAGAACAGAGCCCACGTCTGGCCCTCTTTCTTATCCCTCATTGTATGTAGAACTTACCCAGTAAATATTGAGTGAACAAACATCCTTCTTATACTAAATTTCCATAGGAATTTAACATTTTCCAGTGATCTATTTTATTTAATTTTATATCTGAAATTTTATTTTAAATTTTTAAATTTTTTAAATTAAATTTTATTTTTAATTTTTAAAATTTTATTTTTTTATGGAGACGAGGTCTCACTCTTCCTCAGGCTGGGCTTGAACTCCTGAGCTTAAGCTCTTGCCTCGGCCTCCCAAAGTGCTAGGATTACAGGCATGAGCCACCACGCCCGGGCCCTATATCTGAAATTTTAGAAACTGTAAATGTTTGCTGATTGAGATTGACGATAGGAAAAGATTTTAATTTGTGGAATATCAGGGTATATTTTTTCAGCTGGAGTTAGCTACTGATTTGCCCCCCCTTTGCCTGGTGTCATTGTAGGTCTGGTTTGCATGGACAGTACTGAACATGGAATCTATCTTTGAAGAAGACTCCCAGCTCCGAAGAGTTGTTGAAGGGGAATTGGTTATAAACTCTGCTTTCAGCCCTGACCAAGCTCTGAAGGTGCAAATAGTTCTGCATTTGAGTTCTAGAAGGTGGCTTACACTTTGATGCTGACGGGCTCTACTGTAGCTTTTGGACTTGTGTGTTTCTTTTGCTGTAAATGTATGGAAAGCTCAAAAACCAAACCAATACTTAAAACTATGTAATCAAAATCTATACTTGCTTCTCAGTGTTCATTTAATGAGGGTCACAGCCTAGTCCTTGAAAGCTGTGTTCATCGCACATGTGATGGGGATTGCCATTGCTTTAGAGCCATTGCCATTGTGTCCCACATGCATCCAAATTCCCTGGAGTGCTTGTTAAAAATTAGATTCTTAGACCCCACCTTCTGAGATTTGGCATCTCGGAGTCTGGAGTGGGCCCAGGAATTTATTTTTTAAAACTCCCTAGCTGATTCTTAGGCTTGCTGAAGTGTTACAAAAACTGGAATAAGGGTTTAGATTTAAAGACCTTCTCTTTTAGGGTCTCGTTGTATGTACTTTTGGGTTTCAGAGCCAGACAAGAATTCAGCATTCTTGAACATTCTTTTAAAAATCTAAATTTTCATAAAACAGCAACTCAAAGTACTATTAAAAAAAACAAAACTTAATTTTCAAAAGATTGATAAAGTTTGATAGTGATTTTACTTTTGGTTTTTATATTATTATACTCCCTTGCACTACAGCATTATACATACAAAGGAATTTCAGAAATATTAATAGAAATGAGGTTAAACTAAATGATTCTTAAGATCCGTTCTGATTCTGGGGTCTATGAAATGTTTTGACAGGAAAAAAAGCTATCCCCCATATCTTGCTACGAAGGAGGTTAAAGTGTTAGGTGGTGGGTAGAAATGAGTTTTAGAAGACTTTTTTTCTTGCTGAAATGAAAACAAAATGTTTGGCATTTAATTTGGAAAATTCAGAGTAAACTGCAATTGTGTTCATTTTGTGGTTACTCAAAGCCCCTCCTTTTTCCTAGAAAGCCCAGGCCCAGCTGAAGCTCCCCATCGTGCCATCCCTCCAGAGGCTGCTGATTTATCGCTGGGCCCACCAGGCTCTGGTCACGCCTTCTGATCACCCTCTCCTGCCGCTCATTTGGCAGAAGTTCTTCCTTCTGTATCTTCACCGTCCAGGACCGCAATATGGGTATGGCACCCAGTACTGTAGTAACTGTCTGTGAATCCATTCCTGCTTTCTCATTGCTCTGATTCTGTGTGTTTTTAAACTGTGTAGTGTGAGTTAGACTCATTCTTTGGTGATCTCTGGCTAGGAATCTCCTTCACTCTCTGTTTAACTTTTATTAGATTGGATCCTTCTTGAGTTGGGTGTATCTTGTGGCAGCTTCTCTTTACCATCCTTCATGCTCAGGGTGATGAAGACAACACCCTGGGACTGGGCATTAAACCTCTGGAGATGCAAAGGGAGAGAAACCACCTCAAACTGAGGCTGCTTGTGTGACTGTCATGGGGCTGGGGCGAGGGGACCTGTGATGAGTGGTGCAGGTGTGAACAAAGGCCAGTCTTAGGTCTGGCAGCCCTCGGGTTGCCCTTTCTACTGGGTATGAAGACACTCTAGTTGGCCAAACTGTCAGCTGTTACCAACCATTGCAGTCTAGCTCCCACCTCACTTCCTAGCTCACCCTCATTCTCTTAACTCACTCCTTTGAAATATATAGATGTTGATTCTTTGTCACTTCTATTTTTTACCAGATCGCAAGTTCTTCAAGACAGAGACCATCTTTAATCTATTCTGTACCTCTAAGGGGTGATGATGTCTTGTATTTGTGTAGCATTTCCTTTTACAACTACTTTCATATGCACTATCTTGTTGGATCCTCAAAATTACCTTTGAGGTACAAATAATAGGTATTGATTTAATGGTGTATATACCCAACAATAGGGAATTGCCTTGCTAATTGACTGGTATTTTGTGCCATGTAGAAAGAACGTCTTGTGGCGAAAGGTTATAGAGCTGTGCTTGTATTTTTTAAGGCTACCCATAGATGGTTGTATTGGAAGAAGATTTTTTCAGAGTCCTGCTCATATCAATTTGTTGAAAGATATGAAGAGGCGTCTGAGCGAGGTGGCTGACTTCCACCACGCTGCGAGCAAAGCCCTCCGAGTTCCAGCAGAGGGCAGCGAAGGGCTGCCAGGGAGCCAGGCTGGCACCCCTGGGTACCTGACATCGCCAGAACTGCACACGGAGCTGGTGAGGTGAGCGTGGTTATTCAGCCATTTACGTGGTTTGCAGCACAGATACTGCGCTAGAGCAGGTAGCTATGTCACAGACTGCAAGGTGTTACTCTCTTAACCCTGTTAGATTGAATGTGGAAGGTGGCTTTGATACAGATCTGCCTCGTGAAATGTTTCTCTTTTATGTTCCCTAAGAGAAGTGAATCAGCAATTTGGATGTACCTCTCTCTGGTGGCTGGAGTCTGACTGATAAATCAGAGGGCTGATCCCTTCTTCTATTTCTTTATGTAAAAATAGAAATAAACCAAAACAGATTTATCATAGCAGGTAAACAACTATAAAGCCTGCTAGAAATAAATGACCCAGGCGGAGCTGTGTAAGTGTGGTTCATAGATCCTCCACAGGACTCAGGCATGCACCTGGGGTAGGGATGGGGGTGTCTGGTAATCTCCCCACACTGCTTATAAAGTCAGGCACAATGTTTGCTTTCCTTTTTGCACTATTCCTTTACCTTTCACTTACAAGTTTGATATAAACCAATTATTAGTCTTACAGTAAGACTTACTAACAATGGCTCTGACTAATTAACCCTGACTGTGCAACAGCTTGGCGAGGGAACCCAGCTTTCATCTAGCACTGAGGCCCCAGGCTTGCTGCACCTCAAGCCCTTGGGGCTCTTTCTCAGTCTCCCCTTATCTTACTTGGTTGAAGGGAAACTTATTTTTAACTGGGCTTAATTCAGTAGCGGAAGGCTGTCTCTTTGAACATTTTTGATAAGCCAAGAAAGTCTTTGATATTCCCTCTGCCTCTCCTAAATCCCCTTCCTGTGGTGTGTTCATAAAGTGGTCATCTAGCTCCCGGAATCGGAAGCTGGAAGAGAACTACATACCACCCTCTTCCCTATAAGAACCTCAAAGCCCTGTCCTCATCTCTCTTCCTAGATAGACTGTTGTGGAGGCAACAGAGGTAATTTTCCACCTTACTGAACAAAGCATGCCACCTCCCTGTGCGCCACCCAGTAATTTGTGTATTGCCAACTATTTCTCTAGTAATACTGCTGCAAACGACTGCTTAAAATACCAGTGATCTTAGCTAAATGGATTGTGTTCCTTGTAAAAACAAAACAAAACAAAATAAGAGCTGGGTACAGTTAGAGCCTATAATCCCAGCACCTCAGGAGGCTAAGGCCTGAGGCAGGAGGATTGCTGGAGGCCAGGAGTTGTAGACCAGCCTGGGCAACATAGTGAGACCCCCACTCTAAAAACAGTTAAAAAAAAATTAGCCAAGTATGATGGCATGCCTGTAGTACCAGCTAGTTGGGAGGCTGAGGAGGGAGAATTGCTTGAGCCCAGGAGTTTGAGGCTGCAGTGAGTTGTGATCGTGCCACTGCACTCCAGCCTGGGCAACAGAGCAAGGCTCCGTCTATAAGAAATAAATAAATAATAAAGGAAACTATATTTTAAAAAAAGTTTTTACTGGAAAATTGAGACTTTTTCTTTTTTAAAACCCGGCTTTATTTGATTACTTCTTAATGAGAACAGGGTACACACATGCTTGTGAGTTTTATTTGTGATTCTTTGAGGCAGGAGATGATGATTGAGCCTAAAACTGGCAAGTTCTTCCAATGCATAAGTTTAAGATGGCTTTTAATATTTTCTCTGAAAATATGTTGATTTGAATGTTTTTTTTACTTTTCCAAGCTGTTAAGACTCACTGGGACTGAATTGCCCAAGAAAGAAAAGCTCTAAATTCAGATCCTAGGTCTTTGGTAAAAATCACCTTCTCCAGTTATTTTTTCTGTGTACTGTATCTAACCCTGCTTTGATAATAGTTCATTGTACCTTTTGTTTTAGCAACGGTTGCATTATATTTTAATGATATGTGACAGATCTTCCCTGCTAGACCATGTGTTTCTTGGGAGCTGTGGTGGTTGTTGAAGACATTTTCTGTATTATGGACTTTCTTTACTCTTATGTAGTGGTGCCACAGTTCCTAGAGATGTAAGAAACTTTATTTGCCTATATGTCTTTTTATATTTGATATAATTTGTTTTTATCTTTTAGGCTCTTCAATGTATACATATTATGGCTAGAAGATGAGAACTTTCAAAAAGGAGATACCTATATCCCTTCTCTACCAAAGCACTATGATATTCACAGGCTTGCAAAAGTGATGCAGAATCAGCAGGTGAAACTATAGCAATGTCTTTTTTAGCATCTCTGAATGTAATTTGAATTGGTCATGCTCATAATATAATGGTAAAACCACTTATTGATAAGGAAATGGATGGTCACTCAGATGGTCATTGTTTCTGTGGGTTTTGTCAGTATATGAGTGATTGTATTGAAGGGATAGTCCCTTTTGAATCTTTAGCCCCACCATGGCCTTACCTGAAGGGTTGAAGCTTGTTCTAGGTCTTTTTACAACCTCATAAACAAAGCCTTCCTCTCAGTGTATTTTTTTTTATTTTAAATTGTTAGCAGCTGAATACTTCTAAGCAATCATCGCTAGTCCCATAAAAAGTGCAGTGTAGAAATATATAAGGATCCATACATCATATAGGAGATTAATTGCGTGGAGTAGATAAGGAGCTCACCTTTGCTTAGCTTGGCAGATGCTTACTTGTCAGTGTCACTGTTCTGCTTGTCCTTCAGGAGCCACTTGATTCTACTCTTCATTATTTCCTAAGCTGTTCTCTCCCCGACACTCAGAGATGGTTGTGGTCCTTTTTCAGGCCAAAACTTGTAATCCCAGCTTTCTCTAAGCTTTAGTGGGATCCTTGGGCCTTTAGAACACCTAAAATCAGAAAAAAAAAGGTCCACAAATTCATAGTCCATATTTAACCACTTGCTATTATGATTTGAAGTAATTTTTCATGTTCATTGATAATTGACATTTTGTTTGTTTGTTTGTTTGTTAAAAAGGCAGGCCATCATTCTAATGTGTAGTGATCACCAAAGTGAAATAAATATGCAAGACAGTCCACTGGAGTATAGGAAGAGAATACTAGAACCTATATAGCTATTTTTTCTCATTTATTTATTTATTTCACCTTTTATTATGAAAAAATTCCATTAAGTAGAAAAATAGGCTGAGTAGTATAATGGGCATGCCCTTCTCCCCTCCCTACCATGTGCCATATATGTCTGGTTTCATCTGTAGCCCATCCATTCCTTCCACCATATTATCCTGGAGGTAATCCAGGAATTTGAGGCTTCAGTGAGCTATGATTGTGCCATTGCACTCCATTCCAGCCTGGGTGACAGAGCGAGACCACCCTGTCTCAAAAAAAAAAAAAAAAGAAAAAAAATATATATATTTATATTTGTATATAAACAATAATTTCTCAATATCAAATATCTAGTCAGTGTTCAAATTTCTAGAGTTCCCCCCAAGTCTGGATTTTGCTGATTTTATCTTCATGGTGTTATAGTTTAACATGTTTTTCTGTCTCCTGTATTTCCTCTAAATTGATATTTGGATTTCAAGTCTTGATCTAATTAAGATTTGATTATTTTCGGCATATTTATTTTTTATCTCTTTAAAATTTTCTGATTTTTGCCTATGTCTTAAAGTGTACATAATCTATTAGCTAAATAGTGTATGTATATGATTTATAAATATACATATAGTGGGGTTGTTAAAGTTATTTTTTCTAATCATAGTACCCAATCAAAAAAGTTGTGCAATTACTGTGAAGAATGTTAGTGTGGCCACTTTAAATGTGGTTCATCCTAATGCTGGAGAATTTGAAGTGGACCACTTCAGGCTGAAACTCAGTGGTTCACTTTATAGCTAAGTATATAGTTTTATATGTGAATGTATGACTCATCTGTCCAAGTTAAAATACTGTTGTTCTGTTCTAGGATCTGTGGGTAGAGTATTTGAACATGGAGCGCATATATCATGAGTTTCAGGAAACGATCGGTCTGTGGACGCAGGCCAAGCTCGAGTCCCATTCCACACCCTGCAGTTTGTCGGTGCAGCTGGACTTCACTGATCCTTTGTTGGGTGAGTCATGTGGGCATCAGCCCCTTTGATTGAGTGTATGAATGATTGAATCAGAGCCATGGAAGGTTGAGGCTTACATGCTTTATTCCTTCAGTGTTTATTTTTTTCTGTGATGCTTTAAAAAGACATTTCAGTTTACTTATAAAACTGCGTAAAGGCCAACTTTTAAATGTAATTATTTTGGGCTTGCAGTTTTAAAATTCAGAAGTCCATCTTTTTCTTTATAAACTCTTTTTCTTTGTACCTAGAACACTTATCATGTAAATGGATCATATTCCTGAAGTTTCTAGGTTGCTTATTTCTCTCAGTACATTCTTCTAGAGAAGCAATGTTATAAATCAGTTAGTTTTTATGTCAGGCCACAAGAGCCCATTTAACCTACAAAGTTGCTGACATATTTCACAACAGAAAATAATAGAAAATGATATTTGGCATCACCTGTTAATTTTAATTACTGAGTGTATTTTTAAAATATAGGACATATAATAAAACTGTAAATACAATTGTTGACCACAATATATAGCATAATAGAACACTAAAAGGCAAAAATACTTTCTTGTTCCAGCTCTGCCACTAGCCAGCTTGTTAGTTGTGTGGAGAGAGGAAAATAAGAACCTTCTTGGGCTTTAGTTCCTTCATCTGTAAAATGAAGATGCTGGACAGTCTCATCTAAGGCTCTAAAATTTTTCCCTCCAACATCTCTGTCTTCACTTTTTTCCCTAACATAATTTTTTTATGATTATAAAAGTTATATGTGCTCATTGAAAAAAAATTAAATAATACAGAAAAGTATATAGAGGAAGGTATTAAAATTGCCCTCAATCCAACTCTGTAGATTCTAATTTTTCTATTCCTGAAGGTTTGTTAAATGAGAAGCAATATATGGATAGATCTGGAAACCACTGAATGCTTTCTGTTCATGCCCTCCCATCTGTAGTGTTAGATACAGGTTGCAATTCTAAAGAAAATTAAGCCCTAGATTTCTAAATAATAAGTTTCAGGTTTTTCTCAGACAATAGCAGGTTAGGTGATGATTATATTAAATGGTTGAACTTATGGTTGTGATTGATTGCAGGAAAAATTTCACCGGCACCCTTGTGACACTAAGTTCTTTTTCTTGAACTAAATTTGTTTTGTTAGCTTCAAAATTTTTGTCAGTTGTGGTCCAGGGATTACAATTAAATATGGTCTGAATTTAAATTTTATCTTTTATTTTGTATTTAAAATGTTATTCTTGATTTTTCTTTTCTGGTAAGTGATACCGGGTTTGAAGGAGCTCCCAGCTTTCCTTTAGGGTCATGGCTTATAATGTTGCTTGGAAGGAACTTTAACATAAATAGTCACAAGTCTTGTGATGAATACCCAACTTTGTTAAATCTGTGCAAACAGTGGTAGTTCTAGTGGAAAAACACAGCTATAAGGGACAGTGCTGTATTTGACCTGTTTGGAATGTGAAATTCCATCTGTTTGGGGTACAAACAATACTAGTCTCCTTATGCCAAGTAAAGTCATGGCTGTTAAATTTTTTATTAATTTTTCTCAACAAGAATAGAAAATTGAATATTACATCTAGAATGAAATCGGAAATTCATAGCAGTGCCTTAAGTACTTGTTGACTTAACTTATTGACTTGAAATTCCCTTGACCTCTCCCTTTCATCTTACTATTGAAAAGATTTGGGTATATAGCAGCAGTTTTCTTCATATTCTTCAGTTCCCACCTGCTGTGTGGTATGTATGCAGTGTGGTGAAGAGAGAGGGAAGAAAGATAGGAATTTATTGGACACCTGCTGTGTATTCAGCTCTGTAATGGTGTAGAAATATCAAACATTTAAATTTGATTAACCAGTATGAGACTATCTGCAATCTCAGGCAAAGTTGCATGGTACAGATTCACTTTTATTTTTTTGTATGGCACTAGACTGCTTATTTGTACTCCATAATCATTTCTTGAGTGAATGACTGATGGACTGTTTGTGTAAATATAAATGCTGAAGGAGCTTGTGCCCATGTCTTCATTCATTTTATCTCTTACTACTTCCAGCCCTCCTGTTCAATCCTTGACCTAATTTCAGATTTTTGACTCACTTATATTCCATAGTGCCCATTCCTTTCCCCCATTCTTAAGAAT
Source organism: Lemur catta (assembly GCF_020740605.2). Lineage (NCBI taxonomy): Eukaryota > Metazoa > Chordata > Mammalia > Primates > Lemuridae > Lemur > Lemur catta. The sequence continues at coordinate 33,719,526 of NC_059143.1, read as the reverse complement.
TTTATCTGGATGATGGCATTAAACTCTGGACTATCTGCTTCCAGCCTGTATTCCATTCACCCAATCCATTATCCAGATGATAGCTGCTATCTGTCAAGCTTGCTTAGGGCCCTTCACTAGATTCCTTTTACACTAATATCAAGTCCAGACTTCTCAGCATGTCATGCAAGGCTCTCTAGGGTAGTAATTTAAGATCATAAAGAGTTAAAGTAGTTTAACTCTTTAACTATCATTTTTGAGGCTAGTAATGCTATTGCATTGTACCTTATGCTTCTGAGCTCTTTCTAATTTACCCATTACTTAATAAATATAACTTAATTTTCTTTCAGCTAAAGAAAGGGTTTTGAGTAACTTGCAGAAGCATGAGGCTCCCCAGCCTCCCCTCGTTCTGCACCCGATGAGGCCCCCTGTGCCAGTTATTTCCTCAGCCGCACTACTGAGTCAGAAGGACGCCACCCAGCTGGTGTGCACAGACCTGAATCTGTTGCAGCAGCAGGCCAGGTAAGACCGTGCTCCCGTGTTCTGACAGCCTGGATGATTTAGTACCTGGAGTGGCTTTCTTGTCAGCGTTTTTACCATGAGGTTAATTTGACCAGACTGGCTCCGACAGTTCACTTGGTTAGCTGAATTGTGACAAGTCTTTTAATTTCACATTGAAGTTATGTGGCATTCTCATGGACTACCCATTTCATGTGTTTCCTGTGGTAGCATTTCTGAGTGTCAGCAGTACCAGCTAAGGTTTTCATATGTTTCCCCTGAGGAGACCGTTAGATACAGGTTGCAATTCTAAAGAAAATTAGGCCCTAGATTTCTAAATAATAAGTTTCAGGTTTTTCTCAGACGATAGCAGGTTAGGTGATGATTATATCAAGTGGTTGAACTTATGGTTGTGATTGATTGCAGGAAAAATTTCACCAGCACCCCTGTGACACCAAGTTCTTTTTCTTGAACTAAATTTGTTTTGTTAGCTTCAAAATTTTTGTCAATTGTGGTCCAGGGATTACAGCTAAATATGGTCTGAATTTAAATTTTATCTTTTATTTTATATTTAAAATGTTATTCTTGATTTTTCTTTTCTGGTAAGTGATACTGGGTTTGAAAAAGCTCCCAGCTCTTAGATACTGGAAAGATGGTGTCGGAAGAGTGCAAAATGGGATTTTCTTGCTTTGTCACTGCTTTGCTCTCTAACCCTCCATATTCTTTTGATGTAGGCACTTGATTGAAGTGTGGGGAAGTCATTTAGTATTTTGAGTTCACATGGGAAATACAAAATGATCAACTGTTTAAGGTTTTGATTTGAACTTGTGAATTTGGGAGAAGGAGTGTCTGTGGAGTGAGTCTGTTTCATCAACAATAAATGAGCTTTACTTTTACAAATTCCAGGTGAATCAGTTGCTTATTGGCAGTTTTTCCTTGGCCATTTTCAATCCAGGCATTTGTCGAGTGTGTGTTGTGTGCACACATAAGCACCTGCCCATTGATGTAATAATAAATACAGTTAGACCAGTATTGACACCCATGTACACAATTAGCTGTCTTGGTCTTTGACATTTCAGATTGAGTTGCTAATATCTAAAAAGTCATTGGCACTTACAATTAATGCACCCTTTTAGGATGATTAAATTATGATAAAAGTCTCATTTGTTCTTGTATATTTAAGGGTCTGTTTAAAAAATATTGTTGATACAACACAGATTCTAAATGGAGCTTTGTTTCTGGCTCAAAAGTTGTCCTACTTTTCCATAAGGCATTTCCTTCATTTCTTAGCTTTTCTGTTTAGCCCGTCTGCCAGGGAGATGATTTGGGTCAATCTTGGCTTACATGTTTTTGGTCTTTTGTTACTATGGAATACTTGTGTCTTGCTGTATTGTTGGCTGGGGGTAACCAGAAGCCTTCATTACTTATCATATAACCTTTCCTGAGACTTTCTTTTACCTCTTGATGATGTCTTTCAGAACTGCAGCTCTTCGGGAATCTCAACAGGTTGCCCTGGATGGTGAGCTGTTAGACACGATGCCCAAACAGTATGTTAATCGAGAAGAGCAGACCACACTGCATTTGGAGTGTAGAGGCAGTAGCGGTAAGAAATGCCAAGGAGCCGCAGTTGTAACAGTTCAGGTAAGATTGTTTAAGTGTCTTCATAATTTAGAGAATTTTAGTTGAGTCCCTAATATTGGCATATCACTAAGAAAGATTAAAAGAAGTATATAGCACATGATCCTTGTTCGGAGACATTTAATGGTTTTTAGGGGAGCAAAAACACACACAGGGCTAATCATACATTTCCTTAAGTGCCAGATAAGTCCTACAAGACAGATATTTAAATAGGATTTCAAAGAAAAGCAGAATCATTGAGAAGATTCCTAGATGGGCTTAACCTGATCCTTAAAAGATTTTGGTGATGCTAGTTTGTATACACTTAAAGGAGTGTGATAATGGAGTGGGTATGATGTCATTTAGGAGTCAGGAGCTAGATCAGTCTATTTCAAGTATATTGGGAACTCACATTAGACAGGTTGGTGTGAACGATCACTGGGAGCTCTGGCTGTGTGCTGTGGACAGCAGGGAGCCCTGAAGACAAACATGGGAAGAACGTATGGGAAGCAGATTGGCTGGGGGGGGCCTGCCAGCAGGCAAAGGAGAGACACGCAACAACACAACTGAAATGAGCTGCCTCCCAGAGTTACCTTCTTGCACTTTATGCCAGGCCCTGTCTAAACATTTTACATTACTTATTTTTTCTTCCAACAACCCTTCAAGGTGGCTATTATCATTATCTTCATTTCTCAGATTAGGAAACAGAGGCACAGAGAGGTTAAGTTACATACCCGAGGTGCCACAGCCAGTGAGTGGTGGGGCCAGGAAGGCCCCCAGCAGTCTGGGTCCAGAGCCCGTGTGCTCTTTAATCACTACTCTTGACTCCTTTTGCCAGTGAATTTGGTGCTCCCAAAGCTGGGAAAGAAACGCTTGGAGATGGGCACTACCTGCTACCTGAATACCTTTGTACACAAATAGCTCTTTTTTGTTAACTTTTGGAAATTGAGGAAAATTTATTTTACTCACTCTGGGTTGTCTTTCAAAAATTTCCCTTCTTTTTCTGCTAATCCACATTTTAACTGTTCTAGTGTATTCTTCATCAATTTCCTTGGGAGACTCTTTTCTCCAGAATGTTTTCTCTGAAATTACTTTTTTTACTTACTATATTTTTCATTATCTTCAAAACTTATTTCTGATTTTTTCAACGTAGTCGTATGCATCTAAAGTTAAGAAATTTGACCTGAAATTTAGGAAGAGTCCAACTTATTTTCCTGTGTTTTGTTGTAAATGTGTGACTCCTAAACATTGAGTTATCTTTGCCCAGGTACTTTATAAAGTTAGTTTTCTTCTGGTATTTTGTTTAACAGTTATTATATTTAATAGTAATGCTGTAGTAAGACTGAGGTAGAGGTATTTAAGAAAGATCACTTGCTAAAGTAGTAAAACTGGAAGAAAAGTTTGCCAATTTAGGGTGAAGTTTTGAGATAGTGGAGGGAAAAAATGAAAGTGTATCCGGCTATAATAAAAATGGGATGTCATTACCAATCTGTGTTTTTTACAAATAGGGTATTTTTCCACATTTGAAACTACATATCTGTGCCATTCTGTTAATTCTATATATAGAGAGAATTCTCCTAAAATGCTTTTTTATAAGTGACTAGTGAGAAGAGTACAAAGAAATGTTTTTCCAACTCTGGCTGATAGCTCACTCTGTGAAGAGTTGTAAATACTTGCTGTCCCAGCCAAAGAGCAGGGCTGGTAGCCTGACCTGTTAACTCTTAGGACCTTGCAGTGGAAAATACCACCAGGCAGGCCACTGTAGCTATAAGGCTACCTTCACAAATGAGTTCTCTGATTTTAGTTACTTTCTGGAACTTTGTAGATATTATTTGGCTGTGAAAGATGTCACAGAAGTTGGAACTTTTTCCTACTAGAAATTGGCAGTTCATTCTTTATGCTTACCCTCGGCCAGTTTAAACATCTTAATGCTTTCCATACAAATCTCAACTTAAATACTACATACTGCTTATCTTGTGTTTTTACTCTAATACAAGTATCTCCCAGGCATTTGATCTGGGAAGGCAGTAAGGGTGGTTGTACTGTAGTACACCACTTTCCTTCCAGCCCTGTTCAGGGTACTTTTTGTCACTTGCTTGGGCACTCTCATATCCCTGGTATTATGTTAGCTGCTTTGCTTACATTATCCCACTTAATCTTCACAGAATGAGAGTGAGTTCAGAGAAACAGGTTCAGAGATGCTATAAGACTTGCCAAAGTCACATGACTAGCAGGTGGCTTAGGCAGAATTCAAACCTGCAATCATCTAAATTCAAGACCATTCAATATTGCCAGGCATTGTGTTCCAGCTGAAGCTTTTGAAGACTTGCAGTATGATTTTTGAGAAAGCTGATCATGACAGTTTAACCTCATAAAAATGAACGTGTGTACATACCATTTTCTCTTTGTGTCCATGTGATAGTACTGCCATCTTTTTCAGTGATTAGAGAATCCATGATCAGATTGGATCAATTTTTAAAAATTAGCTTCATGGGAGATAATTTTATATTTTAACACATTGATTGCCACAGTAGAAAAAAAGTTTTTCCTTGGAGCCAATGGTGTTTTATTATGAAAATAGAATAAAAACTTTGAAAACAAAATGATCCTTTCTAATTTAATGAAAAATTTGTTATTTTTTATTATTTTCTGTGAGTGAGTCATATGCAACTTGAAAAATAGTTCTTGTGGTTCCCAAGGTGAAGAGACATGTGAGTTACATGTGCTTCACAAGGCCTTGGGCTCAAAACTAGCATGAGTTAAATACAACTCACATGGAAGTTATTGTGTTAAATATAATTTTTAGTGGCTCCTTTATAAAGATTTCAAATTATATCCTGAGAATATTTTGCTGCTTAAGAGAATTTTTCTGGGAAAGACTGTCCTGGAAATTTCCAGCCATCTGCAAGTGTTTGAACTATGTATAGCTCATTTGGGGTACACAAATGCCAAATATATTTTATGGGACATGAAACGTGCTTCTTCTGTGTTCTCCCTTTCTAGTAGAAGCCTCTAATAATTCAGTGATATTCCCTGAGGAAATGGGGTGATTTATAATTAGGTTCCTTTTGTTGTAGTTTGGTATTGTGGGGCATGTTTGCTGGACCCAGGATTGATTTATTATCATGTGAAAAATTTGTTCATTTCTAGAAATGAAAGGCGGAAAAGACCCAAAGAGGGCCTCACATTATCATAAAAACCTGCTGAAGGGACATGCTTTGTCCAGCTTTTAAATTTCTTTGTCTACTTAAAATGAGTCAAGTGGAGGGGCTTCCACCATATTGCTTTGTTCTATTGTCTACAACTTCTTGTAATTATGAGCTGGTAGTTATTCAATCACTCTCACCTCTGTTCTAGTGAGAAAAAACTTTCAACAGTGTTGGGAATAATGAACAAAAATAAGTAGACTAGAAAATAGTGATAATTTGGGGATTTTTTTTATTTTTGTGAGTGTGCCCAAATTTTACTGAACTAGTTGGTTTTATTGTAGTAGTTTGTACAGTGTAGGGTGGCAGTTTTAAAGTTTGGCTTTTAGTCCTGTGGTTTTACAAAGTGTTTTTAGTCCTGTCTTTTTGCATTTCCTGATCAAGTGGACCTCATCTCCTTTGTCTTTCTATTATGTTTTCCTTCATTCTCACTGTCTTCTCTCCTTTCAGATTCTCGTTTTTCCTTTCTGTTTGGCTACTTTCTTTCCAGGCCAGCCAAGGATACTCTGTGACACTCAAAGTCCCAGTCTAACTGTAGTTAGTGACATATTGGACCAAAAAAAGCTGACTGCACATACTCCTAATCACATTTTAGGCTATTAAACACTGGTCTGTTATTTGAAAGATTTCAGATTTAATTCAGATATTTATATTGATTTATTATGTGGTTTAATGCAAGTAATTTAAATTTTTATCATTCATTTCTCCAATAGCAAAAATTAATTATTGTTAACATTGTATGTTCTTATGTATTAACTTTCATGCATTTTGATCTCACACAGTTTATTTTTTTTTACAAAGAAATTTTGTAAAGATTTTGAATAAAATATTGGTGAGGTTTTATAGAAGAAAGTTATTATTATTATCATCACGATCATAAAAAGTAGGGGCTCAATGTACTGTCAGTTATGCTGTGCTGGGAAGTAGAATAAAGAGATGGACCATTGCCCTTCAGGAACTTTTGATATGGAATTTATGGTAAAAACCCTGGGCCTCATAGGAGACATAAGGGCCTCAGTTGAATAAGTCTGTGAATTAAGTGTTGACGGTATTTACAAAGGATACCTGTAATCATTGTGGTGGTGGCTGGACACTGGGTTTGGGCAGGTGCATATAAAGGGAAAGTGTAGACCCTGCAGATCACCCATGTGATTGGGAAAGATCACGGGAGGAGAATGTAGGATTTAAAACTTCTGCCTTCTAAATGTTCTTGTCTTTTCAGTGTTCTCAGCTATACCTGCAAGATAAGCCCAAACTCCTAGCCTGCTATTCAGAGTCTCCCCAAGACAGCTCTTCCTGTTCCTTGGTCTGATTGTATTGCACTCTGCACCCCTGGCTCCTGACAGCAGCCTGGCTGGGCTCTTCCTCTCTGCCTCTGTCCCCCCATCCCCCACAGCTGTCACATGGGTTCTTTGTGTCACAGCCTGAGGCCTAGGATGTCCTCTCCTTTCCTCTGCTTCTATCCACATCCAAAAAAGGACTTTAAAAATGCACAAACAAAAGTAGTTATCATATAGGTCACCATCAGTTAGAGAAAGGATATGTTAACAGCCCCTATCAAGTAAGAAATGCATAGTCTTAAAAGAGGATAGTCTTTTACATTGAAATAAGTTTTAGTATTTTTTTAGAGGTCAATAAACTCTTTTTAGTTTTCACAACTTTACTGAGAACCAGTGAAAATCTTTATCAAAGACTAGCTTTCAGGAACTGCTGAATTAGCCAGTTGCTCTTTTACCTGGCATGCAATTGATTTGGGCACTTTCCATATTTTGTCTTATCTTTTCTTCCTGTCAAAATGGCACTTGTTTTGTTAATAGCATCTGTTTTGCTGGGCACTCATGCAGCCCAGGTGTTTGGACGTGAATGACATGTGTGTTGGATTGAGAGCACACAGAAGGTTAAGGCTGGGGGAGGTGTGATATGCTTCAGGAAAAGCCTCAGTGGTGGAAGACTTAGGGTCTGTTTTTGATGAGGATTTTGGGAATGAAAACATAGGTGAAATAGAATATATCCCACAAAAGACTTTGAACCATTAATAATTCAAAAATGTATCAGTTTTTAAGGCAATCTATATAGATATAAATCTTGATATTTTTATAAGATATTTTATAAAATTTTAATAAAAATTTTATTTTATGAAAAATATTTTTATAATTCTATTTCAGTTTGATTCTTCTTGGAAAACCTGAGATTCCTGAATAGTGTTTTGATAAATTTTTCCCATCCCTCTCGGGTTCAACTGAGAGTTTTGAGTTAAATTACGGTGTTAATTGTAATAATATTCCCTTCATCATATGCTAAATGTATTTGCAATGAAATATATGTTCTGGAAACATGGAGGGGGAAGAAAAGCTGTTGACCACTTTAATTTTTGGTAGTTTGAAGGCATGAATAAGAATGAAGCAATAAGCCAACAGCTTCATGGTTTGCGAAAAGAAGTGAAGCAGTTGCAAGCAGAAGCTGCTAAACCGCCGTCACTTAACGTTGTGGAAGCTGCGGTGCATGCAGAAAACTTGATTACGTAAGTTTTTTTTCCTCCTTTTTATTATTTTTTTAATAAGCTAACATCCTAATTATGTAATTTTTGAATACCATTTTCTTATCACTAACAGTAATCATACATGCTACTAACCCCCCAACCCATTAATTAAATTTGTACGGAGATGGACAAACTACTTGGGCCAAATCTGGCCTTCTGTTTATTTTTATAAAGTTTTATTGGAACACAGCCATCCCCATTTATTTATAATGTCTATGGCTTTTATGTTACAAGGGCAGAACTGAGTAGTTGTAACAGAGACTTTATGGCCTGCAAAGCATGAAATACTACCTGGCGCTTTACAGAAAAAGTTTGCTGACCCCCGAATTATGAAATGTTACTGTGCATTGAAATTCAATCATGGAGAGATTTAGTGTTTAAATTTTATGTCAAAGTCACATTTACCCAGGAAGTCATCATTGTCAACTCAGATTATTAAAGTTCACAGTGTAATTGCTTGGGGGAATTAGGGGTCTCAGGTGTAGTTGTTAACTTGCATTTGGCCATTGTGGTTTTCACTTGGTTTCCTTGTGGCTTATTCTCACCTCCTCTTTCTCCCCAAAACCACCAGGAAGTGACTGGGGAGGTGTGGTTTGACTCGCTGTCTTTTATTTTAAGGTGACTGACACCACATTCTGGTACCAGTAGTTGATCCCCTCGGTATAGTGGGATGGTGTGTGGAGGGGAACGTTGAGATTGGGTCAGGGGGCTTGAGAGGGAGAAGCAGATCAGGTGAACAGAAGGTTGATACTTCTTTTACTGGGAAAGGAACTCAAAAAAGTGTGAGAATTAGAAGGGATATTTTTATTCTAGGATCTTCTTCTATATAAAAATATTTTGCTTAACCTGAGTCAGTGTTTTGGATTTTAAAAATGTAGAGAAATCAGAGTTCTTGTGTTTAAAATACATATTTATAAGAAATACAAAAAGTTAAATAATAAATTATGAATTTTATATAAAATATGAGTAAGGGTAAGACTGTTAATTAATCCTTATAGCTGTTTTTTTCCCCCTAGGAAAGCGTAAAATCATTACTATGTTTCGAAAATAAGTTGTCAAATAAAATTGGAAGGTACATATTTACCCCATGAAATACTTCTAAAGAGACATTTGTATGGGGCTCTGAGCACTCTTAAGAATATTGCCTTGTAGTGTTTCAAAGAAACCCTTATGAATCTGGATTCTTTTATTGTAGACCAGTAGTCTTACCCACATTTTCCCACAGGGCCTTAGTGAATGCCTACAAGTTGCAGCCTACACCTGGGGTTCAGAAAGTTGGCATTAGCCTTTTCTTCACTGTTGTGGATTATGTCAGCGATGAAACGCAGCGTCATCCCCCCACAAGGCAGTTCTTTACTTCATGCATTGAGATCTTGGGACAGGTAAGATTATTCTGTATTTTTAGCCTTGATGAGATTCAATGAATTCGTTAGATAGAGTCAGTACTGACTTCAGACTTACGTTGCAGGTTCAGAGTCTTAAGTCAGAAGCCCCTTGGAATTGTTGGCTTCTCAAGATGTGATTAGAATTGTTGATACAGAATTCTGCTTCTCATACAAGAGCTATCATTTATGTTTGAAAATCTGGGGAGACATCAGATTCTATCACATGTTGTTGGTGTTGTTAATAATAACATTACTGAAGTTCTTTATCATTTATAAAAATACTTTGCAGTTCGTTATTTTATTTCATCCTCATGGTAACTCTGTGCGGTTGATATCATTCCCATCTTAAAGATGAGCAAATTGGGCTCTAGAAGATTAAAGGACTGGTGGAAAGAATACAGCTGGTGAGTGCTGGAGCTGAGACTGTGTCCCAGGGCTTTGGGCAACATGTGGTGCTCGCGCCAGCTCACCAGAGCTGCTGCCTCCCAATTGCTATTTTTGGTCAACATTTATTTATCTGTGTGGCGTACAGTTAAATATATGGATTTTTAACAAGGCCAAGGGCAATATATTGGATTTATGCAACATGTCATAGAAAAAGGAAAACCACTTATTTAAAAAAAAATATGAACACTAATTAACTGTGTACTCTCACCCAAATTCAGTTGAATGAGTACTTATTTATTGGATCCTTATAAGGAAGTGATGCTGAGCAGGTATTACAATTAATTTTTTTCTGAGAAGTTTTTTCCCTGGTTATAAAGTTAATGTGTGCTTATTATCAGCAATGCAGACAGTATAGAAAGTATAAAGAAGAAAAATTTCTCGTCATCCTAACCATGTAGAGATGCTGGTTAAATAGCTAACATTTCATTAATTTGTCTTGTGTATGTATGTGTATTAGTGTCTGTGTGTGTATATGTAAACATGATATATCATGATAGAGACACACACTTAAAAATGAGCACATACTATTTTGTAACTTCCATTTTTCATTAAACACATCATTAGGCATTATTTCATGTTAATAAATATAGATTTGTATCATGATGTTGAATGAATAGTGTTCCGTGACACAGATACATTTTAATGTGTTGAGCCAGTGCTCTCTGGATGGGTATTTAAGTAGTTTGTTTTGCTACAATAAGGCTGAGGCAAATATTCTCATACATCTTCGTGAAACTTGTTGGGCTATTTTCTTTAAGATAATTTCCTGGAAGTAAGATTGCTATGTCAAAGGGATTTGATATATATTGTGTATTTGATGTGTATTGTATAGCATTTGATGTATATTGTCACACTGTCCTCCTGGGACGTTTGTGCCTATTTACACTATCATAGCAGTGTTTGAATTTATTCTTCTCTGTATCATAACCAACATTAGGAATTATCATTCTTTTTAAGTTTTGATAATCTGGTAAGGGAAGTGGTTATTTCATTATTTTGGTTTGTATTGCTTTAAGTACTTGTTAAGTTGTATGTCTTTTTCTATGTGTATTGGCCATTTGCATATATTTTTGTGAATTGCTGGTTGTCCTTTGCACATTTTCTGTTGGAGTTCCTTGTTTTCTGATTGCTTTGAAAGAGCTCCTCAGACTGTTAACCTGCTCTCTGGAATGTTCTGTAAATACATTTTTCTAGTTTGTCATTTTTTTCTTTAAAATTTTCTGATGCTTTTTGCTTTATAAAAGTTAAAATTTTAATATGTTCAAATCCATCAGCCTTGTCCTTTATTATTTCTGCCTGTGGTCAACCTTATCAGAGCCTTCCTGACCCTGAGCTTAATTAAATGTTTGCTTATTTATATTCCAGTACTTTTTATCATAAGAACCAAGTTAAAACAAAGTGAAGTTATCCTGATTATATACCAATTGTGAAAGTTAGCTTTTGAAAGGTATTAAAGGCACATCTTAATAAAATGTATAACCTGGAAGTTTTGTTTTCTTGATGTAATGTAGCACCATCCTGGATACTTAGTAATCATGGTGGGCACATTGCAAATTTTTGAATTCAAATCACGCCAATATTTTAATCTCTTAAAAATTTTGTAGTGCAGTTAACTCAGAATTTTCTTTATATGGCTTGTTCAAATTAGATTAATGGATTTTCCAGAATTTTTAATATTACCTATACTGAAAGTGATAGGCTTAGCTATGTTGATGTTTGATACCTTTTGATTGTTTTATATTTTCATGTAGAAAAAATTCTGTTTACCTTATTTAGTACCCTTAAAACTTGCTTGCTTAAATTAAGGTTGGGGAGGGAGAGTTTGGTGACAGTTTCTCTTTTTATTTTTTTCAAGGTGTTTATCAGTGACACTAAATCAGAGTGCAAAAAAGTACTCCAGACCATTCTGAAGAATAGAAGGCTCTGCTCTCTTTTGTCTCCTTTCTTCACTCCCAATGCTGCTCCTGCAGAGTTCATACAGCTGTATGAGAAAGTGGTGAAGTTTCTAAGTGAGGACAACAGCGATATGATTTTCATGCTGCTAACCAAGGTGAGGTGTCATTCAGTCCTGATGTCATTGTTGCAATGTAGAAATGATTGTTGCTTCCCACTCCATAGAAATGAAAGGACCTCTGGAGTTTTGTTTGCAGGTAGATCCTAGGCTGAGAGGCCTTTTTCACATTTTGCATGATCTTTGAGCAGCCTGACCCCACAGTTTGCCCTTTTGGGGGTGGGGTGTTGGTTGTGTTGTGTAGGATAGTCTTATTCCACATAGCATGAAAAGGACCTGGTTCCCAAGCCCTCTTTAAAAACTTAATACAGATTTGAAAATATTCATAATAGTAGTTAAGTATATTCTTCTTTTAAATTTATCTTGAATTTGTGCCTAAAGTGTGTTTGATAAAAGAGTTGTAATATGGTAGGGTCTCTCCTATTTAGAATAAGCCAGATCTAAGCAAATTGCCTTTGTCCTTATTCTGAATAGAATATTAACTCTGTTAGACCAAAGCAATGAATTTACTTAACTAGTTGAGAATTTTAGAGTCTTAGCTATTTTGCCTTCCATTGTATTTCTCTGACATCTGAAAATAATAGTAAAAAATGAAAACCTTGGCATTTTTTTAGAGCCTAGAGGCTGATCTCAGTTTGTAATGGAGGAAAACATGTTTTATAGTTTGCGATTCTGGAAGGTAATATCAACAGTCTAAATTCTTATTAACTGAAGTAGATAGGTAATTGACATAGACTGAGAAAAATTGTTCAGCTGTTAAATTGAGACAGTTCCACAAAGTGGCTGCTTGTTTGTGGCACTGTGACCAGTAGAAGAGAACTACAAAGTTCTAATTCAGGTCTTGCAGAAGAAACTTGCTATAATAAGATAGATAGAAATTCATGGATCTTTCAGGAACAGAATAAAATTATAAACCAATAATGAATAGTTAGTAAGGTTTTTAAATTATAAGAAAAGCACACAGAGCTAAGGAAACTCTGCCTCTGAGATCCCAGAGAGTGAAGTCGAAATGGCATCAATTAGCAAACTTCTTATATTCTTTTATGCACTTATGTACACTTTAGTTTCAATTTTTATAAAATATTACACAGACAGCTCTCTCTACTTCAGTTAATTTTCTAGTATAAATAAAACGCTTCTCGTTTCTTTTTCTTTTTAGTTCGATCTTAAGCAATGGTTAAACGCCACTAAACCTCCTCTGTCTGATCGTACCAGGCTGCTGGAGTCCATTCATTTGGCACTTACTGCCTGGGGCCTTGAACCAGATGAGGATATTTTGATGCCATTTAATCTTTTCTGTAAGCACTGGACTTTCCTTCTTCTCTACCAGTTCCCTGACCAGTACAGTGACATTCTCAGGCTGCTGATGCAAAGTAAGTGTCTTCATTTAATTGTGACTAACTAGATCTCAGTGAATATTGAATATCACATTTTCCATTCTACAGATGTCATTTAAAAATGTAAAAATATGAGTACAGGAGTTTAGTCACTAATCATCACCTAAAGGGCTGGTTGAACAATGCCCAAAAAGTTATCTGTAAAAATGGTCAATTACTGTCCTAAATGTTAGAATGGGCTCTAATTGGGTAAGGCGGCACCTAGTGCTTGGTGTTGGAGTTCCACGGTCATGCACCCACCTCTTTACCTTGACTTTGCAGCAGTCCTAAAGTGGGGTGGGGTGGGAGAGGGCTTGCCTATAATACAGATGACAGATGTGGTCAGGGATGGAAGTTGTACCTTTACAATATGTTTAATATGCAACTTGGTTTCTTTGTAGTTGCAAAGAGTAAATACGTTTTGGGAATTTTTCTCCCTTCTAATTTTTTGACTCTGGTTTTTTGCAAATGAATTTTATCCTTATATAATGTTAGACTGTATTTATATTTGCCAAGGGAAAGAACAGCATTAAACTTTCCACATTCTCACTATTCCTATCCCCTCTTCCTGCAGTTTTCTACAGAAGTGTTAGAGGTTAGAGGAAGAATGAATGGTGTAAGCTTTTTTATTTTTGGAATTTCACTAGGCAGTAATTTTATTGAAATTTGATAAATGAAATAGTATTTACTTTTTTCATGCAAACCTCATACTGTTTATAGATGTAATGGAAAACTAAATTTTACTTTATATCAAATCTTTGTGTTACTTTTTTTTTTTATCCAATTGAGTTTTAATTAAATAAACATTTACAGTACATGGTGTTTTCAATATAAATCACAGTGTTAGGGTATCCCTTGTTAATTTTGACAAGTTATTCATTCATTCATTCAGCAAATATTTGAGTGCTTATGATGTGCCAGGCAATGAAGATGCATGAATGAACAGAAAAATCTCTGTATATAGTAAATATTATTAGTATTTTAAGTGATATTTAACTTGGGCAACATAGAGTTTTTTCAGTAACTTCTACCAACTTTCCTACTTTTTAAATCTACCATAAACAAGTTTAAACAGGTATTTTTTTCCAGTTAGTATTTCACAAGCATACGTTGCTGTTAAAACATGGAATGGTAGGCTTGAATAAAGAAACTGAAGAATTTGCTCTCAAGGAGTTGGTACCAGTTGAAAGGAAGGGAGCTTTTCCATGAGTGGGGGTCGGGGGATGGAGGGGGAAAGTAAGGTTAGAACTATGCATATTAAAGCATGGGTGTAAGGTAGTGATAAACACCTTTGACTTTTAGAGACAGGCCAGTAGGTTTTGAAAGTTTTTTATTTGTTTGTTTTTGTTTTTCTTATTAATTTTATAATTATTACTATATAATCTTGTTCTTTCCACCTGGAATACCTCATCCCTGGGACACCTTTTCCCCATGCCCACTTCTCTGCCTAGGAACTTGTATTTGTTCTTTAAGAGCTTGACTCAGATGTCACCTCCTCTGAGAAGCCTTCCCACATCCCATCTCCCCAAACCTCCAACCCTCTGGAATCCCACAAAAATTTGCTCAGATTTCTATTGCAGCCCAAGTTATATTATAAAGTGTTCATTTTTATACCTCCTCGTACTAAAGTCAGAAGTCCTTGAGGGCAAGGACTATGTCTAATTATTCCTTGTGGTTCCAGTGATTAGTTCAACTCACTGTAGCTGCTCAAGTGAGATTGAAAGAATCAATCATCACACCTCGAGGACCCTCTGTCTTACCAGGGACCATGCAAAGAGATATAAAGTTAAAGAGATCAGGCCTTTGGCCCCCTAAAGTTCATAAACAAATTGAGGATATGTTCCTATCTTTCAATTCTACGTTATAGAAACCCAACACAAACTAGCTTAAAAGGAAAAAAAGAATGTAGGCAGGGGACAGAATTTATTTGTCTTAGGCAGGTTACTTTGATTAATAATTTCAGGAATAGCTGAATCTAAGATCCAAGGGTTTCCAACAATGTTATTCTCCAGGTTAGGTCTCTCTCTATAACTGGCTCTTGGGTGGCTTCATTCTCAGGAATTTTTTTTTTCCGTGTGAAAGCCCCTCACAGCTTTATATTTACAACTAATTGTAGCAAAAATATAGCTTTTATGCCAATGGTCCTAGCAAAAATCCTAGGAGTAATTCTCAATGCTTTTAATTGAGTCACCTGACCTTCACTGAACTCATTATAGTAACTCTGAATAGGTCTACGTCACATGCCTATCTCTGGATTTGGAAGTGGGGTTGACCCCATCCAAATCATGTGGAGTAAAAGTGAGGGAAGGTTGTTCACCAGAGGAAAATCTAGTTGCTGTTACTCAACTGGGGGAGAAGATACTAGGCAAGCAAAAACCAACTCATGTCCTCCATAGAGGAGATGTCCTATACATCAGTAATTATATGGTAAGGCGAGGAGTGATGCCTGTCTTAGGTGCTTACAGCCAAAGATTAGCTAGGAGAAATGGATCACTTCAAGGACAGGCGTCCACAAACACCTTCTAGGAGGAAGCCTATGAACTAGGCCTTTTGGATAGGTAGGGTTATGGTAGGTGAAGATGAGGAGGCGTTTCAGAGATACGTGGAAAGGCATGAACAAAGGCAGGGAGGTGAGGATCCTTTGGAGGTTTTCCAAGTTTGCTGGGAACTTTTGAGAATTAAGTCTGGAACTTTGGTTGGGGACTAGATCTATACGTAGTCTAATAAGTGCTAATCCTTTATGCAGACTTCTTCCATATATGATCTCAAAAAAGAGCACTTTTGGCAGGCACCAGGAGTAGGATTATTCTTCCCATGTTACCGATGGGGCAAGTGAGGCCTAGTGCAAGAGATGCCTGCTCAGAGTTCACCCTCTTGTGTCCAGATCAGAACAGCACAAGAAGCTCAATTTCTGCCCTACAGCCCAGGACTGTGTGCCTCCCCTCATCCACAGTAAAAGTAAAATCTAGGGTTGGAAATCACCAGGACAGCAGCTGTGGCTCAGCCCCAGGGCCAGTCTGAGGACAGCTTTGCCGGAAGCTGTGGGAACAACCATGTAGGCAGAAAGAAGGTATCTGACTTGCATAATGGCTAAGATCAGAGACTCTGGAGTCAGGCCTGGTTTTGATTCTCAGTTTCATGAGTTAAGGTGTTAACCTTGGACAGATTATATAACTTCTCTAAACCTTAGTTTCCTTATTTGTAAACAAGGAAAAGAACAAGACGTATCTTATAAGATGGCTTATAAGGTCTGAATGAGGTATTGCATATTAAGAACTTAGCACTCCCTTCCTCATCCGGTCTGGTCTCCTCTTCCTCATCCAGTCTGGTCTCCTCTTCCTTGTCCGGTCTCATCTCCTCTCCTGGTCTGGTCTCTTCTTCCTTGTCCGGTCTGGTCTCCTATTCCTTGTCTGGTCTCGTCTTCTCTTCCTCGTCTAGTCTCATCTGGTCTGGTCTCCTCCCAAATCTTTGTGTTACTTAATAGGAATTGTTAATGGCTAAGTTAATGATCCAGTGTATTGCTTTATCTGAAGGATCCTGAAATGTATGGTCTTTCATTTTCAAAGCCCTTCAAGTTTTAATTGTTTACTACAGAGACAAGTTGCAGAGTGGGTGGAGAGTGGTAGAAGAGAAATATATTTATATGAATTTTAATGAATATGTGCATACCTAACTTTTGTTCTAAACTTTCAAAATTTGATCAAGTATGTAGTGTTAGTTTTTCCATGAAACCTTTTAAAGAGATTATAAACTGTTCATATAGACCACCATTGAATTGCATTTAGCAGGAAATTTATACTTACCAGGAAAAGTAATTCAGTTATAGGCTTAAGAATAGCAATATCACATCTCTCAGATTCCATGACCTGTAGCCTCCTGATTTTCCATCCCTCCCTGGCTACCATATTGGTATTCCCAGGGTTCCGTCCTCCACTGTTCTACCATATTCATTCTCCCTGCGGGAGCCCATTGTTTTCCCTGGCTTCACTGCCATCATCCAGATTTGCATGACTCCCACAGCAATAGCTTGATTTCCAGGCCACTGTCCTAAGGTCCAGATCCCAGTAGCCATTGGACATTGATCCGTCACTGTCCCCTGGATACCCTACACTTGACATACTGCAATTGGCCTTATCATCCTTCCCCTTGGACTTCCAGTAAACCTCTGTTATCCTATTTCATTCTCTTCCCCCTCCTATGGTGGAAAGAACTTTAGGAGATATTATTCCTATCCTCTGGCATGGGAGGTTTGTAAGTAGCAGAGTTGGGAGTATTTGGAATACTGGCTGGTAGACTCCACTTTTCAATGTTGCCTCTGGGGGTCTTGATCTAGGTTTTGTCCATTGTAGGAGTGGAATTTTAGGGCTAGTAGGAGACTCCTTCATGAGAGTCTAGAATGCACCCCGTCTCCCTCATCCTGTCACTGTTGTCTTTCTCATACCCATAGATAGCTGTGGTCTTCCAGCCAGGAGAATGGCATTGTCACCATTCCCTAGTCAGGGTTGAAGGGTTTGGTCTCCTCATCCCTGAGTCCAGCTCCACTGGCTTCAGCAGCACTCTCTACCACAGGGTCACCAGGAACAAGGAAGATCAAACGTCCAGTCGATCAGTTCTTTTCATAGGTTCTCCTTTCTTGAGTCTCTTCACTCCAGGTATCCCTGTGAGTTTGTTTTGGGATTTTACTTGATTTTTATTCCTTTGTAAAGTACATGTGTTCTTTGATGAAAAAGTTAGTTTGGGAAAGATGCTGACTTGCTCTTCCTTGCCCTTGCCCGTAGGCTCTGCGGAGCAGCTGCTGAGCCCGGAGTGTTGGAAGGCTACTCTGAGAGCCCTGGGCTGCTGCGCCCCGAGCTGCCAGCAGGGGGCAGCTCCTGCCGAGAGCACCGTGCTTGTGAGCTCTTCAGATGCTCTCTTGTCAGACAAGCAGGTGTGTAGCTTTTGGTCTCTGATGTGTTTGTGCATTCTTTTCCCTTTCCCTCGCTATTATTTTTTAAACATTTGGAATACTTTTATGCATTATCTTTAAGAGAGCCTTATGCTTTTCTTTGTCCTTTGCTTCCCCCATGTCCTCTTTACCCAGATCGTTTCTTTCATTCCCCTGAGTCTAATTCTTGCCCATCTACCCAAGACCAGGGCAGGGGCTCCACCTGTGAAAACCTTTCCTGCCAACCGTGGCCCATCTGATTCAACCTTGAGACCACTCGTTGAGTTTCTGTGATGCAGTGTCCCACGGAGCTGTGGGTTTTATCAATTATATCTGAATTCGTTCACATGAGGATTTATTTGAAATAATGATTCTGCTGCTTTAGAAAAGAGTTTGAAATCCATTGATTTATTCTTCATAGGTTTTATGTCTTTGAAACTCTATTATAAAGTCAAAGACCTACTGTACCCCCACCACAGTGTGTCATCATACTGTGCTAAAAGTAGACATTCAGCAAGCATTTTTTGATGGGTCATCTCTTCCAGGTAATGGAGACTATACAGTGGCTTTCAGACTTTTTCTATAAGCTTCGGTTATCCAAGTTGGACTTTAAAAGCTTTGGTTTATTCTCAAAATGGAGTCCTTACGTGGCTGATGTGAACACACTCTTGGGCTATCTTGTGAAAAGGCTGATTGACTCAGAAATGGCCTACTTGGCCCAAGACCCATCTGCCAGCAGCAAAACAGGTAATATACTTTCAGTGCAATGTGGAGCTAGGTGTTTTGACCTTCCAATGGAAGAGATTTAAATAGACACTAGGAGATTTATATTGAATGTCAAGGAGAGAAAATAGAAAGCATGTAGAACACGTGTGAGCCCATGTCTGTATTATACCTAAATTCATTGTATAGTGAATGGAGAATGCTTGCTACAACTCACGCTGCCCCTCCTTCGCAAGGTGGGGTACAAAGACATGGATTTCAATCTCCAACTCTTTCTTTCTGTTATTTGTCTCACTAAGGAAAGCATTCTGAATATTTGTGCATTTATTTTAAAAATGTATGTTAGTGATATCAACAAAAGATGAGCTTATTTCTTGTGTCTAAAAATTTTGCTTTGTTTTAGTGCTTAGATCTCTCCATTCAGTAATCATTCAGCTCTTTAAGCCATGGATCCTGGTTTTAGAGGACAATGAAAGGTAAATAGTTTTTCAGATATTCAGATTCCTTTGAGATTTGTAGATGTATAATTCTACAGGTATTTGGTAGAGGTGAGGAGTTCACAGATTTAATTTTTAGTGTATTTAAATTTAGCAAATGCTTCTTTACAAAACTTTAGACATTTTTTATTTATGGAATTGCTAATCTGGGTGATCAGAGATGTTGTCTTGATATTAATTTTTGAGCAGAACTGGGCTCTTATTTCCAGTTTTCCACAATAAAGAAGTTGAATGAGCTTTGGTATTTAATTTCATAAAAATGGATGCTACTGACATTTCTCTTAGATATTGATAATATAACAAACACTATAAAATATGGGACTAATTTAATTTTCTCTACTATCAGTTATTTTTTGCAACTAAGTTGGCTATCAAATTATTGGGGGGGGGAATTACTCTTTAAACCTGGAACTCTGCAGTTAAATCAAAGTGTTATTACATAAGCATTTGAAGTATATTGAGGTGTGGAGCTGTCCAAATGCAGTGAGTTGCCTATGAGTCTTTTTTTCCCTAAAAATATACATACAGAACTAGGTAAACTTGTTAGGAGTTTTATAAAAATTGCAAGAGTGGTAGACATCACATTATACACGTCTTCAAAAGCAATGATTTGATCCCAAGACTCAGAGAACGTGAATGTCATACTCAAGTCTCACAGCTGGTTGGTTTAGTGCCAAAGCTGGGACTAGAGCTCCAGTCTTTGACTTCTGTTTCAGGACTCTTAGCATTAATCCATGTTGTTTCAAGAGCCACTTAGGGAAAATGGGAAAGGCTCTGGATCTTTGCTTTTGCTAGCGGGCTGTCCTTGAGTAATCTGTAAGCTTCAGAATTTTATAGTGGCTATGTATAGACTGCTGACCATAGTGCCGGCTGCTTGTTTATGTCCAGAAAGAATTAGTGGATATTTTTTTTTTTTAAAGATGAGGTCTCACTATATTGCCCAGGCTGACCTTGGACGCCAGGGTTCATGTGATCCTTCTGCCTCAGCCTCCTGAGCAGCTGGGTTAGAGGCGCTCCACCGCATCTGGCTTAGGAGCTTATTTTGATATTGAAATTTTTGGATCAGATTCAGCAATTAAAATTTTTGTATAGAGAATTTCTTTGGCTGTTTCCTGTCTGTTAATTTTTGGCCATCCTTTTGTTACGTGGATTTTATTTTTTGTTTTTTATGCTTAGGGTAAAGACAACTATTTGTCGAAGCCACCTTAAGGTGTTTTCTAAGGCATTTGAAATGTAACCAGGATGTTCAAAGATCTACATTCAGTGTAAAAAGAGATTAATTTAAGAGTTATTGAGATAGCATACTTCTAAAACTTAATTGCATTGAAATAAAGGTTAGAAAGTAGAGAAAATAAAATGGTTGATGTTACAAGCCACAATTTACCTCTAGATAGATATTTACAGCCTTTGAAGTGGTCTAAATATATATTAGGGCTACCTCATGGAGGGGTTTTCTAGGACTTAGGCTATCCTTGAGTGATTTAATCATGGGTGCTTTCATTTCTAAGTGTGTGTTTCTTTTCTTTAAAGCAGCCAACAACGATATTACCCTTGGCTGGAGAGTGATGCTGTGGTGGCCTCAAGCATTGTGCAGTTGTTCACCGACTGTATTGACTTACTGCATGAGAGTTTTAAAGGTAAGAAGATGTCGTGTTGGGTTAATTTTCATTTTTTTCTTAAGCCATTTAGTCACCCTTGTGCTTCTGCTTTCCTCCTTTAATTTTAGTTAATAGGCAGTTAGCTGTGACTGAAGAAAGGTCACTAATACAGTTAAACTTAGTGTTAAGTTTATACTGTTTATTTTTTTCATGAGGTTGGTCTGAGTTTGTCAGTTATGGAAAATCTGTAGTCATTCTCGCTTCACATACTGCTATCTTGTGTGTTGAACTTCATCCTATACTCCATGACTCTTAACCTCTTTTTTGTATTTTCTGTCTTTTGTGCTTTATCCTGGGTGATTTCTTGAGATCTGTCTATCTAGGTTTGCGTAAAATAATGACTTTTTAGTTTCAGTGATTATATTTTCCATTTCTAGAAGATCTATTTTTTTTTTTTTTAAATCGAAGTCTCGCTATGTTGCTCAGGCTGGGCTCAGACTCCTGGCCTCAAGCGATTCTCTTGCCTTGGCCTCCCAAAGTGCTGGGATTACAGGCATGAGCCACTGGGGCTAGAAGATGTATTTGTTTGTTTTTCAAATCTACCTTGATCTTTTTTTGGGTAGAATCGGATTTCTTTCTCTTGTTAAAATTCTAATTTTTATTTCCTTAAAATGTTTAAACATGCTTACTTTACTTTATGATCCACATATTTTATTCTATTCATATTCTATTCTCTGAAGTTCCTGTGTGTGGGGTGCCTTATGCTGCTGTTTGATGTTCCTTTGGACTCTTATTCTTGGAGCCTTATTTCCTTGTGTGTTTTGTAATTTTGTATTGTGAGCTCATATTTAGAGAGACATTACGTATGGGAATACCGTAAGTTCTATGCTGAGGGTATGTAAGGCCTCCAGAGAAGATCTACATTTGTTGGCAGTTGGATCTACTTAATTTCTTGACTTGGGCTTGCCCACACTACAGGTCACATGAAATCAAACCCAAGACTCACTTGAATGCAGGCCCCAATTCCCACAGTAACCTTTTTTCTCTTCCCTGAGTTGGGGTCCAGGCTAAATCAGAGAAGTTTCCTCTTTTCCCTCAATCATTCCTTTCCACAAGGATATAGTCTTTAGAAGACCTTGCCTTCTGTCTCCTTGTGCTGTTAGAGCGTAACAAATAGTCCTAGGGCGATTGGCTTTAGCATTAGCTCAGCACCCTGGTTTCCTAGTTTCTCTTTGCTTCTGGCCCCTGGTGCATTTACTCACTGAGTGTACCCAGATATGCTTTCTCAGAGATGTTACATTTTACCTAGTGTCTAAATGTTTAATATTGGGAGGTTTATAAGAATATGAGGTCCAGCCAACCGAGATTCTTATAGTAGCCTCCTGTTTTTCCTATTTCCAGTTTCTGTGCCTATTTACTAGATTAATTTTCTGAAAATACTATTTATCTCCTGTGATGGTCTTATTCAGACGCTTTTAAATGTAATATTTTAGCTCAGCATTCAAATGTGTCTGGCCGCAGTGCACTTCAACAATGTTGTGTGATGGTTTTCATAAGGAAACACTGCATTCCGGCCATACTGCTCTATTTACTGTTCCTAAAAGTCCTTGGACCTTCCCTCTACTGCTTGTTTGCTCATGTGGATTCCACCACCTGGATGAAGCCCCAGGCCCTTTATGTTCTCCTGCATATGCGTTGTGCTCATACATTTCTCTCCTGCCTCGGAAACCTCATAGTGCATTGTTGTAGTTTGGGTCTTTGGGAAGCAGACAGCATGATGGAATTAGAATTCCAGAGATTCATTTGGGATAAAGGTAAGAGGGATGGGAGCAGGAGCAGACAGGGAAAGCCTGCAGACCTCATGCAGGTCTGATGCCTATGAAAGGAGAGGGAGAAGGAAGAGCCTCAGACTGCCATGCAGCTCTAAGTATCCACCATCCCAGGGGGCAGTTCTAGTATAAAAATTCCTCATCGAGGAGCCCCTCCTTGGGCAGCAGTGGCCAGGCCTGTGCTCAGTCCTTGGCTGCCTGGGAAGAGTGTGGCCTCAACTCAGATGCTACGGTGGATCCTAAAGGTGCTGCAGCTGGATCAGCAAGTGCTGTGTGAAGGGGAATCCAAGGGGTGCACCTGCCTGGCTGCCATGTGTTTGTGTGGCCCTTAGTCATAGCATTAACAATATGTCTTCTAGTTTTGTTTTTTTTTTTTTTTTTAGTAATAGATTTTGTTTAACTGACTTTGTTTTTTAGGGCAGTTTTAGGTTCACGGAAAAATTGAGTGGAAAGTAGAGTTCCCATAGAGCCACTGCTCCCCACTCTCAACATCCCACACCAGAGGAACAAACTTGTTGTCATTGATGAGCCTACGTTAACGCATCGTCATCACCCAAAGCCCATAATTTGCATTAGGGGTCACTGTTGGTGGTGCATATTCTCTGGCTTTGGACAAATGGATAATGACATGTATCTACCATTGGAGTATCATACAGAGTAGTTTCACCATCCAAAAAATCCTCTGCACTCTGCCTGTTCATCCCTCCTTCCCCTCAACCCCTGGCAACCACTAATCTTTCACTATCTCCATAGTTTTCCCTTTTCTAGAATGTCGTATAGTTGGAATTGTACAATGTGTAGCCTTTTCAGATTGGCTTCTTTCATTTAATAATATACAATTGTCTTTTCATGGCTTAATAGCTCATTCCTTTTTGTCTGGATTGTACCTCATCCAGTATTTTTGATTAATCTTTGACATATATGATCTCATCTTTTTTGCCCAACTATAAGGTATAAACTCATATTCTCAGTGTTTGTTTGATAAATATTGATTCAGTGAGAAATATATGAAATCCTAATAGTATTCTGTGCCTGGGTTATTTCATTTAGCGTAGTGTCCTCCAGATGCACCCACATTGTTGAAAATGACAGGATTTTCTCCTCCTTTAAGGCTGGATGGGATTCTATTGTGTATATATGCCACGTTTTCTTTATTCATTTATCCATTGGTGGACGCTTAGGCTGTTTCCATCTCTCGGCTATTGTGACTAATGCTGTGGTGAACACGGGAGTGCAGTTATCCCTGCAACATAATGGACTGCAGTTCTTTTGGGTGTATATACCCCGAAGTGGGATTACTGGATGTGTGGTAGTTCTGTTTTTGGTTTCTTGAGGAACCTCCGTACCATTTTCCAGAATGGCTATACTATTTGCATTCCCAGCAGCAATGTTCACCTCTCTCCACATCCTCTCCAGCACTTGTTCTCTTGCATCTTTTTGATAAAAGCCATTCTAACAGGTGTATGGTGATAGCTCATGGTGGTTTTAATTTGCATTTCCATAATGATTAGTGTTGCTGAGCATTTTTTTTCATGTACCTGTTAGCCATTTGTATGTCTTCTTTTGAGAAATGTCTGGAACATTTCCCTTTGAGGAATATTAGATTCCTCCAAGGTACCAAATGAATGAAGCACTAAATGCATGAGACTGAATACATGCTGAGGGCAATAGACTGTAGAAGTGTACTTGAGTTTAAAAAGCCATAAATTTAGAAGTTTTGAAGAAAAACTAATTACCTCTACTATCTCCCATGTACCATCTGCTTGTTCTAGTTATCCAAGGGAGTAAAGAACATTCGTTATTATTGAATAAAGGACGGTCTAGGTACTAGTGGTCCTCCCCACCACACACACACATCTCCCACTCATGAAAACCTTGGAAGTTGGGTAAATAATGAGAACCTTAGAGTTTAGGCTTTTAGTTGAAATTTGTGTTTTCTATTGGTTTTTTCTTTTTAAAAGATAAACCAAAGGACTTCAGCTGTACTTTTTCTTTAAATTTTAGATAGGCTATTGCCAGGCGATGGAGCCCTTCGGTTACACCTGATGCATTATTGTGAGGCATGTACAGCACCCAAGATGCCGGAGTTCATCCTGTACGCTTTTCATAGCGCGTACCGGACACTCCACTGGAAGGACCTGCACCCTGACCAGATGCTCATGGAGGCCTTCTTCAAAGTAAGCCCTTCCCTCTCCGTGTCACAGCCTGGAGAGATCTGGCTTCTCAGGAGCAGCCTGTTCACTGTGGTTGTCACGCACAGTGGCAGCGTGTGACAAAGCGGACTGCGCACACTTCCTGCTCGTGGAAAGCAGTATGCCAGGGAAATCATTTCATCGTGTTAATAGATGACTGGAAAATATCTAGAGGACCATTTTTAAAACCCAGAGAAAGATTTTAATTATGTCAGTCATCGTCTGGACTAAATTTAGTGATAATGTTTTGTGAGTACATAGTTTAATGACTTGTCACGCTCAGTCTTGGTTGGTGTTTGTGTCGTTAGAACTGCTTGTTGTTAAATGTTCTATTAAAGCAAAATATAAATTGGTGCTCAGGCACTAATTTCTTTTAGCAGTTATGCAAGTGAATAATTAGATTGTAGGAGATAAAATGCATTGTAACAACCGATGATGCATCATAATCATGTAAAGACCTGAAATGACCTGAAAAAAGTGCCAATCAGTGTATGAGTCTTTTTAGTAGAGACAGTAATTACAAAAAGCAGGCAGTGTGGTGTAACAAACATGCCAGTCAGGCATGTGGAGCTGTTTTCATTTTTATTTTAAAAAACCCTTTATAATCTCATCTTAGGTTTTTAATGATAGTTTCAATTCATTTGTTCATAGTCATCAATTAACTTGTGTTTACTACTAATGTCACATTTATTATTAAGGCAATTTAAGTGCTTTGATACAGATCTACAGTTATTTATAGCAGTTAATAAAATGTACTCAAGTCTTTTAGTGCTGTTAATGAAACTCCACCCGAGCTGCCCTTGTCAGCCAAGTTCTAAGGAAAGCTGAGAACAGTTGTTTCAGAGAAATACAAGGCTTAAGAATGATTTTATAGCTAGGCTTAGTACATGAGGCCAGCATTGAGCAGATGCTTATTACCATTGTGAACACATGAGAGAAAGCTGGTGTACAGAGCTGTACGGCAGAGTTTTAACTAAGTAAGAGGTGTGACCTTAGCTAGATTAAATAGTACAGTCTGCTAAGAGTTGCTGCAGACTGTTTTTCCAGGGGTTTTATTCTAATGATGGATGGCCCTGACCTACCCAGAACCTGGGTATTTTTAAATTTTTGTGTCTTGTTGGAGTAATAAAGTATGCTTTTGTGTGTGTGGTTGAGGGCAAGGATAGAAAACAGATTATACAGAAGGGTGAAGAATCGTTTTCTAAAAGGGAAGAGAATTAGTGGTTAGCATAATATAATCATCGCCATATCCCATTGACCGTGATTTTGCAAATAGAATAGAGCTATCTAATCTTTGTTTTTGAAAGGAAAAATCTGTGACTAGCCATGTTTTATTTTAAATAAGTTAGAAATAATGAAATAGGCTTATAAAAGATCTTTGAGGTTTGTTATATACTTTATAGTACATTTGCCCCATCTCTAATAATATTTTAAGTAGAATTTAAGCATTATGTAATCATCAAAAATTCTAAATACTAATGATGTAGAGACATATTTATAATACAACATTACATTTAAAAGGCAGTTTAAATATTACATATACTAGTGTAGTGGGTCTCAAAGTGTGGTCCCAGGGACAGCAGCATCAGCATCACCTGGAAACTTGCACCTGTTCTCAGCCCATACTGGGGAAATTAAAAACTCTAGGGGTGGGCCCAGCAATCCATGTTTTAATAGGTCTTCCAGTTGGTTCTGATGTGCACTTTAGTTTGGGAACTACTGATTAGTAGATTTTAACTTTGTCCTATCCCAGCGCAACACAGTGACTCACTGTGGCAGTGATTCTCCACCTTGGTTGGGGTTAGGGAAGGTCAGTCCTCTCCTGTTAAGAATTATTGGAATAGATAATGAAATCCAGACAAGCTCAAAAATGCATGCATACACTGAGTGTGGAAAGAAAGATATTATAAATATTCATTCTAAATCTCTAGGAGGTGGGATTATGAATGAGATTTATAATCTGGGAAAAAAGTGTTTATTAAAATATAATTTATAAAACATCAGTTTATATATCTTTTCAAGATACATAGACAGCACAAAGCAAAACATTGATTTTAGTTCATTTCCTTTTAGGTGGAACGAGGAAGCCCCAAGAGCTGCTTCTTATTTTTGGGGTCTGTACTCTGTGAAGTCAATTGGGTCAGTGTCCTCTCCGATGCCTGGAATCCCAGTCCTCACCCAGAAACCCAGAGCATGATTGTCTGCCTCCTTTTTATGATGATTTTATTGGCAAAGGAAGTTCAGCTAGTAGAACAAACAGTAAGTTTGTGGAGCTTGTGATAAAGACAAGGTTCCTGAGATCTTCACTTCCTACTACATTGTGGTTTTTCAGTTGTTTCTCTAACACCTCTCATCAGTGTGAATAGATGTTTGGTATATGAGATACACCTTCAACCAAAGGACTGATTTTCTTGGATAGCTCATTATCTAATTCTGAATTACGAAGGGAACCACACTGATTAATTAATTAATATATTAACCATACTAATTAATTAATGTTAATCAATTTTATTTTACATTTCATTAATCCTGAGGTCAGTCTCCTATATGCTTCTTGAAGTCAGTTTTGGCACATACCACCGGAATAGAGCGCTCCTTTAAAAATTGATTTCTGAATACTTACAAATCTTAATATAATTGTGATTTTGCCAAGACTTTGCTTATTGCTTTCACTAGTACTCCTAACCTGAGATCTTAACTGTTCTGTACTTATGTCATAGACCATCTTAGTGGTTATTCCACAGACTATTAGGAAACATATTTCTGGGAAAAAGGAGGTTCTGCAACTAAAGGAATATGCGTTTTATTTTTAGGATTCACCTTTGCTTAGTCTCCTTGGACAGACAAGCTCACTTTCGTGGCACCTGGTGGATATTGTGTCGTACCAGAGTGTGCTGGGTTATTTCAGCAGTCATTACCCACCATCCATCATCTTGGCGAAGGAATCTTCTGCTGAGTTAATCGTGAAACTCTTGAAAGTATCTGCAGGCCTTTCCATTCCTACTGACAGCCAGAAACATCTTGTAAGTTGAGAGGGTAGATAAAAAGGCAGGGAGTGTTCTTGGGGACTGGCAGTAGTGTAAGTGTTACAGAGCACGGTCTTGAACCTGGAGACTGCTCAGCAGATAAAGGTGGCGGGGTGTGTATCATTGTGCACTCATATTTTGGCCTTGTGGATCTTTTAGTTTGAAACTTTCTTTTGGTAAGCCTTTACTTCCTAGCAGTTTTATATGTTGACAGGAGGTCACAGGGACTGGGGGCTGGCATCAAGCTGCTAGTTTCATGATCTGAATGTCATTGGCAGCAGAATAGCAGGGAGAGCTGGGCATGGTGGCTCTCGCCTGTAATCCCAGCTATTCAGGAGGCTGAAGCCGGAGGATCACTTGAGCCCAGGCGTTCTAGGCTGCAGGAAGTTATGATCATGCCACTGCACTCCAGCCTGGATGACAAAGTGAGACTCCCATCTCTAAAAAATAAAAATTAAAAAAAAAGAAAAAGAAAAAACAAAGAATAGCAGGCAGTGTTATAAGTATGAGCTTGATGCCTGGCAGGGCAAGTCCCTTACTTTTCTCACCTGAACTGGAAACAGTATCTTCTCTGAAAGTAGTGTTGTGAGGGTTGAATCAGACAATGAACATAAAAGTTTTTAGAAAAGTTTCTGGCAAGTAATTAGTGTTTAGTTAATGTTATTATTAACATAGTAAAAAAGGAAGAGTGTTCTGCCAGCATTTGGGAGAACATGGGTCCTAGTGAAAATGTTACCACAGATCTGCATACCCCTAGACACAGGGCCCTTGAGCCACCTGGGACTAAGTCTTCGTGTGGGTTCCTGATCTGTCCTCTCTGCTCCCCACCCAAGGGGACACTCAGGAGGCACTCCTTGCTTGCATTCATTTGAATGATGCTTTTTTTTTATTGGTCAGGATGCAGTTCCAAAATGCCGAGCTTTCACTCATCAGATGGTTCAATTTCTCAGCAACCTGGAACAAAATGGAAAAATCACCTTAGCGGTCCTAGAACAGGAAATGTCTAAGCTCTTAGATGATATCATTGTCTTTAACCCGCCAGGTAAGTGAGCAGTGGGAAAGCCCATATTCATTCAGTCAGTGCATTCCTGTTTGGCTGAGGCATTGTGCGATCAGGAGGATGGCCAGGACACTGGCATTCCTGTTTCCGGAACAGCAATGGTCAGAGTGGTGTTTGGACACCAGGAACACTCAGCCTTGGGGATGGGGTTGACACTGGCAGGTGCTGGTGTGAGGTGGGCTGGACTGAGCGTTTAAGCTACACAACTGGATCTAATGATTGAAAGATAACAGGAGGAGACCTTGCAGTGAGCAGTGTGTCTAGGGGTTTTGGCTCTTACTTAGGAAACCATTTCAGAATTCCCTGTAGACTTGTAAAGAAACTTTTTATGGAGAACTTGTGCTCCTAGTAGTTGGTAGACTACACATCCTGACTATATTTCCTGCTGAAAACAACTAAGAATCCTGGATAAAAAGTTTTTAAGAAACCAGAAATTAAACATCAAAGGAAGTGGGCAAAAAGATAAGGAAATCTCAGAGGCTAGAACCTAAGTGAAAGGAGGAACCCGCGAAGGTAGGTGAAGTGCTGAGGCAGCTTTCACCCTGAAGGCCGTTGCTGAACCTTCTTAGGATATTAGGGAGAGGTGAGAAAGGCCTGCCTAAGATGGGAGCCTAAAAGGAGACCCCATGTATATAACCCATAGGATGACATCTTTATGATAAAGATGAGCTAGAAGTAAACCTGTTCTTGTGAGAGCAAAGCAAAGGCAGTTACATGTTTTGGCCTTGGTGTTGGGTCAGATGTCCATGTTGCAGGGGAAGAGATACCTATTTTGAAAATTAGTGACAAGCTGACCCTCGTAGTGTTGAAGCAAGAATTCATACTACCTAGATTGTTTAAAAAAAGAAAAGCTGCAAAACAACCACCACCTCAATCTAAGAATTTAGTTAAAGTAGTTCTGGGTTAGTAGTGCCACCAGACACCTGACAGAAAGTAACCACAGGCTTGTTGGGTTCAACTCAGGCCTCAAAGTTCTGGAAAACTCACATTAAAACAAAACAAAACAAGCAAACAAGCAAACAAAAAAACTCATGCCAGGTGTAGTGGCTCATGCCTGTAATCTCAGCACTATGGGAGGCCAAGGCAGGAGGATCGCTTGGGGCCAGGAGTTCAAGACCAGCCTGGGCAACATAGCAAGACCCTGTCTCTACTAAATGCCATCCAGAGCCCTCCTTCCAGTCCCTTGCAATCAGCTGCTGGGACTGAAAAGTCTGCCTAGAGAGCAGCTGAGATTGAACCACTGTTCTGTTGATCACATTCATACTCACATTCTAGCAGCCATTCTTGAGTGTGTGTCTATGTTCCCTTCAGACATGGACAGCCAGGCCCGCCACATGGCCCTCAGCAGCCTCTTCACCGAAGTCCTAATGATGATGAACAATGCAGCTGTTCCCACGGCAGAGTTCCTCCGGGGCAGCATCCGGACCTGGATTGGCCAAAAAGTGCATGGGCTAGTAGTGCTACCCCTTTTAACCGCCGCCTGCCAGAGCCTGGCTTCCGTCCGCCACATGGCGGAGACTGCAGAAGCCTGCATCACTGCCTACTTCAAAGAAAGTAAGAGGACATCATCTTATGCTCTCATTATATTGATCTTTTGCAGGCAAGATTAAAGCTTTGTCATCAGGAGATCTTTCCAGACTCTTCCCAATGAGGGACTGTACCATTCTAATTTCTGCTTTGTAAATGTTGTAGATGCTTCAGAATATATATAAATATTTCTTTTCAAAAAAGATTGCAGTTAGCATGAGAACCTGTGGCCCGTGGCTGTTGTTACAGTCGTATGTTTCAAGGGAGAAAAGCTCTAACTCATTGTACATTGGTTTTAGAGTATCAGACCAACCTATTTTAATAGGCAGATCATGCTGTCTCACAGGCCAAGTCATAGTTCTTGAAGAAAAGACTGTCAACCAGAATCTATATGACAATGTTCCACTAGGTTAATTTTCCCTGATATCCAGATGAACATCTCAATTCACAGCAGCAGAGAAAGAAGGGTATTGGAGCCAAGATCCAGGAAGTTCCCCTAACCTGCTATCTGTCCTATCCTGACAACCCATGAACAATACGTGTCCATCCATGGGGTAGAGCTGTGCACGTCCCCATGCCACCACACCCTCACTCTGCCTATAGAGTGGAGAATCATTAGGATAACACTCTTCTTCCAACTTCATTTGTGTTTTTAAAAATCAAATGATTTCTGCCAAGATATGATTCAAACTAAGCTTTGATAAGTAAAAATACTTATGATAGATCAAGTGATAACATTTTCCCTTGGAAAAGCTTAAGTGTTCATACATACTTAAAAATGGTATTAAAATTAAAACTCTTAGATGACTGAGACAGGCAGTATCTACATGAGATTTTAATAATATCATAAGAAAGGTGATTTATAAACATGCAGCCCTGAACTCTGATTTCTTAACCTCCTCTAGTGGCTAGCGTGGGGACAGGCACCTAGCAGGAGAGCTTTCCAGTCTAAGCCCTGCGGTCCATTTCATTTGCGTGGCCTCCAAGGCCAATGTGAGAAATGTTGTCTTGACATAAAGCTTAAGGTAAAAAGATTCATTAGACTTGTTAAGTAGTTTGATTCTTGTTTATATCTTGATGTCTTCTCTTGGTGTTCTGTTCTCAGGCTCCCTCAATCAAAATTTAGGATGGGGCCCCATCCTGGTGTCCCTTCAAGTTCCTGAGCTCACCATAGAAGAATTCCTGCAGGAGTGCCTAGCTCTCGGCAGTTACTTGACGCTTTACGTCTACCTGCTTCAGTGTTTGAATAGCGAACAAACTCTAAGGAACGAAATGAAAGTGCTCCTTATCTTAAGCAAGTGGTTGGAACAGGTGTATCCAGGGTATGTTTGGCCCTCTGGCTGTTACATCAAACTTGTATTTGGTTAACTTGGAATTTAGAGCTTATGTGTGTATGTAAGTACACAGAAACAAGTGATGTATAAAAAACAAGGCTATGAGGTACTGTGACACTTGTTTTGGAAAGATTCTGCCTTCGGTGGGCTAATTTTCTAAGCAAATTTTTTATTTCCTAAAACTGGCATTTTGGAACACTGAACTTTAGCTTCCTTACCAGCTGAGATGATAATCCCTACCTTAAATAGTTGTTATGAGGATTAAGTGAAAGAACATAAAGCCCACTACTTTATTAATGTTATCACCCATTAGCCTAAGCTTATAAAGTACTAAATGTCTGTTATACTAAAACTCAAATGTAGACTTTCAGTTAAATGAGAGTGGAAAAAATCCACTTCTAATTTTATTTTCCTCTGGTGTCTCCCCCAGCTCCGTGCAGGAAGAGGCAAAGCTGTTTTTGTGGTGGCACCAAGTCCTGCAGCTGTCCCTGATCCAGACGGAGCAGAATGACTCCGTCCTGACAGAATCTGTCATTCGAATCCTGCTCATGCTTCAGGGCAGGCAGAGCCTTGTGGCAGAGGAGAGGCTCAGCTCTGGGATCCTGGGGGCAATCGGGCTGGGCCGGAAGTCGCCCTTGTCTAACAGGTAAGGAAGCATCTACCGCTGCTGTTCTAAATGGGCCTCAGACGCACGCACCTACGTACAGGTCATGCTACTTTAGGAGGTTTCTCAACTTAGGATCTAGGTTTTCCAGAAAGATTAATGGAAAAAAACAAAATCAGAGCCTGATTACATCTTTCCATTCTGAAAAGCATGTTTGTTTTTTCTTACCTTAAAAAAAAAAAAACCTTTAACTTCAAACAGTAGTTTTTTAGTGCTGTCTCTTATATTTTGACCCCATAACCTGAACGCACTACTGATTTCTTTTTGGTTCTGAGCCAGTGATGATATGCGGAGTTAGGTTAAAATACCCCTGTCAGCTGCTTTATTGCAGGCACTGGATGAGCTCAGGGAGATGCAGAACCTGTGAGGGGCTTAGTCTGGTGAACTGTCAAGGCTTCAAGATGGGTTGAGGCCAGCGGGTAAGAAGGATCAGTAAGAAGGATGAGTAATGAGAAGCAGGTCTGGGTTTTTCTTGCTAAAAATCCCAAGGCACAAAAGAATTTGCCATTCGCTTCCCATTTAATCTCATAATGCTTACTTACTGCATGGTTTTCTTCTCATGCCCGTGTCGCTGTCGAAGGGAGTTCGAATACCATGCTGATGTCAGCTCTTGTGGAATAGCCCATCATGTTGTTGTAACTTTGGGAACCACTCATTCCAAACCAGTTAACATCATGTTTCTCTGTTTTCCCAGAATTTAGCAGGACTGTGTGATTTTGTTTCACTTAAATTTGGCTTGTGTATCTTTTGCTTGAATCAAGTGCTTTTATTATTTTTTTTATTGTGATAAAATGCACAGAACTTAAAACTTTTCAAGGCAACCACTTTAATAAGCACAATTCAGTGACATTTAGTACATTCCTAGTATTATTGCAGCCGTCACCACAGTCTACTTTCAGAATGTTTTCATCACCCTGAAAGGAAGCCCTCTCTACCCATTAAACAGTCACCTCTGTTCCCTTCCACCCCCAGTCTCTGGTAACCACTAATTGGCATTATAAGTTTGTGTATTATATACTACTTTGGGCATTTCAGATAAATGGAATCGTATAATTGTGGCCTCTTGTGTCTGACTTATTTAACGTAAAGTTCATCCATGATGTAGCTTGTATAAGAATTTCATTCCTTTTTATGGCTGAATAATCTTCCATTGTATGCTACATTTTGCATATTTTGTGTCTCCATTCATCAGCTCATGGGCATTTGGATTATTTAAACCTTTTGGCTGTTCAGGATAATGCTGCTATGAACATTTGTGTACAAGTTTTTGTTAGAACATCTGCTTTCAGTTTTGGGGGTATATACCCAGGAGTGGAATTGCTGGGTCACATAGTAGCTCTGTGTTTCACTTACTGAGCAATTGCCAAACTGTTTTCCATAGCATTTATATTCCCACCACCAATGTATGAAGGTTCCATTTATTTCACATCTTTGCCAACACTTCCATTCTTGATTCTGAATTATGCATACATTTTTTGGGTAGTGATAATAGAAGGGAAGATTAAAGCCCCTTCTTGATCATATTTAAGATTTTTTTGAAGAGGCTTACACCACAGTAGATCTGGAAAAGTGTCTATCTTGTCTTTTAATAGAAAATATGGTGTTTATTTAAAAATACTTACTTTAATAGTCATGTACTTCCCCGCCCTCTCCCTAACGCCCAAGGTTCCGCGTGGTTGCCCGAGGCATGGCCGCCTTCCTTTCAGTTCAGGTTCCTGCAGAAGATCAGATCCGTTTGAGGCCTGGCACTGAGTTACATCTGACCCCGAAAGCTCAGCAGGTTGGTATTCACAGTGCAGGGTTAGTGGTTTTCCAGCACATCTTCCCCAGAAAGGTTGAGGGGTGGCAGCTCTGGCCTGTACCCACCATGACGTGATGCTCTGCAGGGGCGCAGTGCTCCCCCTTGTGTGCCCTGCTGAGTGGAGAATGGTTATGTGTGCCCGCCTCAGACCAATCTTTGTAAGCACTTGCCTAGAGCAGTGTTGCTGTCATTGTGGAAGAAGTAAGGCCACGGACAAGCCAGTCTAGGAATGAATTTTGTCCTGATGAGTGTGAATATGCACTGACTTGCCACATGCTGGGACTGGCATAGCAAATGCGGCCACGGTTGAGATGGTTGTGAATTAGCTGAGCTTTAACTGGGAACCAAGGAACTGGTTCCTGTTTTGTGAGTCTGAAGGTTGATCACTGTTGGCTGATGCCAAAATAACCTAACACGCACAGAATGGTAGCTGTGAGAAATTATAAATTGTTCCAAAAACATGGAAGGTCATGTGGCAGTGGTCCCATTCCTATAACCTATAAACAATGTGCCAGCCAGGTACAAAGGTGTGCGGTATGAAATGATGGCCAAGTGCTTCCTACATGCCAGGCACTGTTCTAAGTCTTAATATAAATGAGTTAAAGTTTTAACTCATTTAATCCTCATAACAACCCTATAGCACAGGACCTATTAATATTATTATCCTGGTTTTGTGGATGAGGAAACAAAGGCCAAGTAATTTGTCCCAAACACACAGTTAATGCGTGTTGGGGCTGGGATTCCCACCAGCCAGTCTGGCTCCAGGCTTCTCCGCCTCACCATGCTGCATGGCTGTCTCTGTACACGGTAAGTGTCAGACCCCTCAGCTCCTCTTCTGTGCAGCTTTGTGGTGTCTGAGCCAGCCACATGCAGTGTGAGGTCTTGGTTATTAAGAGCAAGGAGCAGATGGTACAATTGGCATGTTCTTCACAGGGATCTTGGCTTATAAAATACCTGATACGTGTCACCCCCTGTTCACCAACTGCTGCTTGAATGCCCCCTTGTCTTCTGTGAAATATCTCAAGTGAGCTGATGAGTCTTCGAGGGCAGGTTGTAGTCAGTGAGATGCATTGCAGTGTATGTTTGACAACTCTTAACTCTTTTGTGGGCCACTGGTACTTGCAGCATCAGTGCTTTGCTTTGCTGGGGCACGGGTCACCCAGGCCTCACCCCTCTTTGCCCGCATTCCTTTAGACTTAAACTGATGGCCCCGTGCATGTCTCTACTTGTCATCAGGATTTTTGGACTTGAAAAAAGTCATCTTTTTACAAAATGACTAATCTTAGGCAGACTGTCAAAGTAGACCATTTGGGTGACTAAATTTAAAAATAGAAAGGGAGAGGAGAGAGACAGAAGGGCACGGCAGTTCATGGGAGTGCTGTCTCCACTGATTCCTGTTCTCTGTTGAACTCTGTTCACACAGCTCTTAGCTTGATACCCAAATCCCTTCAGTTGTTTATTTTCAACCCTAAGACTTCCGACTACAACCCACCTGGTAATTTATTTCTAAGCTTCCAGTTCATTTACCATCCTCAAAAAAATCTTCCCTAAAGAAACTAAAAGAAAAAAAAATCCTTTCTCATTTTCTGAACCAAGCAAATTCCATCTTTTAATATATATTCTCTAGCATGGTGATTCCCATAGATGGGACAGGGAGGGAGAGGGGACTCCGTGGGGCGGGTGTGCCCCGTTGAGGAAGGGTGTGTGGTCAGGGCCTTGGGGTGGGGGCGCTTATGCAGTTGGAAAGCAAAACTCCCCACACCAAGAACCACTGTTGTGACTTTTTGCTTTCCACATGTCTCTTCCCCTTCTCTTCTACTGTGAAGGAAGGAAAAATTAAAATTATGGAGTCAAAGAATGTGTCTTTTCCTTCCTCTGAAGAGAGGCATGTAAGCTTTTTCTTCCACTGACTCTGGGCCATTTGTCACACGGCATTGGGAGGAACTTGATTTGTACTGTATGTTTCTTGGCTGATTTAATGGTCTATCAGTTACCCTCAGCGGCACTTAGCAACTGGTTTCTTTAGAATTTCATTCAGTTAGACAGTTTAATGTGACATTATTTTGTAACCTAGGAACAAATTCAACAGCATATTAAACAGGTCTCACCCTAGCGAGATGCAGCTGGTGCCTGTGATTTCCAGCTGGGCTCCAGGAAGAGAGGGAGCAGATGATCTGGTGGGGAGGACCCCGCTGCTGGGAACGGGGAGAGTGACAACAGGGCAGGCTGCAGAAGTGGGTGTGGCAGGTGAAGTGTCCAGCAGTGAGACCAGCCTGCTGCAGCAGTGGCTCTGGGCAAGGAAGGCTTGGGAAACAGCAGGGAACAGGAAGAGGGAAGGCTGGGCATGGGAGGCTGCAAAAGCCAGAAGGGCTTGGGTTGCTGGGCACCTTCTGTCTGTGGTTAGTCAGTGCCTGCCTGCCAGATCCAAACCTCAGTTCTGTAGGCTTCCGTCCCTCTAGGCTCACAGGTGAACCGGGTAATAATGGTAGGTGTGCTCCACCTGTGGCAGTCAGGCTACCTGCATCTGTGAAGTTAACCCTCGGTCTTCTGTGTCCTTTAGGCTCTGAATGCTCTTGAGTCCATGACATCGAGTAAGCAGTATGTTGAGTACCAGGATCAGATATCACAAGCCGCCCAGTTTATAAAGCATCCTGGCCATTGCCTCCAAGATGGGAAAATCTTCCTGGCTCTTCTCGTTAACTGTTTGTATCCAGAAGTGCATTATTTGGACAACATACGATAGCGGTACTGAGGCTCTTGAAAACCCCCTTGCTGTTTATGTTTACATTTAACTTTGCTGTTGCACAAGTAACTTTGCTCAGTGTCACTGCAGAGCTCAGTTTGGCCAACGAGTAGTTGACTGAATGTGAGTGTGGAGGCGTTAGATAATTCTGTGTGGTGTGTGTATGTTTTCTTACCTCTTAAAACTTTGTGGGGACTTTGTAGTTTTTATGTTCATCCACAAGAGAAACTTACGGAGTTCCACTTGGGTACAGAGCCACTCACAGTTGCCAAATGTCCCAGTCATCTCACAAGAGCTCCGGATGGAGTTCTCTGTCTGTCTCCCCCGCTGTCTCACCTTTTTATTTAAATGTTAAGACTCCTGACCAGATCTGACGACTTTGGGAGTCATGTAGAACCCTCACTTTGGAGCCCTGTTTGTGTTCTTCCAAAGTAAAAAAGTCAACTTTGAAGATTTCTGCATTTCTCAAATATAGGGAAATACAGTAGCTTTAATGTATTATTTCTCTTAGAAGGGAGATAAAGTGAGTGATGTGTAAAACGTGTCCCTTGATCCTGATCATAGTGGATAGCAGAGATGGCGACAGGTCCATTTCCATCCAGTCACATGTCCTCATGGAGAAGGAGCCACCTATCTGAATTGGGCATGCCAGCTGGGTGGGCTGGGAGCAGCGTGCTGTGCACGGGGGGTTCTGTTTGGTCCACGCGGTGGGGCGCACAGGCAGGGCCGACCCCCTCCAGTCACAGAGTCCCTGCATGCCCTCGGATGCTGCCCCCAGCCTCATTCACAGCACCTTCTCAGCCCCTTGGACGTGACTCTGTTCCCTGCTTGTGTTTTCACTCCATATTTAAACTCAAATGAAGCTCATGGACCTGCCGAGACGCTTGTTCATGGACACAGGGTCAGGTCAGAACTACTGAAGTTTGGCTTTTTTTCAGTAGCCACGTGCCTTTTGTTGTTAACAGTTCGTTCATTACCAAAGCCTGTGTGTAACGTTGCCTTGTTCTGTTGCCATCTTGTTGCTCATTCAGTTTCCCCCAGGAATAGCAATGTGACTTCTGTCATCATATTCATAATTCTGTCAGCTCAAAATGGATTTGGTTTGTACAGCTTGCATATGTGTCTTTGTTTACACCTTGCCTATAGCCCAAGAATATTTACCTAAAAATGTTTAAACAGCCATCGAGAGCTTTTGGTAGGGGAATACGGATATAGTTAACAGTGGTAATCTCTTCTCAAATTTCCTTTTGGAATGCTTTCCCCAATCTTTGGAAGTCTGTAGGCACCCTTCTTTATTCTGAACTTGTTTTTTGTTTTTCTTTTCTTTTTTTTTGAGACAGAGTCTCACTCTGTTGCCCAGGCTAGAGTACTGTGGCGTCAGCCTAGCCCACAGCAACCTCAAACTCCTGGGCTCAAGCGACCCTCCTGCCTCTATTCCAAACTTCTTTAGTTGGACAGAACAATTCTGCCTCACAGACATGCTTTGGAGCTCTGACAAAGAACATCCCTGTTCAGTGTCTTGAGTTTTAGAGACCACGAAGTGTCCATCTCAGAGGGACATTTCTCAGCTTCCCTTGTTTTTGCGTCCCTCCATTTTCCAAATCAGTTATCTTGTTCTGTGTATAAGAAAAGTTTAGAAGCTGTGGACAGCTTAATTGGCTGATTTGGCAACAATGATTTTATGACAGGAAATATTTTATGTGCTGTTTTCCTTGAGGAGGTTGTAATTATTGATATCCTAGAATGTGAAATTTTTGACAGTATGTACATTTTAAAGAATTATGATTCACTGTTAATTTTTGAAAGTTTGTAATATAATGTATTCGGTCTGTAAAAAATTATAAAAAATAAAATCAATCTTTGGTTGTAACCGACAAGAATCCAAATTATAGAGATATCGCACTATCTGGTAAGGTATTTCACTTGTTAAAGGTGATATCGATTTTCATGCCTCATGTCATCTAATTTGTTGACATTGTAACTTGATTATCAGAGGTGGTCAGTAAAAGTGCTTCT
Organism: Lemur catta; assembly: GCF_020740605.2. NCBI lineage: Eukaryota > Metazoa > Chordata > Mammalia > Primates > Lemuridae > Lemur > Lemur catta. The sequence continues at coordinate 33,680,534 of NC_059143.1, read as the reverse complement.
TCTTTAACTCCATCATGCTTAATGTCAGGAGTTGACTTGACTCAGTGGTTCCTGAGAGAAACTCAGGGCTCAGGGAGTGCTGTAAAGACACCCAGGCAATTCAGAACGTGGCCGCTGTTGTGGCCTGCTGGGGAAAGGGCAGCAGCTAGACCAGCCTGCCCATCGGCCTGCAGGGGTAACGAGCCTCTGCTTGAAAAAACTGTTGGCCTCCAGAGAGCGCAGGGTCACAGTTTCAGATATAGCGGTGGGTGCTGCACATCGGTATTGGGATCGAGCAGGACCAAGGCCAGCCTTGCGGACCAGGTTGTGTAGAGAGTGAACTGCTGTGCGCTGCACCCTTCCCCACACGGCGGCCAGCCCTGGCAGTGGGCTCAGATGAGGATGCCTGACAGCCTCCTGGGAGCAGGAGGACGCAGCGTTCTGGTGGCCAGGAAAAGCATCTCTCAGCGAATCTGTCCATCAGTCCCCACCCTGCGATGCACAGGTGGGTCAGAGAGGCATTACATCTCCACATTGTGTTGCTGCATCGCCTAACCAGGGCAGTGAGGGCACAACGCTGGAAGGCACGGGATGTGTTTGCACAGCGTGACGATGGCAGTGGAGCCGGGACCCACCCACACATGTTTCCGAAGCTCCTGCACACACAGGATCTCAACTCGGAGGCACGACTTGTTTCTTAATTTCACCATCAGTGTGCTGGCTCGGTCATTGAATGCTTCTGCCCTGCTGGGGTTGTGCCCGAGTCTCCCAGTTCTTTGAAGTTGGAGGAAGCCTAGTCCAGAAAATGAAAACCCACAGACCAGCCTAACCACCCTTCAAACCAAGTGACAGCCTCCTTGTTCTTCCCAGTCAATCACCAAAATCATTGTATCCGTGTCGTACAAGTTCTGCATGAACCTGTCCTCCTTCCTTTTGAATGAAGGTGATGTACAGGTTTTCGTTTGGTTTTTATTTTTTTAAGAAGTGAAGTCTCACTTGGTCACCCAGGCTGGAGTTCAGTGGCATGATCGTAGCTTACTGCAGCCCCTAACTCCTGGCTTCAAGCAGTCCTCCCAGCTCAGCCTCCCGAGTAGCTGGGACTACAGGTGTGAGCCACCATGGCCAGCCCTCATTGATTTTTTTTATTCCTAAAATTAATTTATTTCTTCTGGAGCAGGAAGCAAATGTCCTAGAATCATAAAGTCAGAAGGATCGTGAAAGCTCAGCCACTCCCACCGCTCACTCAGCAGGGCTCTTCCAGCCTGTCCTCTGCCCCGTCCCCTGCCTGGCAGTTCAGCCGCTGCCAGGCAAGCCCAGGCCGCCATTGGCAGCTTTTTTCATAGTTCTGCTTCATGCTGAGCCCAGGTGCCTCCTGGTGGTGTTGCCAGTTGCTCGCGGTCCTGCCTGGGGCAGTCCAGGCTGGGGCTGCTCTCTTGCCCCAGTCTCCACAGACCTTCAGACATTGTCCGTCACATCTCTGATACTCCCCACCTCTTAGTCCTCTGCAGGTCAAACGCCGGTGTCTTTAGTTAGTCCCCTCCCACCACAATGCCTAACAGGGCTGCACTTGGGGGGCAGGGCCCAAGCTCATCCATGTTAACCTGACACGGCTGTGCCCAGGATTAGCTGGGCCGTGAGAGTGCACTTCCTTTTATGGCCCTGGTGCCTCCTTGTCTCATCCTGGCCCCTGCCCTGGATTAAGGTCACACTAGTGTGCCCCAAGCAGTGTAGTTCCCTCCCCTGGACGCCTGGGCGGTGCCAGCTTTCAGTAGCTGTGCCCCACGGTCAGCACTATTAAACCAGTGGCAAGTTCAAAGTGCAGGCTTCGGTTGTCACCCAAGACTGCTCTCATCCCGCATCTGTGGGACAGGTCTGACCATAAGGCACTTCGCACTTAATCCTTCACTGTTCTGCTCTTCGTTTGGGCCAACTTTCCAGATTATTTTAAGATAGTAGCTGATCGTTTTTCTGATCAGTGAACATCTTATAAGCAAGATGGAGAATATAATATTGGGAAATCAGCATGTTGCTTTAAAAAAGGCGTCCCCTTCTGTGTTCTCCCACTTGTGTCTGGGTTGTGCTGCGTAAAGTTCTAGACTTATTGATGCTGACCTCCTTCTGGTCCACAGTGATACTTGTGTGTCCAGAGCAGGCCTCAGGCATCAAGTGTCCTGGAGCAGCTGTATTCGAAGTTTCCTTCACTCCAGATAGGTTCTTGATTCCTGACGACAGTGACTTGAAAAGAAAATTATACTACTGATCCTATTTTGAGATAATGAAATTGCTATGAAATGTAGATGATAACTTTTATTTTTTAATGTACAGGTGTAATACCTCTCATTGAGCACCAAGAGAATTTATTTTTCTTTCCGTGGTTCAAAATCACTTGTGTGGAGATAAATACTTCTTAAGTGTATTAAACTCTTTTCCTTTCCACATGTTTAGTGTGACCTTTAAAAACCACAATCTAATTATGGTCATTAAATGTGCAATATTCACTTTTTCATTGTTCAGTATGTTTTTTACATGCTCAGACAAAGGATGAGTTTTTATATAATGGTGAGAAACAGGAAGAAATGAGAATTGGTTAAGTAAGCTTCTGCAGATAAACTAGATTCAAATTTAATTGACATATGGTGGGCCTGTCTCATTGTTTTTGGCAAGTTGGTTAGCAGGTCTTCTTTTCATACGTAAATCACACTAAGAAAAATTTTGAATTAGAAAGCTTGTAATGGGTAGAATCTTTAGTCTGTGACCTTTCGCCACAATGGGTGAGGCCTCTAATTTCAAAGAGAGTGTATAACTTGGGGGCAGTAGTCCCCAGCCTTTCTGGCACCAGGGACTGATTTCATGGAAGACAATTTTTCCATGGACTGAGGACGGGTGTGTGGAGCTCAGGCGGTGATATGAGCTGTTGTAAATACAGATGAAGTTTCACTTTCTCTGCAACCTGGTCCCTAACAGGCTTCTGGGGTTGGGGACCACAGACTTGGGGTCTTAAGAATTGGCACGGACAGGAGATTGCCTGGTGATCCCAGAGAGGTCAGGTGAGCCCCTCGGGGTCTGTAATGTGGCCTTGACCTTGGTAGGAGGAGGGCCATAAAAGCTTCACAAAAGGCTCCCAAGGCCTGAGTTGTGACAAGGTGGGTGTGGAGGTGCCTCCGGGAGGCCAGAGCTGCCAGGGGAGGGCACTGTAACCCTAGCTTTGTCATGGTCTGCGGGTAAAGCCACCTGCAGCATGGGCATGCCCGGGAGTTCCTCTTTAGTGTCAGGTGCACCTCGAGTACATGGCGGTGTGGTAGGAGGGCCTGCACATTCACCAGTTTGGGATTCTGCAGGGACAGGACCTTCTGGGAGTGGGGTGTGTCTCCCCAACCCTTGCCTGGGCTTGGCTTCTTTTTCCCAATGGAATCACAGAATTTAAGGGTTGGAAAGTGGTTTAGAGGCAAGTTGTCCCACCTTCTAGTGTAGCAACCAAGTTAACCATCTCCAGGCCAGTGGGCATCTTTGTGGGGACACTCCCTGAAAGGAATGCTGCTGGAAATGGTCCGTGCCACCATGGGGCAACGCAGAAAAGGTCTTGCTTCAAAATGCTCCTCCTCTGAAGACAGCCCTCTTCCCTCTTGGTCTTCCTTTCTAGCCTAAGTGTTTTTTTAAGAAAAGATCTGTTGGTCAGAGTGGACCAAGATGGGCTCTGACCTGGACACCATATTTTAATATAGTCTAAATTTGTGGCTTAGACCAGACTTACCTTGCAATCCCCCAGCCTGCCCTGGTTGGCCAGCTCTGTGCCACTTCCCCCTTAATCAGTATTTCTTAGGGCCTCTCCCTCCAATCCCCTCCTCCCCCTGAGGTCGGAGCCAGACCCTGCTGCCTCTGCTGGAGGTGTAGAGGTGAGTGTCTCCACGGGGGCTCTCCTGGGCAACCTGCAGCCCTGGGGGCCCTTCGAGGTCACTGGCGGCAGGACCTGGGGACAGGCTATGGAGGAGGAAGGTCTGGGATCCCAAAGCCCAAACCCTGGAAAACCCAGAGAGACCCAATACCAAATAATTTTGTGTCCTTGTATCGGCAGATCTTGTGTTTCTCTTTTTGGTTTACAACATATGACAGAGGAAGGAGCCCAGGGGAGGAGGAAGGAGATGGGAGCACCAACGAGGGAAGGAGAAGGCAGTGCGGTGTGGAAGGAGTGAGGCCAGAGCTGCCAGGCCTGGATTCTGATTGCAGTTTTGTCACTAAACACGTGGGACCCTGGCCAGATCACCTTCTTCCCTGGGGCCTTTCCCTCCTTTTAAAATGAGGATAATTCCAGTCTTACCTGCTCTTAGTGACAGCCACCAGAGATCTCACGGGGCTTTGAAGAAACATGAAGAGCCATTATTATGGCGAGGGAGGGACTGGACTTAAGTGGCCAGGGTCGGAGCCAGGGACAAAGCCCAGGAAGCTTAACTCTTGTCTAAGGTCCCTCCCAGCTTGAGGCCTCTGTGACTGGTGGGGCCCGACCCGTGCCCTGTCCTGGCTCTCTTGTCCTGTCTGGCTGGGGGGATACAGGAGAAAACTCAGCCCGAGTGTGCCCAGCCATTATTTCCATCCCAAGGCAGGGCCTACCTTCAGTGCAGATTATCTGCCGGGCAGTTTCTTCTCATGTCGCTACATCGAGTTTTAAATTTTCAGATGCTGCTCGTTGAGGGCAGGGGAAGTGAAGAGGGCTCGCAGAGGACCTGAGAGATCACCAGGTCAGCTGTCGGCCACTTCCTCCCTCTGCCATCCTCAAAGTCTGGTGGGGAGGCCCTTCAGGGCCTCTGGGCACGAGTGGCTCACAGAGTGCTGTGCCAGGACTGGGGACAGCTCTAGCCTTGCGCCCTGCACCACAATAAGAAGTTGGGTCTTTCAAAAAAAAAAAAAAGAAGTCGGGTCTAGAAAACACTAAAGCTTCTAGGTCATTCTCTCCTGACTCCATGGCCCCAGGACACTGGTGCTTGTATCTCTGGTCCTTGCTTGCCAGCAGCAGAGCCTGAGTGCCCCGAGAGGGTCAGATGGGGGAGGATAGGCGGCTCCGCTCCACCCAGACCTCTCGTAGGGACAGTGCCAGGCTGTGAGGCCAGCCCAGGGGTCAGGAGGTGGCCAAGTGCCATCCCCTCACTAGCTCCCCTCTGTCCCCAGGAGCAGCTGCTTTCTTGGGAGGCTGAGCAGGAGGCGTCCTGTGGGCCGTGTGCAGTGGTGGGAGGGAGTGCCCGCTGTCCCCCTCTGCGTGCTCCCACGGCGCATCGCTGTGTCGGAAACCACTCATCAGAGGGGCGTTCCTCTGACAAATGACACTCCTTTAGTTTCCAAGACACCCTGTTTCAAAGTGCAGATGCAGCAGGCGGGACCGCCAGATTGTCGGCTAGCACCCCACACGTCTACACGGTTATGCCAGCAACGCCGGGCGCACCCGGAGGGCTTGCATGGGGATCACCTGGCGCCAACTGGATCCCGGCTGGAAACATCAAACTAAAAAAGACATTTTGAGGGCAATTGGGGAAATCTGAATATGGACTATAAGGTATTATTGAATTAATGTTAATCTTCTCAAGCGTGGCAATGGTATTGAGCCGACAGAGAAGAATGCTCTTGTTCTCGGGAGGTATTTGGGGGTGAGGTACTGATCCCTGCAGCTTGCTGCAAATGCTCCTGCCCAATACACACGTGAGCATCAAGCCAATGTGAGTAACTGTCGAATGGAGGTGGCGGTTACGTGAGTGATCGTCTTTTTCGGCTTTTTTGGTGTGTGTTTGAAAATGATCGTAATAGAAAGTTGGGGGCAAAATCTCCTGAACTTGTTTAAAATTCCAGTCTCTCCCTCTCCACCCCGCTCTCAACTCTTCCCCAGCACCCCAGGCCTGTGGTTCAGCAGGTCCAGGTGCTGCTCAGAACGAGCATCTGAGCAGGTAGGTGTTCCTGCTCATCCTCCAGGTGTTCCTGAAGCAGGTGCTCCTCGGAACCCGCTGGGAGACGCTGCTCTGAGCTCCCAGGGCCCCGGCCCCAGGGCAGCCTGTTCTGGAGAGGCCAGTGGTCACATGGGGGAAAGCAACCGTGCTGACTGCTGCAGGGGCACTGTGCTCGGGCCCTTGGGTGCCCTGGTCCCCTTCTGCTGCTCATCCCTGTTGGGGGCGGCACTGTCCACCCAGCGTAGAGGGGCCCGACTGCCCCACCTCTGGCCACGCCCCACCTCCACCCTCACGCTGCAGCGACTTGAACCACTTAAACATCGCGCTGTGTCCCACCTCCTGGTCTTTGCTCAGACCGTCCCTTCTTACTTACCTCCCGGACTCCACTCTCCCCCGTAGCCTCCTCCACTTACACGGCCAGCGTGTACCATCTCCATGTACCCTCCTCCAGGAAGCCTTCCCAAGATGGCCAGTTACCGCTTTTGGGTGCTGCCATGGTACCCCCAGCTACCTCGACCGTGGTCCTGGCAGGATTTCCACTTACTGTGCCGCTCACGAGCTCTGGAGGGTCCCACTGTGCTATGGTGCTGTCCCAAACGTTCCTGGCCTTCCTTCATCCAAGCACTATGTAGAGCTGCATGGGCTGGTCTCTCGTGGGCGTGTGGGGCACGTGGCTAGTTCTGGCTGATGCACAACGATCACAAGTGGGGGGCTCTCCAGAGCCTTTTTTTAACCTCCAGCCCAGCAATCCACAGCATTACTGATGCTGGATCCCTGGGAGCCAGGACCCTGAGTGACAACAATGAGCAGAGCCTCGCTGCAGATCTGTGATGGGAATGTAGCTTCCATGAGAAATAAACACTTGTTTTCAACCACTGTGATTTGGGGGTTTGTTTGTTATCACAACACAACCTGGCCCACCCTGATACAGGCGCCTTACTCACTTCTGTATCCCCAAACACCTCGCCCAATTGCCAGCACAAAGCAAATACGGAAGAAGTAATTGCTATCACAGTTTTTCTTGGCTGTGAAACTGACCTCAAAGACCAGGCAGATGTTCCAATACACACCACTCCTATCCTGCACTTCTTCCCTGGTCGTACAGGACTCTTCATGGAGGGGCCCCGGGTGTCTTCGTACAAGGAAGTACAAATGCCAACTCCTGTGACCTGTTAACAGCTCAGACAGGCTCCTGGAGGGATCCCAAGGTAACCATGAGCTGTCATCACTCACTTGCCCTGGAGAAGGCTCTGGCCAGGAGGGGACTTTGTAACCCATTGCCTGCTTCATAACTGGTGACGATCACTCAACCATCAGACCGTCTCCCTTGAAAAAGCATCATGGCCTCTTCTAACAAAAAATTTTATTTTTAATTATTATGTGTACATAATAATTGTACATATTTATAGGGTACATGTGATGTTTTGACACAGGCGTACAATGTGTAAGGACCTAATCAGGGGTATCCTTCACTCTCAAGCATTTATCATTTCTTTGTGTTAGTAATGTTCCGATTCCACTCTTTTAGTTATTTTAAAATATGCAATAAATTACTGTTAACTATAGTCACCCTATTTTGCTACCGAATACTAGATCTTGCTCATTCTACCTAAGTGTACTTTTGCACTCATTTACCATCCCCACTTTACCCCCCGTGTCCATCCTTCCAAGCCTCTGCTAACCATTACTCTACTCTGTCCCCACGAGTTCGGTTTTTTTTTTGGCTCCCACATATGAGTGAGAACATTTGATATTTGTCTTTCTGTGCCTGGCTTATTTCACATTATTGCGTAATGTCTTCCAGTTGCATCCACTGGTTGTTGCAAATGACAAGATTTCATTCTTTTCATGGGTGAATAATATTCCATTGTGTATCTGTAACACATTTTATTATCCATTCATCCACTGATGGACACTTAGGTTGATTCCATTTCTTGGCTGTGACGAATAGTGCTGCAGGAAACATGGGGGTGCAGACCTCTCTCTGATATACTGATTTCCTTTCTCTTGGACATATACCCAGCAATGGGATTACTGGATCATATGGTAGCTCTATTTTTAGTTTGTTGAGGAACTTCCATATGGTTGGTTCTCTTCTCTAATTTACATTCCCACTGAAAGTGTAAGAGGGTTCCCCTCTCTCCACATCCTCGCCAGCATTCGTTATTGCCTGTCTTTTGGATATAAGCCATTTTAACTGGGGCGAGACGATATCTCATTCACCGCCTCTTCAGTCTCCTATCCCTGTGATCCCCAACCCCTGGGCCGCAGTCTGGTACTGGTCCGTGGCCTATTAGGAAAACAGGGCCGCGCATCACTGCCTGAGCTCCTCCTCCTCCCCTCCCCACCTCCCCCATCTCCCCGCTTCCGTGGAAAAATTGTCTTCCATGAAACCGGTCTCTGGTGCCAAAAAGGTTGGGAACCACTGCCCTGTCCTGTTGCCCTTTCCTCTTGCCAGCTCACCTGGATCCCAGGCAAGCCTCTTCCCTTTCTCTTGAACACCAAGGCCTGCAGGAGCTAATACGATTAACAAATTCACACTGGAGCATAAGCAGGGAAGGTAGCACCCCTCAAAAGTCAACCTGGCCAGACTTGAGCAAATGGGGCGAAACTGCCAGTGCTTTTAGCCTTTGTACATCCTGGGGGGTTGCAGGTCAGAGACCCTGCACAGGGTCTCTGCTGGGACCCTCTCGGCTAGACCTTCCCTCAACTCTCCCAGCTCCCAGTCCCTAAGGCACTGGTTTCCAGATGCTTTGAGAGATCGGTGTTTGGTTTCTTTCTCCCAGGGGCCCCAGCTCAAGGCAGGGCACGGTGTGGGACAGTCACAGTGGAAATCCCAGGAAATAGGGGCTCCAGGCCTCTCCCTGCCACTGAGTTTCCAGGATTTGGTGTTCCTCTGACCGCAGGTTTGCTCAGCCCCAGCCCCGGGCTTGCTGTCTGGAACCCTCTGTTCTCTGTGAGGCTGCTGTGAGGGACACTTAATCAAGCACTCTCTGCACATCCAAAGCTGGCTCTGCAAGGAGTGGCCTGTGATGTCCCTCACATCTGCAGACGGCTTTGTACTTTCCAAAACTCCTTCACATCTGCTATTTCCTCAGATCTTGATAGTTCCACCAGCCAGGAGGGAAGAGTATTATTGTCCTTGTTCAACAGTGGATGAACCGAGACGAGAGAGGTAAAGAAAGTGTTCCTATGCACACAGCAAGTCGGTGACAGAGCAGGACAAAGACTGGGCCTCCAGACCCTATGACCAGATTCCTGTCTGCTTTACTGTGGTGTCCTAGGTAAGAAAGGGTGAGGGGAGCTTTTCTGGAAATTTCACATGAAGTTCATGCATGCACACACAGACACGCACACTCTTTGAAAATGCTGACCTCGTTGGCGTAATACCAGGGGGTTCCAAGACAGATGTCCATGTAGGAGACTAGAAGAGCCTGTGTGTGCAGAGTCCAGACCCCCTGGAGGGTGGGAACCAGGAAGGGCTGGACCAGCTGGGCCTGGAATCGGCCTTTATTCCTCACGGTGCACAGATGGGCGTCGGTGGCCGCAGGGCTCCTCACGGTGAGCACCGGGCTGCTGCTGGCGCCCGGGAGTTCATCTGGCTCAAATTTTCATAATTGGATTCCTGAGCCTGGGGCCTGCAGACAGGAGAAAGTTGACTGACCACCCAGTGCAGGGGAGAGGTTCCCAACCCCCCAAAGTGTACCCCAGCGATGGGCCAGGAAGGGGAGACGCCATGGCAGGTAGTGGCGCTAGAACCAACAGGGCGTGGAGCCTGACAATGTCCGAGGCAGGGCAGGACAGGAACAGGGACCGGGCTATGATCGGTGACAGCAGCCCAGGTCAGCAGGGTCTCTGTCTTCCTCTGAGGCTTCAAAGCCATCTCGGTGTCCCTGAGCTCCAGATGCACATTTCCAGGCCTGACCTCCTCATCCCCAGCTGCTGTCCTGCCTTCTCCCCTGGGACATCTTAGCGGGAATCTCAGATCTCAATGTCCTCCAGTGCCACACTTGGTCCTCCCTGCACCCTGCCTCCTCTTGTCTTCATCTCAGTAAGCAGCGTCCAGGGCTCAGGCTCCAACCCGGGGCAGCCTGGTAGCATCCCACTCTGCACGTTGCCCACCTGGTCCTCCCGGCCTCCCATCTCGCCCCTCCGCTACTGCGCCTTCATCCAAGCAGCCAAGCCAGCCTCAGCCTTGCCAACAGCCTCCTCCCAGGTCTCCTGGCCCCCCCTTGTTCTGACAGAGCCACTCATCTGCTTGAAAGCATTCGGTGACTTCCCACCGCACCCGGAATAACCCCCACAGCCACGCCTGCCTCCTTCCCTGGTCTCACCTGAGCCTTTCTACTTGCCTTTCCCCTTCCTTGGACCCCTGTCCCCCCTTCCCCTTGCTCCAGCTTCCGTCTTCAGGTCCCCTCAAGGTCACATCCCCAGGGAGAGCTTCCTGACCTAAAGAGCCACAACCCAGTGGCCGGCCCCTCCCCATCTAAGATGACCTTGTTGGTGTATTTATCCAAATTCTCTACGTTAGGATGTGAGTCCTGTGAGGTCAGGGATTTTGCTGTATCTTTAGCATCCAAACCAGTGCCTTTTCCGTAGTAGGTACTCAAATATTTGTTAAATGACTGAACAATGGTCAGCTTTCTGATTCAGGGGCCTTGGTGCGGGAATAAATTAGCAAAGAGAAAGGACACGGGACAAGTTGTGAGACTGAGGGAGACTGTCAAGCGGGTAGCTGGAGAGCGGGGCCGGCCAGGCAGTGGGTGCAGGTGGGCGCAGTTATGGGAGCACCCGGCTCCTCTAATGGGCTCTGAAAGGCTGCACCCCCCAACCGCCCCCCCGCCCCCCCCCCCAGGATCAGGCACAGACTGTCCAGGGTCTGTGAATCTGATTCTCTCCCCTGCAACATGGGCCTTCACTCCAGCAGATGCCACAGAACAGGGAAGTGTGGACCCGAGCGAGGCTCAATGACTTCCTAGCCGGGGTCCCTGGGCCCCTCCCCTAGGCCTTCAGAACCTCTGGAGATTTTGTTTGCGAGGCTTCAGCCGAGTGCCTGGGGCGGATGAGTGACCCCAAGGTGGCTTTCGTGTGTGTCTGCATGTCCAAGAATGTGGAGGGAGGACAACAAGGGGAAACGCAGCCCGGAGGTGTGGAGATAAGACAGAAAAATCATTCTTTAGCAGCACGGCAGGGCTGGGAGTGTGTGTGTGTGTGTGTGTGTGTGTGTGTGAGGCAAAGGACTTAGTGCACTGAGGGAGGGGTGCTTCGGCGGCTGCAAGGGGGCCCAGACCCTGCCCAAGGCCAGGACCCCAGCCCTAGCCATGTGCCGGCTCTCTCTCCTGCCACCACTCTGCGAAGCCTGCCTGCACCCTTTGGCCGAGGGAGACTAGATGGGGTGGGGTCGGGGCAGAGGAGCTCACTTACCTCGGTGGGGTGTCCTGTGTCGCCGGGTGCTCTGTGGGACGGGCAGAGAGAGAGGCAACATCACTCCGTTGCAGCCTCCAGCCCCTGTGCCCTGCCGCCCACCTGCCCGACTGTGGAAAGGGCTCTCGGGGAAACCACTGTTTGTGCAACAAACAGCAAAGTAGCAGGGTGTGAAGAAGCGACGCCTAAACCTTGAGCAGAGTTAGCAGGGAGGGTGGAGTGAGCAACCAACAGAAGGAACAGCTTTTCTGAGGACCCTGAAGCACAAGTTCCTCGTGAGTCTGAAGAACCAGCAAGAAAGCCGGGAAGGGAGCAGCTAGGGCGACCATGGTAAATTCTGGATTCCTCACTGCAGTTTGAGGCGAGTGCTACGGATCTGGGTGGTCTGAGAGGCTCTGGGAAGCCCCCTCCCTCTCTGGGACGCAGAGCAAATTTCCCATGACAACAGTGAGTGGTGCTCTCCCAAGACACCCTGCAAGTTCAAGCTGCCGAGCTTTCACATGTGCTGTCCCTCTGCTGGGAGCACCACTGCCCCTGTTTACCTAGCTCACGCCCACTTACAGTTTTTGATTGAGCTCTCACTTTACTTCTCGTGTAAAGCCTTCTCCAGACACCCCATCAGAGTGGGGCATCGGTCCTCTGGCTTCTGCAGTGTCTGGGGTCTAGGAGAGCACCTCTCAGCACATTGCAATCCTCTGCTTACCCAGCTGCCACTGGAGGGCAGGGAACCGTGTCCTACCCAGGGAACCGTGCCCTACCCAGCTCCGTATTTCTGGCACCTACACAACACATCATAACGAAACGGTGCTGTGTAGAAAAATCTGTGGTCAGAGATCTTCCAGGGGAATCTTGGGGTGGCGGGAAAGGGGCGGACCCTAGAGCTAGCTGTCAGGGTCTCTATCTCTGTGCCTCTAGGGACAAGGCAGGTCACTCTCTGAGCCTGAGCGTCCCTATGGTAAAATGGGGCTTTTCGCGCTGGTTTCCACCTGCGAGGCTGGATACCGGGAGAGGAAAGTGAGACGATGCTCAGGGCAAAAAAGATGTTCTGGTCGTGCCCTGTGGTTGGCCACGTGGCCTTACCTAAGAGGAGAGCCCCGCCCTGTCCCTCGCGCCCCCGGGGTCCGGGCGCACCCACCTGCGCTGCTGCGGGCGGCGCGGGCGACCAGGACTCCGAGCAGCAGTAGCGCCTTGAGCCCCAGCGCGCCGAGCAGGACAACGACGGCCGAGTCCCCCGTCGCGCCGCGGAAGCGGAACAGGTAGACGCTGGCCTCGGCGCGGCCCAGGCTGTTGGCGGCCGTACACGTGTAGCGGCCGTCGTGGGTCAGCGCGGGCAGCTCGGCGGTCACCTGGTGGCCGAGACCCTGAGCCCCGCCGGGCACGGCGGCGGAGCCGTTGCCCAGGGCCGGGCCGGACCAGGCGAGGGCGGGCGGCGGCTCCCCTTCGGCGGTGCAGAGCGCGCGGAAGGCGTGCGCCGGGCCGGGCTGCACCGAGATATTGACGATCCGAGGCGCGGCTGCGGGGACAGAAGGCGGCGACAGTCACCGAGCCGTTAAGGTGGGGTTGGGGGTAGGGGAGGGTGAAAAAGCTGACTGCACTGCGCGAGCAGCCGGCAAAGGCAAGGGGTACCCCTCCCTGAACCCTTTGGACTCGAGAGCTGGAGCAGTGAGGGTAGGGAGGTTCGGAGGGGCTGAGCACTTGGGTGCCAGGTTGCCTGGGTCCCAGTACAGGTGTGGCCTCGGGCAAGCAATTCTATTGTACCTCTCTATGCCTCAGTTTCTCCATGTGTAAAATGGCATCATAATAGCACTTACCTGATGGGTTTGTTGAGAAGATTTGGCAAATTAATACTTCTGGGGTGCTTGGAGTAGGCCTGGCCCCACAGCAAGTGCTCACTAAGTGGTCCTTATTGTTGTAGGGCAGGATTGGAGCTGAAGAGGAGAACCACTGCTCTAGGGACGGGGACCCTGGTTCAGGCATCTTTGCTGGGCCCTTGGTGGGCTCCCTGTGCACCCTTCAGGGGGCTGCGAGTTTCTTCCAGGGCAGGGCGCACACAGTCACTGCAGTCCTTGCCATATTTAGCATTACTGTGCCCTCGTCTCTCCCCTCCATCTGCGAGCTACTGGGACCCTCTCTATGAGCGTCATTACAATGCCTATTCCCGGGCCCCACCCAGCCCTTCCTGGGACCGAGATTCTGCAGGTGGCCCTAACCCACTCCTAGGTGTGAGACCCTGGGGGCTAGAGGGGAAAGGTTGGGTCCTGTCGCCCTTCCTAGCGCAGCGCCTGGCACCCAGCAAGCCTTCGGGGCCGGGCAGGCGGGAAGGGAGGAAAGAGGCCCCGCGCCCGCCTCACCCATCACGTGCAGCCGGAGGCCGTGGCGGCTCTCGTAGCGGTCGTGGACGTCGCCGGCGAACTCCACGCGGCAGAAGTAGCGGCCGTCGTCGGCCAGGGCGACGCGCTCGACGCGCAGCGACAGGTCGTTGCGGCGCGGGTTGCCCAGCAGCCGGAAGCGGCCGTGCAGGCTCAGCGCCGTCTGGCAGAGCTCGCTGCCCCGCGCCGCCGCGCACCGGAACACCTGCGGGCCCGCGTACGGCTCGCCCGCGCGCCAGATGGCCGTCAGCGGCCCGTCGTAGTGGCGGTGCGGGTGCGTGAAGGTGCACGGCAGCACTGCCGCGTCGCCCGCCGCCGCGCTCACCTCGGCCGGCACCTGCATGGACCAGCGCTGCGATGGCGCGCCTGCGGGCGGGGCGGGCCGCGTGAGGCCTCGCCCACGCTCCGAGACACCCCCACCTGGGCGGCTGGAGCCCCAGAATCCCTGCAGATTCTGGGGTTCTAGGAAACCGCCCCTGCCTGGGGCTCTGGAAGCCCCTGGAGTTAGGAATCGCCTCTCCCCGTACACACACCAGGGGGCCGGAATCCCACCTGGTGACTTGAGAGCCAATCCCTGGGGCCTGCCCTGGTGTCTGGACCCTCCTCCCTCTTCATGGGGGTCCCAACTCACCTACCTGCCCAGTAACCCCATGCTGTTCCCCTTAATTTTCCCCCATCAAAACCTGCTCTGTTGCGGAAAAACCCTGGTATCCCGTGGTTACAGTAGAGTCCCCTGATCCCCAAGGTGGTGATCGTAATAAAAGCACTTACTGTGTGCCTCTGTGTTGAGCAAGTTCTCGGTAGTATTTCTTTTAGTTATCATAATCGAGCCTAGAGGTAAGCACAGTTATCCCCGGGTCACATGTTAGTAAACGGAGAGACACAGAGAAGTTGAGTAATTGTCTGAGGCCACACAGCGAGGATGAAGCCAAGCCAGGGTTCCTACTCAGGATCGACTCACTCCGCAGCCTGCACCCTAGTGCACTAGAGCAAGGGACCTTGGGGCCTCCAACATTCCCATTTACAGAGGGGAAACTGAGGCCCTGGGAAGGGACAGTATGTTCTGAAGCTAATGTGTTGAGTTGATGGGTTGGTGGATGAGATCTAGAATCCGAGCGGACTGTGCCCTGACTGACTTCCCCAAAGGTTAGTGCCTGGGCAGGGAGCCGAGAGACCAGAGTGGTGAGCTGTTTTGCTGCCTCCTTGCTCTGTGCAAGCGGCTCTGGACTCAGTTTCCCCACCTCCCACCTTGAAGTGCGGTTGACCTAAGGTCTGGAAGCTGAGCTCTGCCTCCAGCTGGCAGAGGGCTGGTGGGCCACAGAGCCGGTGCCGTTGCATGTGTGTGCTGCTTTGGGCGAGGGCAGAGCGGGTGGGTGGAAGGGTGTCAGTGCCCAGCCTCAGAGGATCAGGCCCAGGTGGTGCCTCCCCAGGGAGGGGAGGCTGCTAAGCCTGCTCAGCCAGTGCCCCTGGGGTGCAGTTCACAACAGGATCTTTAAAGGGAATAGTATAGCAGCTCTTGTATTTCCAAAAGGCTTTGCAGTTTACACAGCTCTTTCATATGCACCATGTCATGTGACCCTAAAAACACCCCAGGGGAGAAAGGCAGGGCAGATACCCTCTTAGATGAGGAAATGAAGGCCCAGAGTCACACAGGTAGATGATAAGAGGAACCCAGCTTTTCTGACTCCAAGCCCAGTGCTCTTTGCTCTTGTGGTAATTTATCCCAATTTGCTCCCTGGGCAGGAGTCTCCTCAGCCCACCACTGGCCGACCATTCTCCACGGAGCCCATCCATCTATGAATAACCTGCTGGTCAGGACATTCCTCCTGCACAGAGCCAACATCTCCAGCCACCTGCAGGACCGCCACTGCTCTTTGGGGCATGCAATCCTCTCCCTAGACGGCCCTTCCAGGATCCCTGGGCAGGTTTTGCTCGAGGAGCAGAAAGGGAACACAGAGGCCCTTTCACCCAGGGTTACAATCTTGGCTCCCGTTAGGAGATGTGTGCTTCCTGCTTACCTGCTGAATGGGATTAAAAGAAGCGGGCGCCTGGACTCCCTCCCATACAGAGACCTTTGAATCTCCTGCCGACTCAAGGTGAGGGTGGGAAGCCCTCAGCAAGAATTGCCCAGGGAACAAAGGCATTTGCTTTGGCAGGAATCCAAGCTCCCCAGCATCCTGTGACATTTGCCATTCCATCTGGCAGCTCATGCCCGCTGGCTAAGACAGGGGAGTGGTGATTCCTCAACTGGAACTGTGGCTTCTTACTATAATCTCTAATCTCTCTGACTCGTGGCTGTCAGCCTCCAGGGGTCAAGAGGAGGCCCACATTCTTTCTGTTGTCCAAAATATTTCCTCTCAACGGTGGGCCACAGGGTATGGTGGAAAGCATGCTAGCCTTGGCACAGCGGGACCTAGGTGGCAATCCCACCTCTAGTCATTCTTTCATCAGATTTTAACCAAGCACCTGATCTGTGCCTGGAAACATTCTAGGTGCCTTTACTTACTGGGTGATCTTTGGGTGAGTTAAGATCCCAGGTCTCAGGCTCCTCTGCTACACAATGGGGAAGATAATACTGTCCTCACAGGATTGAATGAAACCTCATATTTATTATAGAGCACCCAGCACAGTGCCTGACATGCAGCAAATGCTCCATACGTGTTAGTTCCCTCCCCCTCTAGTCCTGCAAGGGGATGCTAAGCAGTGGTGAAGATGTGCTCAGGGTGGTGCAGCAGGGGGTAAGATGCTGGTACCCTGACATGGCACCATCTGCAGCTAGCTCAGTTGAGCATCTTAGACCAGCTGAAGTACAGTAGCCCAATGCTTAACTCACTGGGAAGCTAGTCATTCATTTATTCATTTATTGGCTGATAGGTATTTATTGAGAGTTTATCATGGGCTAGAGCCTGCACTGGGTGCTGGGGATATAGTTGCAGTGACAATTAGTGGCCTGCTTCAGTATGTTGACAAGTCTGGCCATTGCTAAGCCACTATTTGTTTTTTAATTTATACAGAATTCTAACACGTTTATTTAGTTAGTTTCCCAGCCCAGGGAAATGAAAATCAAAAAGCTGGAAAGTGGTTTCTGTTTGTAGGTCCACTGAAAGCAGCAAGAAATGACAGTTGACGTTCAGTCAGGAAGGAAGGGGTCAGTGAAAATAGTGGAAAGGCAGCTCAGGACGGAAATTATAAAAGTACAGTGTCAAAGGGACCATTTGGAGAAGTAGTGAACCCAGAGAGCCCTGAGCCATCATAACATTGCTCCAGGCCCGGGTAACAGGTGTGCACAGAGATGACTCAAGTCACCACGGAAAGGCACATTGCCACGGGAGGTGTCCTGTTTTACCGGCATGTCCCTCAGATGGGGTGTCAGGGGTTTGTCTGAGGCTCTAGCCCTGGCTCTGATGCTGACTCTGGGACCTTTGGCATGTCCCCAGCGCTCTCTGGCATCAGTAGGCTCATCTGCGAGATTATACGTCTAGATGTTTACTAAGGTGACGTTGAAGTCTAAAGATCTATGTTTGACAATGATATTTGGATTAAAATGACAAGGAAGCACACAAAACATTTTAGCAATATGTCTAGCTAAAATAAACTAAAAAACTTTTAGGTATTTAAAAATAAGCCACTAGCTATTCAGAAAACCCAGCCACTTGGAAAGATGCACCCACATCTTGAAGGTCCTTCCTAGGCATTTACTAAACTCTCCTCGAGAGCTCCCTTCATGCCTCCTCGCGGGGACCTATCTAAGGGAGGAAGGACTGGGCCCCTAGTGTCACGTGTCAGCTCCCACATCACCATGATCGTGCTCCACTAGGGAGTAGCTGACTAACTCCAGACCTAATATCCCCAGGCCCCCGCCATGGTGCCCGAGTGGGAAGGGAACTCTAGGGAGGCAGAAACACAGCCGTGGTCCCTGCATTAGCAGAACCTGCATCTGGATGGGATTAGAAATAGAAACCTTGGTTCTGCCACGGCTGACCAAAGATTGCCACCAGTTCCTTGGTGATGAAGGCATGCAGGAGTTTTCCTGGGGACCTCTGTGCAGATCATTTGTGGGGTACTGCAATGTGGCATGCAATCATGCTTATGTTAACTGTAGAGAGAACTGCTTATCCGTTTCATGGCAGAGCCTGGGTCACTTGCTGTCTGGGGTTCTTTCGATGTTTTCATAATGCCTGGAATTAAAGAACCTCTCCAGGGCAGCACAGACAGGATAGTGAGCCAGTGGTGGTCGTGGTGGGACAGTGCCCAGAGGGGGTGCCCTCACTGAATGGTGCTTTGACAGGAACTAGGTCTGCTGGGGTGGGCTTTATGTGGCACTTTTCTGGAGGGAGCAAGTTATGAATTTAGGGGGGGGAGGCAGGATGATGCCAGTGGGCAGTCACCATGGGCAGAATGTGCCTCCTGGAGGGACAGCATCATGACACTCAGAGCCGGAGTCCCTCAGAGATCTGCTGTGCGTCCCCACCACCACCATGGCTGACATCACCAGTCGACAGGTAGCCAATCTGATCAGCCCAACTCTCTGTAAAGGGGCCACCCTCCTTGGGGACACTCATGCATGCTAATGGGTGTTCTCAGGGACCGGCTCCAGTAGTGGTCTCTCAGGCATTGTGGCACCTGCAGAACCAGGTGAGGGTGTTTCCGGGGCGATGCTAACGTTGGCCATGGAGCTCACCTGTAGGTGTGTAGATGGAGTTGGGCACATCACCGTTCACCCAATCTCACCCCGCCCTTCAGTGTGCTCATAGAAATTCCTTCTCTGGGCTTGCGTGTGGTCAGGATAGGTTATCAGTGGAGAAACGGCAAGAATGGGGTGGAGACCAGGGAGGAGAGGAGGGAGGGGCAGGAATTCCATCCTTTAGCATGAAGCAGACCCAGGGGGTTGCAGGGAAGGGGTGAGGTGTGAGGGAGTCCGAGTGGAAGGCCTGTTGGTCATCGGCCTCGGGATTATCCTGGCATCCTCTCTGACCCCTGCTTCTCCAGCCAGGATGGGAACGTAGCTGTGGATGGGCCCTGCTCACATGAGCTAGTAGGGGTGCAGAGCCCCTGCCATTCAGGGCTCTGATGTAGCCTGTCGCGGCCATGCTACCCCTGCCCCCTCACCCCTCTCCTGCCCGTCCCCGGGTGGGACTTCCTCAGTCCAAGCAAGCCTGCCCACAGGGACACTGGTGCAGGGGCGCCTGCCTCATTCTTCCTCCTGCTTCCTCTGGCCCCATGACAGCAGCCCGTCTCCTCCTTGACCTTTCCCGGAATCCCAAATAAGCTCTCATGTCCTCGGGTGACTGCTGCTATTTGTCTTGCTGTTTGGGTTTGTTTCTCTGTAGTGGTTCAGAGCTGGTAAAGTAAATAGCTCTCAGCACCAAGCTCTGCCCAGGCTCCCTGCCCGCTGCAGGTAGGCAGAGAGGAGCCGACTGTGCACATCCAGGCCGTGAGGCCCTGGCAAAGCCAGCGAACCTCCCCCAACGCAGAGACAGGGATCCTCACGGTGCAGGCTTCTGCCAAAGGCCTGGCACGAGCAGTCCTGAGGGCAACAGCCACTGTGGTTGCCACACAGGCTTCTCCTAGGCTCGTGTGTGGACCAACAGAGGCCTTGTCTGCGGTCCCCCAGGTGGTCAGAGCTCCCAGGCCAGTGTTTGTCCCCCACCCCATGCTCCCTGGCATCTCCAGCTTTCTGAAAGCAGCGAGGGGAAGACAACGGAGGGTGTGTGGGGAGCCCCTGGGAGACCAGGCGCTGCCCAGGGCATGGGTGCTGGGTGGGGTGGCCCTGGCATGAAGGGGAAGTCATGGAGAGTGGAAGGGGCTTTCCTGGGACAAAGTCCTCCCCCTTCTTTCACCAAGGGCTTGCCCTGGGCAGGGAAGGGACTGTGACCAGTGGGCCCAAGTTGGCCCTGGCACCTGCTCCCAGAGCCCTGTGGGCACGCACATGGCCATGGAACTGAGCCTGGTCCTCAGGGCCTCCTGCCAAGGCAATCCCTGGGCCCTGCACCCTCACGACTCAGGGGGCACCTGGACTCTCCCCCTTGGGACTGTTCATCATTGTGGTCCCACCTCACCTACACGCCCCGTGACCCCATACTCTTCCCCTTAGTTTTTCCCTGGAAAGGCTCATGGGCGAACAGCAATCCGGAGGTGGGGGGCCCTGGATCACCCTGGTTTTCCCAGCTGCTGGTGTATAAAGGAAAGGGGTCTCCGCAGCCACGTTGGCTCGCACGAGCGGCTTGGCTGCAGCAGCGAGAGCATGGGCGTGGTTTGGTTTTTGTTCTTGAACATGTGACTGCACAGCTCATGCTTCCTCTAAATCCTTTTGTCTTTAGCTGATTCATAGCAGCTGATCCTTAGCAGGAGGAAAAAAAAAGACTCACGCTAACACTTACAGGGCCACTTACAGGGGCCCAGGGAAGGTAGGCAATCTGCCCAAGCCACACGGCTGGTAAACAGAGGCCAGGCTTAGAGCTGTGTCTGACGGTAGCACTCACGTCCTTGCCCTGTCTCCTGTCTGCCACCTCAGGTCTGGCCACTGTCTCAGGGGGACCCGGTCATCCCAAGAAGATGGCTGAGTTAGGTCAACTTTCCCCTCTCTGTGCCCACGCTGGGGCTTTGTGAGTGGGACAACAGCTGTGTGGGGTGGAGTGGGCCCCCCTAGAGCCACACACACCTGAGTTCAAGCCCCAGCCCCACCCCCAGCCACTCACTGAGCCCCAGTTTCCTTATCTGTGAAAAGGGAATATAAATAGCTCCTTTCTCAGAGGGTCATGAGGCTTAAGAGTCCAGCCTGCAGTAAGCTAGTAGTCACAGGTGTCTGCGGTCACTATCCAGACCAGACCCACCTGGGCTCCACTCTGTTAATTGGTAGCAAGGAAAGAAAAGGAGTCTCAGGTGTGGGAGTTTGTAAGCCAGTTGTGGAGACAGGACCCCCCACAGGGAATGTTGATTGACATCCCAGAACACCACGATGTTAGCCTGAGTCCCATGATGGCTGTGCACGGGGTGGTGAGGATGCCGAGTCCCAGGTTGGGAAAGGACTGGGGTCTGGAGAGAGGGGCTTGTGAGGACTGCCTTTGCTATTTATCCCGGTTGCCTGCAACTGTACTGGGCATCAGTCACCTAAAATGCAGATTCCTGGGCCCTGCTGCCTGGTATTCTGATTCTGCAGGTCTGGAGTGGCGCCAACGAGCTGGCATTGACAAATGCCCCCTCCCCTGGGACTCTGATGCAGTGGTTCCTGGGCTCTTTGAGAAACACTGTCTCTAGGGACACCTAGTCACTGAGCTAAGTGATTGGAGACATTGTTGCTGAAGCCTGCCACAGAATTCCCACTCTCACCTTGGGGCTCCTGCTGGGAGGGCCTCTATCACTTGTCCTATTCCCGCCATGAAATCATCCCACCCTACCCCAACACTGTCCTCAGACAACCATGTGCTGTCTCCCCTTGTCCTCAGGGCTGTCCCACCAAGACATAAAGCCCTTGGAGGACAGCAGCACCCAGAGTTTGCTCAGGGCCTGTACTGTCATCCCTGTACTTGGCCCACTGTCCCCCCGCATGCTCACAGCAATGGCTGGGGCAAGCAGCCTTTACACAGATGGGGACACTGAGGCCCAGAGAGGTTGGGGACCTGCCTCAAGTCACCTGGAAATCCAAGGCCGAGCCCAGATCGGACCTGCCGGCTTCTGTCACCACAGCCTCCAAAGCACAGCTCTGCCACCTGCACAGGCCTGGAGCCTCTGGCACACCCAGCTGCTGCCTTTAAGGAGAGACTCTACCTGAGCCTTTGTAAGCGTCTATTCTGTCCCGAGCATGGGCCAGAGAGAGCCATGGACACTCACCCATCGGGACAACACATGCCAAGTAGGCCAGGAGTCGGATGGACCCTTCCATGCTGTGAGCATCTGGAGACCCCAGGCCAGCTCCTGCTCTCGGCCAGCTCACCAGCGGGAACCCTCCCTGGCGTGGGGGGAGGTGGCAGGGGGCGGGCAGGGGGCCCCGATCTGCAGGCCCCGCATGCTCCGAGGGAGCTGGAGGAACTGGGACAGGCAGCTGGGCGGCTGGAGGTATGATTAGACGAGACCCGTGGAGTTTAGTCATGTGGAAAGCCAAGAGGGGAACTGGGATGATTTTCCAGGGCAAGAAGCAGGAAAGTGGATGGGGAAGAAACAGGGCCACTCCCCATGGCCTCTGTCCCTTTGGAGAAATGTGGTTCATGTGCAGCTTCCCCTCCCCTCCTCCCTTCCTCCCTTTCTCTCTCCCTCTCTTTCTTCTTTCTTTCTCTTCTTTCTTCCTTCTCTCCCTCCCTCCCTTGTTTCCTTCCCCTCTCTCTCCTTTCCTTCCTTCCTCCTCTCTGCCTTCCTCTCTCCCTTCCTTCCTTTCTCCTCCTTTTCCTTCCTGTCTTCCTTCCTTTTTTCCTTCCTTCCCTTCCTCCTCCTTTCCTCCCCTCCTTCCTACGTTTTTAATGTGCCAGATGGGTTTTCTCTCCCTCCACCCTGTTCTTCCCCCGCTTCCCCGCCCCTCTGGAGAGGGGATTGGCAAGGTGGAGAAGCCCACAGGGAGGCCTTGCCAGCGTGGTAACTCACTGAGTAAGGCTATGGGCAGTTGTCATTATTTGCAAGAAAAAGGTTGAAGCAGAAGATACGCTTGCATGACCAGAACCTCCTCCAGAGAGCCTGGGCTCCTAGAATAGCACTTCAAAAACTTTCCTGGTGATAAGAATTTCCTAGGGGGGATCTTGTTAAAATGCAGACTCAGATCTAGGGGGTCTGGGGCAGGCAGATAATTTGCATTTCTAACAAATCCCAGGTGATGCCCAGGCAGCTGGTCTAGGAGCCACACTTCTGCAGGAGAGCCCTGGGGATGAGGGCTCCTGAGCTTACTGGGTGGACTCCTGGTGGGGGCGGAGGAGTAGAGAGACCGGCAGCCAGACCCTGTGGGGATTAGAGCACTGTGGGCTCTGTCTTCTGGACTGTGTTTGGATTTGGAGTGTTTGATAGTCAGATTCCTTTCCTGTTAGTGAACTGGACACGTGCCCTCACCCTATGCAGAGGTTGGCAATGTGGCTCTTCCTTTTGGTTCTTCCCTATGTTGGACAGCAGTGGGGTTGGCAACCTTGAGGGCTAGGAGAGAGAAATTGAGATGTGGTTTTTTAAAGCTTGGGAAATTCATGTAAGACAAAGGCTCTCACGATGCACAATCAGCTCTATCAAGGTGGCAGGAGGAGGGTTTGCTCCCTCACCAGTTCCTTCCCTTGTAACCTCTGGGCCAGCTGCACCCAATTAGGAGGCTCAGCCCTGTCCGGCACCCACCCCAAGGTGGTTTCCTCAGGTGGCCTGGCCATGGTGGAGGAGAGGAGCTCCAGGCTATGGGGGCTTAGAGTCCTCAGAGTCTGGGTGGGTCTTCTGTTCTTGGCCAGAGCATTTCCCCAGCTCCTGAGAGAGCAGGAGCCTAGACCCTGGAGTGCCTTCCTCAGGCCTTCACAGCACACACACCTGCTCTAATTTGCTTCTCTCCTTTAAGCAGTGAATCAGCGGCATCCTTTCCTGTCCGGAGATGTGGACCTATCTCATTCTTTCAGATAACTTCATAATATCCCACAGCATTATTTTTCATGTAGCAGAGTTTATTTAACCACTCCTTGCTAATGGATGTTGAAATTACAAGCAAAGCTGCAGGAGCGATCCGTGCACATGTGTCTATACACCAGTACTTTTATTTTCATCATGTAATTTCCAGAAGTGGGATTTCTGGGTCATAGGGTACACACATTTTGCATTTTAATTATTATGCATCATTTTTATGTCCCTAAGAGGAGGTGGTAGTAGGGACTGACAGTTTCTCCAAGAGCAAATGGGAGCCCGTTTCCCCAGGTTAACTCAGAAGAGCCAGGACATGGAGCTTCCTGGGCACTGACCCTAAGTGACTGTGCGATTTGGCCAAGTCGCTCCTTTCTGGATGCCATTTGCATTGTCTATTTCCAAGGTGCCCTTCGGGGCAGGCTTGCTCCAAATCTGAGTTATAAGGAGAGTTGATCTTTGGGAAATCTGCAGCATTGGTTTGGAAAGCCCACCTGGGACACTGCTTGAGCCCTGGGCTGAGGGACTCAGAGGGTGGAAGGGCAGGTCACCTTCTCTAGGGTTACAGCTGCATCACTTCTGTTAGGAACTCCCCCCACCCTCCCGCACATCCTGGCTTCTCTTATCACAGTAGGGCCTCACTGATTTTGCTAAATGAAGACTCTCTGCTTACCTGGAAACTGATGAGGGTCCTCATTGGGGCCAGCAAACTCAGAGCACAAGCAGAGAGGCTCTAGTTTTTAATAAGCATCCTGAGGAGGATAAATAAATAGAGTAGACATTTTACCCGGCAGGGTAAGCAGGTGAATCAGGGGCCGATGTTCCCAAAGCTTGTGCCCGGTCAAGGATGCACAGGGCAGATGTGTAGATGTTTGCTCTTTGAGCAGTTGACCTGACACCACATGCTAGCCACCTACCTGCCTTATTGTACCTTTGCCCCCTTCACTCTCAGCACTTGGGGGTCCTCATAGTCTTCTGAACCCATATCTTCAACTCAGCTACAAGTCTCGAGAGCCAGATCCATTTACTCAGCTGCCTACAGACTTGTCTGCCTCAACACATCTGCAAGGCCTGTCATCACACTCCCTCTGCCCACTCTTGTCTCTCAACTTCCAGGTTCCATGGTTCAGTGGGTGGAAGCATCGTCCTCCCAGGAAGTCCCCCTTGACGCTGCCTCCCCTTCACCACCCACAGCCAGTCCTGTGGCTTCTGTTCCTCCTCTTTCCTCCGGCCTTGGCTCAGGCTATATCCCTTCTCTCTGGACACTTCCAGTGTCTTAGTCACACTCTGCAAGTATAGTGATTTTTGCAAACAATGAAACTGTTGATTTCACTTCCTGCTTAAAACCCTTCCATGACATTTCATCATTCTCCTCTTCAAATTCCACCTTGAGTTTGATGCATAACGCCTTCAGGTTCAAGACCTAGGCCAATGGTTGGTCCGCAGCTCTGTGCTTCCCCTCCCCGCACCCAACCACAGTCCCTGAACCGTCTTTGCACCTGTGGTCTTCCCACCCATTCTCATCCTCTCAGCCAGCTCCTTCTTAACCTTCAACCCCCAGTTCCCAGCATCGTCACTGCTGGAAATTGTATTATGCACTTATTTGTTTTCTTGTTTATTGTGTGTCTCCTCCCCCAGGTTGTAAGTTTCATGTGCTGGGTACTGGTTGCCACATGAGTCTTAGCACTAAAACAGCACTTGGCACCTCAAGTATTTGAAAGAATGCAGTTGCCTCCGGTTCCTGTGTGCAGGGAGAGGTAGGGGGTCCATCTCGGAGTTGCCATCATCTGTTTGCTGATCTGCTCCTTCCTCTTCCCTGCCCCACCCTCCCCTTTCTGGGCTGTGATTATGGAGAGAACCATGTCTCTGGTCCTTATCAGAGGACTTTATGCAGAGTAGGTCATCAATTAGATGGATAAAATAAAATAATAAAAATAAATGGCAAAATAATATAATATCCTTAGGAAGATACTTGAAACTCATTCACACTCAGTGTAAATGAACAAGGCTCACCTAAAGCATGAACCCATTCTCCCGGGGGCGATGCACTGATCGGGTGTTCACAGATGTACATTGGGGTTAAAGAAGCTAAGCTTTACCAGTGGAATGCCAAGTGTCGTTGAACTGGTGAGAGAGATAATTTAGGGACAAGTGGTCCCCATTCTTCTAGGACAGCTAAAGTCACCCTGCCACTCAGATCTTCCAATGCAACCTTCACCACTGTGGCTTCAGAGTGAACCTTCTAAAGAGAAAATAGGATCATGCCTCTCCCCATCTCAAGTGTCCCCAGAGCTGACTCTGGAGCCAACTCTCTCCAGTCTTCAGAGCTTCAGGATCAAGCTCAACTTCCTAAATCTGGTGTTTAAGCAACCCGCCCCTCATTCCCTACTGTTCCTTCTGCCTGGAATACCCCCGTCTTCATCCCATTAAGTCTTTATAATTCCTTGCTTGTTGTTGAAGACTCCTCCCTGTGGTCACCTCTCCCAGGAAGCCCTCCTTGCACCGTAGTCTGGTCTGGCTGCCCACCTTTGTGTTTTTCCACAGTTCTCTGTGTGACCATTACCACTAGGTACATGCCCTTGTCCCAGGGTCTTTGATTTCCTCGTCTGTATTTCCTCTAGACTGTATTTCCTCTAGAGGAACCTTCATACTGTTCTCCATAGTGGCTGTACTAGTTTACATTTCCATCAACAATGTATAAATGTTCCCTTTTCTCCACATCCTCATTAGCATTTGCTATTTTTTGTCCTTTTGATAACAGCCATCCTAACTGGACTGAGATGAAACCTCATTATGGTTTTGATTTGCATTTCCCTGATGCTAAGCATTTTTCATATATTTCTTGGCCTTTAGTGTGTCTTCTTTTGAGAAATGTCTGTTCAGATCATTTGCCCATTTTTTAATGGGATTGTTCTTTTTTTTTCTTTTTTTGCTGTTGAGATGTTTGAGTTCCTTGTGTAATCTGGGTATTGAGCCCCCGTCAGAAGAATAGTTTGTAAATATTTTCTCCCACTCTGTAGGTTGTTTTTTCACCCTGTTGAGTGTTTTCTTTGCAGTGCAGAAGGCTTTTAGTTTGATATAATCCAATTGGTTTGTTTTTGCTTTTGTTGCCTGTGCTTTTCAGGTATTATCCATTAAATATTTTCCCAGACCAACGTCCTGACGTGTTTTCCCTGTGTTTTCTTCTAGTAGTTTTACAGTTTCAGGTGTTACATTTCAGTTAGATATTCCCATATAAAACGCCTTCTCTTTTTTGTCTTCAAACACCTTGTGAAACATTAACAAATATTCATTAATTTGATTCTTTATTTTACTGATTTTAAAATAATTTCACACATAGCAACTTTGCGTAAGGAACTTAAAGTTAGTTTGTGGTATCTTTAGCGCCACCCTGCATCGCTCCATTACAGTGCAGGCATTGGCTTCTTACGGTGCTGCAGGGAGCACAGGAGACACATGTTCGCAGGTGCTCAGAGACCACGAAGCCCATTCCCCATAGATATTGCCTAGCTGGTAGTCATTGGCAAGAGAAATTGCTCCCATTTCATGATGCTTTTTACTCTGCAGTGTATTTTCACATCCACAAACTTGTTCTACCTTTATAATATTTGTGGGGAGTGAGTAGAATAGGAATTATTTATCTGTACTTGACAAATGCGTAAAATGAAATAGTGGGGCAGCAGTTTTTGGACTTCATCAGAATGATCCTTGTTCTCATTGATTCTTTTCTTGACTCTCATACAGATTGTCCTACGGATCACCTCTATTTAGGGACTTGGTAATGAGTCCTTCCCAAGCAAATTCTCGAACAGGTGAGAATATGTTTATCCGGGGCCATGGTGATTTATATGCTATAAGGTTGTGCAGTGTGCCACCTATGTGAGTGTACGTGGCACTTGTGTGAATATCACTTGTGTGAATATCCAGGAAAATGTAAGGAAAGGTTGGAACATGAAACCAGGATTGCTTCTGAGGAGCTTAAAGGCCCATCTCAGCCACCTGACACTCTTAATCTGGTTTAATCTGGTGAAGGTGAACCCTCTAGCTGGCCTCGGTAAGTGGAACCAGAAATGTAAACCTCAGGGGCAGTAGTGGGTGGACATTTGGCAGCAAGGATGAATGGCCCAAGGATCCTGCAGGAATCTCCAGCTGAAAGATTCAGGCTGATATGAATTTCTCATTCCTTAGCATCTGCTGACTCCATGCTTATCCCAGGCTGGGTAAAGTGATCCTCCAATTCAGTGGGCCCCAGGGACAGGGACAGCTGCAAGGCTTGGGTGGCCAGGAAGCTAGGTCTCTGCCTAGAGGCTTCCAGAGAAGAGGACATTCTCCGATACATGACATGGGGACTTAAGTGAGGCCCATGAGACACCAGCTCACACCACACATAGGCTGGGGAGAGGGACAGAAGCTTGGGGTTTCCTAAGTCATTCTCTGTCAGGGTCAATGAAGCCACGTTCTCTTGCTAGTTCTGAATGTAGGTGGTTTTTCCTTTCTATGTCATTTCTCCATTTCCTCTTCTCTGGAAAACCCAGTTATTTTCAGCCTTCTGTGCCATTTTTTCCCCCTCTACCCATTCCATCACACAGGAAAGGCAACAGCACAGCTTCTGTACCAGATGGGGCAGGAACCAAGTCCCAGCTTTGTCACTAGCTACTGTGTAACTTGAGGCAACTACTTATTTTCTATGTAAAATGTGGATGATAATGACCTTGTGGTATTGCTGCAAGGACAACAGGGTGATCTAACAAGGGGTAATGCCCAGTGCCTGGCTCAGAGTAAGAACTCAAAAGGTTATCAGAAAGGTGTAGTATAATCTTTTTATTTTGGATCTTACCTGTGTGAAATACACATAGATTCAGGTCCTGATGAAAAAAACAATATGAATTCAAGAGTTAGAAGAAAAAATTAGGTCATTAAGTATGAAATGTCTGATTTCCTTAGGTACTAAGTTTGACAGTTGATATTTCTGACATTTCTTCCTCTTCCTTGATTTTCTGCTCTCTCTGGGCATAACTTTCTTGGTTTTTAGCAATTTTCATAAGTCCTGTTCATTCTGGACTTTGGATATTTTTACACTATTCTTAGAACTTCAGTCTGAACTTTTAAAGCCTCTCCTTCTATTTTGTGGATTTGTCCATTTATTATCATTAATTTTGAAACACACATATATGTGTAATTATAAAAGCAATATATATTTAGTATAAAAAACATGAAAATCCTGAAATGACCAAAAGAAGAAAAAAATAAGATAATGTAAAATGATAAAATAATGCAATCTCCGCACTGAAAGAAAAATATTGGTAATATTTTTGTATGTAGTTTTCTCTTTTTTTCTATACACATCTGTGTCTATGGTATTTTGAAATTCACTTTCAACAATGGGGGGCAAATCACTGCCCAAGGATGCCACTGTCATGGCTTTGGCTAGTTCTTTCTTTTGGCTCAGAGATTGGGACTGAAAAGCCACACCTCTTCCTCGTGTTATTGCCTCTCTTAAATGGTCAGAGAGGCAAGGCAATATCTTACTAGATTCTGTGACTTTGGTAGAACGTGACTTCTTGTGGAGGCCCCTTCCCCACCCCTATCCACAGCTTGGTACATCTGGATTTATTTTATGAGGTCTCTTAGGGGAGGAATCCCAGGCCTTTGATCTGTTGTGTGTATTTGTGTGTGTGTGTGTGTTTCTACAATGAGTGCATTTCTGTTTTTACTGAAATGATGGCCTGCTCAGGTTAATACATTTCCATGCATGTGCATGCTTTTGTATCCTTTGGTGCAACTTCCCATCCTCTGATTTAGGAGTGTCATGGTCTCAGTCTCTGGGGTGGAAGAGATCTGGATTTAAATGCAGTTTTTGGCACTTTCTTAGTTCTGTGACCCTGAACAAGTTGTAGGGATCTGAGGAATGGGGATAAGTTGCTCTGAGAGAGTCAGGGTTGGGCTTCTGTGAAGAATTGCTCAGGAAGCTCAGGAATCCCAGAGAAGAATCCTCTCACACCCTATCATAAGCACCATACAAAATTCCACCCTCTCCTATGCCCCAGAGCCTAAAATGAGTTTTAGGAAGGACAAACTTTTTCTCTTTTTCTTCTAGAACCAGAGATAAGAGAAGATAGCCCCTTGGAGTCATACTAGGCTGAGGGGCCAGTGACCGGTAGCAAATCTTGTGGACATGTTCTGATAGGAGGTAAAGGAACAGCGCAGTGAAGACTGAAAGAGGAGCACGAGTGGGGATAGTAGAGGGACAGGTTGGTGGCAAGGACAAAGTGTTCTGGCTTTGGATGACCTAAAAGTTGTTTAATCCTTTGCTGTCTATTGAACACATTGTTTACTGAGCCAGATGCCTTGAGGAATGGGCCCGCCCATGGTCACGTTTGTCGTCCTGAGCAGTTTCACTGGGCACTCCCCACACACAGCAAAATGAATGGTATTGAGATCTGGGAATCACTTAGATTTCAAGGAGATGTCTCCCATCAGGATATGCAAGAAAAAACATGCAGTGGGTTTGGACCCACAGGACAGCTATCATTTATTTGAAAGAGTCCTCCACAAGAGGGTGGGGCTCTCTGGGGCATGAGGTTCCATCCTGGGGACACGCTGGCACCAGGAGGATCAGTAACTCTGCTCTCCCTGCCTCCCCCCACTGACGAGTGTGGGATCTGGGAGGTTGGGCTAAGCTGCTGGGAGTCCCATAGAGCTGACGGTTAGGAGAACAAATGGACATACAGTTTCCCAGCACCTGTCACCTGTCTGCTCAGTCAATATTTGCTGTTTGATCATGTTTTCATTCTAGCGCCAAAAATAGTTTTGCTCTGATGCTGGGTCCTAGTACTAGGAATCTCTGCATCAGTTGGGAGTATTTTTTATTTGCAAATTATAGAAAACCTACCTGCAGTAGGTTTTGAATGAATGAATAGTGGTTCCTTTTTCTCACATAGGAAGAAAGCAATGTCAGGGCTGGCACCTTGGAGACCATCTGGTCCTTTCCCTCCGTGTGTCTCCTCATGGTCATAGAAAGCTGCTTCAACTCTAGGTAACACATCTGCATCCGAGTCTGGGATCAGTGCCGGGATCAGTGCCAGGATCAGTGCCAGCCCCATCAGTCTCTTATCAGCAAAGCTAAAGCTTTTCCAGAACCCCCCCACCCCCGCCGAAACTTCTGATTACATTTCATTGGCCAGAACTGTATCACATGACCTCCCCATGATGCAGGGAGACCGAGCGTGTGAATATTTAGCTACTGTAGCCTCCCTAGGGGAAAGCAGTCAAGGGAAAGGAGGTAGAGGATGGGTGCCGTGCTGGCCAAGCAGCGAGGTCTGCCATCATCCCTATCCAGCGAAGCTTCAGCACCTACAGCCCCAGAAGGCAGGCAGCCAGAGGACACAGCGCAGGGCCCCCACCTTGACTGGTGCTTCTGCCTCAGCAGTGCAGCCTCGATCCCTTGAACTCACCCACTGCCCTAGCATGGCTCAAAGTGGGTTTTTGAGAGCAGGGATGATGGTTCAGTGCTCTTAGAGTGGGAGTTAATCCACCTGTGGTTTAACTTTCTCTTTCCTCTTGGCAGAGAGTTTGCAGTTGGAATCAAAGGCTCTCCAACAAGGAAACAACTAACTAAGTTAGATAATACTGCCTGTTTTTGAAATCCTGTGGGTTTAACTGGGATTAAAAGTGCCAATTTGAGGATTAATCCAATAAATTCTTTGATCCTTTATGCTGGCTGACACAAGGAAAGAAACCAGTAAAAACAATCCTTTTCTTTTGCTCTTATCTCTCTACTGACCCTTGAAATAGCCCCCGCAAATGGGCTGATTCATTTCTCTGCTCGTGTCCCTCTTATCCTCAAAAATTCTGACCCTCATCTCTATTTAGAGCATATATCAGACTTCTGTTTCTAGTAGAGGCAGATTAGGTAATGTGGACCAACCTGCCTTCTGAAAATAACTGAAAAGTCTGAAATAAACATTTAAAAATTTCCCCCTAAAATATTCAAGAGCTAATAAGGTAGTGAGAAATTAGTAAGCCAGGATCTAGGATAAGATGGAAATCCAGGGAGGTAAGCTTGGCATTTAGGGCGACTTTTGCCCAGGGAGCATTTGCTGATCTAAAGAGGAGGCTGAGAGATGAGCTATGGTTTTGAAAATTGTGAGTGGCTATGGGTCCAAAAGTTGGAATCTATTGCTTACTCTGTTTTCCAGGGTAGGGGCCCTGATAAACTACTTGGCATTCAAGAGTTGGGGTCCCAGAGGGCTGCTCTGTTGGACTAAACTGGAAGTAAACTGCCTTCATATGGATTACAGCTTAGCTTAGTCACCTGGGTGGTCCCCAAAATTTAAAGCCTTGAATTTGGATTAAAGCAATTCTTGGTTGGATTGCTAGTGCCCCTAGGTGCTTGGCAGAGAAAGTGAAAATCTTGTCTGGAAGAGGATATCATCCTAGGTCTCAAATTATTTCTACAGATATTTTATCAAATATAATGTCTAACACACAGTAATAAATAACCAAGCAAACAAGGAAGGAAGACAACAGAAGTAAGAATCAGCACAAACAAGAAGTAACAGAAAGATGCTGACAAGGCCGGGGCGCGGTGGCTCACGCCTGTAATCCTAGCACCCTGGGAGGCCGAGGCGGGTGGATCGCTCGAGGTCAGGAGTTCGAGACCAGCCTGAGCAAGAGTGAGACCACGTCTCTACTAAAAATAGAAAGAAATTATCTGGCCAACTAAAATATATATAGAAAAAAAAATTAGCCAGGCATGGTGGCACATGCCTGTAGTCCCAGCTACTTGGGAGGCTGAGGCAGTAGGATCGCTTAAGCCCAGGAGTTTGAGGTTGCTGTGAGCTAGGCTGACGCCACGGCACTCACTCTAGCTCGGGCAACAAAGCAAGACTCTGTCTCAAAAAAAAAAAAAAAGAAAGATGCTCGCGGTTATTCTTGACAGTGGTATTACCATGCACAGACTTTAAAGCAACTACATTTACTATTACATATACTCAAGGAAATAAAAGCCAAACTTAAAATTCAATAAGAATTAAAAGTTACAAAAAGTAATTGTAAAGATTTGATAGAGAACCTCCATAAATACTCTAATTAAAAATAAAATAACCCAAATCAAGATCTCAATGGATGTGTTTAGCAGCAAATAGATACAGTTAATAAGATAACTAGGAGACAGGTCAAAAGCAACTATACAGACATAGCTCAGAAAAAAGGATGAAAAATTCGGAGGGGTAAAAGACATATACAATTTAGTAAGAATGTATACTAAATGTGTAAATATTCTAATGGAGCACAAAAGGAGAGAAGAGAGAGAACGTTTGAAGAGAGAATGGTTAAGAATTTCCCTAAACAGATAAAAGTCCTATGATCCTCAAGCAGCATAAATAAAAGACACTCATACCTAGACATACCATGATCAAATTTCAGAAGAACAAAAGCAAAGAGAAAAATCGTAAAAGCAGACAGGGTGACAAAATACAGAAGCAACAGTTAGAATGACAGCAAGCCAAGTGTGGTGGCACCTGCCTGTAGTCCCAGCTACTTGGGAGACTGAGGAGGGAGGATTGCTTAAGCCCAGGGGCTTGAGGCTATAGTGCATATGATCACACCTGTGAATAGCCACTGTACTCCAGCCTGGGCAACAAAGCAAGACCCTAAAAAAAGAGAAAAAAGAAAAAGAATGAATGATACCAGCCTTTGAAAAAATCATAGTGGAATTGAGAAGATAGTAGAATGATATTTTTAATTTACTGAAAGAAAATTATGGCCAATGTAGAATTCTACACCTAGTAAAAATATCCTTCATCAACAATGGTAATACAAAGCTAGGCAAATAAAAACTGAAAGAAGCTGCCACCAGCAGACCTGCAATAAAGAAAGAAAATGATCCCAGATGAAAGCTTGGAGATGAAGAGGAATGAAAATAGAAATGACACAGGTAAATATGAATGAATTCTGGCTATACAAAACAAAAATAGTAATATCTGCTGAGGTTTAAAATACAGAATTGAAATACATGATAAACAATAGCAATTCAGAAGAGGGGTCAATGAAGGTCCTTGCATTGGCTGGGAGGAGGGAAAAGTAACGGGTAACATTAATGTTTGATAAATAACGTTTGTATGCTGTAATTTCAAGAGTGGCCACTAATAGAGTAATAAAAGTGTGGAAAACTCCATCAGTGGCCACTTTCAGTGGCATATATAGTGGCCTCACCAGTTATAACTTTGACTTTCACAGCTCCCTTCATACTATCTCTGCTACAGCTATAAGATCTATTTACTGCCTGTGACTGTGCTGAGTGTCCCAGTCTCTGCTCATTTCTTAATCTATTCCTTTCTCCTGGAGGGCCTTCTCCTGTCTATTCAAATCCTCTTATGTCCAGTCATCATGCAGTTTCTGCTTCTGCCACAATCATGTTTTCCCTAGCTATTGTGCCACCCGTGGCTCCTCTGTCCCCCAAACTCCTAGAGCATTAACGGACTGACTCACTCAAGATTGGATTTATTACAGACTTATTATATTGCGGTTATTTGTAGAATAAGTTTTATTTTTCCTAGAGTAGAGGTTCCTGGAGGACAAGGACCATGTCTTTAATAACTTTCATATCTCCCAACTCCCATGTGTTTACTGCAATGCCTTGCAGAGGAGATAGAAACTTTTACATGTAGAACACATCTCAGTTTGCACTAGCTTCACTGCAAGTGCTACATGTGCCTAGTTGGTACTGTGTTTGGTAGTACAGATCTATCCTCTCATTGAGAGGCCAACATGGGGATCTCAGAAAATAGGAAGGCCTCCTTGTTGGGTTGGCCAGTCCCATGGTCTGCCTGTGTGTGCTCTTGTTGGCCCCAAATGCACTTATATTTGGACTACTGAGTCATGTCCTAGCTTCCATTCCTGTGGTCTGAAGGACTTAATTTTAGCTGAGTTTCCTGGCACTGTGCCAACTTTCCTCTGTGCTTCATTTCTTACCTCTCAAGTCCTTGCTTGTCATTGCAATATAATTCAAAGCTTCATTGGGCTAGGATCCAACAGACCCAACCCAAACAGGAAACTGGCTTCCCTATTGTTTATTTGAAACCACGAACCAGAAAATGTCAGACACTTGTTTTCAGTACTTCATTGAGCTGGAACTGAATTGAAATTCAACTATTTCCAGTGGGGCTTCCAACATGGCCTGATTTAGACGCTTCCAACCATTAGATCAAGAGAACTAATTAGAGCATGAATTGACCCTAAGCTTTCCTTGCCTGATCATTATCATGTCTCATCCTTTGCTTAGAATCTTGTTAGTCGGAGGCTACAAAACCTTGTGTGAGGCTGGGGTGCCCTAAAGTACTTCCGGACCAAAAATATATCATTATATCCATAACTTTTTTCAGATCTCTGTCTCTTACTTACTGGTCCCTTTCCACTGTCTTTCATAAATAATCATAAATAACCTTCAAATTAGGCAAAATTATCCTTTATTTTTCAATAAAGACCACATTTTTATTTTATTTTTATGTCATTCTTTTTTTTTTTTTTTTGAGACAGGGTCTCACTCTGCCACCCAGGCAGGAGTACAGTGGTGCCATCACAAGTCACTGCAGTCTCAAACTCCTGGGCTCAAGGGATCCTCCTGCCTCAGCCTCCCAAGTAGCTGGGACTACAGATGCATGTCACCATAGCCAGCTAATTTTTCTATTTTTTTTTGAGACAGGGTCTCTCTATGTTGCCCAGGCTGGTCTCGAAATCCTGGCCTCAAGTGATCCTCCTGCCTTGGGCTCTCAAAATGCTGGAATAACAGCCATGAGCCACTGTGCCCACTCTAATTTTTTTATTAGAAAAACATTTTATTCTTTGGTACACTTTATATATAGAATTACCTATGTTGACTAGAATTTTTATTCTTAGTAGCCTAAATTTTAGTGAAAATCTAGGAAGCAAGAAAACTTAAATTGTCTGTCACTTATCAGTATTTTATAGATGAGAACCTTTTTGTAAGTTTTAAACATGTTTCCCCATAACATAATTTTTAAATTGGAAATGGCCCAGACATTTAATGAGTATCTGTTATTTGATTTAATATAATGTTAAGATTTAAAATTATATGAAAATTTTATTCATAAGCATTTATCCCATTTACATTTACCTAATGTATTTATTTTAGCAGTTACTTAGATTACTTATGAAAACTCAAATATTAGACAAAGCTAGTTAT
The DNA here is from genome assembly GCF_020740605.2 of Lemur catta. Taxonomy (NCBI): domain Eukaryota; kingdom Metazoa; phylum Chordata; class Mammalia; order Primates; family Lemuridae; genus Lemur; species Lemur catta. The sequence goes on along the minus strand of NC_059143.1, from coordinate 33,645,063 downwards.
CATCATTTCAAGTTATTTTCCAGTTAACCATTTTTATAGCCTGTGAATATTAGTTATTCACCTAACTAAGAACCTTAAACACATGGGTATTTTTGCTGATAACTCAGAAGATTCAGCTGTTTTCATTAAACCAACAATATTAAATTAGTCTTACTTATCAAAAATCACACAAAGAGCATTCTGTTTTTGACTAAGTTCGTAGTTTTATAAGTTTCATATAAAACCCTGATACCGTAAAACATTAAGCAGAGGTAAGAATAAATATGACCAGTACATGCAGGTAAAAATGTGTGCTGACAATTTTGAAGACATTTGTACTTTTACTTTACCAATACTGGTTTTTTTTTTTTTTTAAATATAGCTTAGTTACCAAAGATTACTAAATTAATGTGAACTTGGAAAGCATTAGAGCTTATTTACTTAATTTATGAGTGCTCCTTTATTTATAAGCCAATTTGGTACCATGTGGACACAACATATAACATACATACACAAAACATATCTAAACATACAAACACACACACACAAAGGTCCAATAGCTTTTACCTCAGAACTCTAAATATGAGATAGTAATACACATTCACTGGCTTATAAAAGACAGCTGGATCCAAATTATTTCTGACAAAATTGAAACTTGCTCACATGGCTAAACTTTATTTGTTCTGATGGGTAATGTCTGTAGCTGTCCTCAGCAATTCATCCTCATCCCTGAGTGGGGAGAACAATAAATGGTTGAGAGGACACCCAAGAGTATGGGTGGGCCTGTCAATTTGAAATTGAACAGGATTTGCTCAACTATATGTCTAGTGCCATTACCAAGTATGAGAAAGGAATAAGGATTCTAGCACAATAAAATATAAGCAACACATACTTATGCATGTGATTGTTCATATACATGATGGTTATAAAAGGCACATTACACAAAACTGAGCTCTGAGTATAATTTATTCGTATATTTGCCTAGAAATTTGTCATACAGACAATAGGAAAAAATACAAATGCTCAATTTTAGGATAATACTTAGTAACAAAAATAGCTTGAGAGAATTAATACCATTTAAATCAGACAATGTACAAGGCTTTAAAACATTCTTATTTACAAATCTGTGTGAGCGCACAAGACAACGCTGTAATGAACACCTCAGAGCAGTTCGGAAGGTTGCCCTGGGTCCATTTTAGAGTCCTCTGGTTTACTCAACCACAGTCTAGATTCTTCATTGCTCACCTTTGGTTATGCTTTTTTTGTTTGTTTGTTTCCCCCGGCTCTTATGTCACAAATTCCCTAACAAGGAAGATTTCAGTTCAAACACTTTGAAAATTTAGTTTTTCCGCAGGAATATCCCTATACCTACAACAGTTGCAAATTCATAATTTCAAAAGGCTTTGGTTATGGGGTTTTTAAGTTGGAACAATGTTTGCTTGTTTGTTTTCCTGAGAAAAGGAAGAAGTGAACGTCTCCCTAAAATATTTTTAGATTTACTTCCCTATTCCTGTTTATTCATTCAGCAAATGGTATATTGTACACTGGGCACTGCAAACCCAAAGAGGAAAAAACCTTCAGGATTCCAAAGTTTCACTTTTCCAACATCCAAAATATTAAGTGGATACCTCCTGAAGGAATGAGCATAACTTTCTATTGCCATCTTCAGTATGTTTGGTCATAGAACCTTTACAGAACTGATAACTTATAAATTAAAAAGAGAAAAACAGGAGAATTCCTTATCTGTTATTTCTTTTGGGTGGTTCAAATACTATTGGTTTCTCAGAGAAAATATTGTGAGTGTGCAGAAAATATTAAGTTTTTTTAAGTAAGAAATTCATTGATTTCTAAAAATCGCACTCATAAGCAGTCTGACCTTAACCTTTTGTCTTTATAAGACATCCCATCCTCAAATGAATTAAAAATGTAACTTTAAAGGGCCCTTGCAGTTTGATGATGATTCTGTACATTTGTGGCATCTACAAAATCAATTTAGAAGTTAAAGTAAAAATAGCTAAGCCGAGTATTTCATAAATACAGTATGTAACTTTTCTTAGATGTCTAGGAACTGGTTAGGCCAGGAACTGCTCTTATTTTATCTCATTGAAAACAAATCCTTTTTCATAAGAAAAAAATCTCTATCTAAAAATAATCCTTTGCAATCTCCAAATAAAATGGCAAAATGACAGAGTAATTGTGATTGACAAAATCCCTTTTTGCTCCTGTAGCTCTCAGTCTAGAAAAACCCCAACTATCTCCTGAAAGAGAATGCCACATATGCTAGGGACAGCATGGAGACATTCTGGGGAGGAAGTGGGGAACAACCTCAGCTATCAGCCAGCACCCCAGTGATGTTGACCCTAGCTGTAATGTGTAACTTGCATTGATTTTAAAAAACCAATCTGAGAATTGTGGGTTGACTTTGATTTTCTGACTGTAAATTCCATAAGGCTTAGTTGGTTTATAAAGCTTAATTTTTAATACTGTGAATATCATCTAGCCAACTAAACACCCAGAATATCAATAAATATCAATAATTAGCTCTAGTCTCACTTCCTCTTTTTGTTGGAACATTCTGACTTTATGTATGTTACAGTCTTAGCGCCAATCCCCTACTAGGGCTTAAAATTCCATGCTGGAGCACATCACCTGGACGTGGCTCCCACATGCTTGAGCGTATTCCTGGAGTTGAAAAGAAAAATACAAAATGAGCATAAGAACAGAATGCCGATGGGTTAGCATGAAAGTTGTTTTTGCTGAGACCCTGGAAGTCAACTGGAGCAGTCAGTCAGAAATGATTCGTGACCATGGCTGTGGATAGGAGTTTTTCTCACAAAGGGCTTTCAACCATCCTTTTCTTGGTTTGCAGGTAGAAGATGCGGTTTTCTTCAGGATAAGTGAGTTTACTGAGGGGCATCCTGTAGATGTTGGGGTTTTTTGTAGTCACCAAGAGGAAAAGTAGTGTTGCCAAACAGAAAGGCCAGGTACAAGCTGGCAATCCAACCTGGGGAAGAAGAGACAGGACACATGCTCCTTTGAGATCCCATCTGTAAGCTAAGCTGCACAGAGCACCCCCTTTGTTCCCTTTCAGGCCAGCGGGATGAATCCCTGGGGGTATTGCTCTGGACTCTGCTTATGTTCATGGGGACTGAGTCTAAGATCTCAGGGCATTTAGTAGTTGCAATGTTTTCATCTAATCTTTAGGGTGGCCAGTTATGTCTCTATCTTCCATGTGTTTCTCTCCTTCTCATACATTCAGACACCCTACCCTGGCTGTACAAAGATGGCACTTGGAACATGTGGAGATGACGCTTGTAAACTTCTAGTGGTCCTGACCACTCATCACATCCACAAGGCCTTCTCTGACTAGTCCAGCCTATAGTGACCTCTCTGACCCTGACTCCTGCCCAGTCTATGTCTTGCTATTTTGCTTTGCTTTTTTTCTCTACTTGGTTTGCTTTTTTCCATTGTGTCTCTCAAACAGACGCTAAGTTCCTTGAGGGTAGATCCTTCTTTGTGCTGTCCCTGGCAACTCACACAATTCTGAGCACACACCATTGGTTAGCTTTGGCCCTAGGCATGGACCCTGGGGTGTGACGGAGTGTAGGAGTACCCTAACCTGTCTGCACATGCAAATCATCGGGGGGAGTTACTTTAAAAAAAACACAGGTGGTCAAGCATCATAGAAGACCTACTCTATCAGAAATGTCAGGGGACAGGGCCTAAGAATGTGTGTTTTTCAAAGTCTCCCTAGCTGACTGTTGTGTAGCTTGCCCATTCTGGTCCATGGGCAGATGCCTGTACACCTTCTTTGTTGACATGTGAAGGCCCCCACATGCTCTGATGTACTCCCCATCCTGCATGCCTGCAATGGGACTTCGGCTTTTCACCATAAAGACATTGTGTCTCCATGAGGAACCTCCCAGATTAAATCTCTATGCTGCTTCTGAGAGGGCTAGATACTGCTTTGACCTTTTAGCAGCCATGACCACATCAACATGGACTGAGCTGTCAGAACTGGCCCTGCATCACCGGCAATGGCAGGTGAGGAAAGGTTCAGGGCATTGGGACATGAGTTAGGGAGACTGGGCTTCTCAGGGGAGGGGAAGGGGGTCAAGGGGCAAGAGCACGGGCTGAAAAGGAGAAAGAGTGCCAGGTAGCACTTAATAGGTAAAGAATTTGCCTATTAAAGATTAGTAATTTAGGCAGGACCTGGGTCTGAATAAGTCTTATTGATAACTGGGGATTTAATAAAAGACAAGAGGTATGAAAAACTATTGATCAGATTAATAACAATGACAACAACATCTGGATCTTTAGCCAATTATCTTGCTCCTCCCTTTCCTGATTTCTCAACTGTTATATAGTCCTGATTTTCTGTTTAAGTAAGAGATACTCTAAAGTCAACTTCTTATCACTCAGAGTTAGATTATGAACTTGATAATATGTTATACAACCTAAGTTTCATTATGCCTAAACCTGGCAACCTGGCATTTGTGACATGCCAGGTGATTGTAGTTTGGACTAGAGTTGACTGCAATGCTGGAAGGGAGGCCAGACAGCTCCAGCAGAAAGGAGGGGAGTGCCGGCCCCGGCTATGGATCCTGCCACTGGACACCACCCAGGTGGGCTTCGGGAGGGTTTTCCATGTAATCAAAAGCTGGTCAGTTATGCTAATTATAAACTGAGATTCAAGCAAACTCACCATAGCCATTACGTTTGCCATGCTGACTCCGAGGTAGGCGGTGAACAGGGCTACAAAAAAGAGGAAAGAAGAATGCCTGGTAGATGCACTTTTAATCACAGGAAAAGACTGCCTTCCAACACAGATCCCCTGGAACGGTTACTTCCACATCCTACTGGATAGCCCAGCACCCTGGTTACATGCATGAGCCTAGAGCTGGCAGCTCTGAGTTCAAATCCTGGCTCTGCCACCTGCTCTGTGGACTCTGTTCTAAGCTTCCATTTCTTCCCCTGTATAATGGAAGTGATAAAAATTTCTCTCTCTCATGGGGTTGGTGTGAGCATGAGAGGAAATAATGTTTGTGTTTAGCACACAGTAAGGGCTCAATAAAGGTAGATTTTTTTGTGGTTACTATTTTGTTGTTACTGCTAATATTTAAGGGAAGGCCTCCCAAGGCAAATACATTTCCCTCTTGTTTTATCCAAGCGTAATTGAATTAAAATGAAACTTATGAGTATTTCTTCAGATGGCATGGTTTCTACACAATCTCACTGCATCTAGAATTCTCATGTTGATGGTTAGAATTCACAGCTACAAAAGATCATGGTATGGTGCTCACTTAGGCAGCACATTATACTAAAATAAAACCCTATGGTTTATGAAAATAGGAAGGTAACAACTCAGAGAACAGCAGAAACTGAACACAAACTTGAGATTCCTCCCCACCATAACATTTTTCCAAATACTATTAATGTCAGCAAATAAACATCTTATGATTTTATTTATACTGAGTGAGCAAAAAAAAAATCACTTTCAATGTAAACCAGCAAAAACAAAGATCTCAACTGGCTTATCATCAATTCCTCAGTTTTGGTTGACGAGGGGGCCTAAGGAGGCTCAGGGAAGCCCTTAGATGGCACAAGGACAGCCTGAAAAATGCCCTTTGTACATTGGCCACACAGCCACGTAGGCCACCAGAGCTCACTGTTACACACTCGCCATCTTCATGTTTGGCGAGAAATCACATCAGCTATCTTCCCGCCAGGAAAAGGTAGGAAGGACTCTGTGAGCCTCATTTACTTTACTATACAGACTTCTGTCCTTTTATCAATATTTTTTCTTTTCATCTTGGTGTTACCTATTCAATAGCATAGTGAATTCTTTCCTAGCTGAATTGTCTCATGCTAGTGGGAAGGGCTGGTCTTTGGAAACAGTACTGGTTTCATATCCCAGCTCTGTCATCTTATTTGTTGAATAACAAATCACTCAATTTCTCAGGGTCTGGTTTCACGATCTGTAAAAAGGCAACTTGAAGATCTGCTTTACAGGGAGGTGACGAATCTCAAGTGAGGTCATGTATTTCTACAAACAGCAGCTGTAAGCTCATCCCTTTCACCTTGGGATTGAGATTTTGCTCTGAACAGAAGGGTGCTCACGGCTTGGGTTAGAAGCGTTTCTCTACTTGATTTCATCAATTTCATTCATTTTAAAAGTTTAATTAATTAATTAGTTAATTAATTCAACAACTATTCACTGCTAAGCACCAGGGATACTCCATCCTTGCTCTCTTCGGGACCAGCTCTGTCAGAACACCTCCCCTGAGCACATGAGATAGTATTGTCATTGCTCTTTTTAAAATACCTGTTACACTTCTGCATGGCTAAGGAACTAATTAACAGAGCAAACAGACAACTTACAGAATGGGAGGAAATGTCTGCAAGTTGTACATCCGATAAAGGACTAATAGTGAGAATCTACAAAGAATTCGAGCAAATCAGCAAAGAAAAAATCAAACAACCCCATTAAAAAGTGAGCAAAAGACATGAACAGAAGCTTCTCAAAAGAAGATAGACAAATGTCTAATAAACATATGCAAAAATTCTCAATGTCATTAATCTTCAGGGAAATGCAAATCAAAACCACAAGGAGATATCACCTTACCCCAGTTAGAATGGCTTTTATTAAAAAGTCCAAAAACAATAGATGCTGGCATGGATGCAGAGAGAAAGGGATGCTAATACACTGTTGGTGGGACTGCAAATCAGTACAACCTCTATGGAAAACAGTATGGAGATTCTGATTCAGCAATTCCACTACTGGGTATTTGCCCAAAGGAAAAAAAGTCATTTTATCAAAAAGACACCTGCCCTCAAGTTTTTATTGCAGCACAATTCACAATTGCAAAGATGTGGAATCAACCCAAGTGCCCATCAATTCATGAATGGATTAACAAAATGTGGTATATGTACACCATGGAATACTACTCAGCCATGAAGAAGGATGACCTAATGCCTTTTACAACGATCTGGAAGGAACTGGGGACCATTATCCTAAGTGAAGTATCTAAAGAATGGAAAAACAAACACCACATGTACTCGCTATTAAATTGTAATTAACTGATGAGCACACATATCCACAGAGGGAAGTAAATCTCAATGGAAATCAAGCAGGGTGACGGGGGAGGAGGGAAAAACCTACCTAACAGGTACAATGAACACTATTTGGGTGACGGGCATACTTATAACCATGACTCAAGCATTATAAAAGTGATCCATGTAACTAAAAACATCTGTACCCCTGTAATACTTTGAAATTTAAAAAAAATACATGTTACATTTCTAAGGCTCACTTTTGGCACTTTCACATCTCATACTGTTACGTTGTTTTGAAGTGATCTCGTATTCTAAGTTGTTTTTCTTTCCATAGTAAAAGTGTCAGACTAGTTAGTGGTCAGTACCCATCAGTTAAGACTTGCTGAGTAGGTCTGGGAGAGCCTTACATTAGAGAGGAAATTCTGCACATCATGGGCAGTTTGTAGGCAATGACCCTGACGGCATGAGGAAAGAAAAGTCCCTTGAGTACTGAAGGGAAGGCTGGATTTCAGGTTTTCACAGACAGTGTCCCTTCCAACCGACTGCCATGTGTGAGTCCTCCTCTGATAACCCAACCATTGAAAAGAGATACATAATGTGTTTACAGCTTCTACCGATAAAACGATGACACTGAGAAATTCTCTGGCCGTGCAATTTCTGGTTTAGAGGCTGGGAAGGCAGCACTGCCAGATTCTATCAGAGTTTTCTAAGTCCACTTTCTGATAAAAACTTTTGGGCCCAATAAAAGAATAGCTCTGTAATAAATGTCTGTTATTTATTTACCTTGGCTGTCAAGGTTGGGCTTTTGTTTGGCAGTATCAGGGTGAGGTGGACAAGCTGAAACTTGCTGTAGCATTTTACATGTGAGATTTGCTTTCTGAGAGGGGCTGGAGGTCTGTCCCAAATATTCATGTTTCAGAGATTAAAAAGTCTGACAGCACCCACTGGACCAGATGGGCACTGTCACACACTGTTGGTAGCCGTGGAAACTGGTATGGACCTTTGGGGGATGAATTTGGCATCTATGGAAATTAAAATTGGCATTTCCTTTTACTTATCAATTCGGCTTCTAGAAATATATCTTACAGAAATACTTGTACAAAGTACACAAAGATACTTGTACCAAAAATGTTTCTTGCAGCACTGTTGGTAATGGCTGTGAACTAGCAGCCATCTGAACTTCTCCCAGCGAGAGGGCACTTGTCATATGAAGTTCCTAAACACTGGCCATCTCTGCTGCCTTGAGCATGGAGGTTCTACATCCTACGATGTAGCACGTCCTCCCTGTCCCCTGACTCCTCAGATGCACCAGGAGAGATGCCAGCTCAGCCCTGGGCTCCCACTGCCCACTCAGAGATGCATCACCCAAACAGCTGATATCCCTCAAGAAACAAGCTCCAGGGACATCTGAAGAGAGCACACATTACAAAAGAAGGGCAACAGACTGAACAACCTACAGCCGATAGAGCTTAATGAATGAACCGGAGGTGAAGAACTCAATAGATGGCGTGGTCAGTGCAAAGGGTAGAGCCAAAGAATGATCCAGTTGATTAACTTAACTGGAGGGCCTCGTGAAGGGAGAGATGGACAATATTAAGAAAAAGTCAAGAGGTATGAAAAAATTAACATAAAAGTATTGTATTCAAATACTACAAGTCCCAGAAGGAGAGGGAAAAATAATCAGAAAGAAAAGATTTGGGAAATGAAACACTGCTAATATCTCAGGATTAAAGGAAGATATGAGCCCTCACATTGCGAGGACTTGAGTGCCTAGTAGCACCGAAAAGGAAAAAACCCACATCTAGACAGACAGTAGTGGAAAAAAAAAAATGTCTCATATGCGAAGAGAAAATTCTAAGAGCCCAGAGAGAAAGATAAAATCACCTCTAACAAGAATCAGATTCTTTTCAGGCATCTTAATAGCAATTTGGGGTTTAAGAAGACAATGTGGTAGTGTTTGAAGACGATTTTCAAAGTATTGACAGAAAAAAGTTAAATCTAGAGTTTTGCAACCAGCTAAACTAAAATTTAAGTAATAGTGAGACAAAGATGTTATCTGGCATTCAGAGTCTTTGAAGGTTTACTTCACAAAACCTTCTTGGAAACCCTCTTTGAAGAAGGAATCCAGCAAGAAGACACAGGTTACTATGAGCTATGGGGGTGAGAGTGAATAAGCAAGTTATTTAATAATAAAGCTTATGGTTGCCTAAATAAGCAAGTGCAAAAATAAAAGTTCCTAAAGCTATTAAGTAGCAGAGCTGGGATATGAATCCAGGCAGCCTGGCACCAGGGTCTGAGCTCTTAACTAGTTCAGTACACTGCTTTGACCATTGTGCTATGCTGCTAGAGGAATCAGATCTACCCAAAGCAGGGTAGTGGGGTAGGCAGAATAATGGCCTCCCAAAGATGTCCACGTTTTCATCCCAGAACCTGTGAGTGGGTACGCATGGCCAAAGGAACTTTGCAGCTGTGACTAAGTTAAAAACCTTGAAGTGGAGATCCACCTGCACTATCCGAATGCACCCAATGTAATCACAAGAGCCCTTAAAAAAGGGAGGCAAAAAAGTTCCACCTGGGGGTAGGATGGAGTATTTTCACTTTCTGCTTTACATTTTTGTAGACTGATTGAATTTTTGTTTTGTTTCATATAATAAACCTGTACTGCTTCTATAATTAAGAAAATGGTAAAGGAATCATTTAGAAAATAATATGACTAAGAAAAGAATAAGGATATTCCCTCTTTAGGGAAACAGATCTGCAAATATGTTTGGCTAAATTCCTCTCCATGGTCTGTCAAAACCTCACCAACACCTCCTGTGCCCAAAATGGTTTCTGTCTGATCTTAAAGGATGTGCTCAGGCTGTCCCCATGCTAGCCCGTACATACCATCCTTTCCACCAAACAGAATCCCCTCCTTTCATTTTTTAGGATTTATGGAAAAGCCGGGAGGCACTTGATGATTCCGAACTGTAATGTTCGCCCAGAGAATCCTGTACTGTAGATTTCTCCTTGTTCAGCTACCAAGATGGCCTGGCCTCCTGTAGGGTCCCTCCCTCACCTGGCTTCTCCCCTGCACTGTGACACTCTGTCTGCAGGAACCGCAGGGGCCCTAAGGCTTCTACACCCCTCACTCCTCCTAGCGTTGTCTGGGCTGTACCACGAGTGCTTGGTACATATTTGCTGCTACTGCCTGAGGGAAAAATAAGACCATGCACCCAAGATAAAGGTTTGAAACCCCAAACCCATCTCAGAATAAAGCTGGCAGGTTGTAGGATAAAAGATTCTAATCCAGCTGTGCTCAGGTGGTTACAGAATCTGTCCTTAACCCTCTTCTTCGCCCTAAGCCTGTGAACAAATAAAGAGAATGAGCACGAAGTTTTGGCAGAACTATTAGGTGAAAGAGCTGAGTAACTGTGAAAAGATTGACAAAGTGACATCTAAATGGCAACACCAGAGCAACCTGAGTTTTGTTAACCTCACTAGAGCATCAAGTCAAAATTGACCAAGGTCTTAGAAACCCTTGGTCCCATCCCCTTTCCTGCCAATGCAGGAATCTGTTCCCGCCATTTTAATAACTGCTTAGATATTTCCGCTTGATTAATCTGGTGATAAATGGACTCCAGACATATATTTCCACTAAATTAGTAGCAATTTCTCGACATTCCACTAATCTTTTCACCCTTTTGTCCCCAAGGGATTGTCATTCCCTCCACTTCAGAATATTATCTTAAATGCTTTTACCTGTACTGAAATAGGAATGCCAGAAGCTATGGGCCGATAAACCTCCCTTTGTAATCAGCTTGGGCAATCCACTAGCTTTTCAGATCCAAATTACATGAGGTCTGTTTTAGCCTAAGTGTTGCCTACGGGCCTGAGTGTAGAGGGAGGCAGAGGAGTGCAGTGGGAGTCACTCTGGGGACTGCTGGTAAAGGTGGATTCCAGGTTTGGATTTACCCCTAACTGACCCGATGGCCTTCAGCACATCCCTTGTCCTCTCTGGCCTCAGTACGCACAGTGAAATGAAAGGGATGGAGTGGAGGTCTCCAGAACGCCTTCTAGCTCTGACAGGCTGAGTCTGGCTACAGCACTGCGGATCAGGAAGGATTAACACAGCACTTCTTGAAATGTGTCCCCAGCAGAGCAGCATCAGCCTGGGAACTTACTAGAAATACAAATTCTTCCCCCCTCCCCTAACACTGAATCAGAAACTGATAATGGGTCTCAGCAATGTGCATTTAAACAAGACTTTCAGGTGATTCTGATGCATGTTCAGGTTTTGGAACAGCTGCATTAAGGTGATTCTAAGGGCCACGTGGGATCCCATGTGACTCCCCAGGGGACAAGGTTCTGTATTTAGCCTGAATTATTTCCTTTGAGGTCTTTGGGTTAAACAATTGATATAAAGAGCACAGGACAAGTCAAGTATCTATCACCTGAAACATACATATTCTAGAATGGTTACTACAACGCAGCAGGCTGCGGTCTTCACAGTAACCAGCAAGGTAGACTGAGGTGGCTTTAATACTCCCAGAGAGAGGATGTCACTGGCCTGTTCACACACTTACATCGGTAGCAAGTGGGTCCAAATTGGAATCCTGGACCTAATTTCTCACGCAGTCCTTTGTTAGCGCTTGTCTTTGATTTTGATCCCACAGTCATGAGCAATCCTACCCCGAGATGCAAGATGCATGGGATACTCACCGCAGAAGAGAGCCAGGAGGTGGGTCTGCCAGGTGAGTGCCACGAACATTCCTCCAATTGCAATGCAGGCCAGAGAGCTGTTGAAACCCCAGAGTCCTAAGTAGATGTCTTCAAATGGAGCCGAGAGACTGAGTCCTATTAAACAAGACAGGAGGGGTCAGAACTTGAGACTAAAGCAGGATACTCTGGAAGGAGTCTGGTGGGGTTGGAGGGCAGGGGGAAGCACGCTGAGAGCTCCCATTGGTCCCTAGGAAGCAGAGACCTCAAGACAGCTCTGGAGTTCAGATGCCCAAGACAATGCACGGGACAGAGGAGGTAAGGAGTCTTATGCTTACCTGCCACTGTGCCCAGCAATGACCCGATTGCAGCGTGCAGGGACATGAGTGGGGAGGAGAGTAGGATGGCGCACAGGAAAATGCCCCCTGTCCACGGATTGTCACAGCCATATATCTGACCAACACCCACTGGCACAGACTTCAATAACTGCAAAGGAAATTTAAAAAATGAGGCCACTAAAACAACTCTACAGGAACCCAAAGGATACCCGCAAATTCGTACAATATAATGTTATATTTGACATGTCTTTTCTTCCAAGATCAGTGTCACTACTTTAAAAAATTCTCTCTGTCTCTCTTTGATTACAGAAAAATCCCAGTCATTCTTATCTTTTTCCCCAGAGATACATCAGCCCTTCCCTGGCGCACGGTGAACACGCCTTTTTGAAACTCCCCCTCTGCTCACTGGCTCTCTTGCTTGCACTGACACTCGGCCTTGGTCACTGCCAAGCTCCCGGTTTGCTATCACTGCTCCTGGCTGTGGGGATCTGCCACGCCTCCCACTGAGGATGGCCGGGAGCACAGCTGACACCTCTTTGGCTTTCAACTGTCACATCAGTGCTGAGGACAATTCATCAATGCAGCCCTGTGTTCAACAGAAATATTGCTACTGTGAAATTTGGTTGCTTATGCAAAAGCTGGAGACCTGAACCTGGTTTATTTTATTTACAATGTAGAAGCAATTATTGGCAAGTTCATGAATCAAGGCCATATTTGCCCTTCTGTTGTTAAGTGGAATGTGTGTGTACTAAGCCAAGATATCCTTAGCTTATTCTAGTTACTAATAACTATCGATCAAGCCTCAACACACAAAAATACACACAAATGTCACAATTCTACTCTCTGGCTAAGTCCTGAATTTAGCTAATGTGTTCACAGAATGGCAGTTTTCAGGAAGGTACAGGGTTTAACTGAAGCCAACAGATGATCATTCTTTATAACAAAACTTTTGGTAGGGCCAGGATAGGCATAATTCCCCATGACATTTCCTTCCTGAGCAAGACCTTTTACTGAAAGACACCTTTCCCAGCACCCCCGTCTTGCCCAATCCTCCATTTCTAGGTCACATGTTACCTCCCGGCAAGGACCTTCTGGAGGCAGTGACTCTGACAGAGGGAGCCCCAGCCTTGGCATGAGGGAAGGGTCCTCTGCCCTCTTGCATTAGGCTGGGTCTGCTGTTGGCTTCCACATGTTGGCTTGGTCCTTGCTCAGTGCAGAGGACCACAGTGTGACTTTGACTGCCAAAGATGGACTCTAAATTCTTCCAGCTCATGCTGGTTCTTCATGTCTGCACAAGGTCATTTTCTGTTTCTTCTATTAATCGACCAGGGAGCTTGGCAAACACGGCTTTTATCTCAGAACTTGACAGCAGAACTAACCCTTCGGTAGCCATGGGGTGGGGGGTTGGGTGAGATGGCAGAGAAGTAGGCTGGTGATAGGCTGGGGGTTCAGGGTGAGAAGGACAAGACCCCACTGCCCAGATCAGCACTGTCCAGTGGAACTTTCCTAGACGATAGAGTAATCTATATCCTGTGCTGTCCAATATAGTAGATAATTGCCATGTGTGGCTATTGAGCATCTGAAGTGTGGCTAGTGAGGTTGAAGAACTCAATTTTTAACTAATTTACATCTAAATTTAAATAGCCACCCAGGGCTAATGGCTCCTATATTGGATAGTGAAGTTCTAGATAGTTTCATGCTATTTTATAATATTGCTTGTCATGGGTTGTTCTAATAAATCTTTGAGTTTTCTTTCTGAGTTATTTCCAAATGCTCCCAATCATTTTCTGGGCAAGAAGTTAAAGAAAAGGCTACTTGAGCTCCTCATGTGTTTTGATCACTCAGCAAAGAAGGTATTTCATAACCTGACAGTGCGAGAGCCAGTCTTTTGCACATTAAAAAGGTAAGGTTTCTTTTGGTTTTCTTCTAATTTCAAGTGTTCTCTTGTTCTCAATAATCAAGAAACCGTAAACAGATTTATTAAATAACACCAGCAGGAAGAGCTGGAATTTGATTTGGGTTAACCAGGTTTTTAAAACTACGTGTGATCTCTCTGTGCCCATGTGTGAAGAGCTACACCGTGTGCAACCTGTACTACAGTGGTCCTCGAACTCTGGTCCGCATCACAGTTTGGGGAGTTTGTTCATACTAGTCCCAACCCCCAGAGATTATGATTTAGAGGGTCTGAGACGAAGGCTGCTTTGGTATTTAAAAATCTCCCCAGGTGATTCTGATGCCTACCAAGGCCTGAGAACCCTAGATCATTGTACATGTTCTGTGAGATAAACCATAACAAAAAGCAGACTAGAGAGGCTCCGTAATGAGCTCTGAGAGTGAGCATCCAGTTCTTTGGAGCTAGCACTGTAGATGTTTAGAAAAAAAGGGGGGGGGGGGGAATTAACTTTAACCAAATAGTCATTTTAGAAAAATCCCCTAGACCCAAAAGCTCTGAAGTAGAACAAATGCTTCAGATGGCAGGATGAAGGCAGAAAGGCCATCTGACAGCTGAACATCTAGGGGACTCTGATACCCACGGACAATTAACCAGGGGGCCACTGGGTACCTTCCAGAGGCGGGGGGAATGTGAGACGATAGTGTATCTTACCTCCAGGGCACTGAGGTCAGGCCAGGAGATATTCGAAACTGAGGTTATTGGTACGAACAGTTTGGCTGGAAAGAATGGATTGTAATGTCCCGTGGCCGAGAGGTACATGGACAATGCCATGTTGAAAGGGAGGGTGAAGACAGGGAGGTCCCATTTGCACAGCACAGAGTTCAACGCGCTCGAGAAAACTGGACTAAAAAATAACAGAGAAGAAGAGTGAGCATGTGACAAGCCAGGTTGACAAACTGAATCTCTGTGCTATGGAAGGGCTTTGTTTCATCTGCCGATATGTCCCTAAAGTGTCGTGTTGGCAAACTTCCCACGGAAGGAAAAACCTGGGATAAATCCTACTGTCAAGACAATAATTTTTATATAAAGTCAAAAATCAACTCTTAGCTTATTTGGCTTTTGAAAAATTATTCTCTGGAGTTGCTCAGAGTGCCTTATGTACCAAGGTTTTCAAAATATTTCTGAAGCACTTCAGATATACAAAATAAAATATCTATATTGTTAAGGCCCCCTGGGTAACTCCACTGGATCAAATGCCTTTTTCTCCCCACCAGAGACAACCATCCTGAATTTGGCATATATCATTTCTGCATGTCTTTAGTGTATCTATTAATATTTTTGGACAAGAGAAACTGTTCAAGGAAGGAGGCAGGTGGTGTGGGCTGGAGGAAGAAGATCTTACAGTTGGGGGCAGAGTTTGCATACTTGAGCTGTTGGTAACTGTGTAACCTTAGGCAAGACATTACTCCCCAGTTTCCCTGTCTGTAGACTGGGGGGAGGGGGCGTGGATTACAAGGTCCCCAGGCACCTGTGTGGCTCTCACTTATTGACCCAATCAAGGACCCCATCACTTTAAGATCAGATCTCCAGATTTCCTGGACCACGGGACGGGGTGGGTGAGCACCCACAGGCGGGGTCTCCTGCCCTTGAACATATCCTTCAGAGCAGGTCCCAAGTCACCTCCTGGGGAAGCTGGCTCTACAGGTAGGTCCTCCTCCACACACCTGCCTGTGGGTGCAGTGAGGGTAGGTGGCCCTTCTGCAGATGCTTCTCATTTGTGTGCATACTCGTATTTTATACTCTAAGTACAATATGGAACGAAGGAAATATTTGCTTCCAGAAAAAGAATTTAACGCAATGCCAACAGAAAAACTATTTTGTAGGATTTTTGAATTAAGTAAAACATTTTTCTTGAAGGGGGATGAGGGATGTCCCTGGACCAGCTGCATCAGCATCACCTGGGAACTCATTAGAAATGCAAATTCCCAGGCCCCACCCCAGGTGGAAACCTGGGTTGTGGGAGCAGACTTCTTTGGTTTAACAAGCTCTCCAGGTGATTCCAATAGTGTTCAAGTGTGTGAACCATTGATGGAGGAAGTGTGGCTCAACTTTGGCTATAAATTTTTTTTTTTCTTTTAGAGGCAGGGTCTCGCTCTGTCACCCAGGCTGGAGTGCAGTGATGAGATCATAGCTCACTGCAGCCTCAAACTTCTGGCCTCAAGTGATCCTCCTGCCTTGGCCTCCCAAAGTGCTGGGATTACAGACGTGAGCCATGGCACTCAGCCTTTGGCTGTACTTTAGAATCACCTGGGAAGCTTTGAAAACTCCCAGTACCCAGACAACACTGCAGTCCAATTACATCAGAATCTTGGAAGGTGCTGGAAGGTATGTGGGGCCATGTGCATCAGTGTGTGTTGACGCTCCCCAGGAGGCATCAGTGGGCAGCCAGTGTTGGGAACTTCTGGTTGAGGGGAAGGTATTGGGTCTGCAGGGTTTCAGACACAATGCCTGGTTGTAAGGAAATACACATCTTTTTGAATGGTTGTTTCTGTTTCCAGTACACATAAAAATTGTTTTATTGTTTAAAAAATTGTGGCAAAATACACATAACATGCAATGTACCCATATTTAAGTGTGCAGTTCAATGGCGTTAAGGACATTCACATTGTTGCACAACTGTCATTGCCATCCATCTATTCACAGAATATTTTTCATCTTACAACACTGAAACTTTGCACCCATGACACAATAACTCCATTCCCTCCTCCTCCCATAATTTTTTTTTTAAAAAGGCATTTTGAAAATGAGTTACAACTTACCAAGTCATGGACATAACAGATATGGGGAGTAACAGCCACCAGAAATAGTTTCCCTTCTCTGAAAAGACAGCTGTGAGTATTCCCAGCAGGGTGGCATTGTAGCCCTGGAGCCCAGCTGCAATTGCTGACCTGCAGGGCAAGAGGTGTGGCACAGACAGTTCCCAGCGTGCTGGGCTGGACTTGCATATAAATAACACGGCTAATTATGTTCACATTAGAAAATGAGATTATGCTTGGAAATGTATTTCAAAGTCTACGTAAGCATCATAGAAACACTAATAAAAACATGAAGAAGTGAAAGATACATAGATAAAAATACAGACGTGCATATAGAGCAACTCCCTCCACAGGGGTCACAGCCAAGACAGTCTGAGGGAGGACAGGGGGATCAGGAAGGCTGATCTGCAACCTTCTAGCCGTTCCTTTGGAAAACTAATATTATTTGTTTTAAATCATTTAGGGCCCCTGACTTGAATAGAGCTTTTAGCACATGACATTGGTTTCCTAAGTTTGATTTCTTGGTAAGGGATATTAGACTCCTGAAATGTAAGTTCACTTACTTTCATAGCGTCTTTGATTTTGTAAACATTAACTTTCCAACTTAGCATACATGTTCACGTCCCTGTGCTTCTATTTTGTTGTCTCCAAACATGTATTACACATTGCAGAGAAAAACAGCTGCTTTTCTTTTGTTTGGAAAAGTAGCCCATTTAATTATGTGCATGTTTAACACCTACTTCCTTCTGAGGTTCATTTTTGTTCAGTATTCGACCTCACTTCTAAAGGTTGGCCTATGGGTAAGTTTCTACTCTGGCCCAAATGGTCCCTATTTCATAACTGGGAATTGGAAGCTCTGAGTGAGAAATGGGACAATTTCTGTGGAATAAGCCCCAGTGCTAACAAGGCCGCCTTCCACCCCCGGGGCTCCAAGAGTTGGCGACATCTGGCACAATGAAGGGCACAGGATCCACTCCCAAGGGCCTGGCACGCAGGGGCGATGTCTGCCAGAAGGCGGGGAGTGAAGACGGTGAAGCGAGTAGGGGAGGGTGAATGCAGGGCCTAAGGCGCAGAGACTGCTGTCAGTGCAGGGGACAGGACACGATGCGCGAGAGCTGCGAGATGGGCCAGGAGGCACCATTGCAACAGGCAAGATGATGTCACCTACATCCACCTGGACGAGAGCAATAGAGGTGGGGCTCCCTGTTCAAAAGTTCTTTGTCTCTCTTAAATAATCCTGGAGGGCAAGTGGGAGGTGATGCAATTTGTATGAATGTCACCCAGAAACTGGGACTACACATGATGACAGTAGACAGCTACTCAAATGCTTGTCCTCTCAACAACTGACTTGGAGATTTAATGCTTGAGTTCGATCAGCAGAAAATTAGTGGCATACATCTGTAAGTTGTGGAATGCCACAACTAAGGCAACAGGAAGACATGTATTCACTTAAAACCGAGGATTGCCATTTGAATGCAGTCTTTCTTGGACCAAGGAAATGAACATATGTAAATAGGACTCGTCCTCTGAATAATACCTGACAAGGAAAATGGGGTTAATCATGTTTCACCGGAGCAAAACAATGAAGGAATATGCAATATGGCACAACCCTAGCCCCCATCCCCAAACTGGGAAGACCGTTTCCTGGCCTGCCTTGGAATAGGGTTTAATCTAAGATACAAAATCACTCTCCACTGGGAGCTAATCAGCCTCCTTGGAATTGATGGAAAAGTAGAGAGCATTTAATGACTCTCTCCCGGAGGACCTCCTTAGGTGATTTACAGCAAGTGCTACAAAAGTTTAGTTGTGTAATGACTACCACTGGGGATTATGCATTGATCCTGGAAGCGTAGAAGACTGGTTTTCTCCCTGAAGGAACAAACTGGCTAGTCAGGAGCCGTCTTCCCTCCTGGTAGGAGTTAGCTTATCACTTTTTCAATGACAGATCAATTTATAAAGCACATAGTATTTTTAACCTAACACATCTATCAGAAGACTCACAAGTCAGAATCTACTCACTTGGAATTTATGGGTATTCATCTCCCAGGGGCTGAGCTGACCATTGCACTGTCTATGAAGAATGAGTTTGCTAAACTAAGCATGACAACAAGACATAACAGGGTTATTAAGCCACTAAGACTTTTCATGAACTCATATGCAATTCTGCCCTAACAGAACGCTGATGATAAGTAATTTTATCAATCATTAAAGAAGATCCCTTTAGAACCTCTCCTGGGGATTACTTGTAGCTTAGTTCTGGTTACCATGTAATGCCACAAGAATCTGGCATCATTCAGACTAGCTACTTATTCAGATGCCAAGAATAAGAGACCATAACGGATTCCCTGAACTCTGACTAAAGGCAAATGTAAAGAGTTCTGTGGACTAAAGCTTGTTTCTCCTGGGAGAGATGTGGCTTTAGCACTGCTGCCCACAGTCGGTGGCCGGCCCCTGTGTCGCGGAAGGACATGCCTACCTGTCCTGGCTGAGCAGGAGGGCGGTCAGGGTGGAGACCACTGTTGCCACGCAGCCAGTGAGAGCCCACCAGGGGTTCTGGACCAGAAGTCCCACCAGAACGAGGATCCCACTGATGGGGTTGCTGACAAACGCCACTTGGGATAAGCCTCGAAGAATCCAATCGACAAACTGGAGGATCACAGGCCTGTCTGGAAGACACGACATAAGCACAGCTAAGGAAGTGGCCAAACAAATGATGTTCCTGCTCAATTCCAGGGCCCGCCTTGAGCAAAATTGTCAAAATCCCCCAGAGATGAAACCGATTTTTGATATTCCTTTAATTTTTTCTCTCTAAACTCTTTGTCCCTTTAGTAGCACCCAAACCCCTAAAGGCATCTCTTTTTTTTTTTTTTCCCAGCCTAACACTGAATTCAATGCATCTCATTTCTTTATGTTCAACCTACACTCTCCCTGCTAGACTCTAAGGCCCAGAAAGCATCTAATGCATTTATTTACCACATTCAGAGGTACAGACTTTTAAGCCAAAGGAACGGATTACCAATAACTAAATTTTAGTTTTAAGTACTAAAATTGCAGAATGGGGCTGGGTGCCTTCCTCTAATATAAACAGTGCCCTGGACCTGATCACCATCTCCATAAAAAGAAAATATTGAAGAGGTTTGCAGGTTAGAAGATAAAAATTAGAAAAATGGAGAGTTGAGGAATAGATAAAAGATGGGGGAATATTACTAAAGATATAAATAGAAGTACCAGCAAACCATTTCCCCCAAAGCTACTTTTCCTATCTCTCCAAGGGATGCAACCATAAATACCTTTAAGCCAGTTGGCGAATTCCTTCATATCTCCAGTAACATAGCCCAGAGCCTTGGGGAAGCACCTTCTCCTTCGATGTGGTAAAACTTGGTTCTCACCCCTGTCCACTTTCACCATAGAGGGGCTGTCCTCCATGGCTGGCTCTTCCTCTGGCTCCTTGGGGGAAGGACAGAGCTCGTAAATATCCCTAATGCAGAACACTCTAGCTTGGCCTCTGGCTTTGGGAATTCTGTGACTTCTAGAGTAGCCACAGAAGATCTGGACCATGATGTCCCATAGGACTAAGAAAGTGCCATTTTCCTCCTGAAATACCATCACGGAGATGATTACCCAAACCCAAATCCCACACTACCTTTGTGATCAATGTCTCTCATGCTATCATGAGAAGGTTCTGATCTTTAATTTCAGAGTTCAGTTTCTAGTTCAACAAACATTGATTGATCTCCCACTTCCTGCACTCAAGGAGTTCAGTCTACTTGGGAAGACTGAAAAACAGTTCATGTCAACATGACGAGTCAAATAATATAGAAAGAGCTTAAATCAAGTGTTTAAGCTTCATGTTGCCAGTCACAGGGCAAGAAATCAGGTTACAAAATGGCCTGCTCACTAAGCTAGTGCAGACTGGTCCAAGATAAGCAGTCTTCGTAAATTAAAATTTTATTTTACAAACAAAAAGTTTTATTTTTAAAGGTTTGAAAGGGAAGAAATTGTTACAGCAGTTTGTGTGTGTTGACACAGCCTCCCCACACTCTCCAAGTCAAAGATGGGTTGAATTTGTCCTTATGTCATGTAACTGCCTTAGAAATTCTTTACTTTTTTTATTTAAATGTGTAAAAACAAGCAGGAATGACATTCCACAAAGATATAGAAACTAGGAAAGATGAAATTGGACAAAGCTGTTGAAAACCAAAGAGTTGTAATCAAAGGATTACATAATAGAAGAATGTACAAGGTGTGATTATATTAATAGTAAACATGCCCTGGGAAAATATAAACAATATAACCATGACTTGTGTTCACTATGGGCCTATTCACGTCTCAGGATAAGTATGTATAAGGAAAGCACCAGCATCACCAGAATATGGTATCCTGGAGATGAAAATGGAGGTTTCATGGTGCTGATGGGAGATACAAAAGAATACCAGTGCCATAATCCCAGAGGTAGGCAGAGGGAGGAAGACAATGGTAAAACCACCTTGAGTTGTACGAAAAGCCAAGGTCAGTGCAAAGCAGGCAAATGCCCAAACTCAGACCCCCAAAGGCACAATAATGGAATGCCAAAGCCGCAGCTGCACAGGACACGGCCAAAGAAATACCCAAAGCCCAAGCAGAGAAACCAACTTGTCTTTTTCCTGTCACCAGGCTGTGATCAAACCATCCCCATGGCTATTCCTGGCGCCATCATTGTTCCATGTACCGTATCCAACAAATAGTGATTAACAGATAATAAAGTTCTGTCTATTTTTTAAAAATCCTGACTCTAGTTTTGGCTTCTATTAATCTCAGTATGGAAATCAATGTGGGTAACTGATTTATTGCTAACAATTACACTTCCATTATATTACTTCACTGCCCAACTATGTTTTAAACAATGGCAAACCGTTAATCACTGCACAGAGCAGAAGCCATTCATACAGTGCATTCCAGACCAAGCTCCTTTTGTCTTGGCAAAACAATGTTAGACACCAACTTCGGTGAGATTTCCAATGAATCCTAGAGATTGGAAGACAAAACTAAGTCCAAATGGAGCTCTGCTGGCTCCATAGTTAAAGATGTACAACTGTTTGAATAATTATGCATTTATGAAAAAAATCATCTTTTATTTTATAATCTGAGTAAGTGATGGCTATCATTTATTTTCAGATATGTCCCTCTTCAAATCTCGTAACTGAAAATATGGCTTGGTAAGGCCCTGCCTCCGCTACAGCAATCCATTCTCAAAACCACACCAACTTGGCCGGGCGCGGTGGCTCATGCCTGTAATCCTAGCCCTCTGGGAGGTCGAGGTGGGTGGATCGCTCGAGGTCAGGAGTTTGAGACCAGCCTGAGCGAGACCCCCGTCTCTACTAAAAATAGAAATAAAAAAAAATAATCTGGCCAACTAAAAATATATATATAAAAAATTAGCCGGGCATGGTGGCGCATACCTGTAGTCCCAGCTACTCGGGAGGCTGAGGCAGGAGGATCACTTGAGCCAGGCGTTTGAGGTTGCTGTGAGCTAGGCTGATGCCACGGCACTCACTCTAGCCCGGACAACAAAGTGAGACTCTGTCTCAAACAAAACAAAACAAAACAAAACAAAACAAAACAAAACAAAAACACACACCAACTTGCAAGAGGCATCAGGCTTCAGCCCAGGCAATGACAAGAAGAAGCTCAAAGATACAACTGCCTTGAGTTTCTATAACTGGATGTATCAAGCCCTAAAGTCGAAGCATCAAGGAACAACATTAAAGTGGCATTTTCCATCAACCACAAAAGCAGGTACCTGGGCTATTTCAGAATAAACAAATTCATGTTCTCAAAATTTCCAGCATATGTTTATTTATTTTAGAGGGTTTTAAATATCCCATCACCTCAGAGATTATGGAGATACAGATTCGAAACCCGATAATATAACCGGCCAGACGTGATTGAGAACCTGAATGGCCTGAGGCCCCTGTTGAGCCACCTAAAGTTAAGTAAAGAGTAAACTAGCTTTGTCCAAATCCACAGCTCAACATATGGAAGACTTATGGTGATTTGTGTCTCCAATATCTGCCCATTGGGATGGATTGTAGGGCAATGATGTCCTAGAGAGAGGGGTGCTCCCACGACTTCAGCAGGCAGTGGCTGCTGTTTCAGAGTGGTTCCCCAGGAACCATTTCTTCTGAACTGTTGAACCTTCTGGAGCCCCCGGGAGCCCTGACTACTGGCTCCAGAATTCAGGCGTGAGAAATGCTGAGGAGCAATCAATAACTTAAAGTTGCAGTTCCCCCTAGAATTTTATCATGCTAGAATACTTGCATTTCCTTGGGGAACTTTAAGAATCTGCACATGCTAACTGGGAAGGCAACGCAAGGCTATGGACCAAGGATCTTCTACTGACCCTCAAACCCCTCACCTCCTGCAAAGTAGGCCATTACATTTCAACTGAGAAGAGAGGACAATAGAATAAAGGGAACTTGAATAAAATAGAAGCAGGATAAATGTAAAACCCCAGACTACTTACTCCTGGCTTTTCCACTGCTGTCAAAACACCCTAGCTCAATGATCCAGCCTCCAAACAAGGTGGGTGCCATGTGACCTTCTGGATCGAGACCCCTGTGCCTCCGGCTCAGCCCACAGTCCACAGCTCAGCAGAGTGGCTGACCCCTACTTCCCAGGCTCTGCCCAGAGAAGACACACCGGGGCTTGGAGCAGGCGCCCGGGTTCCCCCAGACAGAGGATGCGGAAGGAAGCATACCTGTTCCTGCGACCTGTCGGCCAGGGCCAAGCCTCCATGCGCTTCCTCACCAGCTTTATTTTCAGAAGGGAACGTCCAAAGAGGACTATGTTGGGCATCACCAGTGGCACCAATCATCCTTCCTTTTCCTCAACATGTGACAAAGGGCAAAATTATGTGAATCAGCAGGATGCACGCCCTGGCTCTGCTGAGCACCTGAAAGGCAAGTGGAGGGCGGCTGCAGCCTGCCTGGGGGGTGCCCGGGGAGAGACCACGTGGCCCCACCGAGACCTCTAATGCCGAAGAAGGCAACTTCTCCAACAGCAAAGAGAGCACAGGGGGTACAGAGCCAACGAACTGGCCACAGAAAGTAGATGTTCATTTACTTTGCTTAAAACAAACAAACAAACAAAAATGCCAAGCTGTCCTGCACAGAGACCAACGCATGGATTTTGCTCTGCTGTGTGTCCGCATGGGCAGGAGGCTGGTGGAGCTGAAGCCTGTTCCAGAGGAGAGGATGGGCTTCAGGCTTTGAAACCCTCGGGGCACATTGTTAGAGCTCCATCTTGGGACCAATGCGACAAGTTGCCCCGGCCGTGCCGTTCTTTATCAAGTGTGACAATGAGGTGTGGTGTGGGCTCTATTTTCTGTAGCAAGATACTAGCTGTGTTTTGTATGCACAGCAAAAGCCCAGTTTAAGAGACTGCTAAATGGCACTTTTTTTTCTTGTACCTGAATAAGAATTCTTAAATATCGGATATCATTTTGTTAATAATAAACAATTTTTAGATGAATTCAACAGGTATGGCAGCTTTTCATAAATTTTCTTTTTTTTCTTAACTTCCAATGCATCCAAAAATATCATTCTTACTTCAGAAGTTCCAAAAAAGTTATATCTGTGGTATTTCTCTTTTTCCACCTCCTTTTATTTATTTTAATTTTACTTTCTTCTCCGGACTTGGCCTGAAACCTGAAAACTTACACTCTGCCAGAGTGACTCAGAGAAAGCCACAATTTTGGAAAATATTTCTGACATGTCTTAGGAAAAAATTATGTGTGTGTTTTTATCCATGGTAAACTACCTGGCTAGTTATATACCAGACTGATGGGTTTCAGGGTTGCATTATGAATACTTTTGGTTAATAAAGAGAAACATTAAGAAACCCAATGGTAGGGCTCTCATCTTCTACAAGGTTAAAAACAAAGAAACAAGAATGAAAGAAAAAGATAAGCCAGGCAGTGACATTCTCTCAGAGTAGATGCCTACCTCTTGCACCCCTGCTAGGTGCTGCCTTTCTCCTACCACTGAAATCATGCACTTTGAGGAGAACTACATCCTTGAGTTGAACATCAATATTTTCTTAGAGCCAAGAGACAGAAAAATTTGAGAGCTAGAAAGGATTTTGGAGAGCACATAGTTCAAGCCTTCATTTTATAGAAGAGAAAACTGAGGTTCAGAGTGGAAACCATGCAAGTTTACTCAGCAAGCAGCAGGTGGAGTGAGCCTTATGGAATAGCTTGGTCCTGGTGGTTCTTTGTCTTCCAGTCTGGGGCCAGGGACATTAATGCCACCTGAGATTCTGTTCAAGCCAACAAATAGTAAAAGAGCAACTTCTGTGTGCTGGAGTCTGCAGTGGGTGCTAGAACTCAGTGGTGTAGTGGACACAGCCTGTCTTCACAGTCACCTTGAAGTAACCCAGGCGTGGGGGTTGAACAATAACAAGAAAAGAAGGGCTCTGCCATCCCCACTTTGACTCTATTCCCTTGCCGGAAGCAGTTACTCTGACAAACAAATGGGCCTCAAAGTGAGCCTCACCCTCCTACATTGCTGACACATCCACAACAAGGCATGTGTGTGCTGAAGTTAATACCCCAAGAATATTCTGGAAGCTGTACCTGATGAGCATCCCAATAGCAGTCAAAAATCACTTTTCATAGCCCAGATCACTAGTGAAACGAGGCAGGACTACGAGGCAATATCAAGATTTCAATTCAACTAATATTCTCTATTTCATCACACAAAATAAAATACATTCTATTGTCAGCATATATTAGAAATTTGTGCAATTGCAGAGACCTAAAGGTCTTCAATTTTTCACGCCTCAAGTATCACTTTTAAAAATAGTACAAAGTTTTGGATATGGATATAGAAGAAAGCACTTAAACTTTCACGCTCTATCATAATAAAGAGACTTTCACATTGATGTTTATTTGGTACTTACTATAATCTTTATTTTAGGTAGTTTTTGATTTTAAGTGGCAGGAGGTGCTCAGTTTTCTTTAAAGCTGTAATCAGAAAGGAAGGAAACGCAGTCAGGTATTCTTGTCTCCTGATGAAAATGCTTCCCTGCTCAGAAGACACCACCCCCAGGAGCCTTGAATCCACAGGCACAAAATGCAGCTTCAAAGAAGCTGCCAGATTCGTGGCTTCAGGTGGGACTGACTAGTGCTCCCGATGGGTACACAGGCGCACTCCCTCCAGCGTGGCGGCACAAGCAGAAGAATCTATAAATCCATCATTGCAAAGGGCCATTCCCACTGCCCCACTTTTTTCATTTGAGTCACGTAGATACTTGTCTCCAACTTCACTTATTTCGGGAACGCAGCCCAAAACTCCTCCCAGCGTGAACCCGGAGTCATTTAGGATACTGTGGACATCTCGCTGCAAACCCTCTTCCCCCCCCAGCTCAGGTGCTGCCTCCACCTTGCTTCCGAAATCATGAATAAAGAAAGACACTGCTTT
Source organism: Lemur catta (assembly GCF_020740605.2). Classification (NCBI taxonomy): domain Eukaryota; kingdom Metazoa; phylum Chordata; class Mammalia; order Primates; family Lemuridae; genus Lemur; species Lemur catta. The sequence goes on along the minus strand of NC_059143.1, from coordinate 33,618,824 downwards.
TAAACCTCCAGGAAGAAACCTGTGGCTTTGGTAAATTGCTTCCTAGTCTACCAGAACTCTGACTTTGCTGATCTAATCAGTCCTGGCGATCTGAAACATTTTCTCCATTAAAAAAAAAGGAAAGAGAAAAAGAGCGAAAGTGACAGAGGACTAAGCAGCCAAGCCCCGAACAATGAACAGTTGGAAATTAACAGAAATGAGGAGGGTACTTACACTCCGGCTGGCTCCCGGTGGCGGTGGCAGAAGGCAGTGGGCGATAAGGCTGCGGGCTCTAGGGAGACGGAGAGTGCTTCGCAGCAGATAGGGCTGGCAGGGAGGCACTTAACAGTTTTATACTCTGAGCCTCGCTCTGCACAGTCTTGGGCCCCGCTTTCTCCTCCCACTTCAGGCACCAGTGCCAAAGCACTGCCGAGGAGCTGGGCCCCTGCTTCCATACCTGATGTCTCTCTCTCTTTCTCTCTTCTTGATACGGTGCCAACGACTTTGCCATCGCGTCCACGACGTTCCAAGTTCCTTGCCCACCACTAATCCTACTCCAGTTCTCCTCTTTCTTCTCCATGCTCTTTCCTCTAGCCCCTTCCCTGACCCTGAGATATTTTTGGAAAGATTTATAACTGAAAAGGATCAACATAGTGTCACTTAAATCAAAAACCATGGGACACTTCGCTGGAGTGTGGATTTGGGAGCCGAGTGACTGCTCCTGGGGTAGAATTTTCTCTTAGACATGACACCTTCTGCGCAGGTGAGACTCCAAGCAAGGGCCCGAAGGGTGTGGCCGGAGGGCGTGGAAGACAAGATATGTGCAACTTGTTTGCTGTAAACCAACCGCCCTTTTTCCCAGTGAGGAGAGAACAAAAATACCAGTGTTGCCCTGGAATGTCCCTCTTTCGAGGTGAGACTCCCAGGACAAACTCTGCTGTCTTTTTTTAAAAGTCAGGAGGCAAATATTCCGCAGCAGGAGAATCTAAAATGGAATTTAAAAATCTCTTCCTTTCCCTTTCTTCTTGAATTTCAATTTTGTGGCTTGCTCTGTTGTGGCAGAAATCTAAGCAACTCAGGTGCACTTCTACGAGCACAGGATGAAAAAGAAAACTCCCGCAGCGAGCCGTGCGGATGGCACAGGTCTCCCTTCCATCTGGGCCTCTGCCTGGATGTGCAGCTGGTCCTCAGCGCTGGGCAGGCGCCGGGGCTCTCTGGCGCCACCCGCTGGACACCCGCCAGACTGCAGCGCTCCTGGTCTCCGCGGGCAGCCTCCCCCGGGGCGCCTCCGAGGCCGGGTGTCAGCCCGTAGGTCCAAGTTCATGATAAGAGTTTGGAGGTTCAGGCAAATCTCGCTCTAACACCTTTTCCTGGTAAAATAAGGAGAAAACAAGCTCCTAGCGTTACCCTGAAAGAGAGAATGAGTCACAAGAGGAAAGTGTGAGGGGCCTGCTTTAGGAATAAAAGAAATCACACTGGTGTTTCCACCTGCCTCATGCAAATGGGCCACAGCCCCTCCTGGTGCTCATCACGATAATGATGACAATGAGAAAGACAAGAGACGCCACAAATGGTCGGGCATTCACCCCGTCTGCGGGCTCTGTGCTAAGCACCTTCCATGTATTAGTCACTTAACCATCAGGAAAATCCTGTGAGGTAAATACTGTGCCATTATCCCCATTTCATAGATGAACAAACTGAGGCTTGGAGAGTTTAAATAACTTGCCCAAGGTCTAACATCAGAATTTGTGCTTTTAACCACTCTAGAACTGTCTGGTATTTCCAACTTCTGCCCATATGTTTGCTTTTCATTAATTCACTCAATTAGCTCAGCCATAACACGTATTTACGGACCTCATCCTGAAGCCACCTCCATGCGACACCCGTGCACCCTCCTGCCTGAGTGGCACTGGCCGAGGCTGAGGGTGTGTAGCGTGTCTCAGGCCTTCTTGGCAGGAGCACCTCCTCCTCCTGTATCCGCCCTCCCTGCCTGGCTTTTCCCCCAGTCCCTGTAAGGCCACACCTTAAGTGCAGGTCACAAAATACAGCCTTGCCACATGGCATGTACAAAGCACCTGGGATTCTAAGGAACCGCAGATTCCTGACAGTACAGTGGGGTGAGTTTATTTCCTTTGTAAGGTTGTGATGAGGGATGACACATGTAAAACACCATGCCTGACACACGGGGGCGCCACCGTTCTGATGTCTGCCCCTCTCAGTCAGCATTGGTTTGCCCTGGAGGACTCCCAGGTGGGACCCTCCTCCCAGCTTGAACCAAGGGAAATCTTCTTCTTGGCTTTGACCTTGAAAGGAGTGCAGTTACAAGCAAGGAGGAAACCACTTAGTTCATTCAACAGTCCTGAACCAAGTAGGTATCTGATGCAGGGCTTGCCAAGTTCTCATACTGCAGGAGCCCAAGATGGCAGGGTCTGCTGCCACCAGGTTGCTGTGGCTTTGGAGACAACCTCTGGTCTGGAGATCAGAGAGATGATCAGGTACCCAGTGTTGAGCACAGACCTACATTCGTGGTGTTTTTAAGCAGCCCAATTGCACAATTCAATGACATTTCCTTAGTTCTTTCTACAGGGGCTTCTGGTATCATTTCCAGAGAATCATTTGCTGGGTGTTTATGCAAATGTTTTCCTCGCCACAGCTTTCCCACCACACCCCCTTGGTGGATGCCCCTCTGTCCCTGTTCTCAGTGAATGCACCTTCCATCTCCCTGTCTGGTACAATCACAAACGAGCAGACGTAGAGCTTCTCTACTCTTCAACTTCCGCCATGGAGTTTCTGCCCTAGGAAGTTTCCTCTCCTCTCCCCTCCCCACGTGCTGCCCAAATCTATCTGGATTTCCTGGTGGATGCCTGTGAACTTAGAGCAATTTATGTCTCTATTCCTTGCTGGGCATGAAGTCATGCCCCCAGCCCTGCAACCATTGTGGTGTTGTCTTAAAAAAAAAAAAAAATTCATGTTGCACAGTCCCACCTGGGCTGGAAGGGACTGGATGACAAGGTTGGGATCCAAGAGTTCTCTTTATTTACAATGGACCCTTTTCTTTCCAGAAAGATTTTGAGGCAGTATATGTAAGTGGAGATAAGAGCTAGATGACAAAATGAGGGAGAAGGGAGAACAAAACTCTGGATAATGACACAATTTTAATATTTTTCCTATGATGTCTTGTATTTGTAGGTCTTTCTAAATATGTGTCGTTTGACTCAGAAATCATCACAACACTATTTCATTTCAATTGCTGTTCGATATTGACCTATGTATAGGCAATTTAATGTTACACAGAATTTGCCCCTCAGCGCATGTAATTGGGCAGTGCCCACTCTTAGGAATTCTGGAAGACAAGAATGCCACAGAGGGCTCTTCTGCATCCTGACAGGGCTTTTCTAAATGCAAGAGAGAGCGCTGGAGGAAAAAACATTCTCATGCTTCTCTACCCCCTTAGCCCCAACAAAGAGAGAAGCAGAGACTGTAAGTTTGGAACAGAATGTCCCCGTTCAGTGTGTTCTGAGCCACACACAGTTTGGTTTGGTAAACAGGCAGACAAAAAGGCACCAGACAACAGCCCAAACTCCCACTGACCCAGAATGCCACTTGGCTGGGGGGGGACCCTTTGTGGCAGGTATGCCCTAGATGTGGAGCCAAGGGGCGAGCAAGCATGGACTGCAAATGTCTCACTCTAGCCTCTGCCGCCTGCCATCGCAAGGGGAGCGTAAGGATGGGTGACGGCAGGCGGCATGGAGGTCCCTACATTTTTAGCTCTTAAATGCAGTCCTGCAGTTGTTCAGCTCCACTTAAGTAGTGAAACGGATGAATAGCTGGGAGCACCCAAAGAGAGGTTGTTCCTCTTGCACGAAGCAGAAGGGCCAGGGAATCTCCATCTCCACAGTGTCAGCTGAGGTCAGAAAGTAGGCAGACGAGGGTTGATGGGTGAGGAAAGGTCCTTCCTCCATACAGAAGGACACGGAAGGCATGGCGCAGAAGATATATCCGGGGGCTCCAAACAGCCATGTGATCAAACTGGGAGGCGTGTGCTGTGGGTCATGACCCATGAATCCAGTCCCTGCTTGTGTCCACAAGGAAAGCAAAGCTCCTGTATGTTTGCATAAGGCATCAGAATTGATAAAGCATGCTGACATACCCTTTCTCGTGTGATAAGATACAATTGCCAGGCGTGGAACCCCCACCACCCCTACCAAAGTACTCAGCGTCAAATAAAGTGCAGGTAAGAAAAATATGACATTTCAAAAAGAAAAGATGCAACGATGAAGACCTATGGCCATTGAAAATAGCGACATTAGCTCTAAGTTCTATTCTATAGGCAATATGAACCAGAATGCATCGCGGTCCCTTGTATAAAGTAGATGTTCAAGTAATAACTGTAATAAACTGTAAGCACACAGCAGTTTGATTTGCCTGCTTAATATTTGAGATAAATAAGCAAAATTTGCCTGCTCTGTCTTTTCCATGCATTTCTATGATTCTCTGTAATGATGAGAGAATTCAAAAACTTTCTACTGGTTAAAAACCTCCTTACATGTGGCAGATGCTGGGTAACTGTCGCTGCTGAGGGTGTTTCTCTTACTGAGGAGCAGTTTTAACAGCAGGGCCGACTTGAAGTTCCTCTTTGTAATCTGCTCTTTCCCCCACCAGTTAATATGCAAAGCTCTGCCTGCTTTCCGATCACATAAAGGCTAACAACAAACAAGAAGTGGTAGTTGTCACTTTTAAAAAGTCATGAAAACACTTGCCAAGTCATTAGGATTTTTTTTTTTTAAGTTCTTCACAACTTGAGGCTTCTCTGAAAACAAGGGTGTTGGAACAAGCTCTCTAAGGCTCTGCTGCCACTCGCCCTGTCCAGCTGGGGGGTGGGGAGGGGGTGGGAGCGGGGGTGGGGTTCTTACAGAGCTGCTAACAAAGACTACAGTTTCCTGCCAAACAAACTGGTGTTGAAGATTTACTGGAAGAGGGATTAAGGCATTGGAAAACGGCGGGAGGGATTCATGAAGACAGCATCGAAGCTTGAAAGAAAGATGGGGTGTGTTTGATCATTGGGGTTTGCCAAGAGTGTCACAAACCAGACAAACAAACCGATGCAGCTCTAAAGTAATCAGAGATCAGGAGTGACTGACGTTCTGTGCACAGTGTGATGAGGAAAGCGGCATTTAGAGAGGTTATCAGGGAGTGGTCCACAGGGGGCCCAAAATCCGAAGCCAGGGAGGCTGCTGCGAGCTCACGGCCCCTGCAGCAGGCCAGAACCAAGTGGAAAGGGCTGCAAATATGAGATAATTCGGGAGGAAAAAGAACTACCGATAGGCATGGGGGGGATGGAGGGGTGAGTCAAAAATGTCATCAAGTGTTGGTGAGGAAGTGGGGAAACAGATCCTACACATGCTGTTGGTAGAGACGTACGTTGATAGAACCACTTTAGAAACTGCTGACCGTATCTTTGAGGGTGGACATCTGCACACCCTATGGCCGGGCAATTCCTTCCCAGGACTACACACAAGAAATACGCCTAAATACGTTCACAAAAAGACATGCACAACAAAGTTCAGTACAGCAGTACTCATAACAGCCACACATGGGAAACAACCCAATTGTCCATCAATAGAAGAATGGATAAATTATGACACACTTGCGTAGCAAGGGAATGGGTGGTCTACAACTCTGCACAACGGTATGCGTGGATCTCACAATGCTAAGTGAAAGAAGCTGGGGACACAGAAGTACAGGCTGCATGATTCTGTTTATACAAAGTTCAAAACCATGCTAACAGAGAGAAGTCACCATTGGAAGGGGCTGTGACTGGTGGGAAACAAATGCAAGGGGTCGTTCTGGGACACTGAGGATGTTCTGCTGGTTACCTGGGGGTGTCCACTTGTGATGTGTGCACTGTAATGTAAAGCTATTACACTTTAATAAAAACTTTACAATGACCACAGATAGTGCAGCAAAGGCAGTTGGGGGCCAATTTTGTGCAGAGTTTGAGATGTCTGGGCAGGCAGGTGCACAAGCCCTGGATGCACTTGGAAATGTGGGACTTTGGTCTGGGTGAGAGTCCAGGGCTGGGGACATTGCATTTGGGGATCATTTACACAAAAGTGACGGGGAAGATGAGAGCATGGGTGTGTCTTCGGGGTTGCAGGGGAGCAGTTAGAAGCAGTTGGAAGCAGTTGGAAGGCAGGAGGAGGATGAATGAGCAAAGCTATGCATCGGTGATGTATTCAGCACCTTCCATGCTAGGTCCCTTCTCGTGGCTCTGCCAGCCATGATTTCTGTCCTTTGGCACTTAGGTTCTGATGGGGTGGAGGGAGATGTTTCTTCGTCTCTCTGGGTGCTCTTCATTTTTCTCTTAAAAGCTGAGAAAACAGAAAATTGGCAGCTGTCCAAGGTAGTGAGGAGCGGAGCGAGGGTGCCCGCCCAGCCTTGCACTTCCAGGGTATGCAGTACCCCAACCTTGCAGCCAATAGCAGAGGGCAATGAGATGCCCGGACAGGTGGGCTGGTACCACGGAAGGGCCTTGAAGGTCAGCTTGGGGGGAGACAGGGAGGGGAGGCCATGTGCTGCTCGGCACTGCTCCTGGGGTCCAGGGGCCTCTCAGGATAAAGGCGGAATGTGCTGGAAACCGTGCACACGCACAGAGCAGCGACAGAGGCGTGTTGTCTTGCCACCCAGTGTGGGCTGCTGGGCTTGTGCCTTTCCTGTAAGCACGTCAGGTCAGGAGGTCAGGAGGTCAGGGTGCATTGCAATCACCTGTGTGATGCTGGAGACCCAGGTGATGTGTCAAAAACAGAGTCAGTATGTTTCCTCTAATGGAAAACACCAGGGCAGTAGGGACTACTAAACACACCCACATGAAACGTCAAGGCATCTGCAGAAATGCAGAAGAAAAAATACACATCAGGTAGCACACACATGCAGCAACGTCCCCGCTGTGGACTCTTAACCGTCACACAGGGCAGGGCGGGAAGGGAAAGCGGCTGCTTGGGGCAAGCGAAGAGCCCTCCATTATAGCCCCTCTGCCCGTTTTCAGGACCCCTCCCTCCTCAACTCTTCAATGGGACACTACATGGGGGTGTCGGCTCCCCCAGCATGGAGGTGCCCCAGGACAGATTGTCCTCATTCCCACCCCAGGGCCTTTGCCTGTGCTGTTCCTTCTAGGAAGCTGCTCTTGGGAGCCAGGTGGGCTGAGATCCTGGTTCCGGGGCTTCCGATCATCATAATATGTAGATTTGAGACAAGTCCTGTTACCTCTCCTCAGCTTCCCTTTTTAAAAAAAAAATGGGGGTGGCCCTCTCCATGGGATCAGTGAGATGGTATAAGTGAAGTCCTTAGTGGAGAAGCCAGCATGGAGTTGGCAGTCAGCCAGTGGTAGTTGTTCTCCATCCCTTAACTCCTGCCTGAAATGTCCTCACAGTCCACGTGCTCGGGTTCTCCAAACACTCAGGTAGATGATGTACCTGCCTCCTCTGCACCTGGCTCAGCTCCAAGGCTTGGGAGTGTCCACTCTGGGGCCCAGCTTAGCTGAGGGCTTGGCTTTTGCTTCGGAAAGGAACACAGTGTCCCCAGATCCTCAGAGTGACATCTTCAGGGGTACTTTGATTTCTGTAGCTTCTAAAATGTCTTTCAGAAGCTAGTAACTACTCATATATTTGAAATTTCCTAGCTCATTTTTTAAATCGAAGTTTAAATAGTTCAAAATACATTTTAAAGTACAATTGTTGAGGATTTCTGGATGCTGGTAATATTCTGCTTCTTGACCTAAGTGCTGGTTACATAGGTGTGTTCATTTATGGGAAATTCATTAAGTGATACACATATTACTTGTCCACTTTTCTAGATAAATGTTATGCTTTAATATAATGTAAAGACAAAAAAAAAAAAAACTTGTCTTGGGCTGTCTGAGCCCAGAGCACACCCTGCTTTGCTGACTGGCCCTGTAGCAGGCACGTGGTCCTGTAATGGAGTGACTGCCAGCTCAGTGGGCCAGAGTGCTTGGCTCAGTCTAAAGTGGCCGTGGAGAGGCCAACTGAAAGGCCACCTCTGGAGGGCAGGGAGGGAGGCCACCCCAGCCTCTCTAAAGCCAGATCAGAAATATTAGAGATGAGGTATACACAAAATACCATGGAAGTGTTGAGGAAGGAAACTTCGCCTCACTGATCAGAGAAATACAAAAGATGCTAGTGACATTTGAATTGGGTATTGAAGGCTGCATAGGAGTGTTTCTGGTGACAAATGAACGAAAGGGATGACAAAAATAGCACGAACAAAGAATAAAATTAAAGAGCCTTGGGTCTGAGGCTCAGAAAGCAATTGAATGTGGAAGAGCTTAGTGAGTGTGAGTGTGCGTGTGAGTGCGTGTGTGTGTTGGGGGGGGTGGCAAGGCGCGAGGCTAGAGAGGTGAAACAGCTGGGTCAGGAAGCGCCTCGTCTGTCAAGCTCGGGAGTTGGGCTTCAGCCTTCAGGCAGGTGGCAGCTCTGAAGGATGCTAAGCAGGAGGGTCTCCTACCACCTCCACCACTCAAGTACCTGTTACAATAATTGTCTTTGCAGAATGAATGATCATAATGCCCATGAGAGCACAATCAGGGAACAAAATTTAAATTATGCCTCTTTAAAAATAGCTAGCATAACCTAGAGACAGAAAGCTGCGTGAGGGGAAGGCGTGGGATCTGAGCTGAGCTGAGGGCCTGTATCTCCCACCTGTGCTCGTCCGCACGCTGTCGGTGCCGCGAACCGCTCTGGAGGCCGAATTCAAGGTCAGGACTGAACAGTATGGAGGTGATGGACAGGTTTCTGAGCATATGGAGGAAAGACAGCCATGACTGAACTTAGATTTGTTGATAATAAACATTTTAAAATTGTTTCTGTAATTCAAGGTTTCTGGCTTTCCAGCCATGCAGATCATTGCCTGAAGGGGGAGTAATCGCCAGGAGCTGGTCAAGGAGCTTTGCCTCCACTGTCTCATTTCATCGCTGAAGGAACTACAATAACAGGTTGATATTAATGCCTTGCTAGGGTGAGAAATTTGGGCTCAGAGGCAGATTAGACAAATCCCCCAGGGCCTCACAATTAGAGTTTTTCTTAGCAGCTGTGCACTCCCATGCAATCCAATGTTCTTTTGAGAATCAGTGAGGTGGGGGACAGGCCTGAGACCGGGGGGCTGGAAGCCTAGAACGAGCACCTGTGAAGCAAAAGAACTTGGAGAGCACCTTGTGTGGCTTTTGGAGGTGCTTTGGCGCCCTCCGGTGGCAATTTGAAGGCATCACGCGCCAAGGCCAGCTCAGTGTGCCTGAGTTCAGAGATCACATAGGAGGCTGTCGCAACAGGGTGTGTCAACGTGAGAAAAGGCACAGAAGTGGGCAAGGGAAGGGAAGGAGGTACAGAAAGAGCCGTCCTGGTCCTAGGTACCCATCAGTCTCTGTCTCCCATCTCTCTATGGACAACTGGGCTCTCTCTCTTAATTCAGGGAAGAGCATCAGACTTTGGTGTACACCGGGATTACTGGGGAGCTTGAGGCTGCAGAGTCTGGGCCCCACCCCAGAGCTTCTGATTATTCGGTCTGAAGGGACCCCAGGATCTGCATTTTTAAACCACACTCAAGTGATTATGACTCAGGTGGTTCTTGGACCACATTTTCAAAAATCAAAATGAAACAAAATGAAACAGCAACAATACACTGTTTAAGGTTTAGCTTTTAAAAAGTTGATACTTCAGCAGCAAACTAAAAATATGGCTCCTCCATCCAATTGCTAAAAGAAGCCCAGAGGAATTCACAAATTGTGGTCTTATTTATGCTCTGGTCTGGTAACAGATACACGAACACACAAACCCCAACTATCCTGCTGTCCTAATTCTCAAAGATCAAGTTAAAACAATCCAGTAGCATTCAAATTAGCAAGTTTATCCTTGCAAAAGACTAAATCCAACACTTGGGCTCTTTGGAAGCGTACTCCTAGAGATGTGAATATGTGGCTACATGCAGAAAAAAAATCTTCTCTGATAAAGTAAGGATGAGAGAGTCATTAAAAGCACACTGGCATCAAAGTCTTTGAGAAGACTATGGTAAAGAAAGGTGTTTAACTTTATGTAGCTTTATATACCTGGATTTTTTGGCTCATGTGACTTTTTTCTTTTTCCTTTTTGATAGATATTTATTAACACCCATGGCTGACTAGTTTTGGAAATACTACCTGAGAGCTACAGGAATGTAAACTAAAGATTTTTCTGGATGCTGAAAAAAAACCTATATGTGGAAAAGAATAATCTTTTTGACAAATAGTGCTGGGACCACTAGATATCCACTTGCAGAAGATTGAGAACCCTACCTCACACCATACACACAAATTAATTCAAAATGAATCAAAGACCTAAATGTAAGAGCTAAAACTATGAAACTTTTAGAAGAAGAGTTTTTGTGACTTCCCTATCCTGAGCCCTTGACACGGAGAACCTGTTTCCCTCTCTCTGTGGAAGCCCACCCAGCACCCCCTTCTTCCCCAGATGACAGTCCAAGAACCAGGAGTCAGGCAGCAAGGATATCTTGTGTTCAGAAATGTGTTTGGTCCCCAGAGCATGTTGTGCCCAAGTCATTTTAAGACGAGGTCCCTGACCTCAGAATTCCCCACCTTACTGAGCAAATAGGACCCATCCAGATGACAAGCAATACCAGACAATATAAAATTAAGTGTTAAATTGTATTGTATGGCCAATATTACATTTTATGTTAAAATTATAGTTTTTATAAAGAATATAGAAACTAACAAGACATTCACATAGGAGGTAAACTGAAGGTTTTTTGGGGAGAAAGGCATAAACCATTTATGTGTTCTTCAAGTTATGCCAAACCGTATTTCAACTGTTTCTCCTCTCCCTACCTGCCTCCCTCAGTTCTTCAGACGACCAGGAGAATCGGCCTTCTCATGTCACCTGGGATGCCTGTATAAATGCAGGTTTCTGACGCCCTCTCATCTACTGAATCCCAAGAGGGCAGGCCCCCCAAATTTGCATTTTGAACAAATATTACCTTGCTTAATATACACCTTCTGGAATCAATTCTAGGCTTACAGAGATGCTAAGGCAGGGGGTCCATCTGTCAGTAAATATTTATCAAGCTTTTACCACATGCAGGGTCTGCAGATGGGGGCAGCCAGAGATGCACGATCTGGACCCTCACAGAGTTTACAGTGTGGTGGGGAAGGTGGATTACTGAACAGGTCACAGTGTGATGCTGTCTTAGTTCATTTTTGTGTTGCTACAAAGAAATCCCTGAGGATGGGTAATTTAAGAAGAAAAGAGGTCCTCGGAGGCCCACAGCCTCAGCATCCCTTGAGAACTTGTCAGAAAAGCAAATTCTCAGGCCCTGCCTCCAATCTACTGAATCAAAATCTGGGAATGGGGCCCGGTGATCTGTGTTAAGTAAGATCTCTAGGTGATTCTGATACACGCTGGAGTTGAACTACTAACCTACCATCTGCCTGCCTCACCTGAGGCCCGTTAAGTGGTTTGAAGGTCCAAACCATAAAGGCTCTGTAAGGTAAGGATGGTTGCAAAAGACTGTTTGTAGAGGCTTGAAGTTATTGTACACAAAACAATGAAATGCTTAGGGTTAGATGGCATGCACCATTCTAAAAAGTTCTTTCCCTGAACACTGTGTAAGTTTCGGAGGCAAGTCAGCTGGCCTGCCCGAGATTCTGTGTGTCTGCTATAAGTATGTTGTGTGTGGAATAGATTTCAAATTCCAGCCAGTATGAGTGAATGGACTCTGTACAGGGAAAGAAAGTGAGCCTGGGAGGGTGTTTCAATTGCTCAATTCACTATTTCTTGGGGCCATTATATGCCACCCATGGGCTAGTACTATGAAGGAAAGAGACAAACAACAAAAAAAACTGTGCATGTTCATGTGCACGTATGTGTGTGTAGACATGTATGCAACACACACTCTGCCCCCCTATATTTTAAATTTCTTTCTGGCAGTTGAGTTAATCGAGTGCCTTAGTCCCTGGCATATCTTCACTGGTCCATGTGAGGCCCCTTTCTGGGATGTATGAAAGTATGTGTGTCCTTTTATTTTCATATCCCGCTCTCTTTTCCCTCTCACATTCAAATGTACCTTTTTTGTTTGTACGTGTGCTTGCAAAACGTGTATTGTGCTGTGCGCATGCCCACATCTTTAGAGTTTGCTGATTTGTGTGGTGTAAATATTCCCACCGTGGCCGATCTGAAGCTTTCAATATGATGTCACCAAGTGGCATTGGGAGAGATGCACTCACCTGCACAGATGGCTCGCAGGAGCCGGTGGAGCTGGCTCCAGCCCTCCATTGTTGGTGCCTGATTGAAGTTCTAGACTACACCGGCCACTTTAGTATCTTGTCAACATTGTATGTTTTCATAGGTTGCATTTTTTTTTACCCCGTCTATTTCCACCTTGCTTGGTATCTTGGGCCAGCTCGGCTTGCTTTATAGGCAAGGATATTGAAATACTTAGAACAGCTGAAGGGTTTTATTAGTGGTCAATAACCAGAACAGCATGCACGTGGAGGGTTTCCTGCTCTTAATAAAACCAGATTATAACACTTTGGTGGAAAATGCATGAAAACTGGTACTTTAATAGTTCTATGTCATCACTTGGAGGTTCTGGGGCAGCTGAGTGAGCTGTGAGCATAAACAGCCTCCTGGTGAAATTCCTGGATGCCTAATCCTCAGAGAGCAGTAATTCCACGGTCATTAAAATACAGCCTGAGGCCTTCTTGACCTCAAGGTGTGATCACAAACTCAGAGGTAGCCTCTGGAGTGTGACTCGTTCCCCTTCCCTACATGGAGGATTTGTTTCCATGGAGAAGGGCTCCATTTTCCTGCGGAAGTCATAATGGGCTAGACATGATCTGGAAGAGAAATATGCAGCCCAGCACTCTTGGGCTGGGAAAAGATGGCCGGGATTTCGGAGTAGACAGAAGAGAAAGGATAAATGTAGAAACCAGCTTTTTCTAAAGGATAGATTTAGTGAAATGTAATTCTTTCCTTAGAGCTGAGTATATAGAGGGCCTGTCCCTTCCCCGTCCCCTCCCCATTCCCCTCTAAGGTCCTCACCCCTTTGTGCTACACTGGAAGCCTTTGTGTGTGGGGGAGGGGGAGGTCCCACTGTGGCCCTATAAGAGGTTCATCCCCCTCCTTTGAGGAAGGGGGGAAGCCTGTGTCATATGGAGTCCCACAAAGGGATTTTGTGGTCTGGGAGGTCAATGCTATGACCAGAGCCACCAAATAACAGGATTTACTGGCCATTCAAGAGTGGCTTGATTTATAATTTGGGGGCACAAAGCTAAAAGGCTATCCTCTAAAAATTGAAAGAGGTTATTACAAATCTGTGCTTCAACTCAAACAGAAAACCATATCCATGGTCATTGCCATATAATTTTCTCCTAAACACATCAAACATTCTTCTGATAATTTTTAATCCATCCTCATCTCTTTTCAGACACATGATTGACCATGGGAACCCCCCCCAGGTGAGCAATGTGTGAACCTGCAGGTGAGCCCAATTTTAAGAAAACCCTGATACCAACTTGCAGACTTCGTTTAATGAGAGTATGATCATGAGTATTGCAAAAGGAAACACATTTGTTTACAATATGATTTGAGTGTTGATAAAGATCAATTTTTACCTTATGACATTTCCAGAAATATTTCTGTTATGTAAAGGAAAGCACATTGGCACTTACAGTGCATTTAGATCCCTAACCCCAAATCTGGAAAGCATCGGCCCATGACCTAAGAATAAACCCCCACAGAACGTTAATAGTTTCCTGCCTCTTCTCTGGTAACACTTCCATCTTTTACTTAACTCAAAGTAATTATTTGTTGGTCATGCTGATTTCATCAGTTTATAGGAGAGAGAGAACAATCAACACTTCAGAGGTGGAAAGGACTCTTGAGTCCCCCCCTGTCATGAAACTGATTAAGACATCAAGGTGGAAAGCAAAGAAGAACTTGCCCAAGATGGTAGAAGCTCATTTGTGGCACAGCTGGGGTGGAACCCACCCTCTTGCTTTCCAGTCTAATAAACTATGAGTATAGAGTCTAAACTAACCATATTTTGGATAAGTGTTGTGCATCTCAGAACAGAGAGCTTCCTGAATGGTGACTGCACACACATTTCCCAGTGCTTGAGGGGAGAGTCACAGAACAGACAAAAGGGAAGGTTAAGGCCACTGTCTGGGATCCCAGACGGCCTGCTGAAGGCTGGGTTTACAGTGCTGTGTTTTAGAAAGGGCGACTTAGGAGACATCGTAGGCCTGGTACTTTGTTACAGTCGATGCCCTTCTGTTTCTCTCCTGGGACAGGTAGTAGATGCGGTTGGCCTCCGGGTAGGTGACTTTGCTGAGTGGGAGCTTGTAGATGGCGGGGTTGTTGGTCGTCAGGAGCAGGAAGGTGAGTGCCGAGAGGCAGAAGGGCCAGGTGCAGGTTGGTAATCCAAACTGGGGAACACAAGAGAAGCCTTGGTTACATCAGACACCTGTGCTTGTTTAATCAGCCCTTATCAATCACCTACCACCCTGGGTGGAGGAGGGATGGTTTGTGGACATTGATGAAGATACTTAATTGATGACCAATATAAATAAAATCACGCCAGCATCTCAGTCTGTATTCTAACAGGTGAGTACACACTTTTCAAAATGCAGCCATTGGAACCCTGATGGAAGTTAACATGCCTTACATAGAGTCATCAGGGCATAATTATATGCCTTTTGTAGAAGGCATGTTTTGTCTTGAGGTGTCTGGTGAGGCTGTACTTCTAACTCTAGCAACTATGACCATTCCATACCTTCTCCCCTCAGGCCCTGTTTGAGGGGTGTCTTTGGCAGCCATTTTGTAGCTGAAGGCCATTTTCTCTTTGGTCACAGCTGATTGGACTAGAGATCAGCACCTGCTCAAACACAGCTTCCCATAGGCAGGTGACCTGGGCCAATAGAATCCCTCTTTAGAGAATTTGAATTAAGAGGCACAGAGACTGTGTCTATAGGGCTTTTGAACTGAAAGGACAGGGAAACCAAACCAGTGATGGGTGGCCATTTGGGGGCTGTGTGCACAAAAGAAACCTGTCACTGAGAGGCACCGGGCAAGTGAGCAGATGTATATAGAGAGGCAAAGGTGTGATGTCCTCATCCAAGGAAGCTGGAGCTAGAGCATAGCTGCCTCTCTTCTCAAGGGCTTTCCCATCCCCAGCTCCATTTTTCATGGTGTTGACCTGTTATTTATTCCTTGAGATGCTCTGAAGTGTTTTTTTTTTTATTATTTTTTTAAGACTAGTCAAGTGCAGTAGTGAGGAGAGGGGAAAGAAGTAGAATAAAGAGTTCAATCTGTAACTGACTGTGAACAATCAAGTGAGATAACTCAAGCAATCCTTCTGCCTCAGCCTCCCGAGTAGCTGGGACTACAAGCATGTGCCACCATGCCCGGCTAATTTTTTTCTATATATATTTTTAGTTGTCCAGATGATTTCTTTCTATTTTTAGTAGAGATGGGGTCTTGCTCTTGCTCAGGCTGCTCTTGAACTCCTGAGCTCAAGCGATCCTCCCGCCTCGGCCTCCCAGAGTGCTAGGATTACAGGCGTGAGCCACCACACCTGGCCTGAAGCATTTTAATACTCCTCCCCATTGTCCATTTGAGATAGCTTGAGTGGATAATTTGGTTCAATGAGTTCAGTTATGAGGCAGATCAAATTGTGCCCCCTCTTCCCAAAACATCATCTTATAATCAGTAAAAACCTCATGTAAAACCATGGAAGTGACAATGCCAGTCATGTATGTGTCCAGAGATGGCACTGTTGGGTGGGTCTTGGGGGAAGAGCAATGACAGCCTGGTGCCAGAACTGAGGCTGTAAGGGGTGCCTATGAGTGAAGAATTCCACTCGACAAGCCTTTCCAAAGCCCTGCTAAGACAGCACAAGGTGTGGGAAGCACCCCTGGGGGTCCCACAATGAGAAGAATGGGGGTCTGGGGTTCCACAGATCCAGATCCAAATCTCAGCTCTGACCGATTGTTATGGTCATTTAATCTTTCTGAGACCTATTTCCTCAATAGTAAAATAGTGCTAATAATACCTATTCAGAGTTGGTACCTAGTGCATGCTAGGCACTCAATAAATGGTCCTCAATACATGGTCATTACCGTCAAACAGATGGTGGCATTGTTGAAGACACGGGGCTGGCACCTTGTCCCAGGAAGTTACATGACACGGGTTTATTGGACGAAGGATTGGGTGAATGGATGGGTGCAGGAGGAGAGGGTGAAGCCTGGAGCAGACAGAAGCCTCAGAGGCCGTACTGCATGTTCTTGTCACCTTTCCGTATTTCTGATGGCCAGCTATTCAGCCCAGCTCTTCTATGCCCTGTCATGGAGGCTCACTACCTGAGCCAGTATTACTTGAGCACTTACTATGCGCTGAGCACAGTAACAGTTGCTAGAGATAAAGATAAGAATACAGGGCCCTTGTTGTTCGGAGGGAGAACATGGGTTGAAAATAGAAGAGACCAATGAGCACCAGACTTGTCACAAAATATTATGCCAAGTGTTTAGATGAACTGTTTATAAATGCAAGGGGGTCCAGAAGGGGGGCTTGGTCCACTGGGGGAGACAGGATAGTACCAGGGAAGGCTAATTATATTGCTAGAACATATCTTCCTATGTTAAGTCCAAACAGTCCATTTTCACTAGAGGTGGGGGAGGGATTTAGACAGGCGTGAGTAGAACGCCTACCTCGTCCCCATGTGAGATGTGCCCTTGTACCGTTATCTAAGAGGGGGAGCCATTGACTGCAAGCTGAACCCTGAGCACTCTTCACGGGGCCTGGGGCTGGCCCCATGGCTCCCCCTGGGCTCACATGTCACCATTCGCTGGGGCCCAGATGAGGCAGGGGTTCTCGGACTGCTGCTCATGCCCACATGTCACCAGCTCTGGCTTCTCTGACTCAGCTGGGGCTTGACAACCCCCTTCCCCCTGAAGCCTTTGCTAGTGATGCCACAGCTATGGGACAGACAAAGATATACACTGGCTCACGAGTTAGTTGGGCATACACACAAATTAAATCACAAAGATTTAAAAATAACTTCAGAGAATAATACAATAGAAAGGAGTTTGATTTATAAGATCATGTCCTTCCAACTGTCCTTCTGTAGGGAGCTCCTGGGCCACTGACAAGGGGATTTGATTGACCAAGGGTTGATGTTTAAGCTTTTGAGACCTATTTTGTCTAGCAGGTGCAGAGGGGAGTAGTGTGATTTAAAACAAGGGAGATGGACCGGAGAAGGGTTCCTGGAGGAGGGATTTTGAGCAGGGTTTGGGAAACCGAGAGGACACCAGGGAGGGTGTTGTGGGCATGTTGTCAGCCGGCGTTGACTCACCACAGATAACACGTTAGCCAGGGCAGCACCCAGGTAGGCCGCAAACAGTGCTGGAAAAAGAACCAATGAGAAATAGACCAGTAACTATTTCAGTGCCTCAGCTTAGTCTACATAGTCTCTCCCCACACATTTTGTGCCACAAATGCTATCTCTCAGATTAAAAAAAAATCGAGTTGTATTTCCATTTCTTGGCAGCTTTAAAAATGTTAAATTCCATACAAATGCCAGCCCAGTGAAGACAGCAGATGAACTTTGTTAAAAAGGGCCAGGATTTAGCTGTTACAGTCCTCTTGGGTCTCACCACCTTGCATGGCAGTAAAGGAACATTTAACAGCATAAACCATAAATGAAAATTTTACTATACGGCAAAGGCAAGTATATCCCCAGAACTCCCTACTGGAATATTTCATCACAGGTTATTAACATAATATGGGTTCCTAGGGAGGAGCAGCATTCCGTAAGCTTGAGGCAGACCAAACATGCCCGCTGCCTTGTCTTCTAGGCTCTGCGGAGGGCACGGCCAGGCTGCCAGCTGGGAAGAGCCACGTGCCGACAGCAGGGGAGAGGCTGTTAAAATGGGCTGGCATAATTGGCCTTTGCTTCTGAACCCATCTCGATTGTCCCCAGGATATTAACAACAGAGAACCTTTGTCAGAGAATCCCTGTGTGCCCAGCTAGTGGCAATACGGACCATATCCTCCCGCCTTCTCGCAATGTAAGCTCTGTTATGGTCTTCATTTCACAAAGGAGAAAACTGAGGCTCAGAAAGGTTAAATGACTGTTTTGCCCGTCTTTCAGCTGGAGAAGTCCCTACTGTTTTAGAGGTGGTGATTCAAGGTGGAAGAGTAGGCGAGATTAGAGCCTGAGTTATATGAAGCGGGGTATGGGGGCATCAGCAGGTTTCACGGGTCACACAGGACAGCTTATTTCTCTGATCCTGACAACACTCTGAGTTGGGAACGGATAGTATCAGGCACTGGGAGTTCAGGTGACTCGCCCAGGATTTCATGGCTAACAAGGGGCGGAGCCCCGGCCACCTGGCTGCAGGAACACGCTCTCAGGCAGCTTCTCAGATCTGAGGGTGGAGAAGAAGGGCAGATGGGGGTGGGTGCAAACCAAGCACCACAAAGCCGCAGAACGTAGGGGAGTCACAAGGTTGGAGTGGACTCTGGGCTCAGCCTATGGACAGTGGAAGACACGAACTCCACCCACCTTCCCTGGGACCCACAGCCAAAGGATTTGTTCTCACTGTCCCCTTCCCTGCTGTTATTTTATCAGCTTTGGTCTGTGACTAGCAGGAAAACCATCTGAAAACCTTGTGTGCTCATATGTGGTCATAGGGCCTGTGTTGTGGGGAGAGGGGAGGAAGGACAGAAGGACGGGAAGGGGACTGTCTCCAGTTGGAGGGGGAACTGTCTGTCCCAGGGGACGTGCAGGGTGTGCTGTGGGGGGAGGGGTCTTCCAGACAGGACGCCCGGCCATTTTTCCTGTCTTGTCCATCACTGGCTGTGTGATGACAGAAAAAGGCCTAACTATTCTGGGCTTGGAGTTTGTCACCTATGGAGAAAGTGCTCACATCAGGAAACAACGTGGTTCCCTACAAGGAGCACAGACTTTCAAAGTTGGGCAGACCTGACTTTGGGCACTTTATTTAGTTTCCTTTAGCCTCAGTTCTCCATCTGTGAAATGGGGGTAGTAATAACACCCACACACTTTACAGGGGTGTAGTGAGGATTAAATGAGACAACTTGTACCAAGATTCATAACCGTGGTGACATTGATGATTTTGGATGTGGTAACTCTTAGTCGTGGTGTCTGTCCTGTGCATGGTAGGTGTTCAACAGCACACCTGGCCTCTACCCGCCAGATGCCAGTAGCACTCTCCCCTCCTCCCCCTGGGTATGACACACAGAAATGTCATCAGACACTGCCAAATGTCCCCAGGGAAGGGGGAAATCACCTCTGCTTGAGAACCACCAGGGTAACATCTGACGTAAGTTGGGCATATAAAACTTCTTTGTTACAGAATGTGATTATTCCTTAGTGAACCAGCAGAACTGGGGGCTGGCTGCCAGGGGTACCCTGCAATGTCATTTCCCAGCTGGTGTCCCAGATGTCTTTGGCCTCTGAGACTCTGGACAGAGTGGCAGTTCCAGGTCCTCGATGCAGCCACCCCTGCCCACCCTCCACCTCCCTGCTCTGACCCTGCATGGAGTTTGTGGGCCACCAAGAGAGCTTGGAGCAGGCACAGCCTTGACCTTGAATGCTTTAAAAATCTTCAGGACTCTTTGATTTCTCATTTATAGTGCTGAGACTCTTTTTTTTTTTTTTTAAATAGGATTAAGGTCAAAACCAATTTAATAATATAAATGATTACTGATTTTAAAGATATCTGTGGCCGGGCACGGTGGCTCACGCCTGTAATCCTAGCCCTCTGGGAGGCCGAGCCGGGTGGATCGCTCGAGGTCAGGAGTTTGAGACCAGCCTGAGCGAGACTCCGTCTCTACTAAAAATAGAAATAAAAATTATCTGGACAACTAAAAATATATATAGAAAAAATTAACCGGGCATGGTGGCGCATGCCTGTAGCTACTCGGGAGGCTGAGGCAGGAGGATCGCTTAAGCCCAGGAGTTTGAGGTTGCTGTGAGCTAGGCTGATGCCATGGCACTCACTCTAGCCTGGGCAACACAGTGAGACTCTGTCTCAAAAAAAAAAAAAAAAAGATATCTGTGAAAGTTTAGAATCTTTGTCATTGGATCTTTTTGTGGAAGGAAGTAACTAGGCATGGGCCTAGTTTCAGGTCATCGAAAAAAATGCTGGCCCGTTAAAAAATCAAAGTTAATTTAAATTAAAATATTCACCATGACGTTTATTCACGCACCAGGAAAGTAGCATTGATAGGAGACAACCCATAAACAACCCAACCACCAGCACCTGCCATTGTGTATTCGGTGAAAATAGTTTTTAATGTATTAATCACTGAATAACCATTGAAAACAGTTTTAAACAAAAACCGTTTCATAACGGAAACAATTCCTCCCAGTCACGTTTGTGGGAGCAGCAGCATTTTCACAGGGCGATTTGCTTTGCGGGGACAGACACAGGCCTGGGTTGAAGTCGGAAGGGGATTCCGACGGCAATGCCTACCGCAGGTGATGGCGAGAAGGTGCGTCTGCCAGGTGATGACGTAGAACGTGCCTCCTACGGCTATGCACGCCAGCGCGCTGTTGAAGCCACACAGGCCGAAGTAGATGTCGTCAAAGGGTGTCGCGACAGTGAGCGCTGCAGGAGAAGGCAGGCGTCAGTGTTGAGTCTGGGGGACTTGCACGCTCACCTGCCCACCCTGAAACCTTACCACGGCCCTCAAAGCCCAGAACCAGCTATCCCTTTAAGCATTTATATAACAAGGACTTCTGATTTTATTTACAGAAAAACATCTACAGGGAACAAATGGCCATAGAGACCTGTGAAGATTAGCAGTTGAGCTGGTATGGGTTGAGGAGACTTTTTTTTTTTTTGAAGAGACTTTTTGAGTAAGGACTCTGAAGTCTCATTCAAACAGTCTAGAGAATATCCTTCTCCAGCCAAGAAAGAAGACCACTCCTCCTTCATTGATACCTTAATGTTCTCTAATGGAGAACAAATCTTTCTCCATTGTTGTTGGAGATGACTTAAAATATACATATGCCTGGAAGAAACCTCTCCCAAACTTTAAATTTATACTAAAGTGTAAATGACTAATACCGAAGCCTTTTTTTGAGGACAGCTTTTGCCCGGGGGAGCATGAGGGAACTAGTACCAAAAGTGGAGAAAGGGGTAAAACAGAAGGAGGAAAAGTTTACAGGAATCAGCAGGTGGAGTGCTGAAGACACACGTCACCATTTTCTTTGGAGCTAGCCACGGGCACTAACATCCTCCATAGCCCATTAACGGGGAAGTGATGACACAGACCTGCTAACATCCCCATGGTGGATCCAATTGCCGCATGCAAGCAAATCAGAGGCGAAGATATGAACAGAGCTATGAGGAAAATGCCTCCGGTCCAGGGGTTATCGCAGCCGTACACTTGGCCAATTCCAACAGGGATGGCTCTCAAAAGCTGTAGGGGTGACAGGATCACGTGCTTATTATGGAGGCAAAAGAGACAGCTTGAACCTTGGCTGTGAAAGATTCAACACCACACTCACTACACTAACGTTTTGCAACAGGTTTCCAAGATATTTCTACTTAAATAAGTTAACTCTAAAAAGAACGATGTTATCTTAGTTTAAATTATATTGTCTTGATCTTGAGTTCTTAGAACACTAACAGGTTAGGATGTTGAGTTTCCTTTATTTAGAAACACGAGTGTGAGGCGTTTATGTCCCAGGTAAGAGAAACGGAAAACCTTTCAAATTAGGGTGTTATTCATTAGAAAGGTAATATATGTCTGATCAAAGTCGGGGTTTAGAAACCCTCTTGTAATTTTTTTTTAACCTGAAAAGATGATGAGAAGGCTAAATATTAGATACAAAATGGTCCTTTCTGTCCCCAAGAACGACATGTCTGGGGCGAGATGGCGTTAGTCCTGCGATCTGGGTGAGCGGTTGGACTACCATCTGCAGAAGGGCCCGGGGAAGGTGGCATCCCCCGCATCTGCTTTTTGATGGATGCACCGGTGGGGCCACCTGCTGGACTCCACCCTCCACGGGTCACAGGGGCTGCTGGGGCCTGTGTGTGAATGAAAAGGCACTTGAGGAAGTCTGATGCCTTGTGGGCGCTGTCATAGGTGCCCTGGCGTTTGGGAAAAGGATCCTAGAAACGCAGCCTTCCCCAGCAACAGGGACTGGGTCCTGCGTCTTGGAGGGTTTGGCCAAAGGCCCTTAAATGAGGAAGGTGCTAAAGGTAGGAGGCTCCGGGCCATTTGCATGTGCTGGCTGGGTGTCTCGCCCTGTGGGCAGGAAGCTGACGGGAGGCAGAGTTCTGGGCGGAGTTTGTGCACTTGTTACCCCAGGCAGTGCTCTCAGCCAGGGTCTTTTGAGAGGACCCTACCCCCGGGGGGTGTCAGGGGAAGGAGGTCCTGGAGCTCCGAGCCCTCACACCACAGTGACAGCAGACAGAGACAGGAGGGATCCCAGTGGGCTCTTTGGGCTCAGTTCCAAAATATTTTTTCAGTTGAAAACATGGCATGGAGAATGCAGTATCTCAAGCTGGTATTTTCTAACATCATCTCCCCCAGCATGCTACTTAGAGCAATTTTGTCTCTAAAAGGTATCGATTGGGTAAACACACCAGGAATTGGAAGGCTGAAGAGCTGAATTGCCAACACAATTCTCTCGCCCTGGCCGGGGAAGGTCCTCACCCACACACAACAATCAACCAAGGTGGGACTGACACAAACATTTCTCTTCCTAAATAACGATGCTTCTTAGTGCAAATGCATGGCTCTTTCTGCTATACCATGCTGTTGCCTACTATGGAATGCCAAGAGAGGCAAGGCATCGTTATTTCTGAGAAAGTTCCTTCAACAAGCCCAAGTGGCTTTGTGGTCGGAGGATGAATTGCTAACAGTGAAGTTTCAGGCCAGCGCCAGACCGTGGGGCCCTTCTGGCGAAGCGGAAAGTAGGAAGGCCCGGGTGAAAATGTGCCTGGTTAGATAAGGCAGCTAATGGGCACGTTTCTCCTTGCTGACTTAACGCCGGGAGTGTAGCTTCTTGCTCGTGATCTTGGCAGACCTCCAGAGGTCAGCATTATGTACAGAATACGTATAAAGAACTTTAAAAGCTCTGTTATATATGTTTCTTAATGGAGGAACACCTGTGCTTTAAAATGTAAGCAAGCCTCGAAGAGGTGGGAACAGTGACTTCGTAAGCCAATAAATGGCAGCATGATGTGTACGACTTTAATGATTCAGTGTGATCAAATGAAAGAAAATATACCACGTAAGCCTCTGGACCAAATGCATTAAAATTGTACTAAAGCATCAAAAAGGCTTTTGAAAAATGGAAAAAAAAACCCAAAGAACCCGGGCCTGGAATTCTAGACTTGGCTTTGCCCCCTCCCTATTTCCCTGTGTGACCTTAGGCAGGTCTCTTAACCTAGGCTCAGTTTCATCCTCTGTGCCATCATAGTGGGGGACCAGAAATAGCCCTTCTAGCTCTCAGAGTGAGAAAGGGTGGTAGCCCTTGAGCGCTGTATGTAGAATGCCTCGTACTGTGTACTTGTAGTATTATTACCCGTGGCTGTTTCTGATGTGCACAATAACCAACGCCACTTTAACGTCCAGTTTGGACAGACACTGCCCGTTCTCCTCCTGTGATACCTACCAAGGGCACTTGGACCTCCGACCAGGTGATGTTGGGCACCGAGGACGCTGGCTGCAGCAGTGTTGTGGGGAAGAAGAGGTTGTAGTGGCCTGTGGCCGCCAGGTACAGGGTCACGGCGATGTTGAAGGGCAGCGTGAAGACCGGGAGGTCCCACTTGCTGAAGACGGTCCCCAGGGCGCTGGACAGGATGGGGCTGATGGCAGAGCATGGGAGACTCTGGTCAGGAGGCCGCCTGGCCCTGACACTAGACTTGAAGCACTGGGGGCTCCCTGTACCTTCCCAGAGAAAAGCATCCTTCCTCCTCCTCCCTGCGCTGGGGACAGGGACAGGGCAGGATGCCCAGACTGGACTTCAGAAGGAGGGCTTCTGGGAGAAGTTTTAAGGCAGAGAGTCCCAGAACTTCCTTGAGGCATCATATAGCTGCATGCCCAGGCACGAGGAGAGAGGGCAGGGTGTGGGAGCAGAGGGAAGGAAATCACAGTCATTCATTCAACAAACGGTTGTTGAGCGGCCAAGAGCACTAGCCTTGTGGCCAGAGTGTGCTGCATTTTCTGGACCAGAGGGAGGGGCCAGTGCCCTGAGGGCTCTGCCATGCTGGGCCTTTAGCCTACTCTGGGGAGGTGGTCTTGGCCCAGGCTGGAGGCCCAGGGATGGGTAAAATCTGGGAGAGGGGGAGGAATGAGAAGATTTCCAGAAACTATGGGACCCTGTAGTGC
Source organism: Lemur catta (assembly GCF_020740605.2). NCBI lineage: Eukaryota > Metazoa > Chordata > Mammalia > Primates > Lemuridae > Lemur > Lemur catta. Next base: position 33,594,414 of record NC_059143.1, on the reverse strand, counting down.
ATCCCTTCACCTCAGTTTCTTGCACTGTGCTCTGGCATGGTGGGACCAACAACCCTTTTGGGTATTAAAAAAGAAAAAAGAAGAGTAAAGTGTGGTAGCTAATGGGATATATATGCAGGTGACCTGGCATGGTGCTGGCACTGTGTGACCCTAGCGATGGCAAGCTAAGTAAATGCTACTTTAACATTGAGCTTAGACAGTCGGTCACGGGCTTGGGGTAAAAAGGTTGGTGGCCCCCGATTTGAACCCACAAGCTCAAAGGCAAACTCACCAGGACATGGACATGACAATGACAGGGAGCAACAGCCACCAGTAATAGTCTCCTTTGTCCGAGAACACAGCCATCAGCAACCCCACCAGCACCCCGTTGTAGCCATGAAGTCCTGCCGCGATGGCTGACCTGGGGGAAAGGGGACAGGTGGAATGCGGGTTTCCCCACCGCTTTTTATGTTTTTCTCCAAGTCAGGTTTTTCTCACCTGGGACCCAGCTACAAAAACACCTTTAACCAGACCACCCTCCTGGGAGAGGGGAGGGAAGACATCAGCCCTACGGACCCTTCATATTTCTCTAGACATTGTGTCATCACTATGAAAAAATAACCAGGGAATAGTTGTTTTTAGTTATTAATGTCCTTATTCTGAAGGTTTTCTGAGCTGGGAAGGGGGAGAATGGCCCCCCAGGGAGCGACCTCTTGGCCTCGTGCTGGGACCCTGAGCCCCAGGGACTTACCTGTCCTGACTCAGGATGAGGGCCGCCAAGGTGGACATGACGGTGCCCAGGCAGCCCGAGATGGCCCACCAGGGGTTCTGGATGAAGAGGCCGAGCACGATGAGGGTGCCGCTGAGGGGGTTGTTCACGAACATCACCTGGGACATGCCCCGGAGGACCCAGTCAATAAACTGGAACACCGGGGACTTGTCTGCAATGGAAGCCAGGCATGGAGTCAGCAGGTGCCCAGTGTGGGGCAGGCGGAGGGTGCAGGGGAATCTAGGCGTCTGCAGTGTGTGTGCAGGGAGCCAGCCGCCTGCTGTCTTCTGCCACCGAAGAGGGTAAAGAACCCTCCAGAAGAGCATCTGACAGCCCAGAAAACTCAAGACCCCTTGTCAGGCAGATGTGGTCATTAGGTGGTTTTTCTGGCAGTATGGGTCAGGTCCCCTGAGCTGTCTGTGCCCACTGTGGTAGTGCCATGCAGAGAGTGCATCAAACCCATGGCCCAAGCTCTGGGAAGATTGCTAAAGAGAACCTATTGGCATGGTAGACACAGTTCTCCCATGAACCATCCAGAGGGCATTTTTTTTTTTTTTTAGAAGGCTGGCTCTAGAATCCGAGTGTGAAAAATGCCGGAGCCCAGAACTGTTATGTTCAGAAATGAGAACTCACTTTCTTCCATGTACTGGTATTTACATCCCTAGAAACTGCATGTCTGTTCTAGCAGCACAACTCCTAGCTTCTCTGAAAGACCAGAGACACAGAGCCCAGTCTGGTCCATAGGGAAGCCCCAGCCCGGCAATGTGTTTTCTGGGGATGGCTGGAGGTGCCCTTTTTGGGGTCAGGGAGGGTCAGCTCGCACAGGACTTCACCTTTGAGTCCCTCTCCACACTCCTTCATCTCTCCCGTGATGTAGCTGAGGGCTTTGCTGATCCTTTTCCCACAAGCAGCCATGGAACTCCGAATCCAGTAAGTCTTGGAAATGTTCGTTTCCACCTTTATCTCAGAGCTCTCCTCCATGGTGTCCAGATCCTGCCCGGGACGAGAGATGGGCAACAATCTCCCTCATTCTGTGGTTCTCATACTGAGAAGTCACATTTGTAGTCACTTGGGGACCAAGCTAAGAGTTTCGTTTGGTATTTAGTTAAATTGCTATTCGATCATCTCCCTGTATCCATAGATCAGAATATCTTTTGTTTGACATGTGACCTCCTTCGATACAGTCCACCACCAGGTGGTACAACAAGACAACACCTTTACCCTCCTTCTGTGGATGAGGACTCAGGTGTGCAGAGGTTCTCATTTGCAAAGGGCAAAGTCAAACAGTTGAGTTGAGATTTAACCACAGATCTTTAGAGTCTTTTTTTTTTTTTGTAGAAAATACCATTACTTTCACTCTATGACCACCTTTCCAGAAATCATTTTCCCTCCAGCATGTCTAATCTTTAAACTTTAACTGCCCATAAGCATAAAGGTATGAAATTGAACATATAAACATTCTGTTTTTGAAAACTGGCGCTCACTTATTTACTAAATGCTTGAATGCTGGATTTAGAGGAAGCCTGATAATAAATAATTTAAATAAAAGGAACATGAAAGCTTACAAAGTAAACTGTGAAAAATAGACATTTTTTTCCCCCAGGTGATCACATTTCTGAAAATACGAATTCAAGTAAAGTTTGCCTACATCAGAGAACGTCTTTTATGGATCTCAGCTCCCTCATCTGCCGCCAGCTTTGTGTCGCAGGGCACTGTCCCCAATGCGGGGGCACTCGGTACTCACAAGCAGCTCCACCGTGGGCTTCCGGTACTGATAGGGAAATGGGTCTTTGGTTTGTCTCTCCTGGTGTTCGCCTCTTCCAAACCCTGGAGTGAGAAGGTGAGGGCATCAGTTAGGACGCACAGCTTTGGCACCTTAGCAGCTAATTTCTTGCGGGGCTCAAGTTAGATTATTTAGTATTTCCTCTGCCTCTTGAGGAAAAGCAGAATCCTGGAGACTTGCGGCTGGAAGGCTCTTTCATTCTTTTATTGGTCCTGGACCCATTGGGGCCCTCCCTTTTGGGGAAAAATGTCCATCTTCACGTAAAGCGGCATTTTACAGGGAATTTAAGGAGTTCAGGGATTACACTGACTTAATTAAGAAGCCATGATTTAGCTCAACCCCTATATTTTTTAGATGAGGAAACAGCAGCCCAGAGGGACAGTGACCTGCACAGGGTCCCTGAATCCAGGTTCTCTCTCCTATAGCACACGGAGAACTTGTGGGTGCACGAAGAAAGGAACGTGAAGCCTCTGGTGTCCTCCTCATACAGAATTAAACTGCTAGTTTAAGCCCAGGAGTTTGAGGTTGCTGTGAGCTAGGCTGACGCCACCGCCATGTTAGATCTGTGTCTGAATTTGGCCATGACCAGCCGGATGCCCTCAGGCTGTTCTGGTCCTTTTTTTTTTTCTTTTTTCAAGGCATTTTAGTATTCAGTAGCAACTGCAGGTTGGATTAGGACAAGTGATCATGTAGTCACTTGTAACAGATTTTTGGTATGTCCTTGTAATTCTAGAAAACTCTTATAATGTGGATCTAAATGTATTTTTTATTATTACAGGTAATTTATCTGCAGAGGTGACCCATGTCAGTAGGGTTTTGTGTGTCAGGAAGGCAGCTCAGGCCCCTGGAAGTTTCCGTCTCGATGCTTTGGTTCCCTCTGGTGGTCAAGTGTGAGGATGGCAGGCTGGGCTCTGACCGCCCTGTGTCTTCAGACCCTATGGGCTGTTCCCATTCCGCAATCCTGAGCCTTCAGGGTGTCAGAGCACTAGAAGGGCAGCATCAAAGGCCCCATGTTCCCACTTTTGAAAGAGCAGGGACTGCAAATACCAGTGTGGTTGGGAGAGAGCACCGTGCAGGGGAAACTAATTAATTTTGGAAGCCTTGAAAGGAAGAGTGGGAAGTAGAGAGGCTGGCATCTGTGATAGCCCGACTGACCCATTGCCTGCCGGCGCCTTGGCAATTCTGACTTCCACCTCCCAGGCCCCTTAGCGTGGGGCTCTTCACTGCGTCCTCCCCCACTCCAGCCCCCGACCGCCGTCGTAATAGGATGTTAAGAAAGAGTGGTTAGCCTTCTGAGGCAAGCCATGCTCTCTAACACACCATGGCTGGGGACTCCTGTCAAACACACTCGGGGGCAAGAGGGCCCTTAAGATACCTGCAGCGCCCTTTCCACCTTGTGTGTTTGCCCACAACCACTCCACGCTCATTTCCCTGGCCTGGCTGAGTTTTGGTACGAAATGATCAGACTTACATGGACCAGAGGAAGAAAGTCACTAGTGTACCTTCTGGGAAAGCACATGATTTGTAAAAAGGGCACTAACACTGGAGTCAGTTTTATCCCTGGCAGTGCCCTCGCCAGCTGCATGACTCTGAGCAATCCTGCTCCCCTCTCTGGGCGTTGGGGACAGAATTAGATTGCCCCTGGGGCCTGGTCCTTCACGAGACTGTTCCAACTTTGCAGCTGCTCGGGGAGCTCTCCCCAGACTCCTGCTCGCCACCACATGTTCTCAGCTTCCAAGTCCACCTTTCTGGCTCCCCCACCTGTTTGGCTTTAGCTGCCCCTGGATGCCCCTCCTGGCCTTCAGAGCCCTTCCTGACCGTGGAGCTCTACCCGTGTCCTTGGCTGCCCCACCACTGCAGAAGGTGAGAACTTTTCATCTTTAGCCTCAAAGACCAGTGGTTTTGATTTGGTGGCAAATTAGAATCTCATGGAGAGCTTTAAAAGCTGCTGATGCCCACGCAGGCTGCTCCCCAGATGAATTAGGTTAGAGTCTCTGGGGATGGGATGCAGGTGATTGCTATGTGCAGCTGACTTGAGACTCCAGAAGCCCACTGCCTATCCACTGCCTGTCCCAGCTCCAGTCTCCACTCCAGCAAAGGGGGGATCCAGACAGACCCTGGGAACTGTGGCTTTGGTCAGAGGTCAGGCACGAGAAGAATGAGCGTGACTCTCGTGGGTCTCCCCTCCACCCTGTGAAGTCGGTACTGTGGTTGTCCCTGTTTTGTTGGAGACTAGGAAGTCGGGGACCGAGGGCGAGGGGGAGGAGGGGCACACCTTTGCTCCTCTTCCGAATGGATGACCACTCGATGTGGAACACGCTCTTGCGCTTGGGGAGCGCGGCCTCCAAGCCCTCCTCGGCCTTCGGGCCCGCCGCGGGTGGCTGCTCCCCACCACCGCCTAGCCAGGGGCAAAATGAGACAGTTCAGTGTCCCACCTGGTCTGCACCTGAGAGAGCCAAACAGAGAGCTGGGAAAAATCACACACAGAAGCTGGAAAGGAGAGAGAGTGGTGAAGCTGGAAGCTGGAGTAGTAATTGCATCAGCCATAAAACACCCAACTTCTCCTTTCTCCCATTAAAACATCCACTTCCTTTCTCCACAGTAACCTAAATTAGATCCACGGCAAGAGACAGTTGAGCCAGCCTGCCTTATACCTCCAGCAAGGAACCACTCTGAGATCCACGTAACTGCCACTTGCACTGGCACGAACAGGTGGCAGCCAGTGCCTTGGACCCCATCCGTGGCAGGGAGTTCTAAAGCCGGCTGCATGTCAGAGTGCTTTAAAAAAATGTCTGTGCCCTACCCAGACCCATTTAAAAAATTAAAGTTCTTTAAAGCCCATGGTATTTAAAACATGGCTCTAAAGTGCAGCGTGTGCTGAGAACTACTAATATTGGTTCTTGCCACTCAAAGTGTGGTCCCTGGGCCAGCAGCAGCAGCAGCATTGTCCGGGAACTTGTTAGAAATACAGCATCTCAGGCCCCACCCCAGACCGATGGAATCAGAATCTGCATTTCAACAAGATCCTCCAGTGATTCCTGTGCCTGTTAAAGTTTGGCAAGTGCCAATCTATGGAAGCTAAGCTGTTTGGAGGCAGGGCTGGAAGCTCTATAGCCCAGGAGTAAATTTTGTACACAATCAGCACTCAATAAGTACTTTAATCACTTTTTTCCCTTTTCAACACTTCTCCCCCCATATCACGGCACACATAGAAAATAAATAGTACTTTTGTGGTATAGCGCAGCAAACGGATGATGTTGTTTATGGCTAGAGGGCCTGGGCCCAGGGACTCTGTCCACAACAGATCCCACCTGTCTCATGCCTGCCTGGTGTATGAGCCACTGCTCTCCCCTCCTCTAACAAGGCTTATTAAGAATCCCAATGCATGTCGTTTCACCCTGGGGGCCCTTCAGGACCGTCTCATGGGCACGATCCCTGCCCTCGAGGATTGCCACCAATCCTTGTTTGAGCAGGCAAGAGTCCAATAATGCTTTCCTCCCATTGACTAAGAGAAGGAAAGAACAGTTATGAGCCATAATGATTTGTTCAGAAACACTTTTTCTGGGACGTAGTGATCCGAAGGTACTTGTGCCTCTGTTGACTTCTATTGCATAGACAATGCCAACCAAATATCAGTGGTAAAAAAAGATTTCACAGAAGAGCCACCCATGAAATAAAACTCTGAAGTTTTACAGTTTCTTTGAGTGGAACAAAACAAAACCAAGCCATAGATGACATCTTTCAGAAGGGGAAAAATGATCTAGTCTATCTTTCTGAAAAACTCAACCTTTACCCAAACAGGTCCGTGCCCATACCCTTTCTACTAGTTGTCTTTCTCAGGTTTTAGACGGGTTTTACTCCCTCTCGGAGGTGCATCGATGCTGTCCATCTGTCACTTGCAATGTCCAATATATGGAGCATCTGGAAGCCACCATCAGGACCCATCTGTCATCCTCCCCCAGCTCCCCGGGTCTCCTGTTCCTCGGACCTGCTGTTTTGGACGCACCCCCACACCACAAGGCAATTTCTCAGCTGCAACACCAGAGCGCCTTTCTTTGAAGTGACACATCATATATAATTCGATTTTTTTTTTCTACAATCAGTTCTCCATGAATATGCTCTGGCCACAATTTGGACAGATGTTTCCCCCTCGTGGAACTTGAGCTTTGCACTCTGACTTGTAATTTCTGGGGCTACTCTGTGTGTGTGCAACTGGGTGCATGTGGGTGGTTAGTGGGGGTGGTTCTTTTTCCTTCCAAGTTGTGTTTAGTTGAAAGTTTCAAAGATCACTGTACAAACTCTCAAAGACATTGAATATTAGAATTGGAAAAGGCTTTTGAGTTGTCTGGTCCAGCCCTCTCATTTTACAGATTCGGAAACCGAGGCCTAGAGAAATGGAATGACTTGCCCGAGGCCACACAGCTATTGGAAGAGCTGAGAGTAGATATTACGTAGGCTTGTTCCGTCTCTTGCCTTGTAGTCTAAGATTTATCTCCCTAAACATTACTCCCCATTAGGGATTTATTTTTGGTCTATCAACTCAACTCTGCATTTGGATGTAATGGTCTAATTAGGTATTCTAGAATCCATTTCTCTTTAAACCAAGATTCCCTTTGCTCAAGAAAAAAACCCAACGTCTTCTTGAACCTTTCCTGAGCCTTCCTATCTGGACAGGGAGGTGGGTTGAGAGGCAGGTGGGGTAAAGAGGAAGGTCGGGTCCACAGGAACACTCGGAGATAAATTACTTGGAAGCCTCAACTTCTTAATCAATTAGCCAATTTTTTTTAAAATTTTTTTTAAGGAGGTGAGGTATGAGTCACATAACCCTGAAAGAAGCAAGACTCATCCTCATAGTAAATGCTTGAAATGTTCTCTTCTCCTTCTGCACACAGCTCACTAGAGCCAATAGTCTCGCCTAGATTTCGTCTGTTTTGGTGTCTTTGGCTCACTCCATGGGGAAGACATCAATAAGCATAAATGAGTTGATACCTCATTTAACCTCATGATACCTCATGATAACATAAATGAAGTCAAAGAGAGTATAAAGGTCAGAGCACCCCATCTATAACTGGGGTGACCCCTGACCGATTTTGCTCCAGAATAACTTTTCACTCTCTTTCCACTGTTCCTGCCCCAGCCCGCACCCTCAGAATTGCATGTCTATAGCATCAGTCTCCCTGATTTTAATCTCTCCTCTTTCAATCCATTCTATGCTTCAACTGCTAGACAGTATCATTATGTCACTCTCTTACCCAGTAATCTACATGGCTCCTTATTGCCGAGAGGACAGTGCTCAAATTCCTCTGCTTGGCTTTCCAGATGTTCTACAATATGTCTAACTTCAGCATCCAGCTTCATCCTTTTCCTTCCCAACACACACCCTGCCGTGGTGCTCTGACCTTACCAATGGCCCTCTATGCTTCCTCCATCCCTCTTCTTGCCTAATTTCTATCCACTCTTCAAGGTCTGGTTTATGTTCTGCTCCCTCTGTGAAGCCATCCTTGCCTTATTTGGCCATGTGGATCATTCCCTGCTTTGAATTCCCATTGCATTTGCAGAAGGTACTCTAGACTACATCTTTTGAAGTTAGGGCCACAGTGGCTATATCGATCGTTTATATTGATCATTACAATGCATATAAAATTATTCAATAATTACTTTCCAATCTAATGAAAACACTTGGAATTATCGATTCCAAGTATTAATAGAAGGGGTACAACAAGGCCAAGGTGTTGACAGTAGGTAGAGGCCTGGCCATGGGCACACGATGGCTTTCCCTCAGCAAGTTCACCAAGGCCCATATTCTCTGGTGCCAGTTTTGGAGGAGACCACATACCTTACAAGGCTGTCCATTCTCTGATCATATAACTTCAATATCCTGGAATGTTGATCCTTATGGCATGGCTATTTGTCTTCCAGAAACATCCACTCTTGGTAGCTACACAAAATAAGTCTATAGAAATCTGAGTATGTAAGAGAGGGATACTGCAGAGATGCTGGGATGTTAAGATGTTTTTGGATATTGGACAATCCAGTTCTACTGGTGTGTCTGAGGAAGGGCTGTTGGCCCAAAAAAGCCTGAAGCAGATGCCTTTACCCTGGAAGCAGCAGTAATGAATTGTGGGGAGAAGGCATTGGACTCTATTTCATTAGCCAGAGGTTACATCCCAGAGGCTCAACTCAGCATGGTACTGCCCTGGGAACCAGGCTGATATGAGAGCGGTGGGTCACAGAGTTGTAGAAAGGACAACAAATGAAATCAAGTGGGTGTGGGGGGTGGCAGGGGCTCCGGGTGTGAGTTAGGCACCTGGACTTTTGCTCAGGCTCTTTTACCCCCTGGGCAAGTCTCTGGACAAGCCGTGGTTTCCTCATCTATAAAATAAGAGGTTTGAACTATAAATATTTAAGAGCCTTTCCAGCTTGAAGCTTCCAAGATCTAGATTCTCTCTAGAGTTCTTAGTAAGGTTCCCAACCCAGGACTGTCTTCACCAGACACGGCTCAACAGAAGGAAGAAACAGATCAAAGACAGCCTTTCTTTCTTTTCTTCCTTTGAAAAGTCAGGTGGTCCTGTTGGCTGGGGAGAGGGGGGCTCTGTGGTTATTTCTCTCCCCCAGGACCTCTTACCTTGGCTCCTTTCGATTTCCTGCACAGGCTGGAGGAATCTAGACCACTGGGACTTGGGAAGACACTTCCTTCCGATGGGGTGGCGTCTCTGGTCCTCAGCTCCAGGTGCGAAGACTTCTCCTAAACCCAAACCCCTTCACTGCCCTAAGCCCCCCAGCCCATCCTCCGACTGACTCTCTGTAAATTCACTAACTTGCATTCCCTAAACCTATGCCTGGTGAACGTCTGCCCGTTGAGAAAAGGTACCATGGAGGAGGAGAGAGAAGGAAGACAAAGCTCCTTCTGCAGCTCGTCCACACTCTCTCTGGCCTTCCTTCCAAAAGACTATCTCCCAAGTTCCCTGGCGAAGACTAGATCCAGCTGCTTTGGTTCCAACACCTGGTTGGATCAAGCAGGTTTCCTTAAAAGGACAGAACTGGGGACAGTCTAGTAGCTTCCCTCCGGTCCCTCAGGTTACCTTCCCGCTACACCTCTCTTTAGAATTCTCACTCCAGCATTGGCACTTAAAGCAATTATCCAAGTGTTGTCTCCCCAGGGGGCCAATTTGCCTTCCAATCTCAATAAGTTCCCTTAATTCCCCATCCAGGCAGGGCACAGCCTGGGGAACCGTATTGCCATCAGCGTCTGGATGGAAATTTCTGCACAGCCCAATCCTAGACGCTGTCTTTCTGGTTCTGTGGAAATTTTCAGAGCTTTCTTTCTTCTGACTCCTACTGACCGGGGTCCTGAGGGACTGGAGGCTCACTGCGGGACCCTCGCAGAGCAAGAAGCCATGACCTAACCCCTGACTCCAGAAAGGCCTCTGAGGTCTACATATATTAGGGAAGTTGGCCCTCCCAAGTCCCATGAGGCCATAGGGTCTGGTGGACTGGAGTTTGGGGAGGAGGCCCAATCCAAACATGTTTTGTTTGGCTTTGGGAGTATGATGGATCATGCATCCACCCCCGAACCCACGTGCCCCCCCTACACACATGCACTCAGTGGTGGGGTGTGTGGTGGCCTACCCAGGTTCGAAACAAAACCTCACGCTGGGTAAATTAGCTACACCTGAGTAGACAAATGCCCCATCTGACGTCAAAGGCCCCTTCCCACCTTGCCAGGTGTTTTGGAACTGCCCAAGAGGGTCCTGTTCATGGAGGGCCTTCCAGGAAGGAAAGCAAACAAAGGCGGTGGGAGAGGTCCAGCTGGCCCCCACATTCCAGGGAGAGGAGGGGACGGTGTGCACAGCAGCTCAGCTCCCCGCATGGGGGCCTGTCCTTAGCGTCCAAGTTCAAGGCTGTGGCTGTCTCATTGTTTCCTTGTCCCCTGCCAGCTGGTCTGGCTCAGCCCTAGGTGCTTGTCCCTTGCCTTTTTGCTCTGGCCTCTCCTAAGGGCTCCTGAACTTTCTGTGATGAGCTCACTCCAGCTACCTAAGCATCCACCCACCCCAGACACAATAGGAAGATGCCACCCATGAGCAATTTGAAAAGACAGGAGATGATTACTCCTTAAGAAGTCATTTGGGAAGTTTATGTAGGTTCCATGAACCAAATGGAACCGTGGCTCTTCCTAGTGTAGTGAGTATCTGTCACACATGCTCGACTTAGTGTGGAGCAGTAAGGTGATGTCCTGGAAAACAGAAGGCCATGATGGGATCTTGTCCCCAGCTGGTCCTACCAAAGGCTGGAGCTCAGATACCAAGGGCTCTTCAGGAGATAGGTTTGTGGATACAGGCTCCGGCCTCGCTCTGTCAGAATTCACTGCGGAATACAGTTTTCTTCCCAGTGCTCATGGCTCCCTACAACTCTACATTTCCGGGCTCATAGAGGGAGGAGACCTGCACTCACCACCAGGGGCTAAACTTGGGGAAGTTGGATTCCTCCAGGGAAAAGGGCCCAAGTCCATGTGGAATATATGTGAGCCAGAGCTAGAAGTTCTGCAAGGAGCTGCTTTCTTTGCTTCATTCTACTCTAGCAGCCAGTGAGTGCAGCCATAGGAGGTGGCAGGGCCTCCTCCTTGCCAATTCACAAAGGGTTAAAAAGGACTTGCCACTCTCCCCTACCTCCCTCCTTGGGGTCTTGGAATTTTTATTTCCACTTAGGGTAGAAAGGTTCCCTGTGGATTCTTCTATCTTCTCTAGATGGCTAGAGGCAGGAAAACCCAGGCAAGTCAAAAAACCTCACATAAAATGGGATTGCCTTTAAAGTTGCCGAGTGAGACTGTGGTTTATTGAGTAGAAATCATGCCCACACTGAAACTGCCAGCCCCAACCTGATTTTATATTATAGCTGTCTCCGGGCCTTCACAACCTTTATGACCCAAGAAAGCAAAGCTCAGACTCCCATGCGAAGCACAGACAAACTGGGGCACACTAATGTGATGGGACCATAAAGGCAGGCCAGAAAGACAGAGTTCCTCAGAGGGTTGACCAGAAGAAGAACCGCCCCCCAGAAGGGACAGTGATGGGAAGGAGAAGCTGCAGGCCAAGGCCCAGTCAGATGAGGTTGTCCCCCAGCTTGTGTCCACATAAGCAGCCATGTTGAGCATTTGGGTAGTGACCACATGGCTAACTGGTCAAGCTCTAGGAAAAGCTGTAAAGGTACCAATGGTATATTTTTGGTACATATGGTTTCTATGTTCTTATCTTTTTGCCACTTTAGTGTTAGCTCCTCCTTACTGCTCTGCAGGAACTCAGGGCTATAGAGTCACAGAGGCTTGGAGTTGGAAAAGAGAGGCTGCAGGGGTCATCTGGTCTAGTCCACCCAAAGCAAGTGTCCCCAACCAGCCTCCAGGCCCTGCTACTGCACTATCAGAGCAGGGAACTCAGGGCTTCATAAGATACCATTTTTCACATAACTTCTATTGTTAAAAAGCACCCCTCTCTGCTGATTCAAAGTTGGCCTGCTTAACTCCCATTTCATGGCGCTCGCTCTGTGCTCTGGAGTGATGCTGAGTGAGCTGACTTCTTCCACATGCCTTACCTCATACTGCAGACAGACCTCAGCCTAGCTCTTTCCTCTCTCCTCCAAGACAAACACAACCAGCTTCATCATTCTTCCCTACGAGACAAGGTGGGCACCAGACCCAAATTCCCCCAGCTCGGCCTCATCTCAGCATCATGCCCACCTTTGCCAAAGACCCTCTCAAAATGTGCCACCCATTTTTCCTTTGTGCTCTTCCCTCCAATTTTTTTTTTTTGTAATCAAATCTATTCTCAGAAATGGCTCCTTCAACCTGAGATGCAAATGATTGATCATGCTTACTGTGTCACATTCCCAGGACTATTTCCATTTTAACAGGTTCAAAGCCTTAAATTGAAAGTATGGCTAGGAATGGCTGGGCAGCAGGTAATGCAAAGAAAGGGGACAAGAGGGGAAGCGGCACAGAAATGTTCCTGGAACCCTGAAAATCGTGCCTGACACATTTCCTAAACAGAAAACTAACCTGACCAGATAATTTACTCAAGAAAAAACTGGTGCTGTGACCGTGAGTGGGGCCAGGCAGTTTGCGGTACCAGCCTCATCTTCACCTCAGGTGAGACTACTCACCTGGCCGGCAAATCCACATAAAATGAATACCTTGAAGTCAGAAACTGGTCTGATTCTTTCCTGGTCTCTCTAGCCCAGGTCCTGAGTAACATACTACAAGTTCCTCATGCAGTGTCTTCTGGATGAATGAATGAGTGAGGTCAGGCCATGAGGCAGACTTTCTTGGCTCATGAAAGTTGGCAAATGGCCCTAGGCAACCAGCACAGAATCTCTTATTCTGGGATGGAATAAGGTGAATTGGCAGAAGCTTTGGGACCACAGATTACCAGAAGCTGTGTCTGATTTTTGGAGCAAGAGAAGATAAACAACAACAACAAAATAATAAACACACATGGAGATCCAATTTCAGCCCCTATTCCAAAGATTTTCTGTAACCAAAAACCTGACTTTTGAAGTAAAGAAAAAAAATCAACTTCTCTGTTGAATTGAAGGAAAGAAAGGTTCCTTTTGGGACCTGAATCAGTGGCCTGGAAGATCAGGTGGAAGAACCATCTCAAAGCAGAGCAAAAATATAAACGGCAAAAATTGTAAAAAGAAGATACATAGCTTGGAACAGAGATCAAGGAGGCCTAACACATAGATGTAGGAGTTCCAGAGACAGGAAAATACAGAGATGGAAGAAAAAGCAATAATCAAACAAATGTTAGAAGAAACGTTGCTGAGCTGAAGAAAGACTTCAGTTAGCAGATTGAAAGGCAGGATCAATGAGAGAAGACACACCCTTAGGCTTAACTTTGTAAAATTCCTGAACTCTAAAGATAAAAAGAACATCTTAAAATCATTTAGAAAGAAAGAAGAGGTTATTTACAAGAGAAAAATAATGAGATTTCTCATTCGTTACACTCAGAAGCCAGAAAATGAAGAAACAACATCTATAGACAACTGAGGAGAAAGGCCCCAATGCAGGAACCCAACACCCCGCAAAATGCCATTCACCTGCCAGGGGAAAGAGTCTCTGTGGTCATGCAAAGAGTCAGAGAATATGTCACTCTTGTTCTCTCATACATTACTTGAAGAAAATACTCAAGAAAGAGTTCTAAACCAGTAATAAACGAATCAGAACAGAGATCGCAAGACAGGGGAAGAAGGATAGAGGGAAGAGTGATTAGAGGTAACATGTTTAATACAAATGGTAAACTCCAAACAATGACAGAATTACTGGAGATGTATTATGTGGGGGCTCAGTAAGAATTTTTGTAAAATGGAGAGGCATATTGCAAGGGGAAAAAAGTAAAAATGATAAATGATGTTAGCAAAATCTGGGGACGGGAGATGGCTGGAGAAGTAGAAGTGTTTTAGGGACTGGGGCACTGGGGAGGGGAATAGTGAAAATATTTAAAAGGCCTTAATTCCTCAGGGTGAGGAAGGAGCATTAGAGAAATGGAGTATCTTGTCAGAGAAAACTATTTGGCATCTTGTTTCTATAAAATAAGAGAGAAATATGGTTTTGATTATGAGTATTGGAAAGGGGCAGTAATCACTACTGGAAGAGAAAACAAGAGTAGACCTTCCACATTAACAAAAGGAAGAAAGAGATTATAACATGATCAAACTTGCAGAATGAGAAAAATGCGATTCATGCATTGTAGGATGGCTGAGACCACCGGACCCTCACATGCCCGTCCATCCCTGAGGCTCTCTAACTCTCCCTGCTCTTCCTGCCTAGAAACTCCAGTGCTGAAGGGCCATGGTTTTTTCTTCCTCCCATGGTGGTGTGGCTTCTGGCAGATGGGAAAACACACAACAGAGCGAGTGGCTGGAGGAGGGTTGAGCCTTGGCAGTGGTTCCCAGACATTTACATGGAGGCATAACTGCATCCTGCTGTTGCTGTTGCTGGGTCTGCCAGTTCTCTGAAAGAGCCTCAGAGAAGGTTTTCCTGATTCAGGTCATCCCAATCCCACTTTTTTGGGCATCCTCTATTTCCTGAGAGTCCTCACACTGTCACCCAGCGTTTAAAATGCCTTTGTGGCTCTGTTGTAAGGGGCCTGGTGGTGTCCGTTTGGGCTTGCAGACTGCCCCCTGGTCTCTCACCATTACTATGATGATAGTGCCTATCAGGGATCAGCAGACTACAGCTTGTGGGTCAGATCAAGCCCACTGCTTGTTTAATAAAGTTTTATTGGACCATAGCTGTGCTCATTCATTTACATATTGTCTACGGCTGCTTTTACGATACAATGACAGAGTTGAGACTTTGCAGAAGAGACTGTGTGGCCTCCAGACCTGAAAATATTTACTCTCTGGCCCTTTCACAGAAGAAAATTTGCGGACCCCTGATCTATACATTTTAAAAGATTGAATGTAAGCTGTTGACTATAGTTGGGAAGCTAAATTATAAAATTCACAGATAATTGTTTGGCCTTTTATAGTCAGAGCTAACCACTTAAGTATCATAGACCTCATAATGCCTCCAACATCCACAAGCTAATAGAAAAATGAAGTAAATTTACCAAGCTTTTCACATGCTGAGCTCAGGTACTTTCCTTAACTGAAATCTCTGCTCAGAGTTGCTGGTTTGATCCAAACCAAGAAATGCTTATCCTCCATAAGAAAGTCATATACAAGATTCTAATGTGATAGTTCCTCCCTGCTGTGGAATCTCACCTTGCCCTTTACTAAGACTACTGAATGTTCAAGACTAGTTATTTAGACACTTCCAGTGCCCCAATTGTCCCTGTTTTAACTTTAAAACTCCATCAGTGTGAAACTCCTCTCTTCTGAATTAAGTGCCCACTGGCCACCAGCTTGGCCACTGGGACACCTTCACTTCCTAGCACTCGTGTCCCCTGACTTCCATCCGTGCTGTGTCAGCCCAGGAACCACTCAGCGAGTTCAGTTTTCTGGCGTCTATTATTTAGTTGCACATGCCAAAAAGATCATCTCTGAATTATCTTCCCAAAGGACTAAATAGTGTTTTTGCTTTAAGTCAACAACACTTAAAACACACTCCTTCCTTCTAACTCATCACCAGCTTCCTTTAATGTCACACAATGGATAGTTCCAGAGATTTGGGCAGAGGGAGAAAATCAGCTTCAGACAGGGAATTACAGGTGTGTTTGGGTCTCTACAGGTGCGAGGAGAGGCAAAGAAGGTGAATGCTGTGGCTGATCGACCCAGAGTGCAGAACGCAGGGAGCAGACACCCGGTCCAGGCAAAGAGCATTGCTGCCTGGAACTTGGCTAGTCACCGCTGGGGGACTTCTCTTCTTCACTGCTTTTCACTGTCAGGTAGTAGACGCGGTTGGCCTCCGGGTAGGTGACTTTGCTGAGCGGGAGCTTGTAGATGGCGGGGTTGTTGGTTGTCAGGAGCAGGAAGGTGAGGGTGGCAAAGCAGAAGGGCCAGGTGCCTGGTGGCACACCAACCTGGAAGGAAAAACACTGGGGTCTGAAGAATGTTCCTAGGCTTCTCTGTTGGGCCAGGGATCCCCAGGAAGAAGGATGTGATGGGGCTGAGGATGGAGATGCTCCCCCAGTGAAGGCATTGGCATTCTTGGATTCAGAACGTCGGAGTAGTTGCTCAAGGAATTTCAGGGGTTGAGACACAATCAGAATCTTTCAAGAAGGGAGCTGAGAATTGGGCTGAAGATGGACCTAGCCACACAGCCCCATCTGTCTGTGTTTTCCAGTGCTAGTTACATGGTGATCTCTTTCTTTCAAAACATACACACACACACACACACACACACACACACCTTAGAGGCACAGGTATACAATTACCAGTCCTTCCCTGGACAACCCCCTAGATAAATGTTGGCAGGGGCATTGTGTGAGTACCAGCCACCATTACCCACTCAGGATTGTTACACGAGACCCCAGTTGTCTGGAAGCTCTGGCTGGGGAAGACACCCTGGGGCAGTGTTGAGGAGAATACAGACTTACCACCGACATGATGTTGGAGATGGCTGCTCCCATGTACGCACAGAACAGGGCTGTGGAGGAACAAGGACATTCAGAGTCGGCTTCCCAGAGCCTGCCCCTCACCCTCCCCAGCCACTGCTGTAGCAGAACAGGGGGCCCAGACCAAGAGCAGGGGTCCCACCCTGTCTCCTGCAGCCTCAGTGTCTGCACCACGCCTGACATCTGGCGTGCTTGCCTGGCACTACGAATTATCTCTTCATTCTCTGAAGCCAGAGATGAAAGCTCATATACCCTTTTATCCCTTCCTCACTTCCGTGGTGGCCTTGCATCGAGTCAGCCGTCAAAGTCATGTTTTGCTTGTCCACACTGACTTTAGGGATGGGCTAGCACAGGCTGGATGATGGTCTGTCAGAGGGAGAGGGGTCAGACTATAGGAGCTCCCACTAAGGTCCCTCCTGTACACGATTCTGAGCAGCTGTGATGCAGTTTGACGCTCACCAAGTCTCACCAGGGCTGAACCTTACAGGATCCCAGAGCCAGGCAGGGGGTTCCCCGTGGGAGCTGGGCCCCGAGGACGGTCAGCAAAGCTGGTGCCTCTGGACGAGCTCCGTCATTGTTCCTCTCTGTCCAGAACACCCTTTCCCTCTCTCTTTGCCAGCCCAGATCCTTACCTGGAAGGGCTGAGATAAATCCCAGCCTCCCCCCGTAGCCCTCCCAGTGGGTTCCAGCCACCGGAATCTGCCACTTTTCTGAAGGCCAAAGGAAGTCACAGTCTGAACCTCAACATATCTGGCCCTTTTGACTTGACAAACGTTTACTGGGCCCAGCCTCGCGCTGGCTTCTGAGGGGACACAAGGGGGACATGGGAGCCATTCACCATCCCCATGTAGAAGTGGGGAAAACAGAAGAAAAGCTGTTCTGGATGCTCTTCTGCCCTTCCCTTGTCTCTGGTTTTATTACTAAAGTCCTGCCCTGCTGTTTCCAGAGAGTGTAACAACGCCAGCAGGGGAAGGCTGGGGGAGATGGGGCTGGGGGCTGACCCTCCCTTTTGCCATTAAGAGCTGTGTTCTAGGACAGGTGAATTGGCCTCTTGAGTCCCATTTCCTTATCTGTAGAATGGGCCTGACTAGCGATGCCTGGTGGTATTCTTGGGAAGATTAAGTGAGCTCATACGCTTATATAACACAGCTGGGTGCAGGTCTACAGTAAGGACTGTGGCCAGCTTTCCTCTAGGTAGTGCATTCTCCATTTCCTCGGTAGAAATGGGGCTTCCATACTGCTAGGTTAAGATTTTCAGTGCTCCCAGGTACATCATCCCACTGGGTCCTTTCAACAATTTTTGCAGGCATCACAGCTTTAATAATTATTTGTGCAATTCTCTTTGGCTAGACTGTGGGTTCATGAGGATGTGGCCAGCATGGTATCTGCCATGCCCAGCCCAGGCCCTGGCTCTTACGTGGTACCCTGTAAACAGTTGCTGAGTGAAGAGTTACAGAGTGCAGGAATGCTGCCATTAATGTACAAAGAAGTGCACATGTGACTTCCTTGTAAACTTTATGACATTGTGTAAGTATAACAGTGTAAAGTCATTGTGACTGTGTTTGACAGAGGAGGAATCTCACATCCTCAGCTGTGAAAGGCAACCCTGGAATGAGGACCTGAGCCACTGGCCTTCCTGTCATTCTGTTCAGTACTGATGAGTGGTCACGTGACCAAGGGGGTAAGGAATAGCCAGGGTGACCTGGTTGTTGGATTCCCAAACACCTACCGCAGATGAGGGCCAGCAGGTGCGTCTGCCAGGTGAGGGCGTAGAACATGCCCCCTATGGCGATGCAGGACAGGACGCAGTTGTAGCTCCAGAGGCCCAGGTACACCGTCTCGAAGGGCGTGGCCAGCGTCAGGGCTATGGGACAAGGTATGGTTTTTCTAGCTTATTCTGGGTCACAGAACGAAGGCTGGGGTGCCAGCTGTCAGGGTGGCCTCCTGTTGCTCACCCCACACCTCTAACCCTGCCCAGCAAAGGAGCCTCTGCAAATGGCATCTGGTCTGAGGAAACCAGCAATGAGAAGAGGGTGGTGGTTTCCAAACTGTTTTTCAAAACCATAGGTTTTGCAAAGAGGAGTGACTACTTCCTCCCCGGTGAGAAGGGGCCAAGGAGGTGAGACTCCAGGCCCTTCCCTACCAATCTGGCAAGAGCAACTGCATTAAGATTTCAATTTAGAAAAGTTCTGTTTCAACTAGTTCACAAAAATTATGAATATGCACGTATAGGTATATGCGCCGACAGAGGAATGATATGGCAAAAGGGAGGCGATGTGAACACTAGGAGAATCTGGGTAAAGAATTTATGGGTACCTCTTATATTACTTTTATTTTTGTAATATTCTGATGAACTTAAAATGATTTCCAAATAAAAAATATTTTTAAAGTTCTGTTTCTAAAAGTCTTTGAAAAACATCGGAAGAAGTCAAAACAGGCTCCTACTCCCAGCGTCCCTACCCCAATTTCTGACTCTATTGTTGGAAAGAGCATATTTGTGAAGGTGTGTATGTACCTATCCGCATATAGAGAGATATTGAATCACATTTGTCAAATGGCAATCTAATTTTTGAGAAAACTTTTCCTTTTAGCTTCCCCCAAATTTCAAAGTGTTGGGCCATTTATACCCCAGCTTGGTCTTGACTACTGCCCCTGCCCCTGACCCTGACCCCGTGCCCCTCCTCTACCCTCATTTCCAGTGCTCAGTGTGTGCCCACCTTGATCTCCAGTCCCCTCACATCTCTCCACAGGTCCTCCTACTGCACTCTGCTCCTTTTGGAGACTCAAGAAAGGGAAAAAGAAGCCCCTACCCCTGACAGTGTTTTAAACCTCTAGTGAAGAGAGTAAGTCTAGAATACTTGCTGCATGCAGGGGGGAAATGCCCTCAAGAAAGTTATCCCAAGGATGTCTCTGCAGAGAGCCGCTTCCGTCCTACCTGCCAGCATCCCCACGATTGAGCCAATGGCTGCGTGCAGGCAGATGAGTGGCGAGCAGATGAACAGGGCCACCAGGAACACGCCGCCCGTCCAGGGATTGTCACAGCCGTACACCTGGCCGACCCCGATGGGGATGGCTTGTAACAGCTGCAAAGTCAAGAGAACACAGGTCACGGGGGCATAAGCAATAACGCAAAGATAAGGCCTCAGGGCCAGATGTGAGCCATTCCTGGGTGTGTAATGGGGCGGAACGGGAGGATGACTGTGCCCTGCAGCGTGTGCGAGAACACGGGAGGCATGAGCTGGAACAAATGGCTCCTCACTCCACCGCCCAGCAGGCATCTGAGCACCCCTCATGCAAAGCCGGGGCCCCAACACGGGGGCTGGGCATGGAGGAGCATAGGGCTTCTGCTTTGAGAGCAGAAGCTTTGAAATCCTAGAAATATTTAGGTATGGCCGAAAGAGCTTTGTCCTCAAAGAGGTTATACGACCTGGTCATGGAGAAAAGAACTATAGAATTTCAAAGCTGGAGGATCACCTATGAGGACGGCCTCCTCGTGTTACAGATGAGGATGCTGTAGCCTGGAATGAGGATGTGGCATGCCCGTGGTCACACAATGAACTGGTGCAGAGCACCCTGGAAACTGGAGCTCCTCACTCGAGCCCAGAGCTCTGCCCACCCTCCCATTCTGCCTCCTTTCCTTTTTGCCCTCAAAGGACTGCAAAAATAGGGACAATTCAGCCTGGCCAGAGAAAGGCCATCCGACATCACTGCCAAATGATTCATCCCCCATTCCGACACTGCCAAGCCCCCCTCAGGCTCAAGGATGTTTAGGCTTTGGGCCATTCTCCAGATGGCCACATACTATGAATCTTTCTGTGATGCTAAGTGCCCCCTGAGAACAGGGGAAATGCTTCTCCTCCTTTCCAGGGGCTCCCAACCTCCAGAGAAGCACTGAACAGGCAGTAGCCACCAAAGAGGACCTGTCAACTGTGGCTTGATGGAGAGACGGTGAGGGTGGCAAAGACTTTAGACTTTAGGGGTCAAACTCAGAGGCTCTAGCCTGTACTTGCCATCAAAAAGATGAGTAACCTTTGATCAAATCATTGACTGAAATGGCCTAGATTATTTCCAATATTCGTAGAATATTTCTAAAATCTCAGAAGGTCTAGAAGAAATCCCTTAAGCCCTGAAACCCCCAGTGACAGTCTAGGGAGGAGGTGCATTCTGGTCCCCTCAAAGCTTTTGCTCTCAAAGCAGAAGCCATATGTTCCTCAGAAGCATCCATACCCAGCCCCTATGTGGGGGGCCCTGGCTTTGCGGAATAAGCATCTAATAGGTGCTTAATTAATAGGTAGTGGTTAGCTCAGGGGTTCTCAAACTTTGCTGTGCATTGGAACCCCTAGGATCTTTAAACAAATACTGATGCCTGGCCCTTCCCTAGACACTCTGATTTAATTGATATGGGCGTGACTGGGGCCTCAGGTGAGTCTCATGCAACAGAGACCAGTTATAGACCATCTCTTATAGATGCTGGGAATAATTGCATTTCTTCCTTTGGAAGAGATTTTTTACTTTTTAACAATTTGATTTAATTTTGGGACCAGTATGATTTCTTTAGGGAATAGTGCTCGAGGAGTCCCAGATAGCTTTTAAGCTTTGCCCACCTTTGTCTTTGAATGGGTGGCCTTTTTCTTTGAATGGGTGGCCTTTTAGTAACCAAGCACTGTTTGGATCACAGCCCGCAAACTTGTGAAAGGAATGGCAGTGTGGGTCCCGATCGTATTTATGGGAATCCAGAAAACACTTTGTACCAGACCAGAGAGCTCAGCTGAAATGCTGGGAACAGGCTAGAAGTCTACTCGATAAGACCCCATGACTTGCTAACACCTGAGGAATGCGGGATGCTACGGGGAGTCCAACTTCTACCTTTCCATCTGGGAGCTCGGGTTTTAAGCCCAAGCAGTCAGGAATGATAGGAATGAGGGAGCAAGTGGCCTTGGAATGGAGCCTGAGTTTAGAATGAAGCTTCCTCTGCCAGGATCCCTACGTATTTCAGCCAGGTGGGCTGTGCTCCCGCGTGGCCTGCCCTCTGTGCACGCTGCTCCCCTGGCCACAGCTGCCACCCTGCTGTGAAGGGCACTCAGGTGTGCTGTGGAAATTTACTGAGCACCGGGCCTCCTCCGCACTCCTTGTGATTCTCACGTAACAACAACAAGCTGGTTAAACAAAAAGACGTTCTTCCCTCCGCCCCCCCCGCCCCCCCACCCCGTTGTTTCACAGAGAAAGAGGGAAATGGCATTGATTTTTCAAAACCCAGATCTGGATGATGTGGAAGCGAAGGATACTGGTTGTCAGAGTGGTGGGCTGGGGGGTTGCTAAGAGGGTGAGCTTGGGCCTCAGGATACCCGGGTTTGGGTCCTACCACTTTTTAATTGTTTATTTTGAAGATGAACAGGAGGCATCTCTTCTCTGTGACCCACGCCACACTGGTCCCCTCAGGGCTGGGTTGTCCAGCCCAGCAGGGTGGGGTGGGGGCCCGGGGAACCTTTCTTACAGGTAGTGCCACGTGTGGGTAGCTTACCAAGGGCATCTCAATCTCCGTCCAGGTGATATTGGGCACTGAAGACACAGGCTCCACCAGGGTCGTGGGGAAGAAGAGGTTGTAGTGGCCCGTGGCCGCCAGGTACAGGGTTAATGCGATGTTGAAAGGCAGTGTGAAGACTGGGAGGTCCCACTTGCTGAAGATGGAATTCAAGGCACTAGAAAGAACTGGGCTGAAGAGGGCAGAGACACAGGGTTAGTCCCTGTGACCATCCTTAGGTCTACACTGTCTCATCAGCTCTGGCCAATGTACCATCCACTGTCCCTCTCCTAGCACAGCATTCCTGGCTCTCTTGAGACTCTGGTCGCCCACTGATCTGGGAAGGGGAATAAGGTGTTCAATTTAAGCTTACACCTTTGAGAAACAAATTGCAAAAATAACATAACTTATTTTGAATAAAATATTTTATGAAATAATCTATATATTTCCGTATTTCTTAAACTGAGAAAATTAAACAAAATGTGATCTTTACAAAATGTAATGTATTACCTTTGGATTATCAAGATGTGCAATGACTATTGTTTGGGGCTGTGATAGAATTTTGGAAGTCCAACCTTCTAGGAGGAGGCTGCTATGGCATGTACGTAACTTGTGGGCTTGGAGCCACCAAAAATACTTAGAGCTACTCAGGGAAATGCCAGGGGAAAATGGAACCTTCTGCTGTTTGTATCCTCTGTCTTCTTGGTCTCTTCCTTGGAAAGAGAATGGATTTTGGAGACAGATGGAGCTGAGTGCAAATCCTAACTCAGGCGTCCACGTACAGGCTGAGTGAGACATGTTAGGTAACTCATCTCACTTAACATCCGCGACATCTGGAGGGGACCAGCCACCCTGGACCCCCCATACCCACGTCTCCCACACGCAGCAAGCTGCTGGGCAAATGTACAATCGTGTGATCCAGCTCAATGGTCTCCCTTCGAGCAGTGACCATGAATCTCAAATGGGCGTTTAAGACCACCTGAAAGCCCTCCTACATGTCATCCCTCCCAAATGAACTCTCCACCTCGCTGAGACGAGTATTTCACATTCTCACCTTTCTCCTCAAATCTTAACTATCTGCTTCCCTTTCATCTCAGCCAACCACCTGGCTTTACTTTGTTAAGGACGTAGAAGTGACAAGATGAGAAATTCTCATCCTGCCTCTCCACCTCTTTCAGAGAGTGGCAGTGGCCCTGCTCCTTCCCCAGGATGATTCTTCCCCACGTGCTCTGGAGCCATCTGACTCAAGGACTTTACTCCTGCAATGTTCTCTCCTTTCTCCCCTGCAGCTTCAGTCTCTTCTCTGTCTCTGGATCATTCTCATCAGTATGTAGCATGTTCTGGTATCTTCTACCTTTAAGCATCCTCCCCTTTAGCCTGATGTCTGCTCCAGTGGTGGCCCCATTTCTTGCTCCCCTTCTCAGCAATGCCCCTCAAAAGGGCTGGCTTTCTCTGCTACCCCCAGTCTTTCTGCTCTTAATCTCTCTTATGCCCACTCTAATCAAGTGTGTCCTCACTATGCCATGGAAATGGCTCTTGGCCAGTTCACTGGTGATATCTATCTCACCAAATCCACCATGATTCGCTGTCCCTGTCCTTTGACAGTGGGACTCACCCACCATATTGAAATATTTTCTGACTGTGCTATCATGACGCTGGACTTCCTTAGCTTTCTTCTTGCCTTCTCCTTCTTAGTTTCCTTTGATGGTTTTTCCCTTCCTATGCCGGACACCTAAATGCAGAAGATCCTGTGGCTCTGTCTTTGCTCTTCTCTCTCCCTCTCTTTTTAAATCTTCTCTTTTGGGTGGTACCTTTTAGTCCCATGGATGAAAGCTTCTCTGTGCTTCTGCCTTCAAAAGCTCGACCATATCACTGTGTTCTGGATTTGTACATCCAGTTACCTTCTCAACATCCCTACTGGGAAGTCCAAAGTAGAATGTGTCCACACGGAACTCTTGATTTGTGTCTCATCCCCCGACCAACCCATTTTTCTCTCCATCTTCTTTGTCAACCCAGGTGCTCAGACAAATTATGGGAGTGTATTGGATTTTTTTCCCTTTTTCTCCTTCACACTCCACAGCCTCCCTGCAAGTCCTGTTACCTCTCTCTTCCTTAAGATACGCTCCAGACCCACTCACTTGTTGCCATGTTCATAGATCTCACCCTAGTTCAAACACTGGCAGACAATTTCAGGCTATTGTAGCAGACACCTCCAGTTATCTACTCTTGCTCCAGTTAAAACCTATTCTCCATGCTGTAAGTAGAGTGATTTATTTAGATTTCAACCATATCCCATCATTCTTCTGCTGAAAACCATCCACTTGCTTCCCATCTCAGCTGTCACGGAAATCAAAGGGTTCACTGGGTCCAGGGGGTGTGCGTGGCTTGGCTCTGTCTCCTTTCCACCCTCACCTGCCACTACTCTGCCATTCACTGGGCCCCCCTCACTGGTCTTTTCTCTGCTTCTGGAACACATCACACCTCTGCAGTTGGGGTCTCTGCACACACTGCTGCTTCTGCCTGCAACATCCTTCGCTCAGATCTTCAGAGGGCAGGTGCCTTCTTGTCATTCAAGTGATGGCTCACATGTCCCCTCTGCAGAGTGGCCTTCTCTGACCACCCATATCTGGAGTCACTCTCTGTCCCATGGACCCTGTTTTGCTTTCCTCAAAGCACTTATCACATCTTGAAGTGATCTCTTTTATGAACTAGTTTATGAGTTTACTTCTATCTTCGCCAAGAAGAATGTAAGCTCCAAGCTCCCCAGCGTCTAAGATAGTCCTTGCACTCGACACATAGTTCTAGGCACTCAACAAATATTCGTTGATTGGATAAATCTGGAAAATGGCACTACTATAATAATAGTACCCTATGGGTTGAATTTCAAGGGCTACATAAATGGATTAATGAATGTACTGAAGTAGCACATCACCCAGCTCGGCTCAGGCTGGGGTGCTCAGTGGTTTTTGTCTTTTAAGTTGGGAAGTCAGGATGGGGGTACTGAAGTCTAATTGCCACCCAGCACAGGGTGGCTGAGGAACTGTGCTGAGGGGCCTAATTTCTGTCGTTATAAACCAAATGTATGCAAATGAAGACAAGCTCTCCTTTTCACAGGGGGGCATGTCGGGGGCATTAGGAACATCCCCACAGAAATGACTGCCTTAGGTTTTTGTCCCAGTGGATTAAGAAAGAAGCCCTAAGAAGAAAAATAAATTGCCCAGAATGCTTAATGTAGTAATTTATTTGCAAGCACTACTAAAAAGTAATGAAACAGTACTTAAGCTAAATTAAACTAACTGGTTTTAGGCACTCCAGACTTTGAAACCAAAGAGAGACATTTACTTTTTAGAGATGTTAAAAATAAATCACCACATCTGATTTATTGCTGAGAGCAGGAATAAGTCACCACGTTTGAACGGAATGGGGGACCAGGGTGGTATCGACATGTGAAGTGAGGGGGGAGGGGACAGGGATTGCCCGAGACAGTGAGGACTCTCCTGAGACCCGGAGAAACCCGGCAGACCTGCCATAAACTCAAGGGAACCGAGGATTCTACGTGTAGATGGCCTAGCGCACCCTGCACTTGCTGAATATTATTCCAAACGTCCTTTCATCTCGACCTTTTTATTTCATCGGCAATATGAGGTGATTGCACAGTGAGATCTCAACTGATACTTCTAGTTCAAAGATTCTACGCTTTACATATAAACATTCTGCTTCAAGAAAGCTCTCTGCTTTTCATCACAAGTGAGTTTTTGGCTTTTGGGTCTCGGTTAGGCCACATAACAGATGATTCCCACGCAACGTGGAGTGTAAGCTGCAGACTCTGGCTTCAGAATGTCAGCATCAAACACTTTCACAGAGTGGGACCTGGGGCAAGTGACAATCTCTGCATGCCTTGGTCTTTCCTTCTGTAAATTGTGTGCAAATGTAACCCTACTTGGCACTGCTTATGTCCTGCTTAGCACGGTGCCTGGGGTGGAGGAACAACTCCATAAATGTTGGCCTTTGTCATTAAGCCTGTCATTCAAGGAAGCTTATCAGCACAATAAAAAACCTATGGTCTGCCGCTGCTTTAAAGAATCCCCAAACCAATCTCCAATCCCCCTTGTGTGGCAATGGAGCTCATGGGTCTTCATGGTGTCTTGCTGGACAAACCAGCTTGGCTGTGAGACACCAGGTCCCCCTGTATGCACATCCTGTCCCTGCCCAGTGTAAGACACAAGCATCTCAGGGCCCTGAGGATCTGTGAGCAGAAAGAATGAGGCTCCTCACCAGGCCATGGCTGTGAAGGTCACAGGTAACAGAAGCCACCAGTAGTAGTCCAGCTTCTCCGAGAACACGGCCACCAGCAGTCCCACCAGCATCCCGTTGTACCCATGCAGTCCTGAGGCGATGGCGGACCTGGGGACGAGGCAGAGTGACTTTGCGTTTGAACTTGGAGGTGCTCCTCCCTCCTGGTGCTCTGAGGATATGCTTAATTTAGATGATTCCCTTAATAATGAGGCACAGAAAAAAGTCAGTTCACTCAATGAGTATCAGGCAGCCACACAGCTACCGGCACCTTTCCAGATGACAACACACACACACACATACACACGCCTACGCATACACATACACGCCTACACATACACACACCCTTGTCTTGCTGATCTATAATTAAAATTATGCAGCTTTGTCTTATCTGTGGCTAAGTTCCCCTTTGCTTTTCAGGGGAGTCTCAGACTGCTAAGAGTAGAGGGAAATCTAACAGAAACCTGAGGGGTGGAGGTGTGACACAGGGAAGCTGTGTGTGTGCACATGTGTGTGTGTGTGTGTGTGTGTGTGTGTGTGTGTGTGTGTAAAGGGGGGAGAGTTCTGACTGAATTGTATAAGATCACTACTGCTGCCCTGGGTTCACCAAGAGGCCTCTGGCCACATTATCCATGCAGATGCCATGATGGGGACAGCGTGACCTCGAGCACAGAAGATAGATGGGGATCACGCATCTGAGCCTGAGTCTTGCCATCCACTGGCTGTGGGACCTTCGGAGAGCACCTGTCCCCTCCCGGTCTCCTTTCCCTCATTGTAGGATGTGAGCTCTGCTGCCTTCTCTGTCTGCCTCATAGAGGGGTAGGAGTCACATGTAACAAGGTGCAACAGTGGTCTTTCGTTGTTTCCAGAGAATTCCATTGTAAGGAATTCATTTTATTAAACAGATTAAGACTTAGTTCTCTCTCTCTCTCTCTCTCTCTCTCTCTCACACACACACACACACACACACACACATATGAAACAAAAATTTCACAAAGTAGTATTTACCTTGACTACATATGGATTACTCTAACTGGTTTTATTTTATATTTTTGTTGTTTCAACTTTTTAAAATGCTGTTGACAATTAATTAATGATGTGCAAATGGGTTGGGGATCCTCAGATTTAAACACATGAAGATAAGGGCTAAGCCAGTGTTTCCCAAACTCCGCTGCCCAGCAGAAGCACCAGGGGGGACCTTGTTAAAAACACCCCCTCCCAGACCCCCGGAGCTGGAATCTCTGCGGGAGGAAGGGGGAGCGGGCAGGGCTGAAGCTGAATTTCCTAACAATCACCCCACGTGACTCTGCCCATCGGGAAAGTTCAGGACCCACTGGAATAATACGTGGCAAAGTCTGAGGAAATGTTGAGTTCTACAAAATGCTAGTTGTTTATTGCTACTTGATCTCGCACCTGCCACGCAGGGCTTCGGCACAGCTGGCTCCTCCCCCACACCTGCCCCCTGAGTCCCACTGGCCCTGACTGCTCCCTTCCCTCCCTTATTGTCCTCCCCTCTCTTCTCGCCTTCTCTCCCATCCCCCGCCCCTTCTTCCCCACACCTGGTGATGTCCGTCTTCTCTGAACCCGCGATTATATGCCATCTTGTATTATTCTGAGACATTTACTGCCTGTTAATCTTCTCTCCCTCAATTACATGGGAGGCTCCATGAGGGAAGAACAGCTTAGAGGTTCTCTGCACCTCCCTCAGAGGGAGTGTTTCCAGAAGGCTCTACAGTCAAAGGGAGCCTGGCGCTGTGAGCAGGAGCAGTTTAATTCTGCAAGGGCTGCCAGTGACCTGCTCAAAGTGGATGCCCAGGAGACCTGGTCTGGCTGGTAGGATAAGGCTGGCCGGTCACTCAGGCAAACACCTCTGCACCTGTCTGCCCGACACATCTTGTCAAAAATGCAGCCCCCTCCCACAGAGAGGGACCCACCTGTCCTGGCTCAAGATGAGGGCAGCTAAGGTCGAGGCCACTGTCCCCAGGCCCCCAGCAATGGTCCACCAGGGGCTCTGGATCAGGAGCCCGACGAAGATGACGAGCCCGCTGAGAGGGTTGTTCACGAGCATCACCTGCGCGGCCCCCCTCAGGACCCAGTTTGTGAACTGGAGGGCCAGGTGCTTATCTGGAAGAGACCGGGAGCCATCAGCGGGTCAGCCCTGCTGACCACTGGCTGGCATGGCAACCAAGGCAAACAGGGATGTGCAAGTCAGGACATTTCCCCTCCTTCAGCCTGTGGGGGGGGAGTAAAGGGTGGCGGATACTGGCACCCAGCCCAAGTCTCCTAGTGGCCCCAGCAATCACTCTGCAGTGGGTGGTATTTTGTGCCGTGCAGACAGCGGCGTCGTGCTGAGACCAATTTAACGCCGTTCCAGCCATCAGCTTGGCTGGTGAGAAGGCCCAGAAGCATTCCAAGGGAAATTTATTGGTCCACAAGAAGGGGTGGGGAGGGAAGGACACTCTTTTTTTGGAGTGCTGGATGACTCGGTTGAGGGCTGGTATCTGAGCAGCAGAGAAAGTGGCCCAAAGAAAAGAAGCCGGGCAAGAAATCATTTTAGCCCAGCTGTGAAAATCAGTACTGAGTCAGGGCCTGGAGGAAGCCAGGTGTAGGAGAGGGGACGGATATTCTGCCTCTCTGGTTTCCAGGATAACCTATGCAGATGGGGGTGCAAGTGGGAGAGGGGAGGGTGCAAATGTTGGTTGCAACATTTAGTGCAGGAAGAAGTTAAAAGGAAAGAACTCTGAGACTTGGGGAAGGGTGATGCTAATATTTTCTTGGCACATAGTAGGTGCATAATAAATGGCTGTGGAACAAGTGAAGGAATGGCCATTCAGCTTGCTTGGGAAATGGCTTGCGTGCTGCTAATGGGGAAGGCTTATATCTATTTCATGGAGGCATGAACAATTGGCAAAGAACTAAAATCAGTGAAATGTGTTGAATTCTGAAACCATGAGAATTCCGGGGCAGTAGGTGTATTTCACCCACCAGAGCCAGCCCAGGGCTGCAGCCCCTCAGCTGTGAGAGCCTTCCCTGCGAGTGCATGGGGGAGCAGCCTCCTCCGTCCAAACTAGAGGGCGGGCTGAGCCCCTGGCCTGGGGGGCTGCCTCCCCCTGGGCTCGCCTACCTTCCAGCCAGCTGCTGTACTCCTTCATGTCGCCCGTGACGTAGCCCACCACTTGGGAGAGGCTGATGCCGCACTGGCCTGCGGAGCCCGGACCGGCCACCTCGCTTTCTTGCCGTTGTTTACTCCTTTCAACGGGCTTTTCAATTTTCACAATGTGGCTGTCTTCGTTGGATGGCCGGAGATCCTTTCATGTGAAGCCATAACGAGAAAAATAATACAGCTTTCTGAGAGCAGAGGCATTTGGGGACAGAGGGGACAGTCCAGTTTTTTGATAAAAATAAAGAATCATGAGATAGCGGGTGAAACACATGCCCGTTGTCTGATGCTGTGTGGAGTGCCCCGTGCAGCTGCCCTTCCCGGGACTACTGTGCATTCTCACAGCAGGGTTTCCTGATCTTTTGTGGCGTGGGCCCCTTTTGGCGGTTCGGTGAAGCCCATGCACTTCTTTCCGGAATAATACTTGCAAATGCAAAAATAAAACAGATTGCAAAGAAAACCAACCATACTGAAATGCCATTATCACAATACTAAAAAAAAAAAAAATCTTGACATACGTATATGTGTGTCAGATCCAGCACCTATTATAATTTCAAGGTGGGGATGAGTGAATACATGAAACCTCCTCGGCCCAAGTCAGGACAGCTCTGCAGGGCTGTCCCAGCCGTCTTGTGTCCCTCTCCACTGTGGCGGTGGCCAGCCAGTCTGCCTCTGTGCTTCTGTGTTCAGAGAACGCTAACGGCCTGCGAGTTAGCAAAGTCTTTGCTTTTGGAGACAGTAGCATGACTCGAAGGGGCGGGTTTACAGGGGAAGATTCTGGAGACGGGTTGGAAGACTGGTGTGTGAGCATGTGTATTCTCTACCTGTCCTTAACAGGATGTCTCACACGGAGCCACATTTTCTACTGAAGGCCAAGTAAGACCCTTTGTGGTGTCACCACGTACTGACTGGGGGCCGTGGCACCTCCTCGGTGTAACAAGCCCATCGGGAAGCCAGGAAGGCAGCATCTTCCACCTTCCCCCTGTCCTCCCCACCCCTACCTGGAAGGGACATTCCTCACCTTTTCTTCCGGCATTTCCAGGAGGGGCAGAGCTGGGTGCGTGTCCTGGGAGGTTGAGGGCCAGCTGGGGCTGGTCAGCTCCGTCTCGTAGAGTTTGTACCTGCTGGAAAGAGGCTCTGGCAGGAGAGGGCTGCTGTGGCTGTCAGACATCTCCTTCAGGGGGTGGCCGCTCATCTACCGGGTGCCTGGTGAGCGGGAAAGGGAAAGGACTAGTGAGTCGGGACGGGGCCCCAAGGGATGTGGCCCTGAAGGATGTGGCTGAGGCAGGGCTGAGCCCTCAGGAGCGTGAGGTCTGTCCTGGGGTGGAGCAGTGACTCACATGGGACCTGCTGTTCTTGCAGTGTGTGCTGCCAGAGGGGCTGGGGGGCCATTCCTCCACCCACGTGACCCTTGCCTTTCAGAATCCCCCATCCCCCCAAGTCCATTTGTGCTGTGAAGATTTCCCTGACCACTTAGTTAGAAGTCTCTCTTCTTTTTCTGATCACTGAAATATTTTTTCTACCTTTCATATTGCTCTTTGCACCATCTTATTGTGGTAGTTAGGGGTGCATGATTTTCCCCTTTGTAAACACATGGATCCAGTACTGACTGGGGGCTAAGAGAAGCTCCTCTTCTGAATCGCTCTGGAGACTCTATTGCTTGCACTTGGCCTCCAGCCCTTCTGTCCCCTCTGTCCTCGGCACTCTTTCCTGCTTCTCCCTGTCCTTCCCCAGGAGGATGCGAAGCTCTGGCACGTTCTCCTGGCAGCTGTGTGCGTCCAGGCTGGAGGCCCTTCCCCGCCACGTGGGCCTCCCTTCCCTTCACCATCAGGCCCAGGGCTTATGCTTTCGCAGCGTCCTGTGCCCAAGGTCCTTAGTTTGCTGGTTTTGTTGGCTGCCCCTGGTAGTGCTGGACTCTCTCCTTCCCTCCAGTTCAGTTATGTCTTTATTTACTGTATTGTTTTTTTGACACGTGGTTTTGGAGCTGCGCACAGTCTCCTCCCAATGTGGTCCAGAGTTTTCCCTGTCGCTCCACACTGTGTACCCTGAGTTGCAGGACACTTTCTCAGGAAAGTGGCGGCAGATCCCTAACACGGGTGCTACCATTCTTACACCCACCGTTGCAGACACTGCACAAGGATTGGATTAATAGATTCAATCATCTACTCTACACTTGCACATGGATGTTCCAGATGTAGCTTAAAGTTAATACGCTGAAACGACTCATAATGTTGCCTTCCCAAATCCCCACTTTTTCTCAGATTTCTCCTCCAAGCCATGCTCTGCAGGGCAGAGTTGCCATACTAACATCCAAATCCACTCGTGTCGGTGGATTAAAACCCTTCAACAATTTCAGATGAAAGAGCACGTCTGTAACGCAGTGCACAAGGCTTGGCGTTGCTGGGCTCCCACCATGCTTTAGCTAGTCCTGCGCTTCTCTTGCCCTGTGACTTTGGGCTCTGCACCGGCCTCCCTGCAGTGCCTAGCAGGTATTAAGTGCTCTCCAGGGCAGGACCTCTGCTGATGCTGGTCCAGTGGCCGGAAGGCCTCCCCTTGCTCTCCCTCGCAGCCCCTATTCCTCCTTTGGGCTTCGTCTCAATCATCACTCGCTAGAGAAGCCTTCCCAGACCCTGACCCCGCCAATGTTCTCCTGTCACACACTCTCATGGGACTCAGTATTTTTCCTTATAGCAGATTTGTATATTTATTTATGTAGTTTCTATCTTTCCACCAGAACTTAAGATTCATGAGGACAGTGACCTCCTCTGTTCTGTCTACTGCTGGATCCCCAGCTCCCAGCACAGTGCCTGGCATGTAGTTGGAGTTCAGTAAATAAATATTTAAGGAAGGAAAGGAAGGAAGGAAGGAAGGGAGGAAGAGATTGTAACTAAAGCTACAGTGACTGCCAGATGGGGACCACTTCCTTGGAGAACTTTACAAATCCCCGTGGGTCTCAAGAGTCTTCAGTGGTTTAAGAACAGCGGGGGGTCACCCATCAGCCCTGCACTTCCAGGAGGCAGAACTCCTTGCCGTGTCTGGCACCTGTCTTCACCCAGGAGGAGCTCATTAAGCCACAGCTAATTTTTGGGTGGGTCTGCAAACATCATTCAGGTCCAACCAACTCTGTTACTGCCATCGCTTTAGAACTGGTGCCTTTTTCTCTATTCTGACCCTGTAGGTGGAGTTCCAGTAAGAAGTGGGGACACGGCATGGAGGGGGCATGCTGGAAAGGTTTAGGAGAGCGAAATCCAACAAGCCTGAGAACCTGTCCCTCTCCAGTGCACTCTCTCCCTCTGGTGGCCAAAAGGTGATACAGCATCCCCGTTGGTAAAAATTTCCCTCCAAGCCAACCACATGAAAAGTAATTGGGGACAACTGGATATCTACACACGTGGCCTGCATGACACCACACATCTGGATGAACTAGAAATGCTCTGGAAAGACCTTGCATTAAATTCAGTGGCTGTGAAATCTTCTAAAAGCGTAGCTGAAAATGATAATGATAAAGGTTTTTATTCTAAACATACTTCTTTGGATCCAAGATATTATCAACTATCAGATATATCATTATTTTATATATCAGCAAGAAAGAGGAAAATTCTGCCAATCATAATTTTAACATGCATCCTGATTTCAGAAATGTTAAAATATGAAAACAACGTAGATCATATAATCAAGAAAATATAGTTGATTTTTTTTTTTAAGTAACGGGGCTCAGGTGTATAGGTAGGAATTGAGAATGAGTATGTTCAGGAATTATTTTCTAATCACAAAACCGTACATTTTAATATTTCTTTTGATTAAAAATGTATATACATTAGGAGCCTTTTAATAACAAGGACTATTTCCTTTTAAATTTCTATATTTGTGCCACCCAGAAGAAAGCCTGACACCTAATAATCCCTTGATAAATGTTTAATGAATTAAGAAATGAATGATTGCACAAGGGAAGGATGCTCTGGAGTGCTGTCCTAAAAGGTACTTTCTCCAACACCTTTGTGTCCCTCCAACATGCAGATAACATTCCCATTTACAGAGAAATCAAGGCCTAGAAAAGCAAAATAGGAATTGATTTGCATATGGCTAAACTCTCTGCACTTTCCAAAGCAAGCTCATCTCATTGTGACTTCTATTCATATAGGATGCAAAGACCCAGAAAGCAAGCAGCTTGGCGTAGAGTTGAGGTTAGGCCCAATTCCCCGCCCTGGGCTAGGCTACTCTGTTACTCCACCTGCCTTGTTGTGCCCCAGCTGGGCCGTGCAGAGCTGCTGTGTGGCCCTCAAGGTCCGGGCGCAGGCACTCGGCCGGCATTCTGTGTCTCAAACCCACGTGTCTATCCTCAGCAGGAAGGACCAGCTCACCTCCCCTCTAGGGAACGCAGCCTTCCTCTGCCGTGGGAATATTTATCCTGTTAAAATGGAGCTGTTTTGGCTTTGGCTTTGGGGCAGGGCTAAGAAGTGCGGCAGTAATGGCCTTGTGAAGAGAAGGTCGCCGCGTCTGGGAAGAGCGCAGGCTGCGAGGCTGAGCTGCTGCGGCGTCACTCTCCGCTCTGCCACTCGCAGGGCCGCGTGGGCCTCCCTGCCTCCCTCTCCAAAGGGCATCGCAGGACTCTCGGGACAGTGAGAGTGCTGACTTGGTTCCTGGCACATAGTGGGTGCTCAGTGATTTCAGTTGTCCCCTTTTCTCGTGCCCCCACATAGAAGGGAGAGATGGCCAGAGCAGCCAGCTGAAGTACAAGCTGGCTGTCCTGAAACAGGACGCCTTTCAAAAGTTTCCATAAGGCGTCGCCACTTGTTAGGACTGGATGTGAAATCCCTGCCCGAGCCACGTCCCGGCTCGGGGCCTCAGAGCCCGTTCCCAGCTCAGCTCAGCGCCAGTCCATTAAACCTGCTTCCAAGAACACATAATGATCTGCTTGGCGCGCTCGGCCTCTCCCGGCTGCCCACGCCTCCTCTTCTCCCTCAGAAACAGGGACAGAGAGGGCTGTTTGGATCAGCCCCACGGCTCTCCAAAAAGCCAGGCCTTGAATGTCTGGCAAGCGGTGCCTAAAACAAACCAGCTCTTCCATCGTCTCTGCAACAACCCTCCTTGTTGAGTACCAACTGCGCGCCCGTGGGCTACCCCGGAAGGATCAGAGCCGGGAGGCCCAGGGCTTGCCTGGAAAGAGCTCACGTTTGGGTGGCCGGGGGACAGCAGGGAACAGGCACTGTGTGCTGGGGAGGAAGTGCTTGGGCAGCCTGGAGCACACAGAGCAGCTACCCTGCCCTCCTGGCGTTGGGAAGACGGGGCTCAACTTTCACATCAGGACTTGGCTGAGCAGGCAAGAGAGAGGCACACGCTCCAGGCCAAAGAAATGTCTGAGAAAATACTTGGTTTGGGCCAGGAAGTCCCAGTGCGGACGCTGCTGGAACATGGGAGAGATGTCAGCAGGCAATCAAAGACCAAACGAACGCGTCAGAGCCAGACAGTGAGGAGTCCTTGGTCCCTAGGTTTGGACCCAAATTCTTCCAATGTTTAGAAAACATGGCTGCTGCTCTATTGTACTAGTTTTCAAATTCTTCTCTTGACTCTTTTCTCTTAAAGACCATCCATTCCAAGCGGGAATGCAGAAACATGCCAATGCCCAATGGAGAGGAGCTGTGTCCTTCTAGCATGTTCCTGCTGCCATGGGTGGGAAAGGGCCCATACGTGGAGGGGTTTCTTGAATTGTTGGTGTGAATTAGTGCAGAGTCAAACCTTTCTCTCGCCCCATGGTCCCCTGGGTTTAAGTATAACAGTGGGCTGGCCATGTGGGGGTGAATCTCAAATGGCCTCACTTATATCATCTTCTAACCAACTGAATTATTGAGGTCACAGCAGCTCTGGAGAAGGAAAAGTGATTAGCAGGTTCTCCAAAATATTTGTTGAATTGATTAATTTTGCCCAAGACCTCAGAATTGATGCAAGAAGAATTTCTATAAATTTCTACCACCTTAGGATCGAAAGGATTGTTCCTTGACCTCTCTCCAATGAGGAAGGAATCCATCCTCTCGAATGTCTGACAGATGGAGATCTAGCTTCTGTTGGCTGGGGTCCCACAACCCCATGAAGCAGGCTGTTCTTGTCGTGAACAGCTCTGCTTGCTGGAAACCCTTGTATCTACGGAGCTGACATGAACTCCCTGGAGCTGTGCCCCTGGCTGGTTCCAGTTCTGTCCATCAAGTCTGCACAGGACACGTGGACTCCCTTTCCCACCCAAGAGCACTTCAGAGATTGATCCTAAGCCTTCCTTTATCTAGGGCAGCCCTCTCGATTTCTGTTTAGCCTGGCTCCCCAGAAAAGGCCCGGACTCCCTGCCATCATGCCACCAGGATCACAGTGACAGCATTACTTTGTCATGGAGCTTGCTGAGCCAGGCTATGTCCCTGGGGGCAGGGGCTATGCCGATCCCTGAACCGGCGGATGCTGCTGGAAGTGAGAAATCAGGTGTGCAGGGCTGTGTGGACATTTGATAAAGCTGCTAAAATGGGGACAGACTAGACCCCTGGCTGGTGGGTCACAGCCCAGGGAGGTCAGGGAGGGGATGAATCCAGGAGAGGCCTGGTCGCAAGGAGGATAGGGCAGGTAAACAGGCCAGCAGCTGGGCTAAGGTGAGAGTGCCTTGCTCAGGGCTGGGTTGTGTAAGAGGTTGGCTGAGTGCTGTCTTTTATTAGGGGTGGCTCAGAGCTTTTCTTGGCAGCTTCAGCCCAAAAAGACTGATCTGGGCCAAGAGGAGCCTGACTCACTGGGGCCATGGGTCAGGCTGGGTGGAGCAGGAGTCAGAGGCAGCATAACCTCCTCTGGGCCGTCTGAGACTGAGGTTAGAGACGGCTGGTGGCCAGCAGGCCTGAGGCTCTATCTCTGTGGTTTCTCCCGCAGGGGCAGGACTGGGGTGCTCCAGCAGAGACTCTAACCACAGCCTGGCATGGGGCTGGGAGGAGCCTGCAGGGGCTCTGCTGGGGGTGAAGAGGAGCTGCCTTTGAGGCTCTTGCTCAGATACTAGCTTGTGTCTGGAAGGACCTTGCAGGAGCTTGGCACACCCTTGTCACTTGACACTTTAAAGTGGGGCGACCGTTTGATGTCGTATATATTGAGCTCCTGCTCACTCTTCTTATCAACAGCAATAGCTGAGCCTTCAAGTTTTCCTTCAAGGCCGTCTGTCCACATCAGCCCTTTCTCCCTTTGGGCCAGGCCCTCCCCGACCCAGGTCGGCTTCTAGTGGATCTCCCCAACTTCAGGCACCCCAGTCCCTCTCTGCCTTGCCACTGGTGATGGATAAATTATCTTAAAATACTACTTCATCATGCCACTGCTCAAAACACTTCTGAGGTGCTCCATGTCTGAGTTCCTTGCTCCTTGAACTGGGCACGTTTGCTCCTGGGAATGAAGCTCTGCCTCCAATGTGCCATGTGCAGAGAAGTACAGTTTTCTGCAATGCTAATTGGATTGGTTGTGAAATAATATAGAATGATAGTTGCATATTTAAGCAAATATGGCTTATAAAAGAGTCTATTTTAAAATAAAAATTGCTGGGAAGAGATTTTGAGTCTGCCGGGGGGCTGCTTCATGCTGTGCTCCCAGACCACCTAGGGGTAATGTGTCCATTCTCCCATCAGCTCGGGATACTTAGGGGGCGAAGTTAAGACGCTCTGATAATAACATCTATTCTCTGTCTCCCACAGTTCTACCCAGGGGGTTCCACCTGTGCTGAAGCCCGCCTGCAGCTTCTCTGTGGCGTGGGTCCCCGATCCAGGCAGGCAGCTCCTCTGGTCCCACGGCTCCCTCCAGCTCGGTTCTGCATGCCCGAATATTGCACTCCTTTACTCAGATCCTGCTCACGCCCCAGCTCTGTCATCAGCAGGGTGCCTTCCTGGCCTCCCATGGGCACCCTGACGTCTCCTCGGGCCCATGTGGTCTCTCTCTGTCACACGCACACATGCACACTCACACATACTACGAGCTACCCCAAGGTGACTTTGGGTAGTCAATTTTAGTGCTGTGCAACAGAAGTGGTATCATGGAGACAGACTACCTGGATTTAAATCCTGGCTCCCCCACCTACTAGCTGTGCAGCCTTCAGGAAGCCCTACAACCTCTCTGTGCCTTGGTTTGCTCATCCCATCCGTGAGATGAGGACAATACTAGTGCTTACCTCCTAGGGCTGTTTTAGAAGAAATAATGCGTGCAAGTTGCTTAGCGCAGTGCCTGGAATGTAATAAGTAGCCAGTAAACATTAGTGGCTTTAATCGTTCGTGCTTGCTTTGCTGTTGATGTATTTCTGCAAGTGTGGCTGAGCGTCTTGGGGGATGGTATCCAAGAAGGCTTTTAACATATGACTGCTGAGTGAATGAATGACGTGGAGCTGAGGGCATTTCGCTTTGTGTTTTTCTGGCTAACTAAACATGAGCATCCGTGATCGTGGCCAGAAGTGGGTGCAGGCTTAGGGTGGGGAGTGTCAGTGTTGCTCTGCATGGTCTAAGAAGTTGAACTTGCCCTGGTGGAATGTCACGGGCACATTAGATTCCGACTAGCTGAGTTACCTGCCTTGCCAGCCCACAGATCTGGCTTCATCCTTGCTCTTCCCCACTGAGCTCTGGGCAGTCCTCTCTGTTGGCCCTGGGCCGGGAGGGAGGCATATCTCAGAGTGACTGACCACTTGTAAGTGGAGTCTGGGAGTGGCAGGACCGGCCTGAGAGCTTGTCATCGGTCCTCTGTCGAGGCCTTGGCTCTCTGTCATTGCTGTTTATGTATGTGTCTCACCTCTCCTGGACAGATGGGAGCCCCTTAAGGGCAGATTCATTGTCTTCCTTGTAGTTCAGTATCTTGCCCACAGTAGGTGCTCAATAAACATTTGATGAACGAGTGAAGTATTCACTGAAGATTGCAAACTACAAATTCTGTGTTGTTTTGAATCATCATACATGTAATATTTCATGTTACAAAGCACTTTCCTTCCTCTACCTGCATTGGTTTCCTCAAACAATCCTATGTTTGGAAGAGAGAGGCAGATGGCGCTCTTCTCATTTGGCAGGCCCAGAGAAGTGAGGGCACCTGCCTGGAGTCACACAGCAAGTAGACGTAGGAGCTGGGACTGACCCAGGGTCCCAGTGCCCAGACCTGGGCTCTGCACAGCAGCACAAACCCACCCCCTTGCATGGGGCCCTGCACTCTTCCCTGACGACACCTCTCTCTTTCATGCAGGGACCATGGACAAGTGGGTCCTTGATTCTCCCTGGAGCCTGGCCTTATGTAGTTTAAGCTTTTGGTGTTTGGATTCAATATATGCAAGCACTCATCTCCTTTCAGGCACTGGACCTGCTGTGAAGCTGAGTCTCCCACAGGCAAGCTGGGGTGGTGTGCAGCCCCTCTGCTTCCTTTCAGCAGGGCTGTCTCTGGAGGGTGTGGAAATTGGGACAGATCCCATCAGGTGCTGTCCCAAGAGTTTCTTACTCAGACAAAACTGAGAGGCAGATGACTGTTAAAAGTATTCTCGGTGGGAAAATGGTCAACTTGGAGACAGAATGGAGGTGTGCAGAACAGGATGAGGGTAGTGCCGGCTGGGGGTAGGAGAAGTACTTAATGGGCTGGTGCTAAATCTTAGGTCTTTCTTAAGCACCAGCCAGAGGGGCCACCTGGGCTGAGCTCTCCTGGTGCAGCACAGGGGTGTGCCCATCATCCTCCGCGCCATGGCACGGTGCCTCTCAGCAGGACAGAACGTGCTTAGGAGCCCTGGCAGGCAGTGGCTTTTCCCCAGTAAACCTTCAGTCCTTCAACTCTGGCCTCACATCACATATTTTCTGCACGTGATGAGCTTGAGCCACCCTTTGATCCTGGCTTGGTGGAAGACCGATGGGCGAGTAGTGGGCGATGCTGCCACTTTGCTGGTGATCTGTGGGTGCTGGGGGAGACCAGGGTCAGAGCAAACAGGCCCCCAGGTGAAAGAAGACCATCAAGGGGTGTGTGTGGCCTCACTAAGCCAACCTGGAATTCAATGCAGTGAAGGGATTATGGAGCTTTACAATGTCCACCACTCCCCAGATACATCTCCCACCGGCCTGTCCGCGAGAGCTGAGACCCACCGTGAGAGATGCTCCTTCCAGTTCAGCTACAGCCTCACTCTAGCGCACCTTCCCCTTCCCCTTCGGCTGAACAAGAATGCTCTTTCCTTTAAGTCCTGAGAGCAGAGACCCTCAACCCTGACAGCACAGGGTCATCTTCATCCAGGGAGCTTTAAAAAACGCTGACAGCCCTTCCTCCCCACTCCAAATCGGTACTGCTTTTAGAAAATAAACATCTGTGCAGGAAAAATGGATCAAGGTTTAAAAGGAAGAAGTGGTGGCTCAAGGGCCTAAAGGACATGGCAGATTGCGCCTTTAAGGAGGTCAAGTGCAGGAGAAGTGGATCCCTGCGGATGCTGAGGTCCCTCCCCGGGAGATTCTGACTTAATTGGTCTTGGGTATGGCTGGGGCATTTGAATTTTTAAAAGCTCCCCAGGTGGTGTTGACATGCAGCAGGGTCGAGAACTCCTGACCGGGTATGTTCTTGCTGCAGCAGGTGAGTGGGAGCTCAGGGTCAGGTTCACCTGGGAGCTTGCCAGAAAGGCAGCCTCCCAGCCCCACGCCCAGAGCACAGCCTGCATCGGAACAAACACCGGGTGGTTTTTCTGCTCACTTGAGCCTGAGCACTGGCTTCTCAGGGGTGTAACTGGGCAGTGCTGGGGGTGTAGACAGCTATGGGAAGGGGGTGGCGGATGGTGGGAGGGGGCCTGGAAACTATCTTCACTTAGTTCAGAATTTTTGTTGGGTGGTCAAGGCATTCAGTAAATGAGCAAAATCAGATTAGCTTTAGCAAAGGCAAAACCAAACCAAAACAAAAGCTAGATTTATGACTTTAATTAAACACCGTTTACATCCACTATGTCCAGATGAAAGGAGGGGCCAAGCACCCCAGTCTTTTTCAGCGTGTGTCTCAGCCTGTGGAAGTGAAATCTTTGCTTCCCATGGAGCCCGCTCAGGGCCGTAGCAAGTACGCTCTCGAGGAAGCCAGTTGTAGGTGGGGCGCAATGTCAGACATAAAAATGTATCACCTATGGAAATGCAGCCTCGCTCAGTGTTTAAAATATCTAAACGGAATGCCTTTGCTTTACAAACCTGCACAAGACCACAGAGAGGACAGACAGATGGGTTACTAATTTGCCGGACCCTGAAGAGGACAGAAGTCTGGGCCGTTTGGACCTATGAGGGGGTGAACCAGAGCTAGGAGGCTCCAGTTAGGGGGCCTGCACGGAGTCTTGCCGTGAACCTCAGTGAGGAATGCTGGCGGGGGGTGCAAGCTTGAATGGAGAGCGCTAGCGAAAACCACAAGTAGTCACACGGCAAGTGTGTGCCGTGCCAAAGAAGAGTGAACAGAGAAAGCCCCATTTGGGGAAGAAAGGGGCATTTGTGGAGGCAGCGAGGAGGGAAATATAACTGTGATTGGCAGAAAGGAAGGAAAGAGTGGACAGATTGGGGGATTTTAGACAGACACAAGAAAGAAGGGAAGACGAACAAGGGGGAAAGGAGTGGAGGAGGAGAGGAGAGAAGAGAAAATGAAGCCACAGTGCAGGAGCAGTGGCAGCACGGGTGGTAAGGGAGATGCCGAGGAGGAAGTGAAACAAGGCTGAAGATGGGCTGGGGCAGGGGACAGGTGCATGTTCCTGTCTGCCCCTGTTTGGAAGGGGGCAACGGGCTTCCAGCTGCTGAAGGCTCCCTGGTGGGGCTTCCTCCCTCCTCTCTCCCTTCCTCCACGCATCCCCTGAAGGATGGAGCAACCATCTTCCCTGCGATGAGGCATTGGGGCTCTTCTGTTCCATGGCCCCCTGGCTCCTGGCAAACCAGCTGCACTTGGACACAGACATCTCCTGGACCAGCTACTCAGGAGGGGAATGCAGAGGGGACCCGGCGTGGAGAAGGGAACTGACAACTCCGGCTTGATTC
This sequence comes from Lemur catta, assembly GCF_020740605.2. NCBI lineage: Eukaryota > Metazoa > Chordata > Mammalia > Primates > Lemuridae > Lemur > Lemur catta. The sequence goes on along the minus strand of NC_059143.1, from coordinate 33,552,868 downwards.
CACCCATTTTCCTCCCTCACGCCTACCCAGATGTACAAAATGAGCTTTCTGCAGATTCCCAAAGAAGCCACTTAGGGTTGCATTAATTGAGCATTAAGGAATGCGTGCATTTTGGAAGTGGCTGGAGGGGTTTGCCAAGATGCTTGTCGCCTGACCCCTGTAAAGCTTGACTGAGGTAATGCGGCAGCTAAATCGGCTATATTTAAACAACCAGATTCTGAAGGGATGGAATGTGTCTTCACATCCCGGGAAAATAAACTGAGCTTGTTGTGAAATCACTGAAGATGTGTTTTCTAAAAGGAGGGTGAGCGTTGATGAGCAAGACCCAGGGGAACGTCACAGGGGGTGGAACAAAGAGCACGGATTCCAGAGCAGAGCCAAATTCCAGCTCTACCACTTACGACGGCGCCATATTGGGCTCAGTCTCCTCCTTGTCTTATGAGGACTAGCGGAGGGCCCAGTGTACTGCCTGGGGTGCAGTGGGTGTCAACAAGTGTCATTTCTGCCTCCCTCCTCCCTTCTTTTCTGGGGTTGTCCCCAAGCTCTAAAGACTCCAACTGCCAGGGATTTAGTGAGAGTGGTTTGCTAAAGTAAGTATTTAGGAAGGTTGATCTTCCTAAAGCATCGATTTCTCCATAGCAGATCATGTGCTGGATATTGTTCATTCATTACAAAGTGTTTTCTGAGCATCTACTATATGCCAGTCACAGGGGATTCAAAGGTGAGAAAGAAAAAGCTCTTTTTGCTTTAATGGAAACCAGAAAGTAACTGCAAATGCCCAGGGATGGGGTTGTAGTGGTTTCCACTGGAGAGTAGGGGTAAGAAATGGAGGTGGAGGGGCATCTTTTGGTTGTTTAAAATAACTGAGAGGCACTACCAGTGTTTATTAGGTGAAGGCCAGGAAGGCTAAAGATCCTGCGATATGCAGGACAAGCCTAGACGACAAGGAATTGTTGCACTCAAAACGCTTGGTGAGAAACCCTGGTAGACTGTGGATAGAAAAAAGTCCTGAAAACCAAAAACTTGCCTGTTGCTAGAAAGATTTTTAATATTATCATTTTCCTAGGATCAACTTTTAAGACAGGCTTGAACTGGGCATTAAGGGGTTCTGTATCCTATTTCTTTCTGTTTTTAAGATTTCACAGGCTTGTTCATCCCCCTCTAGGCCTTTCCATCCACATCACTACGCCACTGTTTTTTCGTTAATGTTCCCAATTCCTTCATGCACGAGGCTGATGTGGCTGCTGTCAACTAAGAAGACGTGGGATTTGATCAGGATTCCAGGAGTGTCAGACCCCAGTGGTCAGAGATTTGCCTTTACAAGGGGTCCACCTCTGGCTGGGATGTAGATGGGATCACAGATTTGAGAGAGGACAAACGGCTCATGTGGGGACCTGGACCCACTGTCTTTGGCTTCATTCAGTCCACCCTCTGATCCGCTAGGACAAGAAGCAGGTAGAGAACTCCCCTAAACACCGATGACCCATCTACAACGCCTGCAGGGGCATTTGAGGCATTAAGATATAAATATTTTGGGGGATATGCATTAAAAATGAGATAATGATATGCTCCACCAAATAATCATATCCTTTTTAAGCCTCTCATTATCATGTTCATAAAATTCTACATATTCGCCATGGAAACTTCAGTTACTAAAGAGTTCAAGGAAAAGAGGAAAAAATGATTGCCATTTCCCAGATGCAGAAATGGCCATCGTAAACACTGGGAATGATCCTTCCAGACATCTCTCTGTTCGTAGTCACAAGCAGCAAGAGAAATGGACAGATAAAAATAATTTCCTAGGAACAGGATCATGCCTCATGAGCTAGTTTTTAAACAAACGTATTATATTTAATTTGACATGAATTTATCAAAAGAAAAATGAACTAAAGTGAAACTAAAGAAACCACTAAACTTCAGATAAATGTTTATTCATCACAGGAAATATTTTTAGTTTTTATAACCCTGGAAGGCTAAGAAAACAGAAAAACTATTTTGAAAAATATTAAGAACTTGGTATCTTTTCAAAAATTCCAGGTTTTATATTTAGTCAGTATTGATTACCTCCTTACTGAGAAAAATGAGAAAAATGCTTTTGGTATACTCTTACCAATTTTTATTAATTTTATTATTTACTAATAATTTTATTCATTGACAAATAATTTATTTATTAGTTATTAAATAATGATCTATTATTTATTTATTTAATTTTCCTTTTTTTTTTTTTAGAGATAGGGTCTTGCTTTGTTGCCCAGGCTGGAGTGTCGTGGCCTGATCATAGCTCACTGTAACCTCAGACTCCTGAGCTCAAGCAAGCCTCCCACTTCAGCCTCCCGAGCAGCTGGAACTACAAGAGCATGCCACCATGCCTGCATAATTTTTTAAAAAATTTATTTGTAGATTTGAGGTCTCCCTATGTTGCTTAGGCCGATCTTGAACTCTTGGGCTCAAGTGATCCTCCTGCCTTAGCCTCCCAAAGTGCTGGGATTATAGGCACCTGCCACCGTGCCAGGCCTTAAAAATTTATTCATTTAATTATTAGTGTTTTAAAATTAAATTTTTTAAAATTTGAAAATTTCTAAATTAATGTAGTACTTATTCAATACAAATTAAATTATTGACTCAAATAATGTACTAATAATTAAATAATTTAATAACCATTTAATGATTTATTAAATAAATAATACTTTGTTTATTAATAATAAATATATCTATTATTCTTTTTATTTTGTCAAGGTTGATATCATTTTGTTCTATAATTATAATTCCCAGTTGTCACATATATGGAGAAAGAGAGAGAGAGAGAGAATGTCTGTGTGTATACATATACAAAAGGAATTCAGTGATCATCCCTAGTTTTTTTCTCATAGCTTATATATTCCTAAGTTCTTTATTTTTTTCATTTTGTGGATGACAACATTTTATCACATACACACATACACATAATACATAATCCGCATACACATATGTTTGAAAGAAAGATGCATAGATAATGTCTCCCTTGAGTTGTCCATGTTTGGGCATGCCTATATGTTACTTAAAGGACAAATTTATTCATTCTTCACATATTTTCTGAGTGTCTCATGAGTGCACTCCAGAGCTAAAATGTTGACAGAGATAAAAGCATCTCTAAGGATGTCTCATACTGTTGCATTGAGATATTCAAAATCCCTCCCAAATCACAACTATAGTGATTGGAAGAGCTACTTATTAGGCTCTTACTAGGTGTGGCAGCCAGCCTCCAAGGTGGCCCTTAATGATCCTTGATGGTCTATGACTCCTGGAGCTAAGCTGTGAAAGACATTGCCACTCCAACCTTGCTCTCCTGGGTCACCTGCTCTCATGCAAGCTTTATGGAATTCCTCATGGAGAGGATCTGACACCTCTTGCCAACAATCAGCATTAACTTCCAGTAATACAGGTGAGCCACTTTGAGAGTGGATCCTCTAGCCCCAGTCAAACCTTCAGATGACAACAGCCCTGCCTGACATCTCGACGGCAATCTTATTAGATATCCTAAGCCGGAACAACCTAGTTGAGCTGCTCGTGGATCCCTGGCCAAAGACATTGGGAAGATAATAAATATTTATTATTGTTTTAAGCTGTTAAATTTGGGCAATTTGTCACACACTGGTAGATAATTAATATATTAGCCATTATTACTTCTTCAAGGATCAGATTAGATGGTCTCTTAGCAGAAATCTGGAAAAATATATTTTTTATGGAGGACGGTTCTCGGGGGAAGGAAGTAACTAATGTTTAAGGCATACCTACGATGTGTTAGGTACTGTTACCTATGTTATGTTATTTAATCCTCCTAGCAACCACGTAGAATAGTGTAGAGGGAACTGCTTACCAACGTGGAGGTGGTCTGCTGCCAAAATGGGATGATAAACCATGTGAGAAAGATCTGTTGGCCTCCACTTTTGCAGGAAATTAGTTCCCTATTGGTTGAGTTTCATGGGCACAAATGTCTCTTGGGGAAACAACCCTGATTGGAGATCAGTTTTGAAGACACAGTCAACCCACTAATTGAGGAATGAATATACCCAGGCCTCTGGCCTCCCCTTGGGTGCATCCCCAAGAAGTATTAACCAACATTGCCTTTAAGGGGGCTGAATGCATGAAAAAAATGAGAAAGCAAAGTAAGAAAATATTAAAACAGCTAAAGCACTCCATGGTTTAGTTATTTGTCCATCCTTAGCAAGGACCTCTCATTTGCAAGACTTGTAGCCTCGAGGGATGTGGAATCTATGATCTCTGTCCTCCAGGAACTGAGGGATGGTTAGACACATAAAAACCACATAGGATGCATGACATAGAAAATTGCTCCAGTGGATCCTGTAGTGTGGCTTGCTCAATCCTCTTTCTAGGGTATCTTACTATACCCAAGAGGCTGGACAGCTAAAATTTAAATTTCTCAGCATCCCTTGCAGTTAGTGTTTTACAAGAAAATTAGGCTCTGTCAATTACAGACATTTAGGCAAAATTTAGAATGTGGAAGTGAAGCAGAAGACTTCTTCCTGCTCTTTTGCTGTTTTCTGATGAAAGTAAGTTTCATGGACATATGATGTTTTCCTTCCACTGTGTGCTCGGCCACCAGCTTTGTGGGGTTTGAGAGGCAGTAGCTGCAGTGGCATCGTGAGTCTGGCTTCCTGATCCCTGGAATACAGTGGTGGGTTCTTGAATGCAGTAGTGTCCGTGGTAACCTCAGATGTAGTAGCTCCTATGGTAGATCTGTTTGTGGTGTTCCAGGAGTAATTTCAGTCCCACCTCTAGAGCTCCTTCTGTCCCAAATTTTGTAAGCTCTAAATCCTTACATTAAATCCTTTTCCCCTTTAAATACCTGTAGTGGTTTCTGTTTCCTATGCTGAACTCTGACTCATAAATGCCATAACAAAGGAACCACAGAGTGTTATGTGAGATTGGAGCAGAGGAGGAAAGGGATGGGATGATTAGAAGGAAATTTTTGGAGAGGCAACTTTTTCTGCAGAAAGGAGGATGGGCTTCAAACCCCAGGAGAGGTGAGGGTTTCCTGGTGGGAGCGATTAAAAGCCTGTTTCTTTTACCCCCAAGTTGGTACTTCCCGGTCACCTTCTACCCTCCAGTTGGATGGGTTATGGTTTTTATTAAGGCCTGGACTTGAATGAATAGTTACTTGGAGTTTCTGTTTGTTGTCACTGGGAAATGTGTTATTTCAATATGGGATTCAATACCTAGAAAACAAATCTCATGGAGCCTCCTCACGTATCCTACAAAGATAATGCATCTGGAAAAGACAGCGCATTTCCTTTCCTGCCGCCTCCCTTCATCACCCTGCTGGATACTGCAGGCTGCTGTCCCAAGCTCCTGATCACCTATCTTTCCGGGGGAGGATGAAATGGAGGGGCCAGGTGTTCTCTGACATGGCAAACCAGAAGAAAAATCATTGCGTTGGGAGTGAGGGGACCTGGGATCTAAATTTAGCTCAGCTGCTTACCAGCTGTTTAACCTTGGGCAAGTTTAATTAATAACCAAATCTTTAATATCTTGTGCATCTGCCCACTTCTCTCCAGTTTAAAGGCTGCAACCTTAACTCAGACCATTATCATTTCTCCTGTTATCACTCCCGTTATCTGTGCATCCTCCACAATCCATTCTTCTTAGAATAATCTTATAAGAATGCAAATTAGATCATATCATCTTTCCTTTAAAAGACTGTAATGTTTCTTGGTGCCCCTGGGATGACAAAACTCCTGGGCAGGACATAAAGTCTGGTTTGTCTCAGTGGAGTCACCCTCCGCTCCAGATGGGGCTGTATTTTAAAGTGAACTGAGACCAACAGTCTCCAAAATGCGGAGTTTGCCCTGAAGGGTACATAAGATAGTCCACTGGGGCGTGGGTAAATATTAGAGCTTCTATGCATATTTTTATTTAAAAATTAAGAAGGAAATTAAGCTTTACCAGCTTTTAATATAAGGTGTCCTGGCTCAGACTGTTTTTCAAGTTGTCACCTGTCACGTGTGGTCCTTGTCCACCATGTGGGAAGATCAGCATTGCAAAGTTAAGAGGTTGGTGGTTGCTTGTGCAGGCTCTGGTGCCAGACTGCCTGGATAAATGCTTTTGATTGGCCAGGTGCGGTGGCTCACGCCTGTAATCCTAACACTCTGGGAGGCCGAGGCGGGTGGATCGCTCGAGGTCAGGAGTTCGAGACCAGCCTGAGCAAGAGTGAGACCCCGTCTCTACCAAAAATAGAAAGAAATGATTTGGACAGCTAAAAATCTATATAGAAAAAATTAGCTGGGCATGGTGGCGCATGCCTGTAGTCCCAGCTACTGGGGAGGCTGAGGCAGGAGGATCGCTTAAGCCCAGGAGTTTGAGGTTGCTGTGAGCTGGGCTGACGCCACGGAACTCACTCTAGCCCGGGCAACAAAGTGAGACTCTGTCTCAAAAAAAAAAAAAATGCTTTTGATTGGTTATTAATATTATATTATTATGACCATCATTCTGGGGAAGAGTGAAGTCTCATGGTTCAGAAGGATTTACAGAAAATGGACACTCAGATTAGTAAGATTCCCACAAGGAAGATGAATGCAAGCCCAAATGATTCGTAAGAAGGTGGTGGGGCTATTGCTTCCTCAGTTCTGATTATGAGTTCGTCACCAGCCACATTGTAAAGTAAAGGCAATGACAATCGAATGAGCCACCATGAGAATTAGGCCAAACAAAATTCAAAATTATGAAGTCGACTTTAAACAAAAATTGATATTCATGTTCATTAGAGATGACCCTCACCTAAGTGTGTACTGTGCGTTGACATATTGGCTGATGTAAGCACACACATGTAATCTGTAATTAAACAAACATATTGGAGGTATCTGCTTAAAAGTGTTTTTCTAGTAGAACTGCACAGTAAAGAAATTTGGATGGGTAAGCACACTCACGGAGCTAAAATTAAAACAGAAACAAATGAACAAGAAAAGAAATTTGGAGACCACGGAGGGAGGCATAGACTTGGTCTTGACTGTGCAACAACTTTCCCCAGACCCAATACATATCGTCTGATGCAACGTATGGATGGGGACCCATTGGTTATTGATGCTTCTGACTCATTTATGCAGCACGGTTGTTTCTGTGCACTATATTTTCAGTGGGTCTTAGAGTAGACTTTATGATTTGAAGTACTTTAACTACAAAATTATTTGATCTGGATATTGTCAGATATTTACTGAGCATTTAAAAATGGTCAATATTATGTACCATACAAAATTATGTTGCTGATTGGATGGAGTATGGTAACCGGCATCCTCACGATGGCAAATTGCCTCCTGACATTAGGACCAATTGGATCATATAGCAATTCCATCATTTAGAAACCAGTAAGAAATGACATTTTTGCATAGTATTTGCTCTTGAAGTGATTTGTTTACCCCCGCCATCAAAACTTAGTCAATAAACCAGAGGGATTGACAAAGTGCCACTGTTGGGCAACAGAGAAGAATTGGAAAAGTGAATTGCCGGTAGTCAGTGAGTAGTTATAAATAATCAGCTTATTCCCATTGCAGAAATGTCCCTGACCAGGAGAAAATTTGACTGGTGGGAAATTCGAATCCAACAAAAGCAGGCCATTTATTTCAGTATGAATACATTCGAGAGTGGATATGTTCTCATTCTCTAAGTAAGATGGCTCTCCAAATACCTGGTTTTGTTAAAGCCACGACTTCTGACACTTAGACCCTCTCCAGGTACCTGGCATCTGAAATTATACTATTAGTGATTCACTCCTTTGGGCTAAGCACAGACCTCTTCAGGTATCCTCTTTTGAAAAACAAGCACCCCTGGGAAAAGTCAGCACATCGAGTCAATGACCCCTCAGTGTGAGTTGGTCTATTAAATGATTTCCCTGCTGGGAGAGCTCTAGGGCAGTGGGCTGTTTGTGGGGCATCCTGGAAGGGGCTGTATGAGAGGGGATGAGAGCTGAGGGTTGGAAAAGAGAAAAGGCAGAGGGAGGAGAATGGAAAAGGACAGCTTTAATGGTTTCAGTTTTGACAAAGAAAGAACCTAATTTTAACCCTGTAGTTCAGGTCTAAAATAGACTACATCAACCACTGATTTATCATAATCCTCGGACTTGGGTAGGACTCACACCTTTCAGAGTTAATTCAGTGTAATACAACATGCAAGGGACTTGATAAACACAGTGAACTCTCAGTTTTCAGTGACCCTGCCATCTGCTTGCTGATTATTGATGGGCAATCCAGGACGCAGATGAGACCACTCTCTGGGAAATCTCACCCATTTCCTTATCAATTACGGACAAACAAGAGGCAGGAAGGGTGAATTTCTAGAAAGAATAGAAAAATGCTCTCCAGAGCACAAAATCGCCGTGATTGGGGATTACCTGTCGTACATTTAGCAGGATGTCATTTCTCATCGCTGCTGTGGGTGATTGAGCAGTGGCTGTTCTGATGGAATCTTTTTGATGATTCGGTTCTGATGTTCACCCCCCTGCCTGTTCAGCAAACTGACACATCTGTTCGATGCCGCCCCCTCCCAACAACTGATTGATTCAGTGGATTCAGTGGGGGAAAAAAAAGATCAAAGGAGTGTGACAAAATGTACTTTCTGATAGAATTTATCAATCAGTAGCTAACTAAATTGATGGGTTATTTTTATCTTGATTTTTTTATTTTTGTTTTCAGAAATAACAAGTTAGCTAACTAAAAAGACCAGGTGTCTAATCGCCTTGGCTGGTTGTGCTGACAGATATTTGATATGACATCAATTGACTGAACTGACAGGAATTTGAATGAGTTCAGTCAAAATGTTTGAATCTATCAGCGAGGAGTGTCAACCGCTTTTTGCTCTGGAGAAAGCACTCAAGTGTCTGTGTTTTACCGTGAGAAATCACACGCCTTTTTGGCCCCCAGATACAGACAGAAGAGAATTCTTTGAAAGAACCTGGGTGAATTTTTGTGCCTTCTGATCTCTTGCAAAGGCTTGAGTTTCTCAAGGACAGACCAACTTCTGGGCCCCGTCATGGTCACATGTTTCAAGTCTCTGGAGAAGGCAGAGTCTCCCTCTGCAGAAGGGAGTTGGGGGTAAATGTGTTTTTCACATCACATCATAGACCCTACTTGGGGTGAGGCCAGAGCTTGGCAAGTGGGGCAAGGGGGCGGAGGGGGGCAGGGAGAGAGACAGAGACAGAGAGAGAGAGACGACTCACAGAAGAAAGAAAAAGGTTTTATATTTTAGTATCTTTAACCGCATCTCATTGTCTCTGCTTTTTGAACAAGGGCCTTGCATTTTCATTTTGCACTGGGCCCCACAAAGTCTGTAGTTGGCCTTGTGTCTACCTCGTGGGCCGTCAGGGGGATTCGATGGGCAAGTTCAGAACAGTGCCTGTTGCTCAGACAGCACCCGGTGTCCTCTTTGTCCTTGTCCCTGCTGGGGTGTGGAGATGCTGCTGTTCCCTTCACTCTGGAGAGAGAGGGCCACAGTGACGCCATGGGAGGGCGTATCTCCATCCATCAAGCCCATAACAAAACAGTATTATCTGCTCTCTTCCTAAGTCCTGACCCGCTTCTTTAAATCAGGCCAGGTAATTGAGAGGTAACCACTTTTATAACAGTCAGAGCAGGTCGGGGCCGGGACTGTCTCAGGCATCTCGCTGAACCCAGCTGGAAGGAGCGCAAGGGGGACTGTCATATGGCCACATCCGCTGCGATTCGACTCATTGCCAGCACGATAATGAATTTAAGAATGAGCTGCTGGAATGAACCCTTGATCAGGAGGGAGGCAGTAATTGTGCCGGTTATTAGCGATTACTCCTCGATGGGGGTTAGGGGTGTGAGCAATAGAATTCAATGAATTTCCTTTGAAAGTTCTGCTGCGCAAAGTAAGAGATATAAACGCTACATTATGCGTCTAAAATACCTCCAGGGTTTGGTTTATAGACTTGTTTATATTTATATATTTATTTGAATGTTTATGACTTTCTCTCTGTCATTTTCACATTGGCATCTCCATACTCATTATGATTTTATGACTGCTTTTTGGAAACCAGTGGCTGCATACACCAGCATATGATTTGATGAGAGAAGGGTATCTAGAAAAGGAAAACAAGCTTCATATTATAGTTAGGGGGAAGAGGCTTCCCTGGGGTAAGGAAGTTAAAAATGAAGTGAGAGGTCTGCGTGCTTTAGTTAGAATCTCGGGGAGTTATTGCTTGAAGGCAGCGAGAGAGGCTCCTTGGAAAGGAGGCAGAGGCCTCGAGTGGCAGAGAGACCGATCAGTGGTCTCAGAGCGACTTGTTTGAAAGTCAGGACACTCTTTTCCTTCCTATGCACGGGGCCGATTTATCTACTGGGCACAGTAAGTACGATCCCTACAGCCCACAATACTTTTAGGGGCTCACGAAATGCTTTAATTTATTTTTTTAAATCAGTAGAAAAAAATGCATAAAATCCAGCTTACATTATATTTGTCTCAATACTGACAGTCATAAAATGTAATTTTTAATATTTTTTTATGGAGAAAGGGACCTACAAAAGTAAGTGCCTGGGGCCCCCACAAGTCATAACAAGGCTCTGCCTGTACAGACCACCTAAGAGATCTGCGGGAGAAATGCCGGGGGGAGCCCACTGGGCAACCCACCCCCCCGCAGCACCAACTTTCCACCCCCATCTCAGCTCCATCCCTTTTAAGCTCTCAGGTATCAAATCTACAGAGAGATCATTTCAAACAGGGAGCAGGGGCTCCTGGGTGATCCGTTCTGATGGGTAAATGGTGGCAGAGATAACCTACATGGGCAATTACACTCGCAGTGAGCCCTGGCTGACTCAGTCTCGGTTAGGAGGCACTCGAGGGAGTCCTGGCTCTCAGGGTGTCCATTGTACGTGTGAGCCATAACTGCCATGTGAATGTGTGCGTTTTATAGAAAGTTCCATTTAGTGAAATGCAAGCTGTGTTGGGCACCTCCGTTTGGGTGTGTCTTGACTGGCCTGCACCTTCCCACGCCCGACCCTCCTGTGAGGCTCCCTAATCTTAGTAAAGGGACTATCCCTTGCCTGGTAGCTCATACTTCTCACTCACACCCCGCCCCCCAGTGCACCAGCAGTTCCTGTTAGCTCCACCTCTAAATTATATCTGGAGTCGACTTTTTTCATCACCTTTACTGCTAAGTGACAGAGCCCAAGGTACCTTGATCTGTCTCCTGGATTATGAGAATCCACACCCAGACCAGTCTCTCTGTGCCTGCCTTCGTCTGTTCTCCACACGGCAGCCAAGGGGTCCTTTGAATACGTACCCTGACTCCCTCCTCTGCTCAGAACCCCTCCGGTGACTTCCCAGCTGGCTCAGACACAAGCCAAAGTCCTTCCATGGCCCCCTGGTCTCCAAGACCTGGCCTCTGGCTACTTCTCTGATGTCATCTCCTGCCCCTCGCCTCCATCCCTGCTTTGAGCGTGCCAAACCCACTCCTGGCCCCGGGCCTTTGCACGTGCCATTGCCTCTGCTTAGAACAGCCTCCCCCAGGTGGTCCTGTGGCTCCTCCTCAGGAAGGCGCTCTCCAGCCACCCTCTCTGCTATAGCACAGCCCCAGCCCCCAGTGTTCCCTCCCCTCGGCGATGAAGTCTCCTGAGGGCAGGAGCCATGTCTTACTCACTGCTCTATCTCTACGGACTGTGACAAATCACATATTTCAATAATATTGGTTGAACGAACGGATAAAAGACTGTGACAGTAAAGTATCTATTCTTTAAAAAATGTCTGAACATCTGCCTATACCTGTAGGTTTTCCATTTTCATCACAGACTCGGATCCTCAGATGGAACTTGGTCTCACCCCGGCCCTGCCTGGCTCCGTCTCTTGTCTCTTTCCAGGTGCTTTCCTGAAACAGCCCCGGAACTGGTCTCCCTGCCTGGGCCTTAAGGTGTCTCTGAGACAGAACTCGGGCCTGTTCCTCCCCTGCTGAGGCCCCTGGAACCGTCCAGCCAGCCTCTCCCCCTCCTCCTCCTGCTCCTGGTGGCAGCAGCCTGGGCCTTGTCAGTGGCTGCAAATGGCCCTGCTGTCTCAAGCCGTCACTTTTATACCACAAATTATCATGACACGAGCATTGCTCAGAACAGCTCTCAAGTTGACAGGGAAGAGAGAGGGAGGAGAAAAAAGTCTGCCCAGTAAATTTCAGGCTGAACTGTGGGAAGAGGAGGACAGCAAGCAGGGCTGCCACCGGGGCTGGGGCGGGGGTGGAGGGAGAGGACTGTTCTGTCTGCAACTTCTGTTGGGCGAAGGTTCTGTCTGTCACTTCAAGTGACATTTCTGGAGCACATGCTGCGCTCAGTGGATATGGGGATGTGCGCTGGGGGGCGGGGTGTGCTGCCCATCAGTTAGTGGGGGACAGATGGCAGGCGGGTAGGCCCGGGGAGAGGAGAATCCCGAGGGAGAAGCACAGGGTGCGAGGTGACCCCACCTGGTCTTCCATGAGGGGAAGAGGGGGTGAATCAAAGACGGGGAAGGTTAGAGCAGTGCATGGGCTTTGGCATGGAGGATTGAGCTGCTGTGGCCAGTTCCAGGGACCACGAGAGCACAGGAAAGCCGCGGCAAAGAGGGTGAGGTGGGCAGGGTGGAAAGGTGGCGGGATGCCGTTCTGTGGAGGGCACGGTTCACCTGGAAGGCTGCAGGCAACCGAGGCAGGGGTCTCAGCACAGAAAGGGCTGGCCCAGGCTCCCAGCTTAGAAAAACACCCTTTTGGCAATGTAGATGTGGAGGCTGGAGACAAGTTGGGAGGCCATTTCTGGAACTCACTTGAGGACTGATAAACAGTGAGAAGACATGCAATCAGCCTTCTTTGCAGACCTGTTTGAGGTTTGGATGGGATTGGTTGTTAGATGGCTCAAAGGCCATTCCTGGAGGACAGGGACATCGGAGAGCCACTGAGGCAGGAGATAGGTGTGACAACAGGGAAGGTGGGTGGAGGCTGAGTGGCGAGGAGCACAGAGTAGCTGTGAAGGCAGTTTTATTGTATCATCTGGGTGAGGCGACAGTCCCCAGTTAGCCAATTAAACACCGATCCAGGTGTCGGTACAAGGGCACTTTGCAGATGTGACTAAGGCCCACAGCCAGCTGACTTTAAGAAAGGCGGATCGTCCTCCATGATCTGGATGGACCTGATAGGATCAGTTGAAAGGCCTCAAAAGTGGCACCAAAGCTCTCCTGAGAAAAGAGAAATTCTGCACGTGGACAGCCACTTTGGCCCGTGCCCAAGGGCTGCAGGCTGCCCCTCCTGACAGCTGCCCACTGGATTCTGAACTTGACCCGCCGGCTCCACAACTGCACAAGCCGGTTCCTTGCAATACATCTCTTAATATACCTCTCCTACTCGCTCTGCTTTCCTGGTTGAACCCTGACTATACCATAGCTATGATGGAGACCAAACCTACCCGCTTGCCCCAGGCAGGTCTCTTGGTTCCCTGTGTGCCGTGTCCACTCTGCAGATGAGGGTGCCCCTGTCCTGCCTCTTTCATCAGCAGCCTTGTGGAGTATCAGGTGGCAAAGATGAGTGTGTCTGGGAAATGTCCATCCGGTGCGTGCACAAACACACACACACACACACACACACACACACACACACACACACACACACACACACACACACACAATGGCGGGACTGACTCCAGCCTCTCAGAGAGATCCAGACCAACAGGCTTCATTTTGTAAGTTATTCCCTTTCTCTCGCCCAACTCCTGGGTTTCATACATCTCAGGAAATACCTATTCTGGCTGTCTTCCTTCCCTTTTAATTCTAATATCTCCCTGTTCCCCAATAAGGGTTTGAAATATACCCGCAGTGTTTTGAATGAAGATCCTGTTCTAGCGGCACATGCCTCCGTTAACCAACACCAAGCTCAGGAGTCCTGGGGGTGAGATTCATTTTGTGCTAGGCAGCCGCGCCAATTGCCACTGCTTCCAGTAGTATTTCAAACTTATCAAGAGCGCTTGGCAAGCCAGGCATTTCCACATGGTTTACCCACATTAATTAATTTAGCCTTATGCCACCATGGCGAGACAGGAGAGTGCAACGGGGGTGCACAGGCAGAGTTTGAAGGGGGGCTGGGGGGAGAGGCTCCTTACAGACAGAGGGAGGGGAGGGTCCTTACAGAGCAGATGCCTTCCTCCAGTTATAATGGGCGGTTTTTATTTTTCTTGCATGAAATCTGCACCCCTCAGGCGGGGGAGGCGGGGGAGGCGCACTCCATGAAGCATGAGCGACATGGCCCCGTGACATCATTTCTGCACTGTGTCTTCATGATCGTTGGGGGTAGGGGACAAAACCTCCTTAGTGAATATGCCGGGGGCAGCCAGCTCTATCTGATGTTGACTCCAAACATCAGGGATTGAGTCAGGTGAACTGAACAAGGACATTCAAGGCTTCGGGGTATGTGGAAGGGATGGAGGCTGGGAGGCGGGGAAGAGGCAGGAGGCTGCCACTAACAGAGTACCCAGTACCTGCCAGGCCACGTGGGAGAGTCTTGCTTGGTTCTAATCCTCAGAGCAACCCTGCTAGGAAGTTATTACTGTTTTCATTTTATAGGAGGGGAAACAGAGGCTCTGCCTGGCATTAAAATCTTTGCTGTTTCCTCTCTATGTAGGAGGTTTTGAGCTCTGGCAGAGGACATGATTTCTAGCTCCAGCCACATGATTTCGAGTAAGTCACTTAATGCTGGTGTGCCTCAGTTTAGTTCATGGTTAAGTAGAAAGATAGTTTACTGCAGTGGCAAAAGTGTGGGGTTTGAAGGCAGACTGCCTTGTTGTTCTAGAACCTTCTATGCTTCAGCTTTTTAATAAAAAAGTCTACAAAATGAGAATATAAATAATATCTACCTTAGAGGGTTATTGATAAAATGAGATATTGCATATAAAATGCTTAGTATGGTGCTGGCCACACTGTTAAGTGCTAAATAAATGTTAACTATTATTAATTCCTCATGGAGACATCGTGAAGATCATTTTTCTAGTTCGTTTTTAATGAGGCCCTGCTTTTTGCATAATGTTGTGCTTAAGGAGGGTGTTCTAACAGCTACGCACACACATTGAAAGGGTGTAAAAGCATAGTATTATTTTTATAAGGCAAGGAAATAGTTTGCAAAGGCGGTTGCACAAGTAGGCAACAAATGTTGAGATGGTTGAATGAATGAGGTGGTCAGATTGTGGAGGGGTTAATGCAGGAAGGTTTCGTGGAAGAGTGAAATCTGGGCAGGGTTTGGAGAGAGGAAAGTATTATGGTCTGGGGAAAGCAGCAGTCATTTCTGGAGGCGAGGAGCTCTCGCAGGGCTGCGGGGAAGTCGTGCGTGTGTGACTAGGTGGTTGCCTGGTGGGAGCCTGTTCTGACCAGGTGTGACCACTGCCGGGGGGTGGTCGAGTCAGGGTCATGACGAGCCATGACTGTGTGTGTGGGAGTATCACTTTGGTGGCGAGACAGGCTTTGGAGTTCTGGCTTGTTGCTGAGTGTTCCAGAATTTACAGCGGAAAGACATCTGGTTCAGCCTCCAGTCTATCAGACTAGAAAAGGTGATCCTGATTTTTGCAAGGAAGAGACAAGTGAGGTGCCAAGAGTTGTGATGGGCCCAGTATCTGGACGGTTGGAAGGCTGTCCCTACTCTGGTCCACTCTGCCTGTCCTGATGCCTTCTGTTCGCAGCAGCAACTGGTCTAGGAGAGAGAGGAGAAGAGGAGGTGACAGAGGAAGGGAGGGACAAGCTGGACCTTGCAATCCTAATGACAAAATGAGGAACAAAGACAGCTTAGCAGGTGATCCTTGAAGCTCGTGGAGAAAACCCACCGTGCTATTTTCTTACCAGAGGAGGCCGTGGAGTGTTCAAATTCTGCTTTCCCCTCCCCCACTGCCCTGGTTCCCTTGAACCTCATATCTAATGTCTGAGCACTCAGTGATGCATCTTATACTTACAGATCCCATTGCTCTAGTGCATTTCTTAACACTCTGCATCTTGGTACGGTGCACTTGAGTAGTCTGCCCTGTGGTCTTTCCCAAGCCCTCCACTCTAGTCATGAATAATCAACTCTTCTCTCTGTCCCCTACACCCCCTACTGTGTGCTCCAAATCCCCACACCCATGCAGTCCATGTTCTACCAGGATCCTATGCTCTGGTAATCAAGGTCCTCATTCATATCACATTTAAAAATAGTAAACAGTACTAAACACCTCATGTCTTGGGAAACTCTGGCAGGTGCTTTTTTGTGCTGCTCAATGCCCTCTCCACCGGTCAGGTATATAGCTCTGGAAATTTTTTACTGAAGGAGCTTAGGGGCGACAGACTGGCTGGAAGGTGGGGAAGGTGCTAGTGTTTAAAGTTGTATTTGCATAGTAAGCCCATAGTCTTTACTTAGCTTGAATACTAAAGATCAATAAAAATAGCATAGCTTTCTAAAAATGCTTTTATTCACCCTTTATGTAAGATTGAGGAAATGCTCACCATGTCTAAGAATGTTATTCTCAGGATTTTGTTGTTATTAATATTATTATTATTTGGGGGGTTGTTGGAGAGGATGGGAGGCCTCAAGCCTGTGACCCTCCCTCCCGGCTCACATGGACTCACACTGATGGCCCACATTATACTTCTATTGTCCAGCTCTGCTTTAGAACCTTGGATTTTTAGTTGTTTGACAATGCAGGTTCCAAGGGGTCCTTTTGTACTTTGCCATATTGGAGAGGAGATCTGGGGGGTGTCTGATATATTGCCAAAAATCACTCAAAGGAATTGCTTCACCTTACTGCCCGCCTGTGTCTAGCCATATGAGGAATAACGCTCATGGACATGTTAAAGATTGCAGAAGTTTAAAGTACATAACCCAGACATGGGAGGATTTGTGCCTAAGCTGTTGGACTTGAACTGTCTACTGGGTCTCCCTGGCCCTCATTAGGCCACAGAGCTTTGCCTCCCTTTGCCAGAAAGAGCCAGACAACAGGCCAGGGTCAAGTACTGCCCCTTCCTGCCCTCAAATGCCTGTTGCTTTTGGCTGTGCCAGGCCTTTAGAGTGGGTAGGAATACAATACGGTGTGTTTTGGCTGTGGAGCAGAGCCCTGGGGACTAGACTACCGCCTTTTAGTCTTGGGTCTCTGGCAGCCTGCATGGCCACTGTGGGGAAGCATCTGCTTCCCAAGAGGTAGACTGGGAATGGGGTGCCCAGCTCCACGTGGAAGCTGTGTTTTTACCGTGCTCAACCTCCAGCTGGGAACAAAACCGGTTCCATCTTATATCCTGACATGTGGTGTTGGCAACAGGATGTCAGAATATTTAGACATGCAAAAAATTGGTTGAGTTTGTATTTATTGTATAGGCCTCTATAGACCCATAGATTGGGGTGAGGAGGGCGGAGAGGTTGAATAATCATCTAGTGTAATCTTCTCATTTTACATTTCAAACAAACACCCATCAAGAAGATGGAAACTGCCATCACTGGGCCAATTCCTTTGGTCAGTAATTTTCCCCCCAGGATGGAAGGGAGGCATTTGGTGCTGACTGTTCTCGATCCCAGTGATTATCGTACATTAATTACTCCCTGCCATGGAGCTAGAGGTTTTGGACTCTCTCTCTGCTCCTTTGTCATCTGGCTGTTGCATGCTGCTGTGAAGATTAAAATCAAAGGACTTCTAGTGGCTCCAAAGATTCCTACCCTTCCCTATGTCTCCCAGTGCCTGTCATTTGAAGCTTAGAAATCTAGTGGCTCTACTGATGGGTGGCAATTGGGCTAGCCTGGAGCACAGCTGTAAAATTGATGAGATGACTTTGGCTCTGCCAGCTGCCTTCTTCTACGTGTGCTTTTGCTCCATGTACCCAGGACTCTTAGTGTGTTGGGGGTGCCTTTTCTGGTGGCAATCATGTAAACAGCTGAGAGCCTTGCCACTCACAGTTTGCCCATGGCTGGGGGCTTGTTAGAAATGTGCAATCTCAAGCTCCCCCTCAGACCTACCGCATGAGAATCTGCGTTTCAGTAGGACTTCTAGGGGATCTGCTTGCCTCTTACAGTTGAAGAAGCATTGGTTTAGGGTATTAGTGAGTTAAGGTATCATCACTCTCAGGTATTTGCATATCAAAAGGGTAAGGATAGAGTATGAACAGTTTAATTAAAAAAATACATCTCCAGTGCAGGTGAAAAGGGGGAGAATTAAGACCTCAATGATTGACATCTGGTATTTATATCTGTGTGTTTTGGGGTAGGGGTGGGAGTGGAGAGGGTGGTCGGCAATTTGAGAGCTCTGACTCTGGAGCCTGCCTGCTGAGGTCCAACTACTGGCTCTGTCACTTATGTGATCTTAGTTGTGAGACCTTGGGCAACTTGCATCAGTTTTCTCATCTGCCAAATGGGGATAATACTATCACTACATAGCTGGGTTGTTAGGCTGAAATGATTTAATTCAAGTCTAGACATTAGAACAGTTCCTTAGCACGTTGTCAGCACTCCACCAATGTCAGCCTTTATTCTGATCATTTTCCATGCATGAGGCTGCCCCTGGCAGCTGGGTCAGAGATGTTCATGATTGCAGGGTGTGACATTCCAATTTCAGGGACTTTTGCACAGATGACTGGTGAGTCCCAGTGTTCATGTCTGCTCTTGCATTCCAGGGGTCTGGACTTTTTGGATCCTGAGGGTGCTAACATATGGGATGGATGGCCCTACTTGGCTTCCTGCAAGACAAGCTCTGCACAGACACGTGAGCTCCTGCAATTGCCTGTGTCCTGTGGCAGTTTCCAGAAAACAAAACCAATTCACCTCCAGGGACTCTTCACCCTGTTTTGTTGGGAAATAAACATGCAATATTTTTTATTATGTGAATTATAGTCCAATAGGAAATGAACTAAGACTGTCCAACTTCTTTAGGATGGGCCATTTCATAGCGAGGGTTGGGGAGTCTGGGTCTGTGAGTTTATGTAAAAAACAACATTGTCAGCAGCTCTGATCTGAGGCAAAGAGAGCCAGCACCCTCAGTGAAGGTCTCTGTCTTGTTGAGCCAGGCAAGTGGCATGCTTTGGCAGAAATAACCAAATTGGGATTCAGGAGCCCTGGGTTTTCAATTTGCTGGACGTTGGGTAAGGCATTCTCTCTCTCTCTCTCTCTCTCTCTCTCTCTCTCTCTCTCTCTTTCTGCCCTTGGCTGCTCAGCTGTAAAACAAGAGGGAGCTGAACCCAAATGTCTGCCAAGGGATTGCTGGAATCCCATGTGCTCTGCAACTAATCATCCCAGCAGCTAGACTGGTCACAATGGGATGTTCATCAACTTGGGAGAGGAATCATGGCGCCCACCTCATTTTCTGA
The DNA here is from genome assembly GCF_020740605.2 of Lemur catta. Lineage (NCBI taxonomy): Eukaryota > Metazoa > Chordata > Mammalia > Primates > Lemuridae > Lemur > Lemur catta. Next base: position 33,533,560 of record NC_059143.1, on the reverse strand, counting down.
GAAGAGTTGAACCTTGAGAAAGCCCAGTCCTGCTGGGGCACCTGGGAGCCTTCCTACTCAGACACAGAAATCTGCAAGCTCCTCGGAATTCCCAACACTCCTTTGCCCTCTTTCTTCAACGGTACCTCCCGCCTCCCAACCCTGCCCCAGCCTTGCCACTTCCCCTGTCTTCAGCAAGTTAACCAAATTCTCTCTTCGTGGACAGTTCAATGGAAAGTTAGTCTGAAACGACAGTATATCATATTTCATGAATTTAATAGGGTTTTCATGATTTTACAAAGTGCCTCCACCAGACACTCGCAGCTGGAGGCGGCTCAGCGGGAGGCTGAAGCCCTGCATCTGGGTTTTTCAACTCTTGCCAAAATCCATTGAATTTGATCCGGAATGACTATGAATCTTTGGAATGTACAGTCCCTTTTCTTTTGCCTTATCCAAATAAAAAAAGGGGAGTGGGGAGGGTGGTGCTGGGAAATGTCCTATGAGAATTCCATATGGAAACACTAAACGTGCATTATAAAGGATTTCCTATAAACAAAATCACAGTCAGAGATGTTGGCCCCTCACCATGTTGAAAACAAAGGGGCCTTGTGTGTGTGTTTGTGTGCTAAGACATACACATGTATTCACTCGGGGTACCCTTGCAGACCCCCTTTCTCTCTCTAGCTAACTCCTTCCCTTTCCAGCTCCCCCAACCCCCAAAACTCACCCCCAACTCCTAACAAGAACAAACTTTAATCGTTCTGCGCAGTAAATCCCCTACAAATAAATATCCAGGGCAACTTCAAACGCGCTTAATTGGAAGCACATGGGAAGAACTCCATAGTCCTGGCCGAGGCTGTGGAGTTGTAATTTAATGTTATGATCTGCCATAAATATGCGCTGTAATGAGCGGAGTTTGGGTTTCCCTTCTGTGTATCAGAAAACTGCAGGTTTGAGTTTTTTTCCACATTCTTCTTTCTCTTTTGCTTTGCTTTTGTTTGGTCATCAAACTTCACATTTAACGTGCCCCCCCCCCACCAACCCCAAACAGAAGAAGACAACCGCAATCTAAACAAACCTTCCTCTGCCTTTAACCTCTCCCTGCAACTCCCTTGTCCAAACTGTGCACGATGATGCTGTCTTTCCCTTTGCTGTAAAAGAATTATGGTCTAGGGTTTATAGGGTTTGTAAAAAAGTATTCAATCACCAGAATGGGAGAAATGAGGCTAAACCACCTCTGGGCCCTCTAATGGTTTTGTCATAGCGCTGTAGCTGGAACTGGCTGGCGGGAACGGTGAGAGGTCATGGAGTCCATCCCCCGCCTGCACACTGCTTTATCCAAAGTCCTGAGGTCCGTGGGTACCCGCCTTGTCCTCAGAGATCACCCAGAAAGGAGTTTCCATAACAGGCTCTGGCAACCGCTAAGCTCACAATATGGGAAGTCTTTCACGGGTTCAGTGGAAGTCACATGATTTAAGGCCGTTTCTGCTCATCCCATCCTTAGAAGATGGAAGACATTCAGTTGTGATCCTTTGTGATGGCTTTATTAGGGAGAATGCCCCCAGCCAAGTGGGTGGGAGAAATTCTTTCTGGTTTTCAAGGGGCGGAACTCAGTGCCAAGTTCCCTGTGCACAGAATGGCTGCATATCTGGCCTGGAGGGGACTTCAGAGGCCATGCAGTCCAACTGCACCTGGAGAGCCGGAGTCCCCTCAGAAGTGCCCCTGACTTGCTGGTCCTTCCAGGAGTTGGGAACCCACCATCTCCCCAGCCAGTTCCTTCCCTTTCAGAGAGCCCCAGTGATCAGAAAATTTCCCTCATATTAAACCCCGTTTTCCTGGCTCCTGCTGGTTCTCATTCTGTTCTCTGGAACTACACAGAAGAATTAAATTCTCTCCACAATCATATCCGCCCCAACTTTTCCCTTTCCAAAGGATTAAAAAAGGACCAGCCTGGCATTTTCAATCCCCTACCCCCTGAATCCAACATACAGTCTAGACCATTCAGCAGAATCTTGGTCTTTGCTTGTTCTACTTATGAAATGGGGATAATCATGCCATTTGTTCCTGCCTTCTAGAATGGCTCTGAGGGTTGCAATGAGATGAAGAGGTTTGTTTCCTCTACATTTTTTCTTCAGCACTGACACAGTATAGCATAGACTGGTGAGAGTGGGGACTTCCTCACATAGCTTCTCATCCACACTATCTTCACCTGCCTGTCCTAGCTGGGTCATCCTGGGCCAGTCACTTTACCTCCCTGGGGGTTGATTTCTTCCTTGGGGAAATCAGAGGGCTGGATTAAATGACCCCCAAGATCCCTTCTGGTTCAACAGCCTCACAAGGGCAGGTATTGATGCCTACTAGAGCCTTGGGAGCTTCTGCCTCTCAAGATCCTGCTACCCTCTGCTCATCTACCCATCGGTGCTCATAGTGAACTAGACCAGAGGAGGAGAAGGTGTGGCTGTTGCCCCCTAGAAACCTACCTTCTGGGTTCAGGAGTCAAGAAATAGAGGACAGAATTTAAGGGCTGGGCAAGACATTTTAAAACCACATACACCAAGGGGTATCCTGGAAAGGGGGTTACGAACCCCAGAGTTGACACACTAGTGAAAGCAACTGTTGTGTTTGGTACATCACAAGCCATGTGTTATCTGTAATAGTTAAGGTACTGAGTCTGTGAGTGCATAATTAAAAAATAAAAGAGAATAAAGATTTTTTTTCCAATAAGGACATCATTCTCATTCATGCACATTCTCTTATAGGTTCTTAAGTTTGTTTGTTTACTTTGTTCTATATTCAGAAACCTGCTATAGATTCTTAAGGTCCTATTACAGAAGCACAGACTATACTACAGAGATTCAGGATTTTCTGAAGGTCGCAGAGCTGGAGCTAGATCCCATGACTTCTGATGCCTGGGTCCCTGCCCTAAATTTGCAGAACTCTCTTTTCACAAAACAAGGCCTTACATTCTCCACCCTAAGGCTCCTGTGAGGCAGCTCAACGCCTGAGCTAATGAACAGGTGCATTTCTGAACACTTTGCTTTCACATCTAGCTTGGGAAAAATCAAGCCCTCTTAGCTGTGCTCCTGTGGGCCCGGCAGTCACTGGATGGGAGGAGCAGTCCTGGAAGGAGGGACATTTCTGATGCTGAATCGCTATGTGGGGCAGAGGGCAAACTGCTGCTGGCTATTCCTTAGCTGCCGTCAACCCCACATACTGAAAGCAGGAAAGAATACGTGGTCTTTAATAAGTGCAGCACACAGCACAGGATCCCGGTGGGGGAGGCACGTGGCTGAGAGGAGGCATGAGATCCTGCCAAGGTGCCACAGATCTGGCCTCCTCTTAAATTAACCTAGCCCACAGGACAAGCACTGTTTCTGCCTGAAGTTGTAAAAATGCAACACCATTTAAAAACTCACCATCATTGACAAAGTCCTGAAAAGGACACGGTGGCCATGTTACTGCGTCTCTGTGTGGCTCTGATTCTATGATTCCAGGCCTGTGCTGTTTCAATACGTAGCCACCAGCCACGTGAAGCCAGTTCAAGCTGCGATGTTCTGTAGTGTAAAATATACACTGAGATCTCAAAGGCTTCATGTGAAACTGAGAATGTGAACTATCTCAGCAATAATTTTGAGAAATATTTTTGATCCATTGGGCTAAACAAACAAATCTATTTTTGTTGTTTCTTTTCACAATTTTTAATGTGATTACTAGAAAATTTAAAATTATACATGTGGCGTGCATTCAGTGATGTGTTGGAGCCAGCTCATGCCAGCTCATGAGAGCCATTTGTGTGTCTTTCTTCCCAATTTCTGTGTTTAGTGAGGTCAGGATGGTAGTGTGAAATCAGCCACAGCGGGTGTTTTTACACCACGGAAATTGGCAAATGCTACAAATTGGGGCTTTTTTTTTTTTTTTTTTTTTTAAAGATGGTTTACCAGCACATCATTCCTTACATAATATTTCTCAGTCATTGCTATTCTAGATGTTTTGTTTTCCAATATTTCTTTTCTGGGTGTGTAGGCTGAGTACAGAAGTTTTATTTGCTTCCTTCTGTCTCCTTCCCCAGTGCCTACATTATTTCTTTCATTTATTTATTCATTCATCCACAATCATTGAATACCTACTACGGATAAGGTCCTGCTTTAGAACATGGAGAATTAAGATGATTAGATCACAATCCTGCTCTTGGGCCACTCAAAAGCTAGTGAGAGTGACATCTGTAATAGAACAGAACTTGGGGCAGACTACATGGCAATGGTGAAGGCAGGGCCCAATAAATGGGACAAACTGCAGCGCTTGGATGGGATGAGACATAGGGGCAGGAAAGGCTTCAGAGAGGAAGGGCTAATTGAGCTGGGCCTTTAAGGATAAATAGGAGTTTGTTAGGAGAGAAGCTGGGGAAGATCATTTCAGGTGCAATAGGGTTGCCAAGTGGCTTGGGATTGTCACAACCTAGGAGGCAGGAAAGGGGGTGCTATTAGGTGAGATGGAAGGAGGATTTTGGAATACAATGAGGAAGGCTTTTTAGGCTAAAAAGCCACACACATGCATTTTCTCTGCTTGTTTCCTCTCTCCTTCCCCAGTGTCTCTCTTTCTAGCACAGGAGGATTGGAATGTAGAGTGTCTAACCTCTAAAGCCTCATGTCCCAAGGGTCAGGGATTCCATGCCAGAAACAAGGCTTTGATGCCAGACCCTGGTGGGTAGTGAGGAGGTCAGACTGGACCCTCCCCATGGGCCAGGAGGGAGATGGACTCAGAGACTCCATGTGTAGATGCTGAGGGCTCCATTTTGCCATTTGGAGTGTTTCTAAGGGGTAGATAACTGTGAAATTTCCAGCAGTGTGTCTCATTGGAGATGCCATGGGTAGATGGAATACAACCTCTGTCCCTTGGTGCCATCGTCAGGGTGGGTGCAGCAGGGGAGTCAGGAGGAGGAGGAGGAGGAGGAGGAGGTCACGTATAGTGACGTTACAGTGAAGGGGGTGGAAGAGCATGTGGTCAGAAGGCTTGCTGTGTGACCTGAAAGTCACTCCTTCTCTGGACGTCAGTTTCCTTGTCTCTAAAATGGGCATGTTGGACTAAATTCTATGTGTTTTAATGTTTATTGTATTTGTTGATGATTTCATGTTCTCTCTTCTTAAGTCCTAAGCATGTGACTGGAATATTTTCTATTTCTCATGAAATAAAGCCTAAGTGAATTAATTTTTTTATTGATGTGGCTTTGGTCAGTATCACAAATGGTCAGTAGCATACAATAGGAAAACAAGAAAAAGCTTTCTCATCTTTGCACTTTATCCCTGCTCAGATGTAGCTGTTGATACTAAGACCTAAAGTGCAGAATTTCTAACCTAGGAGTAAAGATTTGCATATTTCCCAGCAACTCTAGCCCAATATCATTGTCTTCTTAATGTGTCGGGAGCTGTCTCAATCCCTCCTGAGATCAGAGGCTGCACTATTGAGATGCTACAGGTGGAGGCTTGGCTACCTGAGCTGTGTGCTCATGGTGAACACTCCTGATAAAAAGGATAAGCTTGGCCCCCATTCTCTCTCCATCTCTAACCTATGCTTCCTTAAGGGCTGTGTAGTACTTCATTGTAAACTGCACTGTGATTTACTCAGCCAGCTCCTGTGGGGCACCTGGGCCCTCTGTGGCCACGAGAAACTTCTCTGTGCTCCCAGCACCATAGACTCAGTTGTTATTCCCCCCTGGGGGAAACCCTGAGGGCTCCAGACCCATCTCCCTGACTGCCTTCTGGGCATCTCCACTGCAGGCACTTCTGGCTCAACGAGCTCCAAATGGAACCTTTTGTCTCCCTGCTCTTGTTCTCCCAGTCTCAGCAGGTGGTGGCTTGCCAGCCATTCCATCTCTCAGTCTAGAAGTCAGACAGACTCTCCCCATCCCCAAGCCCCACGCTCATTCCATCTCTCCCTGTTTCCCGAATGTGCTACCTTCTTCCTGTCCCTGCTGACCCTTGCTGTGTGCTTCTGGCTCACGTTGTCTCATTTCCTACACATTGAAATCCTCCCTGCTGCCATCAGACATAAAGCCTTTCTTGATTACTCCTAAAAGACTAATTTATCATTTTTCCGAACACCGGGTCCTTCAGTAAGTATTTCATGACTTCTCCACCAGAGTGCTCATTCCTGGATGGCAGGGCTAGCTTTCTCTTTTCTTTATATCATCTGTGGAGTTGGACGTCTACTGGGAGAGTTTGACCTGTGTGCGTTGACACATGATGAACTTCACTGTGGACACATTCCTGTAACCCACAGCCACGGGATCACAGCTTCTCACTCCAGACCCCTGTCATTTTAAGAGAGTCCTGAAGACTATTCTGACTGTACCACCTGGTCTAGTATTTTGGTCTGGAAAATGTGGTGCTAACAGATGGGCGATTGGATTTTGAGCTGAGGCCTTCTAGGATGTAAGGGATGGGGAGAGGTCCCCATTGATCATGGCATGTCGTGGAGACTCCAATATGGGAGGTATGCTGGTTTTAAAACATGTGCACAAATTCTTTGACACTCCTTCCAACTCCCCTGCCCTTCATTACAGGCTGGCCTTAGTGACCTGCTTCTTACAAATAGAAAGTACCAGACATGATACTTTGAAGCTAGCTCATGAAAAGCGAGATGGCCTCTGCCAGGCTCCCTGTCACTTTGGAGAAGACTTTGGAGCCCTGAGCCACCATGTGCATTAACTATGTTTTTTATTGCCTGTATTTTGATGCTTTGACTGTCCCTGCCAGGGCTAGCTGGTTCCTAGAAAAAGAAAACAACTCTCCAGGGAGGGTGTTTTCATATGCAAACCAGCCAACCAGAGCCCAAGCTTCAGCCACCTCCTTTATGGAGTTCCCATGCTCCAGGCCACTCTATCTATCCCAGACTCAATCACCCCAGGGCCATGTACCAGCCGACAAAGAACAGCCTGCTACAATTGTTCCAACCAGCCAATCCTCAGCCTGCATGCCCAGCCTCACCAGTTGTTTTCTACAGAAACAACAAAGGCTCTTGCCCACATCCTGGTGCTGGTGCTTTTCCACATGGCTCCCAGCAGCATGGCATGCCCCCTCCTCTTGGGATCTGTGAGTATAACAAACTGTCTTCTCAATGGCAACCGTCTCCTGATCCATTGGCCTCACCATATCTGAATAATGAAACCTACATTTTAAAACACCTTGTAAGAAGTCTGCCCAACTGGAGGGAGCACAAGGAGAGACCACAAGGAGAGGGAGGAAGATGTCTGAGGAGCCCCTGCTGTTCCAGCCTTCTCAGCCCAGGCACCAGATGTGTGAGGGAGTCTTTAAGAAGACCCCTGCTCCAGCCACCTTTTGACTGCAACTGCGTGCAAGACCCCAAGCTAGAACTGCCAATCGACCCCTAGAACCGGGAGAAATACTCATCATAAATGACTATTGCTTTGTAACAAAGCATTTGGATAGTTTGTTGTACAACCTTAGGTATCTGAAACAGGACAGATGATCAAAGTGATGGTTCTGCATATTTCATTCCTGTTCCCTTTGATGGAGAAATCACTATTGATGCCTCTCTCGATCATTTAATTTCTAAATTTTGAAATCCCTCTAGTTCAAGCAAGATGCTATAAGCTGGATCACTTGGGGCACCAGTAATAATATCTCCCTTGTATTGCTTGGTACAGTGCCTCAAAGAAAACATCTAAAGCCATTTAGAAATATTTCCAGGGGCACGAGGATGAAATTCAGAGCTCAGCATGGCCAATCAGAAAAAAAGAAAAAAGTGGAAAGAAAAAAAAAAAAAAGAAAGAAAACAAGACAAACTAGGCTTTCAAAGAAAATTGAGGATCTGGAGAGCCTTCAACTATTTTGATTTATATTTAAACATTTCTTGAGATTGAAGTCTTGATTAGCCCAGTTCTCTCAAGTTCTGCCTCAGCGCTGATTTATGGGAAGGCCAGGCCAGAGCAGAATGAAAGCAAAATGAGGTGTTCTTTAAAATTACCTTGGAGCACTTGAAGGAGAGCACAAGTGCTCACGTGGAGATTGAAAAGGAAGCGATGAGATGAGCTCCCGGAGCCCTGGATCTGAGGGTGCCTGGCGGTACAGGGAGGGGGCCGGTGAAGGATGGACCGCAATCTCTGCAGGTGAAGCCCCCGCAGGATGCTTTGTTTGGCTTCGTTCCCCATAGACTGAGCTCTCCATCAAAGGGGGATCTCAGAGCCCAGCCTGGCATTTTGATTTAGTGACCCTTCCATCACCAGCTAGAAGGGAAAGACTTACAACACGGAGAGAATGAAAGGTGTGTGGAAGGAGGGGCTGGTTGGTGGTGGGTTGTGGCGGTGGAATCCAGACCCGCCGGGCTCAGGGGCTGACTCACCCTTAGTCTCAAGCAAGATAAGCCCCTCACCCAGGTTCCCCACCCTGCTCCTCCTACCACCATGCCCTCCCATGGGCAAGACCCCACGGCCAAGAAGAAGAGCACATTGCCCTCATTTTGACCTCACCAGTGGTACCTGGGATCTACATTGCCAGAATAAATGGCCCCAGACCATGTCCGTGGCCTACATGGGCCTCCTCCTTCATCTGTCCTTCTGTGCATGCCCCAAGACTTGAGGGTGGCCAACTGGTGGCTATTTATAGGGGGCTGTGGAGGAGTTTGGACACATGGTCTAAGATGTTCACATGCATGTGCATAAGGCTCTTAATATGTAGGATGGGACCAAGGGTGAAGAGAAAAGAAGTGTAGGCCAGAGACCTCCAGCTTTGCTACAGAAAACTGAGAATTTTGAGAATTTGAAATTTAAAGTTGTGTTTCCAGGCCGGTGAAAAGGTATATTTGTCAATGAAGGAGTAGGGAGCATATTGTATTTGACATTTGTTGTCTCGATTTATACCTCTTGTGTATTTAGCCATATGGCGTATGTGGAACCTCCATATGTACTTGTGCCCTCGGCCTGCGAATGTTAGGAGGGGGTCTGTGCAAAGGGCAGAGGCAGTATGTGATGTTGGTCTGTTGTGTCGTCTGGTCTGTAGTGAGCTCAGTCTTTCTCTAGCCCTCTCCGTTGAGGGTGGGATGGTATTTGTGGGATCGTATTGCTTTCAGCTTTAAGGCCCCTTCCAAATCTCCTCAGCTCAAGAGTCAGCAATGGCTGCTCTCATCTATAGGAAGAATCCTGAAGACCTGTGGAGCATACTGGACCCAATCCGCTGTTCTTAACCTACCTCCCACCACTGTCCTCTTCTCTTCCATGAACTTCCTGTGTGGTAGGGCAAGCCTTTTCATTGCTCCTCCATGCTCCCACCCTCCAACTCCTCTCCACTACACATAGACACACACTCACACACACAAGCTCACATACGTACATGTACACACATATACATGCACACCCATACGTATACAAACACAACACGCACATGCAATGTACACCCACAAGCACACACATACATGTGTGCACACACAGTGCACACATGCACACATGTGTGTGCAGCTGAACAAGTTTCTTCCTCTCAATTAACTCATGACAATCTGTCTCAAATACCATTCCTACTTCTCTCCAACCTTCCAAATCCTACCCATTTTAAAAGACCTAGTTTAAGTTGAACTTCTTGGATAAACTTATTCATTAGTTAATTCACTCAATGACTAGTATCTGACACTGGCATGTACAAAGCTCCAGGTTATAGCCAAGAAAGCATATTTCTCCCTACTCCAACTCCCCCCATCTTTATTTTCTGAATTTCTACTTCATATAACTTCATTACTACTAAATTTTAATGAAATTTCAACACTGTTCTCCAAATTTTATCAATTGTAGATTTTGTCTCTGAAACTAGATTATATATTTCTTAAAAGCAGGAACTCTCTGCTGGGCCACTTTTATATTCTACTCATTGGTCGGCAGAAGTTAATGGTATAAAGTTGATATGCAGCAAAGACCCACAGATTAAGTTATAGGCAGATTGAGGGAGGGATTGATTAATTTGCTGCCAACTCCTGTCCCATGTAAGAGAATTTTCAAAGCACGCGGGTGGTCTGGCTTCCATCCTCTCTGGGCCATTTTTAATCATTCCCTTGGATCATTCACAATCTATTATGCATCTATCATGTCTGAGTTTATTTCAACCCCTTTGAACATATTGATATTTTGGCCTGAAGTCTTAATAAGAATGATTTCTGTATTATGACTTTGAGTTTTTATTTGTAACTTATAACAAATTACTCTTGTAGAGAAGCTTTTGTTGAAATAAATAGATTCAGTTATTTATTATTTCTTATTATTTCCACATGACATTTTGGTTTTCTTTTCTAACATCTCTTCTCATGGGCCTAGCATCCCTGTTTCTATCTCCTGTTTTTTAGGAGATTGGAACAGTATTGGAGCAGTGTTTCTGAAAAGTACGGTTCCTGGGCCGATACCGTCAGCATCACCTAGAAACTTGCGAGACATGCAGTCATCAGGACCCAGTACAGGTCTGATTTTTGAACAAGTCCTTCATGGTGCTGATGTATGCTAAAGTTTGAGAACCACACTATTAGTTGAAAGAACACTGAGCTAGCAGTGTAGACGCTGAATTTTGGCTCTGGCTATGTTATTAAAAGGCTGTGTGACTCATTCTGAGTCTTAGTTTTCTTGTGCTCATTCTTCTGTCTCTCTTGGTGCCTTTGGGGATAAAGATGGACTATTCTCCTTTTAGTTTTTTTGACTGGTGACATGGTGACAACAACGGTAACATCTCACAAAGTTATCTAGAGATCAAATAATTCATTGCATGCACATCCTTATAGATTTTTTTAGCCTCTCAGAATTAAGGGGGTCCATTATTTTACATTGAATTGCATAATTAAGAAATCTTGGTTTCTACCACATGTGTTACAGCCCGGTGGGGAGTGCACACATACTTGCCCAGGGTATACCTGAAGTGCTCAAATAAATGGTATGTCTGATGACAATAAACAGAGAAGAGGTAGCAGCTTCTCAGAGCTGGAGTGGTCATTCAGAGAACGCTGCATATCAAAGATGAGTTTTCAGTTGGGACTTATAGATAGGCTACAAAGAGATGAATAGTGAGGAAGGGAAGTCCTGGTCCACTCAGGTAGGTGAATGCCAGAATGCCCAGGTAGGTGAATGTGTCTAAAAGTGCAATTAACCCAATACCCAAAATGGTGGTGCAGAGTGGGGACAATGAAACGTATTAACCACCAGGAGTGGGGTATGTCTTGAGGGGTTTAGTGGAAGAAAATTTGGAAAGGATGTTGGGGTCAAATGTTGAGGGTCTTAATAGTAGCCAGAAGAATCCAGAAATTGCAAGACAGAACATTAGCATAAGAGGGCATGTTTTAGATTTTTCCAGAGTCAGTTGGATATTTACCCAGTGATTTGTTGGAAGTGTCTCATCACATGCTTTTAGAAAAGAAGATGGAAGTGAGGTCTGAACCCTTGAAAACTATTTTGGGAATTGCCTTGGCTGGCTCCATGGAGCCAGTTTAAATGCCTGTGTGTTAATTAACTCCTAACAGCCTTAAAGACCGGCCTAACCACAACGCTTCAGATACCCTAGAGGAAAGGAAGCATGTTCATCATGGAATTAGTTCTCAGTCCTGGCTACCTATTAGAATCACTGGGGAGCTTTAAAAAAAAAAATTCCTATCTGGATCTTACCCCAGAGATTTTGGTTTAATTGGTCCAGGGTGGGGTCTATGCGCTGTTACGTTTTAAAAACTCCCCAGGTGATTCTGATATGCAGCCAGGGCTGTGAACTGCTGCCCCTGGAAAAGCCAGCAGATATAACTGTAGGTGCCAGATAATGTTCTATCAACCCCAGCCACCCGTGTTATATTCTGCTCCATGAGGAAATGTTTCTGTTGTTTCAGACATCAGTTGCCTCTGATTTTTGGTGGCTCTTCAAATAATGGAGCAGATTGCCACGGTCTTGGCAGGCTGGGGAGTCTGGCAGACATGAGTAATCTTGGCTGGTGTATTCAAAAATATGGACCCAGAGAAGAAAACATAAGGTGTGGACCCCATTGAGTGGAGCAGCAGAAAGGACTCTGGGGTGAGGCGTCTGAAGACTTCTGCATAACGCCCAGCAAGGAGTCAGGAACTACAGATGAGGACCATAATGGTAAAGACATTGTCTGATTTCTTAGAATTTTATAACTATCACATGTTTATTTTTTTATACTCCCCTCTATAGCCTCAAAGCAGCTGCCAGTAAATCTTGGAAATTGAAAAAGGATGTCCGGCTTGTTGTCAGGAAAGGAAAACTGGAGGGCTTTGTGGCACAGCGTCTTGGAGGGAAGGACCCCTGGGCCTGGGTATGGACAGCTTTCAAGAGAGAAGAGCAGGCTGCCGGAAGAAAGCCAGCCGGGAGGGAGAGTCCTTGGTGGCTCCACTGTGTTTAAAAGTGCAACTAACCCAATACCCGGCACACAGAATTTATTCAATAAATGTTTGTCAAATTGCCATGTGTCCTGTCCTGGCCTTATGGGCTGTGTATCCTTGAGTAGGTTGTTTATTCTTCTAGAGCACTGGCTTCCTCTTATAGAAAGTGGGGTTAATCAGTCTTCAGGAAGGGCCTCAAAGGCACAGGAGAATGCACTGACTAACTTAGAGGAGTCGAGGGTTAGAGCCTAAGGTGACACCCTTTGATGAGATGTCATTTTCCCAAAGTCTCAAATTTTAGTTGGACAATTCACATACAACGCGCATTCATTCATTCATCTTAATTTCACTGAGTAGTGCCTACTGCGTGCACGGCATTACTCTAATTTCACTGAGTAGTGCCTACTGTGTGCACGGCATTACTCTAATTTCACTGAGTAGTGCCTGCTGGGTGCACGGCATTACTCTACAACATGGAACAATGATAAAAAAGACCTTGGTCTCACGCTGTTTCTATTCTTGTAGAGGGAGATGCAGTTGACTCCATGATTTCTCTGTGTTTGTTTGATATAGAAATGAGGAAACATTATTTACAACTTCAAATTTCTTAACACTCTCCTTGGCCCTGATTCACAATCTGGGTATCTAATGATGTTCCAGGAGGAGGTGTGTGGTCCAGGTGCCAAAGGCATGTCATCTCAGATGGGAGACCCCAGAATAAGAGTATATTATGAGGGTCAAATAGAATGATGGAAGTCACACAGCTTGAGGCCTCCAATATCCTATGTAAATGCAAGGGATGTCTACCATTTTTCAGAGTTTTATCCTTCCAAGTTACTAATGTACTGCATGCAGGATCACAGAGGGCTCAGCGCCTGTAGCTATGCTTTTTCTAAAATGCTCTTACTCTCTTGCTGCTCTCCGACCCTAGTATTTGGGTACCTGTAGGCATGCATGGAACTTAGAGGAGGGTGCTTTAAAATCTACCACTTGGGTTAAGTGCCAGCCATATAATCCAAGAAGAGCTTCATTTCAAGGTGAGGGCAAGGTGAGAGTTTGGGGAGTGTGCTGTCTGGATCTTAAAGAACGTATAAGATGTCGTGGAAATTTAGAGCCAAAGGGTAGCCCAGAGTGGTTAAATGACAGGTTTAAGGTCACCCAGCTAATAAAGGGTGGAGCTGGGATGAGAACAGAAGGCTGTGCTCTTTTTATAATTCCTTGCCATTAAGAGATGCTAACCACATGCCAGTCCATACCAAGCCCTCTCCAGCTGGTCTCCCTCAATGGCACACACTTGCTATGGGATGAAAGATACTTTTTCCTGCTTATCTGGAACCATCTGATACAGTTCCAATTCTTTCTTCATTTTTGACAAATCTATGATGTAGCACAGAAAAGAATGACGAGCATCAAAGAATTTTGCAGTTTTGAAGACCATTGCAGGGCTTTTAGTCAAACTGTCTTGATTAAGGGTGAGGGTGGGTAGGTAGCAAACTAAAGCCTGAAGAAGGAATGTGACTAGTCCAAGGTCACACAGCTGGTTAGTAAATAGCTGGGAAGGGGCCCAAGGACTTCTGGCTTCCTTCCCAGACCTCTGTCTGTCACTTCCATTTGGAGTGGGTATTGGTGTGGAGCTGCACTCTTGATGGATAATTTAATGAGCCAGATAACTTTACTATGATGGCATGAGCATTTCATAGTAAATCAGGCCCATTGTCATTACGGCTTACCTAATTACCCACAGGTAGCCAGACAGGGCGAACTTTCCCCTTGAAATTCCTATTTCATAGAATATTGATTTCCCAGATACTAATATATTGCTGTAGGGATGGCCAATACTGGTTGGGGATGAGATATGAAGTCTGGATTAAATATACCCTGAGCTGCTTTTTATAGCATCAAATCCCTAAATCTTAAATTTTATTTTGTAAGGAGGAAGCTCATGGTGGATTCTAAAGGAATAAGAAACTATAGAATCAGTATATTAATGAGTCATTTAGACTAAAGGGGTTGGTTCAAAGTTAAGAGATGATTTTTATTTCGAATAGGGAGTTATTTGAGAGCATTTACAGGCTGTTGGTAAGGAACCAGTGGAGAGGGAGGATTGGATTGAGACAGGATTGCACCAGACTTTTCAGACTGGAAGTAAGTGTGGGTCAAGGTAGAAATAAATAGAAGGTTGAAGCTGTGTGGATGAGGGGAGGGGGTTAAGAGGGGTGCAATTGAAGCCTGATGCCCTCCTAACTAATGAAATGTTGGAAGTGCAATTTAGGCTGGAAACAGAACCCAATGTTTAGGGAGAAATGAGAGAGGTAGGTACTTCCTCCCACTCCCATTGAGCTAATTCAAATCCTACTCAGTCTCCTAGGAGTGCTCTCAGCTTACAATAAATTCCTCTTCTTACTGCATCCAGCATTCACCACCAATTCCACAGCATTTGGAACATGACTACCCAGTGCTCAGTATTACTTGTGACTTGTCCTAGCGTGATATGCCAGGCCTCTCTGTATCACTCAGGGTAGGTTAGGTCATGCTGCTGTAACGACCCCCTACCCCAGTCTCTGTGGATGAAAACAACCAAGGATTAGTTCTTGCTCATGCTAAATATCTGTCATGGTCTATGTCATTGTCAACATTGTCATTCGGGGACTCAGACTGGCAAAGGATCTGCCTTCTTGAATGTTGCTGGTCCTCATGCCAATGACAAAAGAATGCTTTCTGAGGTCTTGCCTCAATAATGAGATGCTCTGGCTTGGAAGTGACATGATGCTCTTGCTCACAACTCATTGGTCAGAACCACTCTGTGGCTTAGCCTGTCACGATGAGCAGGAAGTGTAATACTGCCCTATGCCTCGAATGGGGAAGGACCGTGAGTATTTAGCCAGCAGTGCTAATGACACCACACTCCTTCAGCCAGCCTGCACGGTTCCTGAAGGCAAGGCGACATTGGCCTCCCGCTTCTCTGGCAGAGGTGCCACATTGGGTGGCTGTAGCACCAGTTGCAAGGTAGGGACACGCTGGCTGTGCCCACGGAGCTCATCACTTAGCCCAGTCCTGCAGTCCACAGGCCACAAAGCTCACGAGGCAGACCAGGTGAGGCGGGGGTGAGGCCAGACCCTGGCTGGGTGGCGGCGGAAGGGCAGGATCACTCAGGGAGACACAGGAAGGGGGATGCTCGTGGGGATTGGGGGCCTGGTGCTGCCACTTTGGTCTCACGCCTCTGTGCCTGTCAGCATCGGGAGCTGGGAACTCCCACCAGTGTCTGGATGAGGGGATGGGGACAGCTCAGCGCCCACGCTGGTCTGATCGCAGTGAACTGAGTATAAGAGTGCTGGAAACGCCAGCCCGGGTTAAGCCTGTGGTACCTCCCCTGACCCAGGACCCTGAGGGCCAAGTGGCGCAGGACATGGCTGCGCTTTCCATGTCGTCACTGTCTCCTCCTGAAGGATCCTGGGGTGGGCCTTTATTCATGAAATCATCTGCACTTGCCTGTTAAAAAGGTTTTTAACATTTTGCATGGGCCCTCTCTGGAAGTAACTGACCATTTTGACTTTGAACCCAGCAACTCTCCGATGACATGGTCAGCAAAGGTGGCGGCCCGGCAAGGCAAGTGGCTCGCTCCAGGCCGGGTGGCTGATGGCAGGGGTCCTGCCTCCCTCATGTCCCCCTGGGTGCCACACAGTCTCCGGGCACATACCTGGACACAGGCTAGCTTTTCCAGAAACAGACTGAAAAGAACCTCAGCCTTCTGGATTTAAGGGGCACTCTGACTCCTCAGTTTTAAAGGCATCCTAGGTATGGACTAAAACAGAGAAGCTTCCCTCTGTTCCAGAACAACAGCTCAAAATCAGTAGACCGATCTGGGCTGTCCAGCCAGCCTGCTGTCTGTCAGCCGGGGTCCCTTTAAGGCACAAAAAATTGGAGGGAGGGAGGTCAAACGCAGGCCAGTGGAAGTTTCCACACTCCGAGTGTCTGGGCCAGCGTCGCTGTCTATCTCTGCTTGGGGAGAGTGGGCCCTGTTCCCACAGGCTGGAGATTTATGAGTTTGGTCTGGGAGGAGGAGCCTTGGCCTTTACTTCTCTGCGGGAGCAAGTGGGTTTCTTCAATGGCAAACAGGGTTGGAAGAAAATTCAGAACTGCTACCCCTCTGTCTATGTCAGGCTGACTCCTTGGACCTTTATTTCCGTGTGAGTTGTGCACACACACACATATACACACACAACGTGCACGTGTGCTCAGCTACAAAACAAGGCAGAGTGATGGTGGTTTGTAGCTATACATTCTCAAGTCCTCAGCTCAAGGAAATCACCAGACTCCCACTGGTCACACGAGGCTGCAACTTTAGCTGTCACTTGAAAATACTCTAGACGCGCACGCGCACATGCGCACACATGCATTGCGAAAGCCTCTCACCTTGCCTTCCAGCCCTCGCCAGCACCTCTCATAAGTCCGACCTTCCGAGCAAAGCTGGAAGTATTCTCAGCCCGCACTGCCCCGCAGTTATCTGTTCATGGAGATGCGATCTCCCCGCCCCCGAGTTCTCCCTTTAATACATTGAAATACTGAGAGGCGAGAGCTGTGAGTATTGAAGATCCATGTGGAGATTAAATGGGAGTCAGAGATCAGCTGCTGACTGGCTGGAGCCCTGCATGTCAGTGGGGGGACAGACACAGGGAGAAAGTCGGGCCGGGTTGGGGAGGCTGGGGTATGGATGCGAGTGCATGAGTGTTGAGGGTGACAATAGGGAGAGGGCTGACATCAGTTTTCTATTAAAAGGGTTTTTAAAGGGTCCTGTGTTATGAGGTGTCTGGTTAAAGTTTTGTGCTTATGGGAAAATTCTCCCAGTTTCTTCCACTAAGGCAACAGTGTCTCATAGTGGTTAAGAACAGGGGTTCTGAAATCAGACTATCTGAATCTAAATCCCAGCCCTGTGAGTCCAGCTGTGTGACTTGGGCAAACTCCTTAACTTCTCCAAGCCTCAGTTTCCTTATCTGTGAAATGGGCATGATCAGAGTGTAGAGCTGGGACTGCTCAGTGCCTAGCACAGGGTGGGAAACTGGAAGTTCCTCTGACTATTCCTTGATTTTCTATCAGAACTGATATTTGGGCCATTCCACATTCTTATGTCCTTACCTAAAACAACATGTAAACTGTCCAGAGTTCTCACTGCTGCAACAGAAATGGCCCACACCTGCTTTGTTTCCTTAGGGAAGCCGTGCACAACCCGCCCACTGCTCTGCCTCTGAAGCAAGACACGCCTCTCCCTGCCTGACACTCTGGTGCCTTTTGACTTTAACTGGGGATGGACCTGGAGCTGAGGGGTCAGGGTAAAAGGGGAGGGCAACTTTCTTCTCTCCCAAGTCAGGGCCGGCTGGGATGATTCATAGGGGGGAGGAGAACGGCCATCAGATTCGTTGGCGTTCCTGCCCGTGCCTAGAAGGGCGCTCTGCCCGTGGAGAGGCGGGTCAGGGCGCACTGATACAGCCCTGGCTGTCTGTGGGTAGGGACTGATGCGTGTGGCGTGCTGTGAACATCCTGTGCGTGCTGTCGGGAGGCCTGGGGGTGGCTCGAGTTCTGCCACTGACCGGATGTGGAACTCTGGGCAAGTTGCCTCACTTTTCTGGGACTCAGTGTCCTTATTTGTCAGACTGATGGCCACTATGACACCAGGCCACTTCTGCAGACTTCATGCCGATCCCCTCGTTCCCTCCCTACACGTGCTCACAAATGCACACGTGCGCTCAACCCACACATATTCATGCATGCTCACACAGAGACACATGCATGCACACTCACAATACACCACAGGTGCAGGCACATGTGTGTGAATGCATGTGTACACACATGCACATACATGTGCTCTTCCTCAGCCATCTGAATCATATCTGGTTCAAGTTCTAGCTCCTGCCTTCCTGGGCCTTCCCATCCCACTGTGACCACTTGCTCGTCTCAACTTCAAGGCTGCCCCACACAAAGTCTCACTTCGACTCCCTTGTCATGTCTGGATTGTTTGTAGTTCTGTGCTGTTCTCGTCTTTCCAAATGCATAGTTAGTCCCCTGATGGCCCAGGTTCAAGGTCCTCTCCCCCAGGTCTTCCAGTGTGCAGAGGTGAGTTTCCTGTCCTGCTGACGGGTTAGAGCCCTTCATCAGCACAACGTGCGTATATGGTCAAACATTTTTATGTAGTTGGTGAAGTGAGATATTTTAACAATAGTCTTTTTTTTTTTTTTTTGCCATAGTCTATTAATACCACTGTTCCTTTCACCTCTGATTTCCCCCTGTCATACCCTCCTCATTTTGGGTGGCATTGGAGTGGCCACTTTGGACACCAGCTAAGCGGTGGTCGAGTGGGGGTGTGTCTGGTTTGGGTTCAGCGGGAGGTGTTTGCGTGGTATTTGGTCGTCTCTCTGTAATTCATGTATCCCTAGCTGTCACTGTGTGTGAAAGGCATCTGGGAAGGCTCCTGCTGCCCACTGCAGATGTGACATGTCTTCAGGTCGTGTCATGAAGGGGACCTGAAGTTGTGTGGAGACCTGAGTACACATGCCCTAGAGTACCCTGCACTGGAAGTATATGGATGGTGGAAAAGGAACAAGTTTCACAACGCCCAGAGCGGAAGCTATTTGATGGGAGATTGCCCCAGTCATTAGGTATGTAAAACAACAAGCGGAGGGTTCTCATCACTGCTAGTCAAAATGGAAGTTCTCTCTCGTCAAGAATATACTTCGATCACACAAAGTAATAAAATTATAAATGCACCATTCATCTTGTTTCTTTTTTGATGGGAATTACTGGCTTAGAATTTATCAGAATCCCCATGTTTAAACTTAAGTCTTGCTGATTTGACAGGAAATACTGACATTGATGGAAATAACATAAAACTCATTATAAGCCACTACAATGAGGACATCGATGACAATCTGGTTAGTAAGTTTCATAAATTCAAAGAGCATTTTAGATTTGTCGTTGTGAAAGAAAAGTTGAAATGCCCTGAAATCTCATAGCTCAGATGTGAAAGATACTTGACAGAGGTTTCCCCAAAGTTGATGATAATTCTGAAAATTCACGACATTACCAGTGACAAATTGTGAGGCTGAAAGAAACCTTTCCAAACCATGAATAATAATGTACAAGATTTGATCAACTTGTTAGAAGATAGACTAAATTATCTTTGTATTCTCACTATAAAAATGATATTAAAAAATTATAGTCATTTAAAGAGATGATCAAAGAGTTTGTAGTTTGTTGAAAGATAGACTGAATTATCTTTGTATTCCCTCTATAAAAATGATATTGAGGAAATTATAGTCATTTAAAGAGATGATCAAAGGGTTTTTAGCCAAAAAAAAAAAAAAATGTGGAAGGAAGAGTATTACCGATGTGTGTCAGACAGTTATTCTAGATTTTTGTGGTGCCTGTAGAATTTGTCAGTTTTTTCAAATGTGTCATTTGTTGTGACTTTTCTCTTTCTCAATAAAATTTCACTTTCAAATGTAATTTTGTATTTGGGATTTTTTTTATTCTTTTTCTTCAAGACGGTCCTCTAAATTGCGAACACTTCAGGCCCCAGGCCCCAGGTCTGCCCTGGGTACCTCTCGGCTCCTACAGAAACTCCCTCTCGCAGCTGCTCTCTGGCCTGTGGCTGCCGGCACAGACTTCGGCCACGAGGGTCAGGTCTGGAGTGGTGCTGATGAGACACCATCATGAGCTGGTGGGGGACACAGGGCTGGCTGACATCCCTTATCCTTGGAGACCACCTGCCTCTTATCCTACAAGGGGCAACACTTTTGTCACGCTGCCTCCGAGAGCCCAAACCTTCCCACCAACCGTCTTGTCAGGGCCTGGCTGGGCCCTGCCAGTTCCCCCCTGCGTTTCCTTTTAATAAAATTTAATGTTTTCATTTTCAAAGACCTAGAAAATCCAAACACTTTTTAAAAGCCCCGAGGAACTATAAAAATTAATAGCACAGGGATAATTTCTTTTTCAGTGGCGACTCAATTAAACCTGCCAAAGTCAGACAGTGTGATTTAAATGCACCACTTGCAGAGGGACCAGAGCAGAGCAGGCAAACACTAACGAAACAATAATATTTACCAATTACCCTCTTGGATGTTTCCCACCCGGCCCCTTCCCCCAAGGGAGAATTTTTTTTTTTTTCCTTCCCTCCCTCCTCTCCCGGGGCCAGAGCTCAGCATCCCTAATTGTTTTCTCCTTGAATGGTCACATTGCTATCAACAAGTGACTGAACTTCTTCTCTGCTCAGGGTAATGGAAAAATACCACCCGGGCTCGCTGCCCGGGGCAACAGGCCACATGGACATCGTCCCGAATGTGGGGCTAAGCTCAACTTTGAAAACAGAAGAATGGCTCCAACTTCGTCCCAGCCAGACACTCCAGCCAGACTAGACATCTCACATTCCGTGCTCAGTCCTGCCTGCCGCAGGGCACTTGCTCCTGCTGTTCCCCCTGCCAGGAATGCCCTCATGCCCTCTCTCCTGTTCAGTGAACACTTTTACGCAGCACTTCAATCTTCTATTTTCTTTGAGGTCCCTGTCCAGAGCAAGTTCTTTTAGGAAAGCTTTCCTGATAAAACCCAGATCTATGGAGATTTCACTCTTAATCTGTCTACCTTCAGCTCTTCTATATCAGGTCAACTGTATATTATCGCTAAATCATGTATGAACTGTACGGACTCTGTCCTAGATCTTTTAAGATGTAGGTTTGCATCAGGTTTATCCCTACCACTAGACTGTAAGCTCCTTTATGGCAGGAACTCCTCTGTGTGCATCCTTCGCATTGCCCAGCCTGTTTAGTCTGGTGTTCTGCATCCGACAAGGCTTACTAATGGCATTTAAACTGAAATGGAGAGTCTCAGCATTTTCTCTACAATAGGAGAAAGAACCAAATGCCTCGGGAAATAGGTGCAAGGATTTCAATGCAACATTGTTCCCATAGAAAAAATAAATAAAAAAATACCTGAGCTAAATGTCCATCAATGGGGAGTGGATAAAGAAAATATGGACTATGAAGACTTTCTATAGAGTAGTTCAAAAAAGGAAATGGAGTCAGATCATCAATATATATAGAATCCACCAAATGGAAATCTTGAGTGAAAAAGGCAAGTTGCAGAACATTATGTTTGTTAAAATACAATTTATGTAAATTCCATACCACATCAACCAATACCACATAGCATTTTAGGATCCATATGAAGGTATGCACATGTGAACACATGACGAGAAAGAAATGCATGCAATTCGTGGTAGGGGCTGCTGCTGGGGAGGGAAAGAGGGGAGATGGGGAGTGGGACCCAAGAGTTTTTAATTCTTTCTGAGTATTTTTTTCTTTTCATTATTAAAATAGAAAGAAAATAAGAGAATGTTAATGTTCTCTGCTTGGTAAGAATATGGGTGTCTGTGAAGTAGAGTCTAGTAGGATGTGGCCCCAGCAAGTTGCCCACCCTCTTGACACATGTCTGGACGCCGTTTCCCAACCTCGTCTTCAGTGAGCTGCAGCCGTGTGACCTTGGTCAGGGTGGGAGGGACAGAGGGCATCTCTAGGTCTAGCCTCTGGAACACCAGGCTTGGGGGCTGTAGCCCTAGCAGTAGGCAAACTGGTCACTCATTTTGCTGTCACCCCCTGCAGAGACTTCCCCCAACTAAGTGGGACCACAGGGGACAGGAGGAGGACAGCAAAGCTCCAGGGCCCCTGCTGCCTGCAGGACAGATGGCTGGCTCACTGCATACACAGCCACTTTGACCTTCAACTCACCTTGGTCGGCTTCTCACTGGCCCCAGACATACTTTGCTCCTTCCTGCTTCCCACCCAGAATGTCTTCCCCGCAGCTTTCTGCTGTTCCAGCACATGCTCAGCCACAAAGTCCTCCTGCTCGTCCAGGCCCCTGTCCCCGGCGACTCTGCTCTCCCACTCCCCACTCTCACCCCCCACCCCACCCTCCTGGCCTCAGAACTTTTATCTGTATGTTTACCACACACTACCTGGTGCTGTCACTTACATCTTGGTGACAGACACAATGCCTTATCTTTGTATCTCTCTGTTGGGGAATGACCTAAGTTGACTTTTTCCGTGTTAAGCAGAAGGGATGAGAATAGCAGCATTTAATCTGGTGTTCCTCTGTGAGTCCCAACCATGGAAATTCTGAACGGTATGTTCATCAAGGCCGTGGGACAGAGGCTTCCTGGGCATGGCCCCAAGTCCCCACTAAGTGTCCTTGCCTAGATACGACCTCTGCCTACACATCCATGCCCTGCGCCAGAATTGCCAGAGTTGGGATCCAAGGGACCCTTCCTGAAGAGAGGTGGGGACAAGCAGGAATGTACCCCCAGAACATGTTAGAAGGTGAGGGCATGGAGGCCCCCGGCAATGAGCTGTTGGGGAAGCAGCTGAGTTTTATTTCAGAGAAGATCGAGACTAACTCCAGCCAGGGTTTCGTGATGTTGCTTTAAGCTTCATGGCTCCTTGTGCTTATTATTTTCATTTTCACTTTTCATTCCTCCAGAGGGACTCCAGATAAGATCCCGCAGAATGCAAGGGGATTGTTTGTTTCAGAGGCAGCTGGGAAGAGGTCGAGGGAGACAGCTGGAACCAGCATCCTGCTCCTCAGCCTGTCCCAGGGAGGAGAAGGCTATGCAGGGACCATGGCTGGAAAAGAGAGCCACAGCGGGGCCAAACCCTGCAGTGTCCAGGCAGAAAGGAGGGGCAGAGGGGAAGGCCAAGGTGGAGAGGAGACCCTGGGGGCAGAGGTGGGAGTCCTCATCCGTGGGGTAGCAGTGGCCAGTCATTGACCTTTTGGCCTTGGACAAAGCCATCTAGGCTCCCTGAGACTCACGTTCCTTATTTTTAGAAAAGGGATGATACAACTTTGCTGGACTGCTAAAGTTTAAATGAATAAAATATGTGAACGTGTTTGTCAGCCCTTGGGTGCCATTCAAATACATGCTCTCCAATGGCGAATATAGTAGATTCCAGGTAAATACAGGCCAGCCAGAACTAATAGGCAGATGAACAAGTGAGTGAACGGATGAAGGGATGAGGCTCCCAGAGAGGGAACGTATATTCACAGTGGGGTCAGAGGATGTGTAGGCAGAGGTAGTAGCTAGGCAAAGACACTTAGTAGGGACCTGCAGCCATTCCCAAGAA
Organism: Lemur catta; assembly: GCF_020740605.2. Lineage (NCBI taxonomy): Eukaryota > Metazoa > Chordata > Mammalia > Primates > Lemuridae > Lemur > Lemur catta. Next base: position 33,510,058 of record NC_059143.1, on the reverse strand, counting down.
GCCTCTGCCCCATGGCCTTGATGTGGTTCATCTTTTATCCCCTGAAGACCACACAGCCGGGGTCAAACATCTTCTTCCCCGGGGGAGAGCCTCGGGCTGAAACCCAGTGTTTGCAGCTAACGGCAGGTCCCGCGGGTTCCAGCACTGCAGCTGAAAGCCAGAGTTGCGGCCACTCCAAGGGTAAACAAAGCCATCTTTTGGATGTTAATCCTGGTCTCTACTGAGTTTAGCCAAATGGCACACAGAGCACCATAACCACATGTTTAGAAAATAAAGACCATCATACAGGTGATTAGAGAAGACACCAATACAAATCCAGATGGAAATTCTTTGGAGAAGAGTGTAGGGACCATGCACAACTTGTACCACAAGGTTTGTCTTCTTGAGACACCTAACGGTCCACTTTTCTGGGAGATGGAGTCCCAGCATCCTATTTGGACACTGGAGCCTTCCACAAACTGGCCAGATGGTCTCTCTGGTGTTCTTTCCCACTTGGGCTGCCTTGCACGGACCTCTCTCTGCTGGGTGGAGCTGAACCCACCAACCCATTTTAACGTGCCATGTTTCCCTCTTTCTAGCCAACTCTACCCCACCATCAGGGCCCCACTCAAATCTCACCTTCTTCCCACTGGATTAAGGGGTTCAGCTTCAAGTACACCTCTGGTCTTCACCACTCTTCCTTTGCTAGCTTCCCTGGATGCTCAGTCCTTCTATCCTCCATCTGACGTTTGCGCTTTCTCTGTCTAACGTTGTGTCTGTCTCATCTTTTCTTTAACACTATGAACCCTCTGAGAGAACTGACTGTGCTTAGCCTGTAATTCCTTGTGTCCCCTAATCCACCTAGCACAATGCTGGGCACATAAGAAACTCAACAATATTTGTTGACTGGTTGGAAAGATGGTCCTTAGTGATCGAGTAATACTTTGTGCTTCGGTATCTCTGGTCAAATGGACACCTACAGGGAATTAGAACTTTTCATGCTCTCCAAGGTGCAAGTATCAACAGGTGACCGCCACCTGGCTTGAGCTCCCACCTCTATACTCCCCGCACCACTCCAGGGAGGCTAGACTCAGCATTATTCCCTATAGAACACAACACCTGTGTGTTCCTTCTGTGGTGATGCTGCCTTTGTGGTTTCTTTTCTGCTCCATACCTACTTGACTGCTAACTACTCCCCTTCTGCTCATGGGACACAAACTCACAGCCCAGTCTGAGCTCCCACGGGGCGCTCTTCACCAGTTCTTCCCCCTCTCCACCTTCTCTGCACTGTCCTGCTACTCAAGCTCTTGCAGTTCATTTGGGGTGGGTGGGATACACCACATGAGGCAGGGTCCTACTGGTGACCCTAGTGAATGCTGTCCAGAGAGGGTGAGCTCACTTCAAGCTGGGGTCCTCAGGGGTCTACAGAGGAGATGGCACTTGAACTGAGCCTTGGAAGACAGGTGAGATATAAACTGGCAAAGGAGAAAGAGAGAAAGGCATTGGGGAAAAGTGACCTCACAGAGTGGCAGGAAAGGGTGGGTGACAGAGGAGATGGGCAGAAAGGTAGAGAGGACCAGGAATGGGAATGAGCTGGCAGGCCACCAGGCAGGCAGCACGGCAGGCCCTCAGTGATGCCAGGTGGTTTCTGAGTGTCTGTGAGTGCCCACCCTGGGCTAGGCCAGGGTCAATCAAGTTGGCTCATGCATGTATCACTCACGGGAATGCCCAGATCCTCAAGTGTGGGGAAAGTTCACTATGAGTTGGAGGGAGGGCACCTTCATGGGTCTATACTCATGCCAGTCTAGGGAGGGTCTCACCTGAGTGCCTAACTTGCCTTAGGGGTGTGAATTGTCTCCAGGTAGGATTTATTAAGTGGGCAAGAAACCATTGCTAGTCTCCTTGCAAGAACAATGACGGAGTGCTTGCCAGATTGAATAGGCAAAACAGGGGAGGAGACCACATTGGGAGGGGTGACTGCTCACAGACCCCAGGCCCAATCTGAGGGAAGACAGAGACTTCTTATGGCTATAATCCAACTCCAGAGAATCCAGGAACAGGGACCCTGAAAGGGGCAGTGTTTGTGGATGTTTTTGGGAGGTGAGAGGAGAATGTGAGTCAGACCCAGCAGCTCAGCGCTATTTCCAAATGCTTCTTCCTTGGGAAGTTCGAGAGCGCAGAGCCACAGAACCTGAGCCCACGGTATGACGGCATGCCAGGAAAATAAATGCAACTTAGACACATTAATGGGCCTGGCAGCCTGGCCTGAGCACATTAGGCACCCCTTGGAAAGAGAGGCACTGGGAGGTAGAAGACATCCGGGCCAGCGTGGCGGGGGCTGGCGGGAACCTATCGCAGGAACAATTAGGAAAGGGGAAATGGGCAGTGTGGCGTGAGATGATGGAGTGAGAGAGATGGAGGGTACAACACAGCAGTAGTCAAGTGTCTGATGAACTGCCACTGGGCGAGGTTCGATTCTCTCGGGCATTGCTTCCACGGCAGCTAAACTAAGAACGTAGAGGATGCTGACGTCTACACGCTGGAGGACTGCACGGCAAGTGAAGGTGCTGCCGACACTAGAATTGCCTACTCCTTCGGGAGCACTCACTGTACATGAGGCCTGATGCTATATTTCACTGTAGCAGAAACCTGGCAGGACTCAAGTTTGCAGACCTGTCACTTTGGGTTTATTTTGAACATGTGGGAGTACTTCCTTTAGGTAAGAGTATTCTAAAGACTTCTCGTATGCATAAAGGTTTTATACTTAATATTGGCAATAACGGTGTAGGAGTGGTGTGTCTCAGCAGTGAGAAAGTCACAACAGGCCCCTCTATGCATGCTCCACATGGGAAACAATTGCCTACATCATTTTTGCTGTGCACACTCAACTCGCCCTTGGATCTCACTGTACACAGGTTGCGTAGAATGTCACAGGTAGATACATGTAAACTGTATCGCATACATATAAAAATGGAATTCCAAGAAGCAGGGAAATCACAACAACCTATATTGTCTCATTTAATCTTCAGACAAATCCCATGATTTAGGTACTATTATCTTCATTTTATAGAAAAGAACCCAAGACATAGATTAAGTAAGTTGCTCACGATCACTTAGCTGGTAGGTGGTTGAGGTAGGATTTCAACCCAAGTCTGTTTGGAGGCCTCAGTTTCTATGCTGTGCTGGAGGTTTCTAAACAAGGCATGAAGGGCAACCTGTCAGGGAGGCTGATTAGAGAATTTCTGCCTTAGAGGTGGGGGTGGGTACGGTTCCTTTAACCTCTGCAGGTCTACAGTCTGGTCTCTGGGTTTTCAGGCAAACACTAACACACATGATCAGGTGGGTGCTGTGGTCATGATGTTTGTGTTCCTCCAAAATCCATACCTTGAAATCCCAACTCTCAAGGTGATGGAACTAGGAGGTGGGGACTTAGGGAGGTGACTAGGTCATGGGAAGGGGACCGCTCCTGAATGGGATTAGTATCCTTATAAAAGGGACTCCAGAGAGCTGCATTGCCCCTTCCTCCATGTGAGACTTCAACGAGGAGAGAGTGGCAGTCTGCAGCCCGGAAGAGAACCCTTGCTAGAAACTGACTATGCTGACACCTAATGTTGGACTTCCAGCTTTCAGAACTGTGAGAAATAAACTTCTATGGTTTATAAGCCACCCAGTTTATGCTCATTTGCTATAGCAGCTCTAATGCACTAAGACAATGGGCTATGCCATCCACTCTCCTACACCGTGCCGAGGATGCAGAACTGGGCAGACAGAGTCAGGCACAAGGCCAAGGTGGGTGAAGTTTATCTACACAGTCCCTGTTTCCCTTGTAGTGTGTCCCTGAGTAGTTGATCTGTGTCTCTGAAGGAACAGTGGGGATCCAAATGGAGAAGGCTGAAGCCAGAGGCTCAAATCCAACCACTGGGAGTTCTTCAGCCTTTTTCAACCCATGATAAAATAGATTCCTCTCCTTCCCCTGGAGATCCAGAGAGGCCCTGAGTTTTGTGGGATAGGAAGTACTCATTTTGAATTTTAAGATGAGTTTATGCATCCTCACTGGCCAGGAAGGTCCTGTGCAGCTTTCCTTTCTGTAGATTGTGTTAAGGAGGTCACAGGTAGCCTCTAGTTTTCCAAATACAGACGCTTCTTGGCTTGCAGTGAGGTTACAACCCAATAAACCCATCGTAAGTTGAAAATATCATCAAGTTGAAAGTGTATTTTCGACTTACGATATTTTCCATTTATGATGGGTTTATCCAGATGTAAATCCATGGTTAGCTGAGGAGCACACTAAATGTGTGTCACTTTTACACCATCATAAAGCTGAACAATCCTAAGTTGAACCATCACAAGTTGGGGATTGTCTGTACAAAACTATATTATACTATTGAACGTTCTTATTCAAACCACAAATGTTTCCTTCTCTCCTCCTCACAGACTTTCAATACACCCCTTAGAAGGACGTGCCACTCTCTCCCTCTGCCCTCACAATTGAGAACCACTGGTCTAGTGGAACACTTACAGCTGAGAAATCAGAGACATGAATTAATTTGGTCATAGCTACAAAATGACTCATTCAGCTCATTCAATCTGGTTCTAGTCAACAAATATTTATTGAGCAACTACTGTGTGGCTGGTATCCTACCTGGTAGGTACACTTGCATTTTCAAATCCATCTCAGGGGAAGGGACCCTCTGACCAAACGATTGAATGTTTAGTGGTAGAATTTTGCCTACTGATAGGGGTAGATTCTTTTAGCTGGGAATCTTATGGATACCACTAAATTCTCACATCATAGACAGATGTCTGCTCAACCAATGAAAAAAGGGCCAGCCCTGCCTGGATGCCCAGGTTGCAAGATGGCAAAAATGAGGGGATTTTGAGACCTCTCCCTAGAGTCACAGCATATCTGCCACCCCCTCTTGTCAACACCCTCTTCTCCCTGGAATTGGCCCTATACCCTGCCTGCTGTTTTCTTTGTTGTCTTTTCATCCTCACCATGTTGGGCAGAAGGGCACCCCCCTCACTTCCCCCACACCCCCCATCCTTCCCAGCACAAGGTTCCATTCTTCATTAATGCTGTTTTAAAGCCAGCGCGGAGCTGTTTTCCAGATGTGGCCATGCGCAGACAGTAATTGTGCTCTGTGATCCCTTCCAGCTGCTCCCATCGCTTGCCAACAAACGCCCCCAACCCCCACCTTGCAGCCCCAGGAGTCCGTGTTTGGGGGCTGCAAATTAGGGCAAACGTTGTAAAATGATCATGTGCTACCCACGGCCTTCCCCCACAAGAGTTATGGACTTTATAACTGAGCTAATTGGCATTAGGTCTTGCCTGAAAGGTCAACAGAGTGGCAGAGAAACAGGATCTTTGTAAATTGATCGGCTGGTTTCCCCCTTCTTCCCCCCAACTCCCTTTCCCGTTTTGAAATACGGCCTACCTGCCCCGCGGAATTGCTGACTCTTGTAAATTACTTCTTTGACTGTATGGGACTGTGACACATTGTCTCACATCATGTGGAAGGCAGGCGGGGATGTCAAGGGGTGCATAATTATACCCTGCAAATTCTTCTACCATACCGCGGGCTTCAGCCCCCATGCACCTCCGTGAAGTGGGGCATTGTAACACTCCTGACCTTCAAATCAAGCATGATTTAGTCAAGGGTAGCACACAGCGTTTGGTGTTTTTATTTATTTATTTTTGCTTCAAATACACGAGTTCCTTGCGAGTGATCTTGGGGCACAGTATACACCCTGGCCTTTCTGTTGTTTCTCAGACAGGAACCCTTGCGTGGCGTTTTTTCATTCCTCAAATTCTTATTGAGCATATTATAGGTGGGGTCCGAGACTGATTTTAGGAGGGCAAGAATGTTGGTTTTTGGAATCAGAAATGTTCCATTCTATCTATAGATTGTGTGGGCCCCTTGCTGCTTGGGGTGAATTGAAGCCTTATGGTTTCAAAATGTCTGTCCTCCCCCCATCTGGCACTCACTGTTTGGGGTTAAGTATTGAAAGTCCTTGTTAAAACATATATATAGTATGTGGGAGGAATAATTCATTAAACCTGTGGTTCTTACCCCTCTCCCCCCTTTTCTCTTAGCAAGGGGCCCTGGAGAATCTAATGAAAGTTGACCTCATCTTGCACACACTTACACGCATTTTGCCTGCAGTTTTAGGCTGTTCTTGCCCCTTCGAATTGCAGCTATGGATCACTTCTAAATTAGGAATCCTGGTTCAGGTGTCATCATCACCCATGGGCACCCGAGCCCACATGAGCTGATTAGACACTTCGAGCAGAGAGGTTGCAAGAAACATCTTAGGCTGGTCCAGGGAATGGGAAAAGTGAGAGGAGCAAAGTTTCAATGGCCTATTTTTGGCCACAATGAGATAGGGAGCCTGAAAATCATGTATGTACATACAGCTCTTTTTCAAATGTATGCAAATGCCGCTGGGATGTGAACATTGTGGATTCCCTTAGCAATTTGGACATGAAGTGTTTTCCCAATTCACCGAGGCTGAAACGGTAACTGCTGTCATGCTGGGAGGGGGTTGTGAGCTTATGAATGCCGAGCTGGGAAGTTTGGGAGCCCTTGTTCCACTCTGTCACCTGGTCCAGCTTGCCATCCATCACGTCTCACCTCGTTACCACCTTAGCCCGAGCAGCTCCTCCTTTCTCCTCCCCCTCGGCCAACACTGCAGCCAGGTGGTCCTTTGAAAGTGTCAGGTCCTCCTCAGAGAAACCCTCCCATGCTGCCATCGCACCCGCATCAAAGCCAAGGCCCTGCCGTGGCCTGGTGCTCTGACCTCCTCCGCTGGTGCCCTCCTGTCGCTCGCTCTACCCGAGCCCCGCAGCCCCCACCTGCCAGCAGTTGCCCGAACACTCTGTGCCAGTGCCCAGATCACATCTTCTGCACTTGCCGCTACCCTCTGCCTGTGTGCACCTGTCCCAGGTGTTCTAGTGTCTTGTCTGCTCCCACCTTCCGGGTCGCTGCTCCTCAGAGCCACCGTCCCTTCCCACCTTGTCTGACTGTCACCCTCCCCAGCACTCCTTGTTCCTGTTTTGCTTTCTCCACACACTCAGCCCCACCTGGCTGCCTAGTTACTTGTTTTTGTCTTTATCTCCCCACCAGCAAATCGGCTCCTTGAGAACAGGCACTTTGGGGCATCCACTGGATATCACAGTGTGGGTCCCCCTGTATTTGTGCCATGAGTGTGCGCCCCAGCTGGAGGGCACTGGGCGGCCAAGAAAGGAGAAGGGAAACCCTCACAAGCAGCCTGGGGGCGGCAGGGCACAGCTGCACCCCCTTCTCCCCACTGCGCTGAGGGCACCAGGAGTCAGGGGACAGAGGCTCAAGGGCACAAGCTCATTGTGCCTCATCTCTCACAGCAAGCAAGCACGTCCCTTGGCCTTCCTACCTGATGGGGCTGCGCGCAGAGTTTGCTTGGCCCCTTCCCCTCTCCTGTGTCCCTTGTATCTTCTAACCCCAAGGAAGGGTGGGCTAATGACGAAGGACATGTGTGGACAACACCCCTGTACTGGGGGCCGTGTACAAGGCTGCTACCTCCTGACAAGGTATTTCACTTCCCTGGGTCTTATATCTAAATCTACAAAATGAAGTGGTTTGTTTAGAAAATCTCAAAATCTAAGTGATTTTATCATGGAAAGGGATGTGAAATGCACATTAACTTCAAACCCTTAACAACAGTATATAGTAATACTTATGGCCACGTCAGAGGCCCTTGACCGGATCCCCCATCAGTCACCCTGTCTCTTTCCCCACCTGTCCGAAGGCCCCTCGGTGCACAGGCCACGTGAGGAACGGTCTCCCCCATGCCGGCCCGGAAGCCCAGGCATCCCTCTGCACCTTCACTTGGATTCCCGTGTTGGGCAGCTCAGCTCTGTCCAACCTGACGTGGCCTTAGGAGGCAGTTGACCCCATGACCCACATTCCCATGAGCTTCTCTTCACTCCTGGCTGCCTCCTCTGTCCCCAGTTCTACTCAGCTGCCATCGGGGGCCAATTCTGACCATGCGGGAAATCGGGCAGAGACTTGGCACCCTTGGGAAAGTGTATACAGTCGCCTGCCATAGGGAGGGACGGAGGAAAGAAAATGAGATTGACAAGGGGCAGAGTGGATCACACGAGGCCTCCAGAGGGGGTCGGGCCCACCTGGGCATGACAGACGAGGATGAGGAGAGCAGGAGGAGGGCAGAGCTGAATCCAGATGGGGTGATGGAAAGCGCCGGACACAGACCCCGCCTGGCTGGGGCAGGCAGGCTGGGCAGGAGCCCCCACCTCAGGCCTCCAACATCCTTTCCTCATGCCACATGCAGACACAAGTAGCCATTTGGATCTCTTTCTGAACCAATAAAACAAAAGCCTCCTCCGTCTGTGTTTCTCTGCCTGGCCCTGATGGGCTCACATGTGAAGAGAGGCACATTCTTGCTTTTCCTGGGCTGGAATTGGGCCCTGAGCCCCAGCCCGGTCCACAGGCCAGACTCTAACCCAGGCCCCATCACTTGCTTCTCCTTGGGGTCGGTCCTGACCCTAAGGTCCCTTGACCCCGTGTGGAGAGAGCGTCCTGTTGCCTTTGTTGCCGAGAACCCCTGCTGTATGTAAACTGGGCCAGGCCACTGTCATTAAGGGGACACAAGTAACTGATTCCCTTCTAGAACCCGGTTTCCCCTGATGGCACAGTGCGTCCCCAGCCTTTCTACTGTGTTGTGTCTTGTGGCCTCCTCTAGCTCACGTGCACCTGGCATACCTGCCTGGCCAAAGCCATGCTGCCCAGGAAAAACCAGGGTGCACATCAATGAGTGAATTTGGTCCAGAACCACCAGAACCTAGGAGAGGGGCAGAGAGTGCTTGCCTCTGTTGAGGGTCAGAGCTCACCTCTGGGTCCCCTGTCTACACCTTTGACCTCCTGGACCTGGGACCACAGACCAGCTAGCCATCAGCTTTGGCCAAGCACTCCCATTCTAGATGATTCCTCTGGAACTTAATCTCCCAGGGGTGTAGACACAGGTCCTGCCTGGGTGTGACCAACCCTGCCTACTTCCCGGTGCTAGGTGTCTTGCAAGTCTGACCTGTCATGCCTGCTGGCAGCCCACTGGCTGGCTGACTCCCATAGCCCTGTGGCCAGTTCATTCCCGTAGCCCCTACGCTGAGTATCAGCTGAGGATCAGAGTTCCAGAAGGTGCCATTTGGACGGACAAAGAGAGTTTCCACCCAAGCCTCCCTTTTCAACTCCGGGGTGTGGTGTAGATGACAGTATGTGGATGAAACCAGCCTGCCACTGTAAAGCCAGTGTAGCAACAGCCACAGCCACCAGACACTAAGAAGTGCCGACTGTCACAGTCACCGCCTGCCTTCTTCCGGGCCAGCCTTTTCCTCCCACGATGCACACAGTGGCCACTATCTCTTTCTGTACGGTTTCTGCTCCCAATGTCTTCACCTCACCGCCTCCACATTGGAGAGTCCCTAGGTTGAGCGTCTCACTCCTCCTTTCTCTCCACGTAGAGGAAGAAATGCCAGAGAGCTCCCCTGGGCCCAGGCTGCAATCGAGGGCCAGCCCTGCCACAGCCTGGCCAGAGGGAGCCTCCCCAAATGGTCTGGCCTCTGTTGTCCCAACAGCAGTGGGTGTTTTCTTGTTGGTGAGCTCCAAGCCCCAGGCCCCCATCTGCCTTCTGCAGCTCTGTGCTTTGAGCCTCACACGGCCGCTTTTCCTTAAGAGGTTTTCACAAGTTCAGAGCAGTCCTGGGTATTGGGGAGTTGAAATTATTTTTACCCATGTGCAGCTGAAATAGCCATCTGCCATCACACCGCCCAATTCCCCACTGTGTTTAAAATCCATCTGGAGTTCTTTTATTTTTTTTTAATTCTCCACATTAAAAAAAATAGTGTCTTGGTGCAAAGGGAGGTGTCATATCCTGATGTGTTTTCTGTCTGCAGCAGAACTTGTCCTAGAGTAGAGGATGGACTTAGGGCTACTCTTTGTTTGTCCCAAGCCATATTGATTAATTATTGGTTCTAGGCCCATGGGTGTTCCTTATTCTAGGGATGTTTGTCTTGCTGTATCAAAATATAACACACAGCCCAGCTTATGTCAGTCACCTCCTCCTTGAAGCCTTCCTGATTACTGCAGCCCTTACATCTCTGAAGTCTCCATAGCAGAAATGGGCAGTTCCTTAGCTCTTAGGCCTTGATTTCCTTCTGTTTGCCTCGGTGGTGTTGGCTTTGTATCTTTAAGTTCAGTGACAACTGGGACTGGGCCTCTTGTTGATCTTGCAGTGACTACAGAATACCCAGCCTAGAAGGAGGCCTTTGATAAAGTCTGGAGGTGCTCTCTGATCCCTTCTCCTCCTTCAGGGCTCCTAGATCCTACCTTGAACAGCTCCAAGTTTGCCCACACTCGGACTCCTACAATGTTAATATTAATAAAATCACCAGAATTCAATGCAGTGCGTATGCTCTTGCTGTTTTGCTGGAGGTCTCCCTGGACACTGGTGTGTGGGGATAGTATCCCACACATCACCGCGTGTATAATGACCAGGCCAAGGAGGGGCTCGAGAAATGACTTTGATAAAATAAAGATGGCGTTGGTGATGGGACCATTTATTTAATAAGCCTCTGTCAGGATCCTAATAAGCGCCAGGCAACTTGGCAGATGCCGGGGGTTCAGCGATGAGCATGTCACATTCCCTACCTTCAAAGAGCGCACAGTCTAGTGGAGGACATAGACAGAACGGAATACGAGCATTTCAAGGTGATTCCACCGGAGGCAGCAATTAACTCAATATGGGATTATAAAAACTTTGGTATTTGAACTTGAGGGTTTAGGAAGAGGAAATACAAGGGCACAGGAGTGGGAAGAATTTGGTGTGCCCAGCGAGCAGCCCTGCCTCTGCGTGGCTGAGGCACAGGAGACGTGGGCAGTGCTGAGAAGTCGCCCTGGAGAGGTAGGAGGGTCAGGGCAAGGGGCCCTCACCTGCTCAGCCCGAGACTCCCCCCCAGTTTCCTCAGCCATTGTTTGAATTGCAATGGATGTATTTATTTGAACATTCTTTGTCAGGAGGGGTCTGTGGGTTTATCTTCCCCTATATGAAGTGGGACTTCCTTTGATTCATCTTAAATTGTCCCTTTCGTCTTTCTATGGAGTTTGGTGTAGTCACTGTCCCTGAAGCCCCCTGCTGCCCTTAGTCTACCTGTCTGCCCTTTGAAAGAATAAGACATATATGGGAAAACATTTGAAAGCCAGGAAATACATCCACCTCCTTTGTGACTTGGGATTTTTGGATCCTTTGTGATTTCTTTAACTCCTCTGGGCCTCAGTGTTGTCACTTAAAAAGTAGGGAATGGGAAAAACGACACCAGATTCATGTACTGCATTGGGTGGTTACAAGCTCAACTATGACAACAGACATAAAAGACCCTATAAACCCAAGATACTTGCAAATGCAAGGGCTTGTTACCCCATGGAAGGAACCAGCTGCTCCTTCCTCCCGCACACTCTGCTGTCAGGCTGCACCAACTTCAGTGGGTCCCTTGGTCTCCCATGGCAACTTGCCGTAGCATCCCACTGGCACTTTTGCCTCCACACGAGGCAGCACTTGCTCATTAGGCATGACAAATTACCCTCGCTCCACTGGGGTATAGATGGAGCCCTGCGAGGGGGAGTGGGCTTCTTTTCCCGCCCCCCGCCCCCACTTCCCGTCCTCTCCCTCTTCATGTTCACAAGTGTCTCTGAAACAAGCTGTCTCCTGTCTGGGGAAGGCAGAGCGCAGGCCGCACAGAAGTGGGGCTTGGGATTTGATCAGGCAGCTGCTCCGTCCTTCCTCCCAAATGCTTTCCACAGCCTGGCTGGCTCTGGCCCTGCCATGCTCGTAGCACATCTGAATATCAGTTGTTTGCATAAATTGTGAGCCCAGCAGGCCGTAGCCCTTCTTTTGGGGCACTCGAGTGTATTGGCTCCAGGAATCCACTGAGGGCAGAGCATCGATGGACCAGAAGTCAAGTTCCTATTTCTTTGACTACTCCAGTCCAGAGAATGGTGAAAGCCCCTCGTGGTCACATTTCCAGATCTTGGTTCATTTCATTCCCACTCAAGCAGCAATGCACGTCCTGAATCCTGGCTGTTGAAGTGAGGGGCATTGGCAGCCTAGGAAGGAGGAAGGGGTGGGCATTGGGGCAACCTTTGGCAGCATCGTGGAATTGATCAAGAACGCCACTCTAGGTCCACTCTCTGGGGTCCATTCTCACTGTCTCTAGGTGCACGGGGCCTTTTCTATACTCACTGCAGACGGTTCAACACACCATTGAGGTCTGTCCCCATAGTCTAGCATCCTGCACTCCTTGGCTGCATCTAGGTCACCACTGCGGAGTTGAAAGATCGCCATGTGAGGAGGTGGGAGACCTCCTTTCCAGTTCCAGGTTACGTGACATCATCTGTGTAAGCCTCAGCTGGGTACAGGGAGGGCACTGAGTTGGGGACAAACCCTCTGATCCCGTCTAGCTGTAAAATTTGTGATTCTTTTACCTGGTTCCTCTTCTATGCTTCTCCTCTAATCAAAAATCATTTTTCCCATGGTCCATCCCCTGAGCAAACTCTTGTTCATAGGCTAAAGGAAAGCTCATGCCACAGAGGGGCTTTCTGGTAGCCTCAGGCCCCATGCCCCTCCTCCTTCCTCAGCCTGGCCCAGGGTGACAGCACATGGCAGCCTTGCTTTCCTGCTTCCCTTTGAAGGACTTCCGCTGGACAACGGTCCCTGCATTCTCCATCATGGGTCATTCTCTTGTTGTTTTGACCTGTTGATCCTGCCTCCCACAAACAGATTAGCGAGTTCTCTGACACCTGAAATCAAGTTGGCACCAGGTTGGGTCCTTAAAGATTTTCATTAACAATATTTTGAATAATTGATTTGTTGGAAAAGACTCCAAGTTCTAGGCTACAAAGTCTCATCTGAACCCATTCTCCTGCCCTGCCCTGTCCACATTTCAGCCTTATCCTCTGTCCACCCCAGGCCAACCCTTCTCATCTTGTGGTCCCCAAAGACTTGTTATCTGTCTGCTATGCAGCCCTTCTGTTCTCCATAGTTCCTTTCCTGCAAGAAGTCTTCCTGGGCCAGATCAGTACACACGGGGCTTCAACTTTGTTTCTTAACCAAAATCCCTTACAGATGTGTAAGTGTTTACCAGCCACTCTCATGGGGGTCATCTGGTTTTATCATCTCATAGACATTATCATCCCCATTTTAAAGGCGAGTAGACTGAGGATCAAGAAGACTAAGTGAGCCCAAGATCACAAGGTGGTCACCGAGGGCCCACAGGGGCTGGACAGAGACTCAGATGGAGCTCCCAGGTTCCAAGCTAAGAGCTCTATCAGTTACAACACAGGCAGCGAAGCTCTCACATCCATGGGGGCTGTGTTTATTCCAGAGTGGCTCCCTCCCTACCCCATGGCTCTCTTGGCTGAAGATACCCTCGGAGTCAGAGGAGGAGCTACAGCGGGGTGAGATAGATTGGGAGGGCAATGGAGGGCAGGGGTGGTGGTGCGGGGCACTTCAGGGACACAAAGTCAGGCTTTCAATGTCCCCGAGAAAATTCTCCCTGAGAGGACATGTTAAAGGTGGGGATGGGGTTCTCTAATGTTCAGAGTAATGGGGTTTCTAAACATGATGATGTCTCTTAAGCCAAAATCAATAACACATTTTCTTTTCTTTTTTTTTTTTCCTTTTGTTTGGCTCAGATAGTAATAGTCTTAGTTTCATAACTACAAGAACTGGTTGGTCTGGCAGCTACTGCTACCCAAGACAAGAAGGAGTTCTGGACCTCCTGGCCGGTGCCCTAATCAGAAAGGGATTAGAAAATGCCCTCTGCTCAAGCTGGTGCAAGAGGGTCCAGGGATCATGGATTAGTCCCTGGTTTGAGAAGTCTGGGTATTTGTTTGCTTTTCTTCCCTCTGATTTTGAACAGCAGAGAGAGTAGCCAACTCTCAGAGAGTAAGGAATAAAAATCCAGGTGGATCTTGCTTTGGGGGCTTCTACAAGCATAGAAGAGAATAAATAAAATCAACAGCTTTCATTGAGAGCTTAGTATTCTTAGTATTTGCCAGGAAATGTGCAAAGTGTATACATAAATTATCTCTTTTTTCTTCTATACAACCTCATGAGGTAAGTTCTATTACTATACCCATTTTATAGGTGAGAAAACTGAGGCGCAGAAATTTAAGTAATTTTCCCAAGGTTAACAACTAGGGAGTGGCGGATTTGAAATCAGATTGGCTTCAAAGCCAATCCCTCTTAGACCTTTCAGGGATCAGATAAGCGTTTTGTAAAGACTTGTCTGCAGGCTTCCTTTCCGTAGCTAGGGCTCGCCTGTTCCAGGGCTGCTGAGTGCTGCTCCTGGGGCCTGTGTTAGATGTGAGGGCAACCTCAGACCAAGAAAAGTAACAGTTTAGCCTGGTGATTTTAGAGATTTCATCTGATTTGCTTCAATTTGATTCAATTCAGTTCCTCATTGTGTTGGGCATGGCTTATGTGTCAGGCAGATGGCTCTGTCTTTAGGATTCCAAATGAAGCTGAATCATTCCAGAAATAATTTTTGAAAGCCTTTAAAGTTTGGATAGTTTGGATAATCTCTGACTCAGCAACTCTTTTTGTAGGAACTTATTCTAAGAACATAATCTTGAATGTAGGGAATACTAGCTATGATTCCGTTACTCTCATCTATCAACAGTAAAAAGTAATATAACTGTCTTAGGGATAGGGCACCAGCAGGCTATAACACATATATCTAACACAGGTGTTACAAGCTCTAATGACACAGTGTCCTTGTGGGTTGAGACCAGTTAGGCAGGTCTCAATCAGCATAGTAATCTTTACTTCCACAAGGAATATGCCAAAGTTTCCCAAACTCTCTCAGTAATAGTTTTACAGTACTCCTAGGCCAAAATAAATGCTTCATAGTTAGGTTTATTAAGTATATGAGCTCAAATAAACTAATAAGTATTTTATGTCCTCACAACTTAGTAGCTGTTTAAAAAATATTACACGTAATTTGAAAGAAAACATACTTATATTTCATTCTTAAGCAAACATAATTATTTACTAATGGGTTGCGTGCCTCTGTTGGGCTTTGTACAATTAGTTAAGCCAGAATCAGATTGGACCCCTCCACCTTCATTTCCTGTTCCACGCTGATTTTCCCATGGTACTTGCTTTTCAACACAGCAACCAATGAAATCCAGCTTCCCCAAGACATGATGTTATCAAATGTAGTATAATCTAATGTTGAAATGTTGAACTTCCTCAAGCTGCTGGTTTGTGTGGTGTCAGACAATATTGAATATTATGGTGTGTTTCTTGATAATTAAAAACATTCTGCAGTGTCCCTGTGGCATCCTGAGGTTCCTTGGTGCACAGTTTGAGGACTGAAGAAATATATTTTCTTCTATTTTCTTGAAACATATGCCTTCTTTATTTTTCTCTCTTGGTTTAGTGTTTTAATAGACATATGAGAATAAAAAATATTTTATTTCCCTTTTGACTGTAGCAAAAGAAAATCAGCCCCAAAGCGTGATAAATAGCAACTGACCCTCAGCCTCAGTTTTAGGGAGGCCATAGGAAATGCTGAGGATTATGGCAAACAAAGCACTAGCAGCTTCCACTCAGTTCCGCCTATGTGGCCAGATGGGAATGTGATGTTACCATTTTTTAATTTTTATTTTATAATTATTATTTTTTATAAATCTTTTTCTTTCTTTTTTTTTTTCCTTTGTATTTTTAGTTGCCCAGCTATTTTTTTTTTTCTATTTTTAGTAGAGACGAGGTCTCACTCTTGCTTAGGCTGGTCTCAAACTCCTGAGCTCAAGCAATCCTCCCACCTCAGCCTCCCAGAGTGCTACGATTACAGGCATGAGCCACCGCACCTGGCCTACCATTTTTTAAAGATAAGCTGACAATATTGACTTTTATGTGAAGTCTCCTAGTATTTAAATACTGGTAACTAATTCTAACATGTTATTTATAAACATTGGGTAGGTCAGTGCTATGCTACACAAGCAAAGCCTGTCTAAGGGTGGTGTTTCACTCGAGAGTCACCAGTCTGGGATACATAGGATAATGAATTATTATGTAATCATTAAAAGTGGAATTATTGATAAATAGGTAATCACATGGAAACATGTTCATGATATGTTAAATGAGAAAAGGTAACGAACAAAAATCATGATACCGTTTTTATAAAAACTATTTATGGATACCCAGAGGACTAAAAGAATATAAGAACTAAGCGGTTAAAATGATTATTCCTGGGTAGGGAATCATTGATGATTTTAAATTTTTTCTTTTTGCTTCTTTATATTGCTAAATTTTCTTTTTACAATAGCTACATATTGCATCCAAAATTTTATTTTTTACTGTTTTTAGAAAAAGAAACTTAGGACAATTACTATGAACAAGGCAGCATTAGGCACAAATGCAAAGGCAAAGGGACTGTTTCTTATACAACTTTGAATTGCATTTGTGTTTGTGCCTAATTCTGTCTTACTCATGGTAATTGTTCCAACCTTCAACAGGCTTGTGTCTGGAAACTTGGATTTTAAGTGTTCTCATCATTGCCTAACTGGTAAGTGTGGCTCACTGTGCCTAAGTTGTTTGTACAGGCAATATGGTTTATGTTGAATACTTATGTTCCTTCTTGGAGTCTGAAATTTTGGCATGTGCTAGGCAGAGGGTGCCTATGTTATCAGCCCCCAATAAAAACTCTGGGCATTGAGTCTCTGATGAGCTTTCCTGGTAGACAACACTTCCCACATGTTGTCAGAATCCAATGCTGGAGGAATTAAGCACATCCTATGTGACTCCACTGGGAAAGGATTCGGGAAGCTTGTGCCTGGTTTCCTCTGGACTTCATCCAATGCACCTTTACCCTTAGCTAATTTTGCTCTGTATCCTTTAGCTATAATTAATCTTGGCTGTGAGTACAACTGTATGGTGAGTCCTGTGAGTTCTCTAGTGAATCACTGAACTTAGGGGTGGTCTTGTGTACCCCCCAGCTTCCTTCCATGATCAGCTCAGCCTCCAATTCTTTTTTGTCTGGAACCCCTTCAGCAAATTATATATAAATATGATCATTCAACTCTCCCTTTTGTTTTGTCAATTAGTATATCATCTCTTGCACCTGTTGGGCTTTTATATCACTGGTAATATATGGTATCTCTCTCCCATTCATTAAGTGTCTCTCCCACTGCAGAAACCTCACTATCATGTTTTCACTTCTGTTAGGGACGCTCCCAGTTTCACATGCTTCATCTCTAACGCAAGAGATTTAAGCTAAGCCTCTACGGTACCTTTCAGGTTTACTAGACAATACTTCACTGATCCTTTAAGACCTAGTAATGTAAGTCAGTGGGAAAACGCAATTCAAGTTTTACATTTTTCAGAAATTCTTTTTTTTTCTTATTTAAAACAAGACACATCTTTATGGGTACTATCATTGTTTATCCACTGTGGGAAGTTCATGGAGAAAAGAGAACACACAAATCACCCTGAAGCTTTCTATTGCGCGCTACTTTCTGTGTCTTAAATCTAACTTTCCCATTTCTTCATTCTTTTGCCAAATTCCACTTGAATACCTTTTACACTTGAGACACTGGCGTTGCTGAGTTAGCCTGATGCCCTGTCTTCCCCTTGCCCATCCTGCAGGAGATGCAGTGCTCAGGGGCAATCTTTTGGCCCTGACATTCACCCTGGTTCTCCTGGGACTTCCAAAGCTACTCACTGCGGTTCTTAGCTGAGCCCTCTGAGAATTCTGAGCCCACAGAGATCATCAAGTTGTTATTAAGTAGGGAAACATACATTTGCGATAGTCCTGGAGGCCATTACAGGCAAGAGAGCTGCAAACCTAGGCTAGGCTTTCTGATTGTTGATGCCTAGGGGACTCAAAAGCAAAAATCCCTTTCCTCTTTCATCTAACAAGCCCCTAAGAGAGAGATGCTCCTTGCAATGTCTGTCGAAGAACTTAGCCTGCTGTCAGCAAGAGGTCTCTGCCTTTCAAGATTATTAATTCATTCAACACATGAATACCTATTTTTGGTAAGACTCTATCATATGCACAGGGAACATGCAGTAAACAGGGCATTTGTGTCTCCTGGCCATGTTCAGGTTATGTTTCAGGAAGCCTCAGCCTTAGGCAAAAATAGATAGTGCAATGACCTCACCTGCTCTCCCCTCCCTCTGTGCCTCCTACAAGTTCTCTCCCCTTCTTTTATATTTGAAAATCTAGATCTTACCCATAAGGCTTAGATGTCCAACGGCCAGTAGACAGGGCTAAGTCTGGCTCTTAGGTCAGTCATTCTCTCGGTTCTAGAATTATATCTACCTAGTTACACTTGAACTAACTTCTAAGGCTCAAACCAAGTTAATGCTTTCTGTGAACTGTTTTCTATATTAGAAGCCCTCCAAAATCCTGTCTTTCCTCAGCACCTCCAGGGATGCAGATCTGGTCTATGCCTTTTATCTGAGCAGCTAAGCTGATGCCCACAAGCCTGTTCTTCGGAGGAGGGTGATTGGACCAGGATAGGCACCTGACCCAGGCAGCCTGTCTCCAGGGTGGACAGATGCCTACAAGGAAGTCTTGGTTTGGGAGATTTTCCTGAAGTTGCAAAGGGGCCATGTGACTTTCGTGGGCCAATCTGATCTCAGGATCAGAGTCATGAGGCTGTTGGTAGTATGGTGGCAGCAGACACAGACACACACAGACACACACACACACACACACACACACACACACACACACACACACACACACACACACACGGCTGAGTCATGGGAATGGCAGAAACTGGCAAGAAGATAAAGAACTCTGCTGCCGAGGGGCACAAAATATCCCTGCCTCCAGGATGGCTGTGACTCCCTAGACTCTTGGTTTCCCATTTGTGGAGTTGCCTTGGGAGGAGGCCTCTGTGCTTGCAGCACCCTGAGCCCACGTTCCCAGACCCCAAATGGCTGAGATAAGACCTCTCTCCTCCCTCCGCCCATCCCTCCCTCCTCATCACCACCTTCACAGGCTATTTCTTGCCTCTCTGGGCTGAAGCCCAACTGACTGCCTGATTCTTAGCTTTGGCAGGGCGAGGGCAAGGCTTTGTGGCGATTTTGGTGCTGGCCTAGCCCTGTACCAGGTGGCAAGAGGGAAAAGAAAGGAAGAAGGTGCCCCGGCCCTCAGGGAGCCTCCACCACGGCGGGATGGGTAAGGCCTGTGAGCACCCAGACAGGCAACTCTCCCAGCAGCACCCAACGGCGTGTGTTTGGCGAAGGTGCTTTGGAGTTCAAGGGGAGGCCTCAGGCACCCAGGTGGGGACGCATGGCTGGACAGAAAGCAGTGGGCAGGTGGCGCAGTTGCAGAGAGCAGCATGAGCAAAGACCTGCGGAGGGGAGACCAGCCTGATAAAGGGGCGGGAAGAGAGACCCATCGGGAGCTGGGGCTGGGGGCGCTTCCCCGGGAGCCCTCACCCTGCTGTTAAGTCTGGGGCAGCCGCAGCCTCGGTGTGCCCACCGACCTGCCCTCTCGATCACCTCCTCAGGCATGGAGTGCCCGGGATTAAAAAGAAAGAATGAAAGAAAGAAAGGAGAGGAAAGGAAAGGCCTCATTATATGGTTGGAAATCCTCATACCAGAGATAAAATTTTATGAGTTGCCTATTGCTCAGCACCCCGTATTTTTGACATTCCCTGTTTCACATACAGTATTTTAAACACATGAGACACAGACATTGCTGTTTTTTTATTTTTTTACCCTTTTAATTTTTTTTTTCCCTTTCTGTCATGGCTTAGTGGGCAGCTCTGAAGTTTTTAATACTGAAGGGCCCATTTCATGTTATTTATTACCCTGCTTGCGTGAAAGCTGAGGCCTATAAATCGTCAACACAGGCCGTCTAATTCCAGCAACAGCAAGGTTTCGTCACATGTAATTAAAAGATCCCAAAGCCATTGGAATGTAATGGATTTGGAAATGACACCGTGGGGGCGAGGGGAACAGGCCCAGGAAGAGGCAGCCGTATTTCAAAGGCTCTCCTGCATGGGCTGGGATCGATGGGGCCGCCTGGCTGGGCTCCAGCAGGGCTGGCTGGTGTGGGGCTACAGGCAGGGTCTGGATTTGATCTGATCTTCAGCTCTGAGACCATGACATTGCGAGTCCCACCTGCGTGGAGGTGCCCTGAGCTTTTGAACTCACAAACCCCTTTGGCCTGGCCTGCCCAGGCAGCCACCTCTGATGGCCCCTTGAGTCCCCTCTGTCCCGGCAGGAAGGTTTCTAGAAGCAGGGAAGTAACAGCCTTGTAGAGAGGCAGAGCCTAAGCCCAGGATGGGGGAGAAGGTCGTGGTGTTTGCTTTCCCCACAAGTACAATGATCCTTTCATTCTTGCCCAGCTTTCTCCCTGAAGCTGTTTCTGGCTGTGCTGGACACCCACGGTTGCTCTTCAGAGACTCCTCATTCCACCAGGAAGTTTCTCTGACTGCCTGCGTCCACCTAGGGGCACTGCTCCTTCCTCTGGGCTTCCAGGGCACCTTGTCTGTCTAATGACTGGAACATCATGGTGCTGGCTGTGGTCATTTGCTTACTTGCCACCTTAGGGCTTTGTGTTGGCTCTTCCTCTCCCAGGACACTCCTTCCTCCCCAGTTACCTGCATGGCTCACTCCCTCACCTCCTTCAAGTCTTTGCTTAAATGTTACCCCTTTCATGAGGTCTGTCTCGTGCCCTGTTAAAATCTGCAGCCCAGACCTCATTACTCTGTTTTCATTTTTTTCTCTTTTTACATATCACTTAAAATATTAAAAAATATTATAGGATTTATTTATTATGCTCATTGTTTATTGCCTTTTTCTGCTGGCCTGTAAGCAGCTCCTGAGAGCAGGAATTGTTTGCTGCTGTTGTTGTCTATCTTGTTCATTGCTGTGTCTCCAGCACCTAGACCAGAGTACCTAGAACTGTGTGCCTGGCACATGGTGGTGGTCAACAGGACTTGTTGGAGAAAAAGAGGAAGGGAGGGGCAGAGGGAAGGAGGGGGAAGGACCATCCTATGAGAGCTCTCACACTTTGGTTTGAATTGTTGTTTAGCAGATGTAGTACTTCTCCCAGCTAGACCTAAGGTCCTTGAAGGTTTGGAAGGATGCCCCATCCTCAGCATCCAGGCCAGGCTGTGCTGGGACCAGGCTCAGGGAATGACTTTGACCAATTTGCCTTAGGCAGTCCCGGAGGCTCCCAGTTTTGTTGCCTTCACAACCCAGCAAACCTGGATATTTTCACTTCTCTGAGTTTTTGCTGCCATCCATATGCAGCCTCTCTGCTTTTCTCACTTTTTCATCGTTTAACTGTGTCCCCCAAAAGGTGTGTTGAGGTCCGAACCCCCAGTACCTTAGAATGTGACCTTATTTGGAAATAGGATGGTTGTAGGTGCAATTCACTAAATTAATATGAAGTTATACTGGAGAAGAGTGGGCTCTTAATCTGACATGACTGGTGTCTTCTTAAGAAGACACGCAAGGAAGACGTGCGTGACATGTGAAGACAAAGACAGTGGTTAAAGTGATGCACCTACATGTCAGCACACATCAAGGGTCGCTGGCCATCACCGGAAGCTGAGAGACATGGAACAGATTCTCCTTCACAGTCTTGGAAGAACCAACCATGCCAACATCTTGATTTCAGACTTCTAGCTTCCCAAACCATGAAAGAATAAATTTCTGTTGTTTTAAGTCACCCAGTGTGTGGTGCTCTGTCATGGAAGGCCAAGGACACTACTGCACACTTTCTGCTTCCTTCTTCAAGACCACCCACTCTTGCCTCTGAGCATTCACGGACCACTGGACAGCACCGCCTCTGATACCCCCCAGAGTGATTTCTCTGTCATACACAATACAATGCCTCCTCCAAGATGCCTTCTTGGACAATAAGAAGGAAGAAGGAAGACAATGCACTTAGCATCCTTGTACTTTTCAGTTAAAACTCTAGAACACTTGGCTTTTTTTATTCACAAGTAATATGTATTCTGTTGGATTGAGAAGGTAGACAGTCTATCTTATCCATTTGTTCTTGGCTTTCTCATTCATTGCCATGTTGTTTCTCTGATTAAAAGTCCTCAGAGGGCAAGACACTGATCTGTCTCCTTCACTGCTTATAGTTCCAAGTCCAGCTATGGTAGAGAAGAGGCACTCATCCTGGCGGATAAGGATAAGAACTGTCTACTAACTAGGGGTCTGGGTTACTTCTCTCCTTTTTCTATTTACAAATGAAGACACTGAGGCCAGGTAGAAAATGTGGCCCCAAAAGATTAAGAACCACCAAGCATTTTAATTTTGCTTCCATACAGGATTTCTCATGTTGGGGCTTTGCTCAGAGTCAAATGGTTAGAAACATCCCCCTGGTCCCTTGCACGGTCACTGATAACCATGGATGCAGAGCAAGGTTCAAACCCCAGCCCCATCATTCCTTATTTGTATAATCTTGGGCAAGTTATTTAACTTCCCTCAGCTTCATATTCCTCATCTGAAAGATGAGGATGGAAATATGTACCCCAGAGAGTGGTTGGGAAGATTCCATGAGAATGTCACTGAGGAACTGAGCCCATGGACTGTGGAAGCTCAATGAACCTTCACTCCTTCACTTTTATTCCCATCACAAACTCCAGACAGAAAAAGGTAGAGACACATTACATTTTCAGCAAAAACTTTGTCTATTTGTCACTTTCAGCTCAAGATGGAAACGTCGTCAGACATAATGGAAGTACATAAAACAATCTATGCCAGCTTTGTCATTAATAGCAAGTGTCATATATTGCTAACAAGATCCTTCATCAGCAAGCCAAGGCCCGGTGATGTACACTAGACTCAACTGACTAGAAAAAGAAAATGGGAATCTGACATTTTGGAAAGATTTCCTAAACCCAGAGCAAAACCAGAAAGAGCATCTAGTTGCTTCTTTGTGAAGGATCAGATAACACAGCAGATGGGAAAGTGGGCAAGGATTATAGACACCAACCAGACCTTGGGTCTCATTAACCAGCTAATTCATTTAACCAGAATGCCTCATTTCCTGAGAATTCTAGTAAGTTGAGATTTTACAGTATGTTAATGTTTGTAGGTTGTATTTTTCTTCCCATCAGTGACAACAAAGATGCCCTGTGGTGTAGTCAGTGGCACATAGGACTGAAAATACTCTGTGGTTAACTGACCCATGAACTAGCTAGTTTTCCTCTCTGACCCCAGGGTCACCTTTCATCTAATGTCGAGTTGGACTAATGACCTCTGAGTTCCCTAAATCTATAATTTTATATGTTCCTGTTCTAGTTTCAACCCTTTTCCTGGGTCCCCTATCCTCCATGCGGGCCCAACTTGTCCCTTGATTGACCTTGACTATTTGTAAAATGTGAAACAGAGTACAGCTTTCTCTGGTCTGTGCCCCTGTGCACCACGTGCTCCTGGACAGTGTGGAGGCTCCAAGGTCCTTGGTCCAGGTGAAACGACTGGTAGGACCCTAAGATGTTAGGATGCCAGTGAGTCTTTTTCAGCAACATCGATTTTGAATTCAAATTTGAAAGTACAGGGATGATACCAAGAGCTTAATGGCAGCTTTCAATGGCTACCTCCCTATTTAAATCTAGACCAACCCTGTGCCTTCCAGATAAAAAGGATACCTCTTGGGAGGAATTCCTGAGATGTTTTTGAAATCTTTGCATATAGACATAGAGATACTGAGGAAGTATATGAGTGTGCACACACTCACACACACACACACACACACACACACACACACACACACACACACACACACATACAGCTATTGTGAACAGTTGTGCCTTTGGCCAAGGGAGCAATGTGGGCTGAAATCCAACCTGTGTTTCACAAGTCAGTGTGGGGCTACATCTGCCTGTCTCCCTGGAGGAAGGAGGAAATCATTCCCACAGAATGTCGTAAGGGCCCCTTAGGCTAGTGGTGGCTCTGTGGGTGTGCACACACACAGATACGCACAGAGTTTTCTGCCCTTGATTGCAGGACAATGTTCCCTGGAGGCAGTGTCAGGACTTTACCTCAATAAGCATATCTTCTTTTCTTAGAAAGAGCTGTTGATGTGGCCACAAGAATAGCTTTCTAGGAGAGAAGTTGTGGGTGGTGGAGAAGAGTCATGAACTATAATCATTCACATCTGTACATCACTTTACAGGTTTTCGAAGCACTTGAACATATATCATTGCATTTGATCCTCACAATCCTATGGCACAGAAACTGCATTTATAGTTGAGAGAAAGAGCCTTAGAGAGAATAATTGACTTGGCCAAGTGGACACAGCTGCTGCAAGCGTCTGGTTAGAACCAAGCCTGGGGCTTTGGACTCCAAAGACCACATTGTCTGTAGAAAAGACTTGGATTTATATTAACATCTTTTCTCTAAATATGTCTTTCTTCTTGCAAAACAAAAATTGAATAGATTAAGATCTAAGTTGGGTAATTTATGTAATTCTATTGCTATTGCTCGATTTAGGGGAAGCCTTGTCTTGTTTTTCTCTTAAGCTATTTTCTCCAACGCCCCCAGCCAGTGTCTTCTCACCGACTGAGAAGTACCATCCCACCACTCAGGATCCTATTGCTCAACAGAATCTCATAAATCTGCCGCCCCAGCCCATGTCATCAGGACAGGAAGTATCTACATTCTCCAGGACAGAGAGCCAAACT
Organism: Lemur catta; assembly: GCF_020740605.2. Classification (NCBI taxonomy): domain Eukaryota; kingdom Metazoa; phylum Chordata; class Mammalia; order Primates; family Lemuridae; genus Lemur; species Lemur catta. Next base: position 33,485,363 of record NC_059143.1, on the reverse strand, counting down.
TTCTTTTCCTGGAAGATTCTTGGAAACAGATACTTAGATGTTAGCTCTGTCATTCACTGGCTCTGTGACTTGGGAAAAGTGATGCCCTTCTTTGGGCCTTAGTTTCCTGATCTATACAATGAATGTTTTGATAGCTTATTCCTAAGATCCTCGCAGCTCTGACATTTTATGTTTATAACTCTCCATTGTTATCCATCCAGCATCTATTATTCTGATTTTCAAGAATCTGCTTCCTAGCTAATCCTTCCTTCTATGATTAAGTTTCCTCTCTGTATGTTCTGGGGGGGATCATGGTGAATTTCTTAGCAACTCTCCTCGCCTGTAAACTTCCTGCTCCAGACTATTATAAAAGATACAGAATGTTAAAATCCACCCTCCTTAGATGGGCCTGAGACCTTTGCAATCTTGCTTCATCGTGCCTGTCCACAAGGCATTTCCCCTTCCTCCTTCCTGTGAACTTTCTGTCCCAGCTAAGTCAGACAGTCTGCCCACCTCCCCCCTCTTGATGGCTCGGTTCCCTAATACACCCTTCAACCCTCGCTGACCTCTCAAGTTCACTCTAATAACGTTTCTTATCTGAAGCGCTAGCTTGGCCCTCTTGCTTTCCATTCAGTGCTAACTTCTCTGGTTAGTTTCTTTATCTTTCCAAGTAAATTACAAGCTACTTGACTCAGATATCTCGTGATTCTGTCTTCTGTATCCACAGTGCCAAGCACAGTCAGTCTGGTTTTATTGATCGGCGGAGATGTCCGACAGCACCGACCTATCAGTTAACTCTTTCGGAAGAGCCTGCCCCCCCTGAGGCACCTGCATGAGGAACTGACATGTTGCTGTGGCATCAAGACATCCTGGCAGTGGTTCCTGGCCATACCACGCAAGGTTCTCTAGGATCACATCAGCAGAGAGGATTTTTTATTCCCTTCAGCTGGACAGGGAATCCCAGTGACGGTAAGCCATGAGGGGTCACTGTTGTGAAGAGAATGCTTGTGCAGGCTGAGCTCTGCTACACTGAAGACCCTCCCTGCATAACCCAAATACTTACAGCCACGATGCAAGTTCATTTTCTCAGGAGCCGCACCTTATATGGAGAACTTCTCAATACCTTACTGCCTTCTTTATTTTAACAAAGTAAAATGATGCTTTTATCAACCATGTTGTATTTTTTGTTTTCCTGTCTGTTTGCTTACAAATACCCTTTGAACTAATGGGCCGGTTTTGGTGAGATTTGTTGCAGTAGGAAAGAGCCCGAAGACACACCTTGAATTCCATCGTGTCTCAGCAAACACCCGGGAACAAAATGGCTGCCACCAACTGCTTTAAAAACGGCACGACTTCTGTGAATTATTTGCACCATTGTAAAGTTGGAGTGGCTATTGCATTAGGTGTGTTCGTGGGTCACAATCCATGTGGACATAAACAGAAAATATACCCCTGCTCATCTAAAATGTGGAAATGATTCTTGAGCAGATCTACAAAATGCTGATTGGAATGCACCCGAAATAGGTCAGTTAAGTTTGTGAGCATTTTGAAATTATCAGGGGTGATATAAGCATATTTTTATCACTAGTGTTTAATAAAAGCTGTTTCAGTGTCTGGGCCAAAGGCTTTGGCGCACATTCAGTGCAAGTCAAAGGAGTTAATAACCAGTCATAAAGGGAGATGGAGCCAAGGAATATCCAAGCTGCATATCTGTAGGGCTCCTGGAAGTGGAAGGGGCAGGACATTGCTCGTGTGCAGAGTGGACTGCGCCAGCAGCTCTACGATCTTCACTCAAGCCCAACCCACTGACCCCTTCCAGGAGAGGCGTCAGGAAGATAGAATGCCAGGGATGATCCCATGGAGCAGTGGTCCCCAATCTTTTTGGCACCAGAGACTGGTTTCATGGAGGACAACTTTTCCACGGATGGGTGGGGGTGGGGGGGTGATGGTTTTGGGATGATTCAAGAGCGTTACATTTATTGTGCAGTCAAACCTCTCTGCTGGTGATAATCTGTATTTGCAGCCACTCCCCAGCGCTAGCATCACCGCCTCAGCTCTACCTCAGATCATCAGGCATTAGATTCTCAGAAGCAGCCCTCACCCTGGATCCCTCGCATGTGCAGTTTACGGTAGGGTTCCATGAGAATCTAATGCTGCTGCTGCTCTGACAGGAGGCGGAGCTTACATGGTAATGTGAGTGATGAGGAAGAGGCTGTGAATGCAGGTAAAGATTCACTGGCTTGCCTGCCTGCCGCTCACCTCCTGCTGTGTGGCACTGTTCCTAACAGGCCACAGACCGGTACCCATCCCTGGCCCGGGGGTTAGGGACCACAGCCATGGAGTCCTGTTTCGTTTGTTTAGCTTAATGATTAACTGCAAGTTATTCTACTTGACATGACCAATAGAAATCACATTTAAAGAACCCCCAGGTAGGTCAGAGGTGGAGTTTATAGGATAGGCAGGAGCTGAAGGGATACTTTATGACATTTCATGCTGATAACAAGGAAACTCTTCTTTCTCTGTCTCTGTCTCTGTCTCTGTCTCTCTCTGTCTCTCTCTCTCTCTCTCTCTTACACACACACACACACATACTCAAACACACACATAGAGTCATCTGCTCTGGAATTTCCAAAGTATTCCATTTCTGGTGACTACATGTGGCTAGAATAATGGTAAGATGCTTAAGTCTCCTGAATTAGTCCTAGCAGAAATGTCACTGAATTCTGAAGAAATCTGTCCTTTCACTCCAAATGCCAGGGTCAGAAAAAAGGGCAGAAGGCTACCATCTCAAGGCCGGGCAGGAGGGGCAGGGGAGGGACCAGCCAAAATGTCGGGGTGGAAAGACCTTCAGCTTCAGGAGGAAGAGAAATGGCATTAACTACACCTCATGGACTCATAGCATTTTATATTGTTTAAAATATTTTACATATATTTTCTAATTTGATCACTGAAAACATCCTGCCTGATAGGGCCGGGTCCATCACTCTTGGTTTAAAAAAAAGCAAATTTTACAATTTAGATGAATGAATCAGGTGGTCTGCCCAAATATACCTCATGGGTGGCAGCCTTGTGCCAAGCCTGCTTCCTTAATGCCCTGCTCCAAGCTCGAAAGCATGTGCCTGTGGCTTTTGCTGTGGTTCTGGGGGTTTCCAGGAACTGGGGCTTCCAGGGGGTGGGTAGCAGACAGAATCTGAGATCAGGTTCTCTTCCTGTCTGCCACATATTTGGGCAAGGTGCTGTCTGGCTCTCTCAGCTCGGGATTCTCCAACTGTTAATCAGTCGTGGCAGTGGGTGGCGGCCATCACACCTGCCCTGTGGCTCCCAGGGAAGGTGTAGGGCTCAATGGGAAGGGGCTCAAACGTCCTTGAACGCCTATTTCTGGGACAGGCTCTTGAATACTTTCTCTTATTTGATCCTGAAAATAGCACTTTGAAGTACATTTTATCTCTGTTTGATAATATGAGGGATTAGAACTCGAAGAGTTTAAGTAGCTTGCTCAAGCTATGAGGTTTGGGAAGTGGCAGAAGCTAGGATTCCAACACAAGTCTTGTGCTATTTTCCTTGTAGGCTGCAGCTTCAGATGGGATAATAGCTGTTGTGCCTCTTTGGATGGTACGGAAAGTTATCCTAGTGTAAGAGGAGCTGGTTGGTGTTTGGATTTTGGTATCTTAAGTCTGGAGACAGCAGAGAAGGGACCAGGGTAAGACAGGAGAAGACCCAGAGCTCTCTGATAATTAGAGCTGGACACAAGTCCCTGACCTCCTAAATCTTCTGTTATTTATTTTGAATATTCTAAATTCATTCATTCATTCATTCATTTATTAAACAAATATTTACTGAGTCTGCCAATGGCTGGGCACTGTGCTGAGAGCTGGACGTGCAGAGGGGGGGCACAGAGCAGAGGGTGGCAATCCCGGCAGATGTGGCAAAGGCTCCCAGAGGAGAACAGCAGAGGAACTGGGGAGATGTGGTATGGAGAAGGAGCTTTGAGTGAAAGGTGGGTGTCGGGGGGAGTGGAGGGCCCCAGGACTGCAGAGGCAGGAAGCATCTGGGAAGATGTCCAGTGGCAGGCAGGATGGCTGGAGCCAGGCATTTCTCAGGGAATCTCAGGAACTAGCCTGGGAATTGCCAGGAACTTTTCAATGGGTGAGACAGTGAGGACAGACAGACTCCATGGATGTGGATGCCAAAGGTCACCGAGCTTGTCCCTGAAGTGACAGTGTAAGAAAATGAGCAGTCTTGATGAATCAGGGCAGGGAGTGCCTTCGCTGTCCCGAAGAACCAGTAGAAGGCTGCTTGGATGGGCATCGTCCAACTCAGGGACTGCTAGGAACGGGGCAAGTGCCTTCAGAGAGAACCATGGAGTCCTTTGCCTCCTTTGGCTTATAAAGCCTACTGGCCTCCCCTGCTATACCCGGGTCAGAGCCTGGGAGCCCTGCTGTGTACTCCTGGCTAGGGCCTGTCCCGCGTGCCTGTCGCCAGAGGGAGGCGCTGCTGGGGACTCCAGCTGCCATGGGGGCTGCTGCAGACTTGGTGCCATGCAAATACGCATCTGATGCCCCACTAGTTCTGCTGTCCACCAGTGTTTCAGGAGCATTCTGGTTTTCATGCTAGGCTTAGGCTCTTTGAGGACAGGGCTTTGTATTTCTTCCTCCTCTTGTATTGCATGGTGACTAACACTGATCTGGGCACGCAGCAGGTGTTTATTGTTGGTAGATGAAATGCTAACTGGTGCTCACACTATAAGAAAAGCCATTCTGATTCTAACCTTCATTTGGGGTCACAGAATCATGGATTGCAGGGGCTGGCAGGGCCGTGGTGCATACATTTCATTTTATAGATGGGGAAACTGAGGCTGGAGAAAGCAGGTGAGTCACGTAAGGGCTTAACAGAGTTAGGTCTACACCTGTTTTTGTTTCCAGGCCTGAGTTCTTTCCATCCAGACATGACTTACCACTTCTCTAAATGAGCTCCGAACTAGGAAGAAAAGTGAAACGCCAAAGTGTCATGTGCATGTGTCACCTGTTGGCCGTCCCATGTGGACATACAGGGCTGGATGAGGTGCTTTGCCTAATTCCCTGAGGGCTACGTCCAACCCTTCATCTCACCTCAGTTCCAGCTGGGCTGGTCCCACACCTGGTCAGGGACGAGTCCCTCTCACTGCCTTTGTCTTTTCTTCTGTCCATTCTGTTCAAATCCTGCCAGGTCTTCAGGGCCCAGCTAAGTTCATAGCAATACAGTGAGATTCAACAAACATTTATTGAGGGCCTCATAAACACAAAACATTGCATAGCCAGACACTTGCTGGGGTGTTGAGGGCACTAAGTGAATAAAACACAGTTTGCACTCAAGGCTCAAGAGGAAGGCAGGTCGGTAAACAATCAAGACCCACAGCCTAAGACTGAGAGTAGTAGTAATAAAGATCACTTATTGAGCACCTACTAAGTACCAGACCCCATCCCAGGCACTTTATATTTGTTACCGCCAATCCTTACGACAGCCAGGAAAGATGGTATTAGATGCAGCCTGGATTGTACAAATGAGCTCTGGTTTTGTGATCAGTCCTGAGGTTCAATTGCAACTTCACCCCTTACAAATTATGTGTCTTTGGGCAAGTTACTTAACCTTTCTGCATCTCTCATCTACCAACTGAGGATAACAAACCCTTCTTCATAGGATGGATGTGAGGAGTAAATGAAAAGATGCACAAAAAAGGCCTGGTGTTGGGTGAGTACTTGACAAATGTGGCCAAAGACTTCATGCTCCAGGAAAAGTGAATAGCGCCCATGAAGGAAGCTCTCACTGGGGGTCTGGGCAGAGGCAGACACAGGGTGCAGAGGGTCACAGGGAGGATGCCAGGTCTCTAAAGACAGGGGGCTTTGGTGGGGGATAGAAAATGGTGACTCATGGGGGCTCTGGTTGCTGCTGCCCTGGGCACCTGTCTCTGTGATGTCTACCCCACATCACAGGGTGTCTGGGTTGGGCCATCCAGGGTCAGCATAGTGTCAGGGGCTGGAGGGACCTTTCTTGGCACTTCCCTCCTTTATTTATTTAATCTTTTTCTCAAACTGAGTGTAAACTACAATTCTCACCAGCTGGGTAAGTGGGAACCCCCTGCCCCTGCTTCGGTGACAATGCAGAACACAGCCTGCTGTAGACCATCTATGGAGTCCTGGTAAGGCACTTGGACCACTTGTGACCTAAATAGACGAGTTATTTCTCCTCACGTGTGCCAAATCGTGATGTGCTCTGCATCGGAATTTAGCACCCTTGGGAACACAGAGCAAATCCGACTGTTTAAACCAGGTGTCCTCAACACAACATCCTCTGACTTCCATTGCCCAAGGCAATGGGGTGTAGCTGCTGGATGATGTGATTTTCTAATGACTCGCATGTCAGTGAGAATTGGGAAACCAGATGAAAGCCGAGAAAAACAAGAAAGCAAACAGAAATCTTCGCATGGCAAACAACAGCAGCGGCAGCAGCAACAACAAGTACACTGTACAAAATCCATAAATATTTGTGGTCTAGAATGAATGAATGAATACATGAATGGAATTTCCTGAAGAAAGTCCTGTTACCAAAACCATCAGCTTATTTTAGAGGTCGATGGAGAACTAGGCCTGCTTCCCGGGAACTGTCAGTTCAGAATTAAATGTGCTTTGTGGCATTTCCATTCCGGGTAGTGAGTTATGTAGGACTGTTCCCGCCTGCCCGAGCTTGGGGCCATCTCCCGCAAAATGAGAGGCAGGGGCTGAGGGATGGTGCCGGGAAGCTGCTGCTCCGAGGATGGCAGGGTTCAGGCTCAGCCAGGTCTGCGATGTCAGGGCCCTAACCTCTAGGGCTGCCTTCTCGCGTCCATCTCTGCAAGCTGGGCATTTTCTCCTGGGCTCCTGGTGTTTACGCTTCTAGGGCTTAGCAGCTCTGGATCACAAGGCCAAAGGGAAGAAGTGTTTGCTTTTCACAGCACATCATACTCACAACTTGGTGATGCCAGCATTCCTACAACACTTTGTTTCTGCAGGTGCGTTAGCATGCATGCCCCCATTTGAGATCCCCAGGAACTCAGTGTGAGGGACAGTTATCTCCACTGATGAGACATGCACACTGAAAGTTACAAAGGGGAATGACCACTTCGCATTACTCAGGACTGACAGTAATCCAGGCAGGATTAGAATTTGGGTCTCCTGACTCCCAGCCCAGCACTCTTTCCTTCATGGCAAGCTGCCCCAAATGAGACATCTGCTCTGGGAGTGGGGATGCCTAAGGCCGGTTACCCCACAGGCCTCTGGGTGGATGCCTCAACGTACCTTCCATGATGTGCCCACTCATCATAATTGGCCACCCCCTCACCCCTGCAGCTTGAGTCCCTGGAATCACCTGGCTGTTTAGTTCAAATGCAGATCTGAGGACCCAGCCCCGGAGATGCTGATTCTGTAGGAATCTGCATTTTGGACACACTTGCCAAGTGATTTTGATGCATATTAAATTTTACAACTTCCTGGTTTTGGAAATACAGTGGATTTTAAAGGTCACTTGAGCCAGACATAATCTCACATGTAAATCTGTTCCCTGGAAAAGTAAGTTTAAAAAAGAAAAGAAAGAAAAAGAAAAAAAAAAAAAGAAAAGGAAAAAAGGAAACAGGCTACTCTCTGGAGGTGACTTCCATGGTTGTGTTTCATATCTAAATGTCCTCTCTCTTCTTTCCTGCTTCTTCCAATTTTGCAAGCCTTTTCTGTCCCTTCCCTGTGCCACTTTCTCTGTGTCATGCTTTCCTCACTGTGTTGTTACCGAGTGCCTGGCTTGTGTGGGTCTCTGTCCCCAGCCCTGTGCGCTCCCTGAGGGTGACGTCTTCTCCTGTATTCCCAACAGTCCCTAGTACAACGCTGGGGACTATGAACATGCCTTAGCCATAACCTTGGAGTGAGCCATTGGCGCTGCTGGACTCAGTGCCTGCACTGCTTTCTCCACCGGTATGGACCGTCAAGATGCTGCACAAGCAAAGCTCGTCATCAAGCAGCATTGAATCTCTCCCAGGTGTAGAGTCTCTCAAAAACTCCTTCAAAACTACAGGTGTACTGAGCATGACTGTTAGGTCCCCTGTTGATGGGAGGGAAGGTCATGGGTCCAGGTCACGGGGGGGCCATTGGATGGTCATAAATACCACTTTTGCTGAAGCCAGCTGCTCAGATCCCCGAGGATCTCAGAGGGAAAGGTGAGAGGAGGTGGACACCCATCCCCATTGCTGGGGATGCCCTCAGGCACATAGGCTATGTCGCCTGTGCAGGCTTCCTGCCATAGGAATAATAGGACAATAACAGCCTGTGTGTGCACTGGGCTTTGCCACTTATAAGCTGTTTCTCTTATCTTCTCACAGTTACCCACAAATCAGATAAATTGTTCCCTGTAGCTCTATGGAGGAGGGAATGGCTGTTCCCAGAGGTTCAGCGAGTTGCCTCGGGTCACACAGCCAGGTGGGTGAGAACCCAGGTTTTCTGATGCTGAAATGTCACGCTCTCCCCAGGACACCACGTTGCTTCCAGTCCTGTGGGTCACACCTCCTCGGGATGGAAACTCCCGGAAAAACACTTCTCGATACAGATCTAACTCATTTTACATGCAGAGTTTATTCCATACATTTTAATCAAAAGGAATAGAAATAAATTCAGTGTTAAATGCATTTAGTCAATCATTCAAAATGTTATTTATTTAGTGCTTAGTGCTATGTCAAACTTAGCGCCAGGCACTGTGGGGGTACCTGGGGGCGCTCAGGGCATGCCCCTGGGCCCCTGGCCTGCACCACCCATCACCCTAGGTCTCCACCAGGACATCTGCCAACAGTCACGTGCAGCATGCTCACATTTCTGAAGGGAATTGCTGAGAGTTTAATCACTTTACACCCGGTAGGGACTCAATGTCCACTTGACGGTGCACTTGGCTTCTGCAGCAACCATGTCCCCATTCTCCACACTGAGGAAGGAGCGGTGCCAGGCACTGAGTCCAACAGGCTCGAATGGCTCATTCCAAGATTGCAGTGAAAGCATCTTTCTCTTCTCTAAGGACATATCAGATACGATCCCCGCCCTCTAGGAACTTAAACCAAGTGGTATATACAAGACATGCCCATTGGCCAAAGAGCTCTAAGCTTGCCACAGGTGTGATTTTCAGTGTGTGACAATGGCACTTGCTGCCAGCTCCTATCCTTGTATACAGAGACCAGCTAATATACCCAGAGTTGGGTGAGTAGCCTCTGATACCACTCCCAGGTGCCTGGTGGCACCAATCTGTTACTTCCTAGCTCAGGAGTCCCGTCTGATCTGGTTTCACTCAGAGAGCTCACCTTGGTGTGGAACCCAAAGTGATGTCACAGCCAAAGGGCTTCCAGACCACAGCCCCCTGGGGATGAGCAGATCCTGGAGTGACAGCATGAGCGGGATTTCTCTGAACCTTTAGCTTAATTTCTTAGAGTTATGAGCCAGAAGATACTTGGCTTAGCCCCTCTTTGATTGCCCAGTGCTCAGGTTGTGGTTTATAAGCTCTCTTCCCCCGTCTTTGTGTTTCCTCTGCCCCCTCACTCCAATTAGTTCCCTGCCAGGGCCTCTTCCCCAGCTAGCAGCTAACAGGAAATCATGTGTCTGGGATTCCCTCTGGGGCGAGTGAGCGAGGGGGGTGTGTGCTCGTGCTCACACATGGCCATGGGGGTGTGGAGGTGGGAGACGATGATCCGAGTTCAGAACTAACACTGGGGCTCTGTGAATGGGCAGATAAAGAATAATTTCCCCTGAGGGTCGTGCCCAGCCTCGGAGCGTTCCATCTCCTACAAGAAGTGATCAAATGGAACTGTGCTTGATTCCGGGGTAGCTAATCTACAAGGGAGATTTTTTCAGCCCATACCCGATCTCGCCTTTTGTTGCCTTCGTGATTTCAGTTCATTTGTACACGGATTCAGTTGCTTGTTAGCGCGCTCCGCAGTGCTTCCCTAAGGATATAACTCTGCAGATGGACGACATTTTTTATTTTATTTTCTTAGTATTACTCTTGGCTTTTTGGAGAAGATATTTTTTTTAATGATTATTCTTCCTGGTATTATTTTAGTTTCCAATTACAATGTGGGTACGCTCTAGCACACTGCGATTTTTGTAAGTAGATGTATATGCTTATTGTTAATTGATTTCCCAAACAGGCCCCAAACACTCGCATTTAGATTGTGTATTATACTACTCGTGTGCCACCAGCTTGGCCCTTTGCCAGCTGGGACTCACAGCTTGCCAGAATCACGGTGGACAGGGCTCATTTTCCCTGACACCTGTGCAAACCCACTTGCTTGCCCTGGGTTTTGCTCTCTAGGGAGAAGGGGCCAAGGTGGTCCTCTATTGCAGAGACGTCAAAAAACCTGAGATCCTCCTGCTCTTTTATTTATTTTTTTTTAAGAAAAGAACTAGAAAAGAATTTTCAACTCTAGCACCCTCGACTATCCATCTTTTTGTGAAAACGCAAAGGAAGGGTGAACTCTGGTCACAATGTCTCAAACCCTGACCGTCTGTAGCTGAGTACGGACACCAGCACTTTGAACCACTCCTCTGTGGAGCTTTTCCTGGGGCCCCAGCAAGTGAGAGTCCCTTCCTCTGGGTTCTCTCTGACACAACTCAGCCCCAGCAGGTACAGGGCTGTTTTACTTACTAATGTGTCCATTTCCCCTCCAGACTGTGAACTTGGGCTGGGACATTTTCTCTCCACCGGTGTTCAGGCTGTACTTGACAGTTGCTAAATAGATTGAATGAATGAACGAATGACTGAATACAAATGCTGTCATAGAGGGGTTATGCTGGAGTTTGACACTGGGTACGTGCAAACAAAGGATGTGTAATTTTTTTAAAAGAGGTTTTTACCTATTTTTTAAAAAATCACAGTATTTAATAAAGTATGAAAGCTAAAGTGTGTAGTACATGGAGAATACCCTGTTTGCACCAGCTGGGCAATGAGACGGATGCTCTCAAAGATGTTCCAGAAACCCTGTAGTAACCCAGAGCTGTGAGATGCTAGCTTTGGTAGGTTGGTAATAGCTCTTTCAAAGAATAGGATTGCAACTGGGAAAATGTATTTCTTATTCCTTATTCTATAAGATGCAGTAGAAAGCAGACTGAATCTAGATGTTGTGTTCATTATTATTAGCATTAGTATTTTGGAGTTAAGATAGCTAATTTAAGATGTCAAAGTTAAGATATGGTATTAATTTGTACATTCCAGTTCAATGATCTTCTACAACAGTTGCAATAAAGCACATTATTCTTGCAGCACTTGCCCTCTTGAGCAAGCTGTTTGTTTCCTAATTGTTCTCTATAACCAGAGAGTTTCTATTTTTTGCAGCTTTATGAATTTAGCTAATATTCCCTCCTAGGGAAAGAGGGATTCAAGCTTTCAGTAGAATGCCCCAAGTCTCAAAGGTAGAATTCCAGGCATCAGGGAAAAGGAGAGGAAGCCCTGGGAGGGAAGGTCAGGGTATGGAGTTCCTTGAGTTCCGGGATTTACAACTTCTAGCCAAGAATTGGTGGCTGCCTTCACCTCCGGGTGAGACTGGCCCGGGCCGCCGTGATAAAGCCTGTCAAAAGAAGCTAATTCGGCAAGTTGGATAGCAGCACGAATGTTTATGTAATGTTAGCCTGAGGTTTAATGCCACAATTAAAAGAATAACAAACCCTCCTGCTGAGAAGCCTTTTGGCCACTTCAGACCCTTTAATTCCCATCAGAAAACAGCATGTCACTTCCAAGGGTTACCCACAACAGGGCTTGCTTTGGAGACCTAATGGCTTAATTATCTATTGGGAGGGGGAGGCTGAGGTCAGCCTGGCTGGGGTGAGGGTCTGCCCTTTGTGCAGATATTGGAATGTCTCGCAATTCCTGCCAAACTGAATCAGCCAGGGCCGTGTCTCATGAGAAGTTACTTCGGGAGGTCATTTCGTCTGCCCTGCAGCTGACTCAGGCAGCCTTCCCCAAGCTAACGAGAGTCAGATGAAATCGTGGGAAAAGCTCTGTCCTCACCCTGAGCCCATCAATTGGAAGTGGGCCCTGAGCCCACTGTGTCCTTTGGTGAGTTGTGTATGTTGCACGAAACTGTGTGTTCCTGGAGGGCCCGAACCCTGCCGGTCTTGTTCACCTCCGGGCCCCTGTGCCCGGCTCACAGACAGCACACGGTGCGCACCATGGCTGGGAGCAATAGCCCTTCTTGTCTGCAGTGTGCTTTCTCTTCTCTTCTGGATAGTGCTCACCTTTTAAGGCTCAAATTCCACTCTTATGTGAAGCTTTCTCTACTCATAGCAGCTGGCTCTGAGCTCTTCCTTCTTAGAGCACTGTGTCTCCTGGTGCCCCCAACACTAAGTTAACCCCCACAGTTAATCTCCAAGCTGCGTGAGCTCCCTGGAGCCAGAGACTCTTGTTGTACTCCTCCTGTCTTTACTTTGCAGCATCAGGCACAATGTCTTCTCCATGACAAAAACTCAATGAGCAGTAGAAACTTACACCTCTACAGTGGGAAAGGACCTTCCAGATCAGCTAGTCCAGTGGGTTTCTAATTTTTTGCTTTTAAGCAACAAAAAGAACCCTTTGGTCTTTTCAAATGAACTATTATGGAGTCTTCTCCCCTATGTAAAACAGATAAGAAGTTCCCTTTTTTGGGTTGGGGAGAGTGCAAAAGTTTGGAAAGTCAGTCTCTTATCTTTATCTCCCACTCTGGTCCCTGGAGAAGCACTTGAGAAATCACTGATCTGCCCAGACCCTTAATTTTACAAATGAGGAAGCTGAGGAACCAAGAAATAAAGTGACTTGGCCAGGTTTACACATTACCTCAGCAGCAAATTTGGGAGGGGAACCAAGGTCTCCAAACTGTTGCCCAAGTGACCTTTCCATTTTATGATATTGACTGACTTTTGGCTTAAAGAAAGAGGAAAGAAGGAAGGAAGGAAGGAAGGAAGGGAGGAAGGAAGAAAGGAAAGGAGGAAGGGAGGGAGGGAGGGAAAAGGAAGTGATGGGGGGAAGAACCAGGGCGGGAGGAAAAGGAAATAAAGTAGTCAATAAATTCAAGATGAGTTTATTTTCCTCTCTCTGACCAAAGGATCAACACAGCCTCATACTTGTAGCAGAACTTCTCCACCGCGAAAGTCCAAATGTTAAGTTTTGTACAGAGAATCTTCAGGAAAGGAATTCAGGAACACATATCAATGATTAACTCAAATTCTCACTAATACTAAAATTTCATACTGGCTCTCAACTTTGAATTTTTACAGTCAGTAATTCCTACAGTTGCTATGATGGTTTAGGTATGCCAGGCTGCTGGTCCATGGGTAACTCAGAGGAGAGAAACGCAGAGCATACCCTGCTTCATTTACAAGAACAGCCTGTCTTAAATCCTTTCTCTGGGTGCAGTTTGCTGCGATATGCGGGTTTTTGGACGACAAAGCCAGCGTCACTCCATCCTGTGCCTGTGCCCCAGCCTGCCCTCCCAGGCCCCACGTGTGTCACTCACGGGGGGAGCTATGGAGGTTGCCTGAGTGCTGGCTGTGGTGTTTCTGCTTTGTTTCTTCCTAAATACCCCCTCTTGATTCTTTTGTACTTCATATCCCAGTGTAGTTCATGAAGAAACAGGAGCTCAGAAAGATTAAAAGACCTGCTCAAGGCTAACCTGGCTAGTTAGTATTAATCAAGCTTAGAAACCATGTTTTTGATGCCAAATTTACACCCTGTCTATGTTCTCTATAATCATTGCTCATTAAAATTCATTTTAGACTGATGCTACAGTCAGTATGACAAAGCAGTTACTTTGAAATCATAATATCCAGAATTCATAGTTGTATTAAAAATACTTGAAAACTCTTCTATTTTCAATCATGTATTGAACAAATATTTATCCACAAACTATTTATGTCAGGCACTGTTGCGGGCCCAGGCATATACTCCAGGATGCTTCAACATGTAGGGGAAGGGTGCGCTAATTCTGCTCGGTCAACACATCCCCTTCAATGTGTCCCAGGAGGAAGCAGGGCCACTGTGACGCTTAATGGGGGTTCTTGTTTTCTTATTGTTTCAAGAGAATCACTGAATCTGCTGCTTGCATTTCTATTTTTGATAAATTAGGGAACAGGGGAAAGAATGTAGGTATGATGGGTAGAAATAAATCCACTTCTTAATATATCAATTAACATCTCAACAGATATTAACGGATACATTACTAGCTACCTTGGTGCCGTGCAAGCAATAGGGAGTTTGTGGTACTTCCTGCATCGGTGGTTCCCACCTACATCGTGAGGACATGGGTTGGGCTTTATTTATCTTTGTATCCCACATAGAATTAAACCTTGTACGTCATAGATGCTCAGTAAAGTTTGCTCACTGACAGGTATTCTTCCCAATATCACCCAGTGTTCAACAAGAAATACAGGCCAGGGTCACACTGGAATGCTCATCTATAGCATTTTCTAATGAAGCAAGTTCATCTACAAGGCCAGTTTTACATCTTATCAGAGTGGGTGTCTACCTCCGTGGTATTGTCCTTGGGGAAATATTTCTTTCCACTGCTATTGGTCTGATTAAGACATCTCTTTAGTTCCAGAGGTGAAACTAGGAACTGCAGGTAGAAAGGGTAGGATCCCTACCCAAGGAGGGACATGAAGGGCACGGTTTTTCACTCCTCCAGGCAGAGAACTCCTGTGTTGGGTGGAGAAGGGATACGGAGATGTTGTTCTCTTAGTCTGTGGGGTCCCCTCAGAAATTGGGTCCACCCTTGGCTGGTAAAGGGAGAAACTTTCCCCGTCATCGGTCTGAGTAGGTACTGGAAGAATGGCACAGACCAGATGAGTATCTCATTTCCTCAGGCCACCCCAGAGACACGTCTTTGTGCCCCTACAATTTGTGGGGTCACAGTTCTGACTCTTAAGAAAACTCAGACATCTGGAGCTAGGCAACATAAGCATCATTCATTCATCTATTCTTTGTGAATAGGTAGGTAAAATCCAAACACTCTTGCCGTATAACCTTTGCCTTTGGGGCTACACTGGAACTGCTGTGTATCATAGTCAACTTTCTCGAAGAGCCCTATTGGCCTGAGCTAATTCAGAGGGTGGTGTTGTCACCAAAGGAAGGAAGGATCATTACACAGTGGAATGTGTAGTATTGTCACAATGGAAGTGTCATTACAAAATGTGCTTTGTCCCTGGTATACACCCCCTCCCCAACATCTTATCAGGACAGTGAAGCTGGACATTTCTTTATTAGAGAGTTGGTGATAAGGCTTAAAGTGAAGATTCCACTGAGAAAGAGAATATAATGATTTATACTTACACGGGGTAAATAGGTTTGAAAGTTTTTCCTAGAGCAGGTTTTGATTGAGAGACACGGAAAGAAACAGAGAGAAGTAAAGGTTGGGGAGAAGGTGGTATGTGAGATCAGGACATGCCCCAGATGGTGTTTAAACAGAGAGCAAGTGGATGCTAAAAGCTGGCTCTGATGACTTCCATAGGAGCCCCATGATACAAGCTCCCAGGACACCACTTTGCTGGGATTGTGGTGCAGCCATGGAATAGGGTGGCCATTGGTGGACACCTCTTCAGTTGGTGACCACACAGGCTAATGGTAAGTCTCTGGGGCCCATCTACACTGAAGCTTGGTCATCCTCAAAGAATCACCTGCTGTAATCACACCCCGAGTAGACAGACCCATGGCAATGTATTCACCTATAAGTTACTGATAGAAAAGTACTCAAAGACCTTGTGAACTAGCCATGGCGCTTACTGTTGAGAAATGATGTCTGGGAATTCCACTCTGCCTTCCCACCCCTGCACCCCCCGCAGCCCCCTCACCCCCTCCAGTAATGGCCTTGTGATCTCATCCTCTGAGACAGACTCCGCAGGCAGAGTGAGCCTGATGTATGTAAATCTTGTGCCCTCGCCAGACTCTCCCAGAGAGACTGCCCTGAAGAAAATCTATTGCCCTAATCAATTACCAAACTTCCAAATGAAATAGATGGTTCTCTCTTGCTGGAAGACCATCAAGTCGTCATTTTTCTTGGTAATGAGCACAGTGCGGGGGAATGGCGCTTTCTGCATGGCACTGGATGGAGGCTTCCAGTAAACAGCGTCTGGCCAGGAAAGCATGGGGTTACCTGCCAACATGATGGAAAGGTATCTGGAAGCCTCTCTCTCTTCTAAACTGCACTCTAACAAATTTCTCGACTGTTTTGTATGGATCAGGTGATTTGCTGGGTATGGCAGATGCAAAATTGAAAAAGGACTCTTCTTCCTGGCCTGAGTGTCTCTCCATCTGACCTTATATCCTTGTTCTCCATTCCTTCCCTGTTGGCCTAGTTCAGCCTCAATTCCTGAGCTACATCTGATGAGGACAAGAACTTATTTGGGAGCCTCACTTCCATCACCTGAGCAGGGCTGGAATTAGCAAGTGTCCAGGGATGCTCCATGGGTGCTGGAATATAGTCCCCAAGGTTTTCTCTTTCCCCTGAAATGTGCTCTCATACATGCACCTGGGCTCCTGCCTCAGTTTACTTGTCCAGATTCCTCATTCCCTTTTGGGCTTGGAACAGTATATCAAACCTTAGTCTACTTGCCTGGGCTCTACTTAGGTTCCCTCCCTGAGAGCTGAGAGCCCTTTTTTCAACCTCCCCCATACTATGAGGGTCCTGCCATGACTGGACAGATGGCTCAGTGGCCTCAATGCTGCAGTCTGCCTGTCTTTAAACACTGCTCATCCCCTGAGCAGTTTCCTGCAGTGGTGCTTTGCCTACCAAAGTAAACTCCCCAATATACAGATGGAAGCCTGAGCCCTGTGTGGTATCATCATACCCCTTGGGATCCGTACTTTTCTTCCAAATTGCTTTTTATAAGAGACCCCTTTCAGGGAGGATTATTTGACACCAATGAGAGAATGTGGGACACTTGGGTTAGTTTCCTCTTTCTTTGCATCTAGTTCCAACTTGCTTTTCCCTCAAGCACATGCACGGAAGACCCCAGCTCACTCTGCAAGCTTTTCCTGGTGGTGGCACTTAGTCACGTTTCAAGGTGCTCATCTTCCAAATGGAGGGACATCTCGATGTTAAACAGGTGACTATGAGCCACCAGGCTCATATTCTGACTATATCAGAAGTGTGTACAAAGGGCTGTGGCCACCAGCCCAGGCAAGAGGGCTAGTAACTCTGCTTGGAGCAGAGGATGAGGCCAGGACGTCATAAAGAACAAGAAGGGTAGAGTTGACTTGGTGGACCAGGGTCTTCCAGGGAAAGGTTAGTGTGAAAGGATATAAGAGAGTCTGAAAAAGAATGTTTTAACTACTATATAAATTCTAGAATTTCAGAGATGCACTGCCCCAAAATATAGTTCCTGTGCCACAGGAGTTATAACCTTGTTGGGGAGAAAATTCCCTCACACAATAAACAGTGAAATAATAATGCAAGACTATAACATAATAAAGTGCTACTTTGAACAGAAACAAGTGCCAAGATGTCTGGGCCAGGTAATGCCCCTGCAGAAGGTCAGGAAGAAGAGCAAGGCCACTGGCTTGGAGTGACTCAGGAAATAATTAAAGGGGAGTTAACGCAGGAGCTAGGAATATGCCTGCAAATCATGTGGTGCGGGTGGCTGCCCTCTTGGCCTTTGCCATGCAGAGGACTCTATTGGATTTCCAGGAGAGAAAGGGGAATAAAATGAAGTCTTATTAAAAATAACGGGACTTGCTGTGCATGTGTGTGAGTGAGTATCTGCACACGTAACCGTGCAGCTCACTCTGAGCACTGGCTGGTGGAGAAGGGTCTTGAATGCAGAGTGGGGTGAACGGCCTTTGCAAATGCCAGCTGGAAACGCTGCTCTGCTGGGCAAACAGGATGAGAACAAGCTAGTGAGCTGTCACCTCTCCAAATAAGTCCCTTCTCTGACTTTGGGGGATCAGCTGGCTGTTCTGAGAGGGCCTTTGGGTATCTCAGTGCCTCCCACTAGGTGGGGAGACCCCTGAGTGTGGAAGGCATGGCTGAATGCGTCTTGCTTCTGCAGCTGGTTGGAATGTTGACCTGGGTCACTTTCTGGAGGTAAGACTGGCAGGCAGAGGGGGAGGTGACATTGTGACATTGTGTGAAAAAGTGGGTCAGGCTGCCCTCCTGTGGGTGCCATAACCTGCTTCTGCACTCCATTGGTGCTGGAGCTGGGTTGGGGGGCATTCCCTGCCTCCACCTATAGGAGTGGCATGAAGGGCCTGGGAGTGTGGGCAGGCTTGGCTGTCGGCTCTGCACTCCTTCCCATCTTCCTCCAAGCCTAGGCTTGATACAGCCTGGGGACACAGGGCAAACCACTGGGATTCGAATTCCAGCTCTACGAGTTGCATGATCTTAAGGACTTTACTTAATCTCACAGAGACTCACTTTTCTCACTTCTAACAAGGGAATTTTAATGACCACCGTAAAATACAAAACTGTTGTCAGGTTTAAATGTGAGAATAATTTTAAACAACACTTGGCACTCTGTAAGAAACTGTCAAAAATGCTTGCTTCTGTCCTTAACATTACAGATAAGAGGCTCAGAGAGCCCAACGGTCTCACCCAAAGTTGCCCATCAAAGACGGAGTTGCAACTGGACCCCAGGAAGGATGGTGAGGGGGTGAGGAAAAAATGTGGGGGGCTTGGCTCTGCCCCTAACCTGGGGTGGGATTCCAGACAACCCCTCCTTTCAGGCTTCAGGTTGCCATCTGTTACGCAGAGTTGGAGTCAGATCCTCTCCAAGGTTCCCTGCGGTCCTGACATGGAACCAGCAATGGCCCAGCCCATGCCCCAGAGAACTCTGCACTCCAGGGAGAAGTAACATTGTGGGCTCCCAGGCCAGATGCCTCTACAAAGAGAGTTCATCTCCACAGAACTTCTCAAAGCCTTTAGCCCCGGAACCTCCCACGAGAACAATCTAGGGGAGGTACGGATGGGGCCCATAGGGCGCAGAGCAGTGGCCAAGAGAGTGGCAGATTGCTGACACCACGTGACCTGGCCTTCCTGGTCTTAACTTTTCATTCTGTCTAATTTATTTTTCCTTCCCTGTCCCCTCAATGACCTGGAATGCTGTCACGACCTTATCTGGGCTTTCCTGTAAATATCTTTTTCTCTTCTTTTAAATTTTGATCTCTTCCATGCTAATAAACTACAACGGGGGCTTACTTTGACAAGAGTAGTGAGTTTCCTTCCTATCCCTCCCAAAATATGCATAGGTATCAGCAAGAGATAGAGACTGAGAGAAAGAGAGAGATAGTGACAGGGAAAACCACAGATAGGAAGCACGTGGAGAATTTGAAAGAAAGAGAGACAAACAGGTATTGATGTCCAAAAAGACAAAGAGAGGAGGAAGAGCACTAGAGGGGAGATGACAGAGGTAAACTGAGGCATAGACAGGGAGATTTGGTGCATCTCCTCTTGTGCCCTGTCTGCAAAGAGTAATGTGATGGAAACTTTCAAGTCCACAGATGAGTTGGGTAAGATTGGGCCAGGTATGCCAGAAGGCACATGTGGAGTCTTCATTTTCCTTCTACTTCTTGGATTCTTCCAAGGGATGGCAAGGCATTGGCTATACAGGAGACTCCAGGATAGAGTCAGGACATTCTAAAGCTCCTAAGGCCAGGGCCACAGGTCCTCCATCCCAGTGATTTGCTTTCGATGGGCCTGAAGGCAATGGTTTGGAGGATGCAGGCATTGTCATCCATGAAATCAACTCTAAGGTCATCTGTGATCCCCAAATATCTTGACATTTTGTGATTCTGTTTACATGTTTTACATGTTGATGTCTTGTTTCCACAACCAGCTCATTAACTCCTTGATAGCAGGCATTTTTATGTGAGTGTGATGCCTTGAACCTAGTAGCCTTTAATAAAGTCTGATTGAATTACTGAGCCTGTGTCTTTAGACAGCTCTCAATGGTCCATAGGAATGGACAGATGCTGGAAGGTTGGAGGTGATCCACCAGATAAACACTGGCCATTCCAGAGGAAAAAACCATTCTAGATACTGGGGACCCATAGGTGGCTGGCAAGCAAAGAAAAGATGAAGGCCCTGCCCTCCTCAAAGCCTGAGAGAGAGAGAGAGAGAGAGAGAGAGAGAGAGCGAGAGAGCGAGAGAGAGTCACACCATGGACTTAATGAAGACTGGTCTGTACACGGGTCAGCACAGGAAGACCCAGGAGGTCAGCCCCAGCTAGGAGCAGGAGATCTCCCCAAAAGAGTTTTCCAGAGAGCTGAGAGGCCTCGGTTGATTGTGTTTGATGATGGTGTTTCTAATACTCCAGTCTTTCTTACCTTTGTGATAAGCAAAGTACACTGAATTTATTTTAAGCTTGTATTACAGGCTTGGAGTGGTACCCGGAAGGCTCTTGTTTGTGCAGGGGTATTTGCCCCGGTGCCAGATGGCCCCAGATTACTGAGTTTTACTAGTTGATTCTTCTTCTTACCTTTTCTCACTGTTCCTATTTATTCCTCTTGTGTGTTTTTTCTTCCTTGTTTAACACAGACTCACAAGAAGGAGAGCTATGGGGAAGCTCTCACCATTCCTGTCAACCGGCCAACTTTTATTCATTTCTCAAGTAGCTTGAAGCCACTTCTTCCGGGAAGAAGTCCCAGCCCTCCAAACTGAATTAAAACTCCTCTGTGTATGTCCTTTACTAAAATACCTGTCTCCATGAACACAGTTACATGCTTGATATGCTGTCATATTGTGTGCCCGCTGTGCCCCCCACGGACGCTGCAGTGCCAGGGATGCCGCAGGGTGGCAGTGCGTGTTCAGTAAGGGTTTGTGTGCTGGAATGATACATGTGAGCCGAGGGCTAGCCCTGATCCCTGGTGAGCAGGGACGTGGTGCTCCCATGGTCCTCCCTGCTCCACCCTGGCTTGTTTCCTCCTTGTCATCCTCTCATCCGATCTCTGCATGTCGGCACCTCTGCCCGGTCTCTAATCCCTCCTTACTCTCTCCTTTAGAAGCCTGCCCATGAGCTCACAGACACCTCCCCTGTGGGCCTTCCCTGACCCACTGCACTAGAACCTTCCCCTCCTCGGATCCATGACACCCTCTTCAGTCTGCATGTCACAGGGGGGACTCGGGGTTGCGTCATTGTCTCCTGCAGTTACAACTTTCCATTCTTACACAAAACACACAGCACTAGAGCTGTGAGGGAGCGTAGACATTTTCTGGGCATTCCTGCAGGGTTCTGGCTCGGATATCAAGACCAGGAGCTCAAGTGACCCCTCTGAGGGGACACAGCTGACGAGTGGCAGAGCAGGAGGAAGTCACGACGCTCCGTTCAATCCAGGCAAATTCCACTTCCTTCATCCTTAGGCTTTGTACGCCATGTCACCCCAGCCCACGGCTGCTCCACTGGTTTCCCAGGACTGCTGTGACAAATTACCACAAACTTGGTGCCGCCATGCAACACACGTTTATTCTCTCACAGTTCTGGGAGCCAGAAATCTCAAATCAAAGTGTCGGCGGGGTCACGCTTCCTCCAGGGGCTCCAAGAAGCATTTTTTCTTGCCTCTGACAGCTCCAGTGGCTCTTGCTGATCCTCGGCTCGGTTCTCGGCAGTGTCACTCCAACCCCAGCCTCAATCTTTACACACCCTTTGTTCCTCTCTGTCATATCTTTTCCTGTCTCTTCCATTGCTAGGTTTAGGGTCTCCCCCCTATGTAGGATGATGTCATCTGAAGATCCTGACCTTATCTGCAAAGATCCTTATTCCAAATAAATCCTCATGCTAAAGTTCTGCACAAAGGTATTTTGTTGTTGTTGTGTGAAGTGGGCACCATTCAACCTGTCGCAGCTTGGAACACAGCAAGGACAGTCCCATTGGATTGCTGACGGCCGGTGGCACTGCAGTGCACCACCAGGCCAACCAGACGCCCAGAGGACGGCTCTGCGGAGGAGACTGGGTTTGATGGGGAGAAGAAGGGCAGGATTTGAAGTGAGGGGAAGGTGAAGGGCAGGTCTCAGAGGCTGTTGGGATCAAGGCTCGTGGGACACTTCGGACAGGCCCAGCCGGTGTGCGAGTCAGGGAAGGGGCCACCCTCCCCCCAAAACATCTCTTTTTCCTAGGGAGGTGCTTTTCTGTTTTCATCCCCCACTCGCCCCCTAAACCTAAATTCTCCTGAGAGAAATCCACGTCGGGACAGACGGGGTGAAGGCGAGTGGCCCCGTTGTCACACGTCCCGGCAGCTACTCGAGAAGAGAAGGAGAGCAAGGCGAGGCCGGGCTTTGTGAAACACGTAGGCGGGTCTGTACACAAACAGCGGCTCATACAAATAAACCAAACCTGGCCAAAAATAACAGCAAAGGCAACAGATGCTTCCAATTAAAATGTCAGCGTCTCCCGAGAAGCCGGGTTCTCACGTGGTGTGGGTGCTCGGGGGCGAGGACTACTGCAAGGGACCGCATATGGAAATCCGTTTGCCTCCACCATGTCCCAGATGCCAGGGAAGACGCTGGCCTGACCTTGCAATTAGCACGTCGGCTGCTTCTGGGGTGCTGCCTGTGGGTGCAGGGGGACCAGGAAGTTGCGAAGCACTAATTGTTCCCGCCTAGTCCTGAAGGAATCCAGGGAGCCGGGCGCGCTCTGGGGGGGGTTTTACCCCGTGGGCTTCCACACCTCTGTCTTCTCTCTTCTCTACCCCATATTGTTCAACATCGTTATGAAAGCAAAATCAGTGTACACGGATAGCAGGCAGTGTTAGTGGTAGAAACTGTCACAGGCTGTCAGAAGGGTGTGTGTGGGGCTGGGCGATAAAGGGACAATGCCCAGCCCTCGTCCTGGTGGCGCTGGTGAGGGGAGCGTGAGACGCTGGACATGCACTGGGCCATGCATGGTCACATCCTCCCTCTACCCCGCTGTGCTTCTAAATCCTTCCTAAAATTGTTCCTTTCAAATTTGCTTTACTGTTTACTAATCATAGGTCCTCATTCCCCTTTCCTGCTAGAGCAGCTTTGTTTTCGTTTTTGTTTTCCCAGTTCTCTCTTTCTAGCCCCTGTTGGGTAACTACTAAGGACACTGAGGAAGACAGCAAGGAAGTGACAGCCGAGCAGAAAGAAAACCAACACTGTTCTTTCCCCAATCTCACCGTCTCGTCAAACCAACAGGGAGTGTGTGTTTGAAAGGGTGCCTCATTCTGACAAATGAATCTCCTTCTTCTCCTAATTATTTTTATTATCATCGCTATTATAATAAAATCCACATTTTATAGTGAAAGATTCAACTAGAGTAATGTCCGTGGAAAGGAAGAACAATGGGGAAATTAATGAACTGAATCCTCAGTTGCGTTTCTGCAGGGAAAGATGATAATTCGTTGGTTTTAATAAGCTCCTGGATTGAGTTGCCACCACAGGCCAGTGCGGCTAGGCCTGGGGACCCACGGGGTAATGCAAGATGTGAAACTCAAATATTTTTATGTGAATTCAAACACATTTTCATTTCTTAATGGTCACTATTGCTAACCAGATAAGAGAAAGACCTATACGAATAAAACAAACAAATGATTAGTTTTGACAACAGAAGCTTAAACAGGACGTTAATTAGCAGCCATAGAGATAGGAAGGTTCTGGATGGGAACAATTACGCAGACAAACCCACAGTATGGCTACAATGCGCCAGGGTCCCATCCCTTACCATATGGCTGCAGTCTGGCAAATGGCTCATTGGCAATTCATTACCATATCGCTTGGAACTCAGGAGTGAATCGTTTATGATTAGCCAATTCATTATGCTATCCTTGGTACCTCAAGGGGACCCTGAGGGCTTGCCTCCCCTGTTGTGTTATTTTAAGGACATATGACAGGGAAGGAACAATCCTCCCTTCCCCAGCTGCCTCAAAGTACTGTTTGCTGGAAAGTTTGCTGGAATCGAGATAGAATCTTTCAAAAGAAAACAAACAGGCTAAAAATCCCCGCAGTCATGAACTGTAGCCACAGCTGGAACTATTGGAACATTCCAGGAGATGAAAACAAAGATTTCCTCCTCTTTTTCTTCCATCCTACTGAGGATACATCAGCCAACCTTGTGAGTACACTTTAGCTACAGTCAGAGCGTGATCAGGGAGAAATAAGGACTAGTAGCCGTTAGACCAGGAGACAGGGAGCTGTGGTTCTGGAAAGGGCTCTGTTACGTACTAACTTTGGGTAAGTCAGCTTGATCCTGATCTTTAGCTTCGGAACCTGCAGAATGGATACAGTCCTCCCTGTCTTACCTGCTTCCCAGGGGTGTGGGGCACATCCCAAGAGAATGGTCTTTGATGGGGAAAATTACTCTGAATCCATGAGGCTGATTAAGCCACAGCAGATGAGCACACGAGCTATCAGAGAGATTTATTTCCCAGTCGTCAGCACAGGTGTGCGAGAAGAAAGAGGCACAGCCTCCCTCATTGGGACCTGCTATGGGTGGGCTCTGCCCACCTCGATAATTCAGCGCTTTGACTAGAGTTGCTAAGAAAGAGTATATGGAACTTTGCATAAGGTAACGAAGGGGAGGTTGGGCCTGAGAACTGACAAATCAGAATGTGTTTCACAGAGACTGAAGCTTGACAGAGTCGCTGGAATGGCTGAGCAGGCAGACAAGCATTAAGATGGGAGGGTTACAATGGGCAACAGAAAAGGCAAGGAGGACAAATAAGAATGAGACGTTGAGTAGTTAAGTTAGTGTGATTTGCTGAGCATTTGGTTGAGAAGGGATATGGCGGTGCTGACGGGAATTCTGCTCAGTAAGGGACGAGTCCATTTCGGTTAATGTGCATAAGGTGGAGGGACCCCCTGCAGAGCTGATTCCCCTGAAATCTGCTGCAGCCCTTCCTCCCGTCCTACAAAGTCTGCCTCTGAGTAACAATCCCTGGGCTGAGACAAGGGCCCGGACATCCTAAACACACACACAACCATCGCAAGCACTATCACTCCCCTGTATCATCAATCTGACCTAAAAGAAGCATGCTCGCTACAATCAACATTAATTACACATTTAATTAACTCTAATTTTGTTTCCTTCTTAGAATTCTGAGGGGCTCTGGGAAAGACTTTCCATGGCCCACGGCTTTGAAAAGAGCTGTCCAGGGAACTTTAAAAGGATGGCTTCTTGTGATAAATTTCTCTGTAGCAAGCAGTAATGACATTAAAGAGAGAGAGAGAGAGAGAGAGAGAGAGAGAGAGAGAGAAGATCTTATTGATCATTCTTAAAAAAAAAAAGCGAGAAACAAAACACACAAGTCCTTCTCAGAAGCTTGCAGTTTGGAAGAAGCACTGCCTAGAAAATTCAGAGACCTGGGTCTGGGTTCTGGGCCTGACACTGATTAATGGTGCAACCTTGAACATGTCAGTTAACTCCTTTATGCCTCAGTTC